>NC_073746.1:195016745-195659245 GCF_029784135.1 Toxorhynchites rutilus septentrionalis
GCTACCGTTCCCCTCTACTTGTGAAGTTTTACCGAAGGTTTTCTACTTTAGGTACATACGGTTCAACAATAGAAGGAAATGACATTATAAAAAATCCAAGTTGAGCCGTAATTTTTGAGATGAAGGGGTGGTCCAAATCACCCCATATGACCAAATCGCCCCGTGTTACCCTAAACACGAAATAAAGATATTTCAGCATGAAAACTATGTACTATCAATACAGAAAACATTAAACTATCCATCTGCAAGGTCGTGTGCACCAGTGGTCAGATAATATAAAAGCTTTTACCAAAACAAAAGATCAAGCACCTACGTCTCATTGACCAATTTTGGGAAGTTCTATAGAATTACTGTGGAACTCACTTTCGCGGATAATCGGGGCTCCACTGTACACGTCTAAATCGAAGCTTCGCAGGTTGATGCAGTATTTCGAAGAGTATCTCAACAAAAAAGTATCAGAGAGCAAAGGCGACACGGTAACGGACCTGGTAGTACGCGCGAGATATGAACGAATAGTATCCCCCGACTTACAGGAAGTTGAGGAGGAGATTGGCCTACCAAAAAACAATAAAACAGTTGGAGTTGATACTGTATATACTGTTGAAATACGGTGATGTACTCAGAGGTGATGGTGGTGATCAGTGTTGCTACATTTTAATCTGTACCAGAAAAATCTTTCTCATCTGTACTTTTTTTCGAAAAATCTGTACCAGCGAAAATATTTGTTGTAGAGATAAAAATAATTTATTGGCATGGAAAAGTACTCATTCATTTACTACAAACACTATATTTAAATTTACAAGTCATTCGTGTGTTGGATGATGCTTATGCATAGTTTTTTTTTGACGTAGAACTACGTCTTTCATTAAGGGTGCCAAATCAGAAATCAGGTCACGTTTTTATGAAATAAAGTTAAGGTTAATAACTATTTTTGTCGCGAACGGATTTTGGCGATTTACATACTTAACAAATCGGAAATTCCGTAAGATTTGTTTGATATGCTATACATTACAATCCCCTGATTTGTAGATGGTTAAAATTCATGAAAACTTCAAGCGTTTCCATATTCCCATACATTTGTTCTGCCCATTTGTGTGCTTTTCCGAACAGAGCTGTCAATAACGAGCAACTTATCGACGACCAACGGAGGGGAAATCGTAGGATTTAAAGTCTCCGTGAACAAAGGAAAAGTAGAAGAATGAAGGGGAATACTTGCCTAGAGTATAAACAGTGGATCTCGCTGCGGCATACTTTCATTCGGCATCGGATTGTTGAGCAATCCAGTTCACTTTGCTTTCGCTGCGCTTTGATCTAAGATTGGACCCCACCAGTGGTAATCCAACTTGGATATCGTCGTTTGATTTTTCTGTTCGTTTTTCGCGTTATTCGTATCGTGTGTTTTCTTTCCGCGTCATAAATTGGACGCTTCGCGTAGTGTGTGATGACCAAGAAGAAGAGGAGGGCAGGCTCGAGCCCTGCAAAAAACGAACGCATTGCCAGGGGCAATAAAATTTCGAGGCAAGCGTCATCTAATGATGCACGCGATGTTGGTGCAGTGAAAAGCGCTCGCACTGAACCGAGCCTTCGCGAGTGGACACCGCATCGAACAACAGCGAAGTAGACGATTTTGGCGCGTCGGTCGAAAACGTAAACGCCGTTACCCAGGCAGCAACTAAAATCAAGCTCCCCCCGCTGGTGGTGAAGGCGGTCGCTCTTGACAAACTCATCAGCGAATTCGCATCGATGGATGTTACAGCAGAGAACAAGCTGTGTGGCATAATTCAGTCTTTTTCCAAGCTGTTAAAATTGTTTTTTTTTCTGTCATCATAAGGGCTTCGTTGGTGCCTTTGAGAATGCATCAATGCATTAAACTGAAGATATGGCGAAGCAGGCGGTAAGGTTGAGCGCTAAAAAATTAGTTGGGGAATACCAAGCATCTTAAATGTCTTACTGGAATGTTATAAGTTATTTGGGTTCGCGTGCCAATCGCAAAACTGCCTTCGTCTAGGATTGCATTTGCGCTAATATTGATCATAATGAACCATTGCTACTGTTTCCGAGGTTGTTATTAAAAAAAGAGTTTATTTCGCTTGTTTAGTCACCAAGAAAGTAAATGTCGTTCTGGAATTTTGTATTTGATTAGGTTTCGCTTGCCAGTAGCAAACTAAGGGTGACAGCTGCGCTTCTCTTGGACATGAGAAAGTAATGCAACTTTTTTCGAGGCCAGTAATAATAACATAAGCGTTTCTTTTGAGAATAGCGCAAAATGATGAGAAGTGTTTATATTCCTAGTAGTTTCAAGCCACCAATGTATGGTGACTTATATAAAATAACAGTGTAGTTCTACGTCAACAATGCGGTCGTATCTTGGACACAACCTCCTATATTTTTTTTAAATCTAGATTGCATACCACACTCTGTCCAACTTTTATAAGTCCATATGATGATCCTGCTGCTTTGTGTCATTGTAAACAAACAATGCTTCAATTTATATCCATGTTTTATCGGTGTGTATTGGTGACTACCATACACTGCTTGATTTTCTTGTGTGTATGCAAGCGCTGAGCGTAAACGAATGTTTTTGTATTTTTCAAGTGTCAAGTTTCTATAAGACTAGTTAAATTTTACGTTGTTTTAGTTGTTTTGATCCATAAATCTGGAAAATGTCAAAAGGAAAAGTGCTCACAGAGGAAGAAGAAAGACAAATCGATGCATTTCACCAAGAAAATGTTGGTATCAGTGAAATTGCTCGTCGGATTGGACGATCCCATCAAGTAGTGCTCAATTATTTGGCGAATTCTCAAGGATACGGTAAAAAGGAGAGAGTTCCACGTAAATCGAAGCGCTCTGAAAAGAATAAGCGGGAAATAGCTTCGAATACCTCAGAATCTCTTATGCAAATAAAGCAATATTTGAATATAAATGTTACTCGGGTGATAATTCGTCATGTTTTGGTAAAAAATTCCCACATAAAGGAGGCTAAAAAGGTTAAAGCTCCTCATCATACACCATCTCACATCGGAAGACGTCTGAGTTTTGCCAAAGCTCACATGAACCGACAGTAGGATAAGGTATGTTGTGACAAAGAATGTTTCCTAAAGAATACTTTTTGATATATACCATAACAAAAAGTTCTTCAACGTAAAGGTTAGCTTCACTGACAAAAAAAAAAGGTTCCATTTGGATGGTCCTGATGGTTTCAACTGGTACTGGCGTGATTTACGGAAGAAGGAACAATATTTTTCAACCAGGAATTTGGGTGGAGGCTCGTGTATGGTTTGGGTGGGATTCTGTGCAACCCGAAAGTTCAAGATAGCTTTCACAGCATTTAAGGATTGCATACATGTTATGAAATCCTCTCTTATACCGTTTTTGCGGGGATATCGTCACAAGAGAATCACATTCCAGCAAAACAATGCTACAATTGAGCAATTCCAAATGAAATCGACAAATGACAAAACATGAGTATTTTTGATTCTAATGAAAGTTTGTATTCCGTTTAGGTTGAAAGAAATATGAGTTTTCCACAGCAATTGGGATTGTTTTGACTCAAGCGTAACTTTTGAAAAGGGCGTATTGATTTTAGTAGGAGAAATCTTTGATAATTCATATCTCAAAAACTATGAGTCGTACCAAAATAGTGTCTTAGAAAGAGTTATGGAGTATTGATGTCTGAACATGAAAAAAAATACACTGAGAAAAAAAAATAGCACTCTTTTTTTTATCTACAAAAAAAACTTTAATTTGCAATATCCAAAATACATATTTTTGAATTTTTTTTTGAAAAATACATATTTTTGAATTGATGATGGCGTGAAATAAACGAAAAAGTACGTTTTTCACTATAGATCCTACGTCAAACCACATAGGGGTTCAAATAAACCGCCAAAATTTCTTATTTAATATCCTTTACAATATTTGCCATACAGCTAGTGATTTGGTTTGGGGGCACTTTTTACTCCCTTACCTAACCACTCTTTGGAAATATAAAAAAAATATTTTTTGATACCGCGCAACACTGAAAAAAATCACACATCTATAAAAGCCGTAGAAACACATTAAAATATGAATTAGAGTAGTACTGAATCTCTAAATCCCAAAAAAAAAATTCAAAATTTCAATATTTTTTTTAGTACTAAAATTTTTGATGAAATTTTTTTTTGATAATTTTTTTTTTGATACACCGTAGTAAGATGCACATTCAGTATTTTTTTCAAATTTTTATCTCGGATCTTTTGAGAATGGCGTGAAATAATCGAAAAAGTACGTTTTTCACTATAGATCCTACGTCAAACCACAAAGGGGTTCAAATAAACCACCAAAATTTCTTTTTTAGTATCCTTTACAATATTTGCCATACAGCTAGTGATTTGGTTTGGGGGCACTTTTTACTCCCTTACCCGGCCAGGCCCTTTCTGTGAATTTTTATTCGGTGTAACTAGCCGGTCCAAGTCTTTCCGTCATTATTGGTGAAACCTTAATACCGGCGATTCCCTTGTTGAATAGCTCAATGTTGTACGCTCGGAAATACTCTGGTATATTGCTGTTTTGGGAATCTTGCGAAGATGCTGAAACGACTGAAACTATTGATGGTACTTCTTCTAAAGTATTTCCTACTGCTATACTGATCTGCTCCTCAGTATTACACTGCTTTGGTTTGGTTTGGCATCCCATTGACTTAAGTTTCTCAATCATTGACACGGTTAAGAAACGTTTTTCAGATGAACATTTCTTACCGTTTTTCAGAAACGGTCTACAACACGAAAAAAAATTTTGTGGTCCATTGTGGTATAATGTTATTCACTCTATAAGGAAAATTGTTCGACTGATGAACGATGTTTGAATATGAGTAACTTTAGATACATTATAGAGATACCTTAAAGGCACCTGACTTTATATACCTGTACAGAGGTAGCTTAAAGATACCTGACTTTATATACCTATACAGAGGTAGCTTAGAGATACCTGATTTGGAAAAGTTGTTCGAAATTATAAGCAAATTCATAAAATTTCATGAATATGACGGTATAACAGGACAAACATATTAAAATGGAATATTTACTATAAAAAGACAATAAATTAAAAATATTTTTTTAAATATCTCGAGAATGGGTACATTTAGAAGGAGATTTATAATGAGCTTTTTTGTTTTAAATCATATCAGAAATCATAATTTGTGGCTAAAAATGATTATTAACATACAAAAAACATTTCGGAAATTCATAAAAATTCGATGTTCTACAAAGTTCGTCAAAAATAGTTTTACCATCTTGGACACATTTTTTTAATTTTCTACATGACTTCTATTTTATATGAAAAAATTAAAAAATATGTATTTTGGATATTGCAAATTGAAGTTTTTTTTTGTAAATAAAAAAAGAGTACTAATTTGTTTTTCTCAGTGTATCATGTTTAGACATCAATACGCTATAACTCTTTCTAAGACACTATTTCGGTACGACTCATAGTTTTTTAGATATAAATTGTCAAAGATTTCTCCTACTAAAATCGATATGCCTTTTTCAAAAGTTACGCTTGAGTCAAAAAATTCCCAATTGCTGTGGAAAACTCATATAAACAATATTTCCTCCAACCCAAACAAAATACAAACTTTCATTCGAATCAAAAATACATGTTTTTAAAATCTGCATTTTTTGGACGATTTCATTTGGAATTGCACTCTTCATAGCAGCAAGGAATCTAAGCAATGGATTAAGGACCAAAAACTTATTTTTTTGGACTGGCGGCTTACTTTCCAGACTTGCATCCTGTTGAAAATCTTAGGGGGGTCCTTGTACGCAGAATCTATACTGAGGGAAAGCGATATACCATGATTGCAGAGCTCAAGGTCGCAATTTCAATATTCCAACACGAATTTCCAGGTTATTAGCCGGAATGGCAAAGTTGCCAATTATGACATGTAAATCAGCCGATCGTTTTGAATTTTTCATTGATAATACTTATGAATTTTGAAATGATCTTATAGAAACTGGACAGCAGAAATTATCACATTTAAGCACAATAAATAAACAAACAACTCTTTTGAGCGAAATTGACGTTAAATATACTTTATTCTAAGCAAGGAAAGTGAAGTGGAAGGTAAAACGTAATGTCAGAATTGCCGTTCGGACGTATCCCGTAAGTTTGAACTTATTTACATAGATGGTATCCAAACAACACTAAACATTGACTACAGTTTCGCCGGCACGGTTGATTGTCGTTATGAACCAGCACAAAAAACAAAGCTGCAAATTATGCGCCAGTGGCGGTACCACGATCACTCCCTGAATCACATTAGCCGAGCCAGCTGGCGGAAGCATATGCATAAAGGTTACTAGGTTACTATTTTCAACGACAACTGTTTATTTATTATACTGCTTCAAATACCTTCGACGAAATCAAATGTAACCATACCAACGTAAGTAATAACATAAACGAATCCAAACTTTTCGTCTTGCCATTCCTCATACGTCTTTTCTAAATAGTGTAAATTACGAGCCACCTGTTAACTCCACCATCTTGATTCTAAGCATTCAACAATGTATGAATGTATCTTGTAGAAATTCTAACTGTTTGTGTTGAAACAAAATAAAATCAGGGTGGTCTTATAGAAGTTGGACAGAGTGTATAATTTATGACAATTTTCAAATTACCATCATGATGTTTTATCAAATCTTTTGATCTCAAAATAGCGTTCATCGTATCATTACTGAGCCAATTTCGAAGCATATTTTTGTTCTGATTATATTCTGAAAAAAAATCGCTCGACAGTTGCCGAGAAGTGAGGCATAGTGAGAGTGTTCCAAAGAAGACAGCGATGCGCGATGCGAGCGAACCGTCAATTTTTTTTAAACATCCAATTTTTATCTAACAGCCTTGCACATGCTCGTTTTCTGAAACTGGGATTAAGAGCTCCCGCATACTGCAGACTTTCTGTCAACCAACAGTTTGGTCGGGTCGGCCTTCTGGTGAAAAAACCGACCCAACTGAATCGACGTAATGTGCACACATGCATACCTCTCCGTACTGATTAAGAAGCCGACCAAACTATCGGCCCAAAAATCAGTCTGCAGTCTGCGGGGGCTCTAATTCTCCACATCTTGTATATTCCATTTGTAGAAACCTTGAAACGCTTCTAACACAACGTTAATTGAAAAAGTTTCTGGGATTTAATATTGTCGCAGCCTTGAGCTATTTCTCATTAGCTCTTTACCGTACAGAATCTGTACCAAAAATAGCGAAAAAATCTGTACCATTCCAGATAAGTCTGTACGTGTGGCAACACTGGTGGTGATGTACATTTTGGAGAGCTGATAACTCGGTGGTTGACAAAATTAGGGAGGAAAAATTACTACCGGAGGCGTGGATGGAATGTATAGTGTATCCAATCTTCAAGAGGGCGATATATTTAATTGCGGCAACTCGAATTCGGCAACCCGGATTCCATGCCGCTGGCTATCCCCTACGCATATAGGTTTGAGATACAGTACTATGCAGGATTTATTGGAGCCCATGCTACCACGGACAAAATGTTCGATTTCGAATCCCTTGGAACCTCGAAGGTGCTGACGACTGTCGTGTTTGTTATTTTGCATCGCTTTGTAAGGTGTGGTAAGAATAGCCGTCATAGACATGAGTGGCACAATCTTCAGGAGGCCCATCCATTTTTTGGCATCGCTTATGATTTGCCATCTTTGCATGATTTGGGATGACGGATTCCTTGTTGTGACGTTAAAAAGAGTGTGTGAGAGCGTAACGTTGTTTCGCCACGTATTTAAACACACATTATCGTACCTCTTAGACAGGCTGACGATACGGTTTCTCTCCAAGCTTCCACCACACACAGTCAATACTCAGCAGAGAAATTGTTAGGCCACGAATTACAAACATGCATTATCGAATCGCATACCCAAGCCGACGAGAAGGTACTTCGTCACGTTCCCGTTCTCTCATGTAGGTGTAAAGCGGCTATACGCGATACGTGGCGGAACGACGGTTGTAATACTACCATTTTCACATTACGGCACCTCTCATACTGAGAATATGGCCCACCTGACGTTTGACACCACCTTCTTTACATTCCAGTATCTCTGAAACGGCGGATATAATCCATGAAGGCAGATCTCAATGCCTCTTGTCCGAACGATATGGCTCATATAAGACTCACCTAACCTCTTCACGCTCCAGTGCCTCTTACATGAAAGGTTCTTTCTCTTCTTCTTCTTCTTCTTCTTCTTCTTCTTCTTCTTCTTCTTCTTCTTAAAAGGCACTAACGTTTCTAGAGGAACTTCGCCGTCTCAATGTAGTATCACTTGCGTCATTTTAATTAGTACTTAGTCGTGATTTCTGTGCCAGATAACACGCCTTGAATGCAATCTGAGTGGTAAGCTCTAGAATACGCGTGACCACAGTGCCTGTAGTGTTGTGACTAAACGAAGGCAATAACAACTCAATTATAGTTTAATTGTACATTTATTGTATAACGGTAATACATGGATGTTTCCTCGTTATGATCTTATACTTGAATGGAAGGAAGAAAGGAAGGTATTGTATTATAGAGACTTTAAACTTTTGCAGTTCATTCGTCTCTAGCCTTGAGAAAGGCCCTTTGAAAACTCTACTCTACTTTACTCCAGCGCTACCACCTCCGCCCTCTTGCCTTGAGAAAGGCACTCGATCCCTCGCCGTCCAGCCCGTCCAGCACGTCCAGCAACGATATTGTCCAGTCGGTGTCCACACAAAGAATAACTGAAAAAAGTCACAGGAGGGTTGTGTGCGAGACATAGTTGACGTAGGATTCCGTTGGGCTATCTGTTGATTTTGGATATATTTGAAGAATTACATTGTTAAACAATTTGATAACGATTTGGTGGCTCTGAAAAGGGCCGTGTTGTTTGGTTGTTGGGTACTGTTTTTGTAATATATCTTCACTTTTCCAATTTTTCTCGCCGTATAAATTTTCCTTGGGTAAAAATGAACACAACAAAACAGACAGCTTAAACCAATCGACCCGTTCTCGAGCGGGAACACACCTTGGTTTTATTTATGAAAATTGAAAAAAATCGTTTCATATATCAAGTCATTTTCAACACAACTGCTACCATATACAATTTCACACTTACACTTGTGCTATATTTTTCACAATACACGATCGGTCATTGATATGATTTTTCACGAAGCAACCAACATTAAAGTTCCAAATTTGAGTTTTATTTGCTAGATTTAATCGTATCACTCACCTTACCTGTAATTCAAAAATGCCCCTTACTTTCATGTATTTGCAATGCCAATTTCCCCCAGGCAGCTTTGTTTTGAAGTCTCTGTTAGGGAATACATTTTGGTAGGAACAAAAGTTCCCCCTACTTTCATGTATTTGCAATATCGATTTCCCACAGACAGCATGGTTTTGATGTCTCTGTTAGGGAACACATTTCGGTGGGAGCTAAAGCTCCCCCTACTTATATGTATTTGCAATGCTAATTTCCCCCAGGCAGCTTGATTTTGATGCCTCTGTTAGGGAACCACCGCATGTGTCGCCAATTTCGACCAATCAGAAGTGGATATCTCCGTTAGGATAGGGGTTGAGATTTTTCAATTGTTTGACAGTTAATTTCATGATATATATTATTTTCTTCAATATAAAAAATTGTTTTGGAGTGCCGAAATGAAATGCAATGAAAGATCATGGATGGATTTGAAATCGATCATGAGAAGTTTAGTAATTACAATATGTTTACTTTTTGGCACTCGGTCACTCAGTATAATCATATTAGGTTAGAGAAAAATAAATCCATTATTTTTGCGTGAACTTTATTTGGGATGTTTCGTATTGTCCGATTTGAGTCAAATATGCACCATTTTGATGTAAAATTTGTTACCATTTTAACCTTTTTGCTACGAGCGTCGTCTATAGACGACATCCGCCCGACGACCTGTGTGTACGGTCTATAGACGACAACCGCGTGATGAGCTGTGTGTACGAGCGTCGTCTTTAGACGACATGAGAGTGATACTGCACATCGATCACACCAGCGCGATGTACTTTTCGGCGCAGTGCTCCGCACAGCGGTAGCACTCCGGCGGAGCACACTACCGTATTGAAAGGGTTAAAGGTAGCTCCATAATGTCTTAGAAAAACTCTGGCAATTGTTTTTCACAATCTTTTCTTGATTCCAATTATCTTATCACTCAGGAAGTTTAGCGACGCAAGAAAAAGTCGGTCGGAGTCATTACAATCGTGTGTGGCCTTGCGTTGTCCTGATGGAACACAACATCTCTTCTGTTGGTCAATTCTGCCCGTTACAGGCCAATCGATAGATTCAAACAGTCCAGTTGTATACAGTAGACATCTCTTCTGTTGGCTCTGAATTTAATGTTTGGCCATACGGAAGCAAATCATAATAAATTATTCCACCAAATATACAGTAGAACCTTCCTAGCTATTAGTCCTGGTTTGGCTACCGTTTGAGTTGCTTCATCATGCTTTGACCACGATCCTTTTGCACACAATATTGTCGTTTGTGACTTCCTCCACTCTAATCCCCAGTCACCTTCCGTAATAATTAAAAACAGTCGATCTTTAGCTTCTGAACGATGCTACGACTAATAACATGTCGGTCAACATCGTTTATTTCTGTGATTTTATTAAACATTTTCGGCGACGGGTCTGCCTGTGTGAAGTGTCTCTTTATTATCATTATTATTATTACAGTTTATTCTGCAACTGTAAAAGGCAATGCCTTTTCAATTGTTACAATGCATTTTACATGGTAGAACTAGTGACACATACCTTAGACATTTTAAAATTTTTCTAATCTAACAAATTTTCAATTTAATTTAACCTGAATGGAATCGACGATTCCATTCCAAAATTGCACGTAACTAACTGTTACAGTATCGGCTCCATAAACAGTACTCACAATTTCAGTGGCCTGGTTCACCTTTATCAACGAAAAACTGTAAAATGATGTTTTTGTTTCCATTGTTAACAACCTGTAACTTACAACAGAATGGAACAAACAAAAAACAGCAAAAGAACTGGTGTGAAACGTCTCCTTGACAACGAGCGAAAATATGAAATTATTTGATCGATACTACACGAGATATCGATCACTACAGTCATCTACCGAGAAAATAATGGATTTCTTTTCCCCCAACATAATATATTCGATCAACTCTTCAATAACTATAAATTGTATGAAAACCATATATATATTGTTTTAAAATATGAGTTACTTTTCCGTGTTTATTGGAGGACAATGTAAAGAATCATCTTATGCGGAGGAATTCAACATTTCATTTGTAATTCCTTCCATATTCTGGTCGCCAGAAAAAACGTGACCTCTCTCTATGGTCGCTATGGTTGTATGCACTGTAAATTAGTTTATTAGATTAGATTATAGGCTGCAAGCCCGTTATCTTTCTTAAAAACTAAACATGGAAAATAAAACTCATCATAAAAACTAAACATGAAAACAGAAATAAAACACATCATCACTTATACATTTAGTTGACCTCTTAAAAATAATCGTAGTCTTCTTCGAATTTCTTCTGTTGTCATATCTATAGAAATCACTTCTTGCAGCATGTTAAACTCACGCATGAATCGAGTTGTAGGTTCGTGTTGGGTGTAATTTCTGGACCTCAGAGGTGGATCAAAAATTCTCCGGCGACGAAGAGAAACGGGGCTGGTGTTAAAATTTATCCGTTCGTAGAGACACGGGCTTCTTATCCGTCCGCTCAATAGTTTACAGAAGAAAGTCATATCTGCGATTCTGTGTCTACTTTTGATAGTATCCATGTCCACTAAACAGCAGAGATCTTCGTATACTGGCAGGTGTTCTCCTCTCCATCCTAAATTCCTCAGCGCAAACTTCAGGAACTTTTTCTGGACATTTTCTAATCTTTGGATATACAGATCGTATTGCGGTCGCCACACTACACTCGCAAAGTCGAGTTTAGACCGTACAAGACTGGTGTAGATCTTCAGAATTACATGCGGGTCAGTGAATTCTTGCCCAAAACGACGAGTGAGAGCAAATAGTTGCAGCGCTTCCTTGACTATTCGTTCTAGGTGGAGGTTAAACGTGAGGGATTGATCCATCGTCACGCCTAAAGGGTGTGTCACATCAAATTGCATCACGGAAAAAACGCTGTAGAAATTCGCCCAGTAGACCGATCCTTTTGAAAATTTTAGATAGTAAAATAAAAACTATTAAACAACTTTTGGCATTTTCTTTTTATTCATACTTCGAGCCCAAGCCCGTATGCTCGCACCTTCCTCTTTACCCCGTCCATAAGGTTCTGTACAACGTCAGGTTGTAGTTTTTGTTGAACAGAAATCCATTTTCTCTTGAAGTCCGCCTCCGATTTGACAACCTTTGGGTTCTTCCGGAGGGCCTGCTTCATAATCGCCCAATATTTCTCTATTGGGCGAAGCTCCGGCGCGTTGGGCGGGTTAATTTCCTTTGGCACGAAGGTGACCCCGTTGGCTTCGTACCACTCCAACACGTCCTTTGAATAGTGGCACGAAGCGAGATCCGGCCTGAAGTTGGTCGGGCCCTCGTGCTGCTTCGATAGTGGTAGTAAGCGCTTCTGTAGGCACTCCTTAAGGTAAACCTGCCCGTTTACCGTGCCGGTCATCACGAAGGGGGCGCTCCGCTTTCCGCAAGAGCAGATCGCTTGCCACACCATGTACTTTTTGGCAAACTTGGATAGTTTCTGCTTGCGAATCTCCTCCGGAACGCTGAATTTGTCCTCTGTGGAGAAGAACAACAGGCCCGGCAGCTGACGAAAGTCCGCTTTGACGTAGGTTTCGTCGTCCATTACCAGGCAATGCGGCTTCGTCAGCATTTCGGTGTACAGCTTCCGGGCTCGCGTCTTCCCCACCATGTTTTGCCTTTCGTCGCGGTTAGGAGCCTTCTGAACCTTGTATGTACGCAGGCCCTCCCGCTGCTTGGTCCGCTGGACGAATGAACTTGACAAATTCAGCTTATTGGCGACATCCCGGACCGAACTTCTCGGATCACGTCTAAACTGCTTAACTACGCGCTTGTGATCTTTTTCACTGACCGAGCATCCATTTTTGCCGTTCTTCACCTTCCGGTCGATGGTTAGGTTCTCGAAGTATCGTTTTAGTACTCTGCTGACCGTGGATTGGATGATTCCCAGCATCTTACCAATGTCCCGATGTGACAACTCCGGATTCTCGAAATGAGTGCGCAGGATTAATTCATGACGCTCTTTTTCGTTCGACGACATTTTTCCAAATTTACGAAAAATTGACAGTGAAGCATGGCCAACGTGATCTATACACTCTTATCTGATTATAAGCGAAAGTTGAAGATATAATTCCTAAAAATTTAATTTCTACAGCGTTTATTCCGTGATGCAATTTGATGTGACACACCCTTTAAGTCTCGGACATACTCTACTCGTTGTAGATCCGTACCTCCTAGCCTATAGTCGAAAGTTATCGGCTGAGCTCTCCTGGTGTAAGTAATAACGGAGCACTTGCTGGGGTTTACACTCAGTCCGTTGCTCTCGACGAATCTCCGAAAATTGACTAAATCTTGCTGAAGAAGATGGCAATCATCGATGTTTTTCACGGGCAGTAAAATCTTCACATCGTCTGCGTATATGAGCCCTTTTGCGTTGGCCAAACATGATGGTAGTTTATTCATGACCATGACAAACAGAATAGGCCCCAAATGACTACCCTGCGGAACACCTGAACTAACACCGAAAGACCTGGATGCGTTGTTGTGCACTTTCACATATTGTGTTCTGCTCTCCAAATACGTCCCAATCCATTCGAACATTTTTCCGTGAATGTCGAAATCAGCCACCGCGTGCATTATGCTGCTTATTCCTACTACATCGAAAGCCTTGCTCATATCTGTGTATATACAGTCCACCTGCACTGAGACCAATCTGAATGCATACTTTTATCAGTTATTGCTGATCAGTCAAAATAAATTTATGCCATAAACCTGGTTAAGAAATTCATGATTGTTTGCTCATTACTTATTCATGATGAACTCATTTTGTGCATAGACGTAGTTTTTCAATGAGTATCCTAAAGAATGTTCAGGAAAAAATTACGAAAATTTCAATTGAACAGGGAACTAATGCAAAAAAGACGGGTGGGTAATGTCGGGGACATAACCGGAGTGACGTAGGACTATACAAAGGGGACAGCTTTTGCTAAATATATATTTTAAATATATTGTTTTATTTTCTTCTGCTACGTGAATACCTACCTATCTACCTGAAAAATGGATTAGTTTACTGTTTACTCTTCATGAACATGTTGGGGGTTCTGAAAAGAACCTTTGGTGTTGTGTTTTTGCGTTTTTTGACGAAGAACTACGTCTTTCATTAAGGGTGCCAAATCAGAAAACAGGTCACGTTTTTATGAAATAAAGTTAACGTTAATAACTATTTTTGCCGCGAACGGATTTTGGCGATTTACATACTAAACGAATCGGAAATTCCGTAAGATTTGTTTAATATGCCATACAATAGAATCCCCTGGTTAGTAAATGGTTAAAATTCATGAAAACTTTAAGTGTTTCTATTTTCCAATACATTTGTTCTGTCCATTTGAGTGCTTTCCCGAACAGAGATATCAATAACGAGCAACTTATCGACGACCAACGGAGGGGAAATCGTAGGATTTAAAGTCTCCGTCAACAAAGGAAAAGAAGAAGAATGAAGGGGAATACTTGCCTAGAGTATAAACAGTGGATCTCGCTGAGGCAAACTTTCATTCGGCATCGGACTGTTGAGTAATCCAGTTCACTTTGCTTTCGCTGCGCTTCGATCGTTTTCGTTTTTGTTCAGTTTCAACCCCAGTGCCGCACTAACTGCTGTCAAAACGTTTTTTTATTCACTCAGTTGCGCACTCAGTGTCGCACTAGTTCGCCCCGAAAGCTGCTAGTTTCGCACTGAGATGCTTCACGGGTTGGCACTCGGGTTCACCAATACAACTATACTGAACTGTCAAGTTCCGAGTATTGTTTTGGAAAATCTAGAAATGAAGACTATGAAAATGGAAAAGCTACTGCTCTTGCTTTTGTATTATTGGAATCGTAATCCAATTCGGATTCTGATTTTGAAGAGTATAGTCGTGTAGACGGCATTAAGCTCCGTGTGCTTTCATTGGGAGGCGAAAATTATTATGGATATTCAGGAGGAATAAACATGCTCTCAAAATCAAAATTATGAATGAAAATTTACATTAACGTATCGAATATTTATTTTATGTGATGAAATAAGAGGGTTTTTTTTTCGATATCGCAGAAACATTGAACGAAAACTGTGTCTAACGATGATTTTATATTATAATAGTAATTATTTGTGGAACAAACAGGAAATGCATCGACAAATGGTTAAGTGAGTGTCAGGACTACATGTGTTAGGTAATCAAACAATATGAAGTAAAAAATGTCATTCAAACTTTTATATTTTTACACTGCACTTGGCCCTTCTTATCTGATAGAGAATAATTTACCTCCCAAGCACTAATATCGCCACCAGACGTCGACACTGTACATTTGTCGTCGCAAATATAAACAAATCAGACTATATAACGCACACCAACAAACCACCGCATTCGTGAAACTGAAAACGTTTTTTATTACAGAGTCAGTGTGGCACTGATTCAGTTTTAAAAACGAATTCGCTATAAGATTGGACCCCACCAGTGGTAATCCAACTTGGAAATCGTCGTTTGATTTTTCTGTTCGTTTTTTCGCGATATTCGTATCGTGTGTTCTTCTTTCCGTGTCATAAATTGGACGCTTCGCGTAGTGTGCGACGAGCAAGAAGAAGAGGAAAGCAGGCTCGAGCCCTGCAAAAAACGAACGCATTGGGGCAATAAAATTTCGAGGTAAGCGTCATCTAATGATGCACGCGGTGTTGGTGCAGTGAAAAGCGCTCGCACTGAACCGAGCCTTCGCAAATATGACACCGCACCGAACAACAGCGAAGTAGGCGATTTCGGCGCGTCGGTCGAAAATGTAAACGCCCAGGCAGCAACCAAAATCAAGCTCCCCCCGCTGGTGGTGAAGGCGGTCGCTCTTGACAAACTCATCAGCGAATTCGCATCGATCGGGGCTCTGGCAACCCTATCCCAACCAATGCAAATTGAGCGTAGGCAGCATAAAACAGGGCTCACGCTCAGGGGGCTCACCTATTGTTTACTGTTTGGAATCATATATGTTAATATTTGATTAAGTTGGATAGTTTCCTTTGGCAAGCGATGTTTGGATACCCATCTGGAAGCTTTCTTGTCGATTTGCAATCAAAATCACTGCTACAGGACCGCGCGGAGCACTTCATTTTTAATTTCAGGTTATGATTTCTATGCTCTTGAGTTTCTATGCTGGCTACAAAAAGGCGGCCATCTTAGCAATCCCTTGGCATCGATGGGTGTTACAGCAGATTACAAGCTGTGTGCAGTCTTCAGAAAACCTACGCTGTGTTGCGCTCGAATTCAATTTTCATCAGCGTGCGCTGAAAACAAACGCACGCTGAAAACAAACTTCATTCTTGGCACGAAGCGCACCGAACTCAAAACAAGTGAGCCCAAAATCAGCACGGTGCAGAATTCACATACTAAATTCCCCCTCATTCTATATCCACACACACACATAAAATTCTAGCGCCCGTTTTGTCTTCGCTTGTTCTAAGCTAACAAACAGCGCACCCTCATACAATCCGCATCAACAGAGAAAGCAACGCAGAAAGACTAGATTCGAGCTCGGTTTAAAATTGGGCATATAAGCCGGTGTATGGATACGGTGCAGTGAGGATGTTCGAACTCAAAAGCGAACCGTGTTGACAACAGAACTTTTGAACTTTGTTTCGGTGTGCGTTGATTCGTCCGGGCGCAGGTGTGCGCATGGAGAGAGAGTTCAACTGGGTGCAAAAAAAGTGTTGCACATCAGAACTGCGTTCAATTCCGAAGACTGGCTGTGTGGCATAATTCAGTCTTTTTCCAAGCAGTTAACATTGTTTATTTTCCGTCTTCATAAGGGCTTCGTTGGTGCCTTTGAGAATGCATCAATGCATTAAACTGACGTTATGGCGAAGCAGACGTTAAGGTTGTGCACCAAAAAATTATTTGGGAATAGCAAGCATCTTGAATGTCTTACTGGAATGTTATAAGTTATTTGGGTTCGCGTGCCAGTCGCAAAACTGCCTTCAACTAGGATTGCATTTGCGCTAATATTGATCATAATGAAGCATTGCTACTATTTTCGAGGTTGTTATTAACAAAAAGAGTTTATTTCTCTTGTTTAGTCATCAAGAAAGTAAATGTTCTGGAATTTTGTATGTGATTAGGTTTTGCTTGCCAGTAGCGAAACTTCCTCCACTAAGGGTGACAGCAGCGCTTCTCTCGAGCATGAGAAAGTAATGCAACTCTTTTCGAGGCCAGTAATATTAACAGAAGCGACATACGATTGTACATGAAATAAATTGCGACATACGATTCTTTTGCGAGGGCAAGAATGAATCATCAATCAATTATCGTCAACTGATTCTACAATGAAAAATCATTTCAGAGATTATTCTACTAAGCAGTTGTTTCTAAAATTTCACAGCATTATAGAATAATATCCGAAGGTATAAGCAAGCGACTTATATGAAATAACAGCGTAGTTCTACGTCAACAATGCGGTCGTATCTTGGACATAACCTCTTATAATTTTTTTTTTTACAAACTTTCTAAATTTTTTCTCGCTGTCTTATAGTTAATTCTTGATTTTTTTTCCGAAGGCTTTGTACTTATTAAATGTTCAACGCCGGGCATCTTTCGGCGTATGCACATATCGTACAATCAAAATGATGGCTGTGATAGGGGATGCATAGGTGGTCATCAGTTCATTCACTATCATATATTTCACTATTGAGCACATTACCGTACCTTAAACTGTTTCCGTGTTTCGGAGACGAATGAATTGTAAGATTTGTAGTTTCCACAAACAAAGTAAATAAAAATGAAAAAGAACTGAGGTTTTGGAGACGAACTCTACGATCTGTCGAGAAATAAACGAGCTATAAGCGTTCTGAAAAACCAACAGTAAATACATGGACGAATGACCTTCGGATTAAAGCCCTTTAAAATAAGAACAGAGCAGCAGGAAATACATAGAGGCGAATGAACTGCAAAGTTCAAAGCCTCTTAAAAACAAAGAAAGAAGAATAAGGAAATACATAGCTCATCATGTTGTTCCTTAGTTATTTTTCTATACAATGCAGATGTAACGTCATTCATTTTTCAACATCAGTTATCAACCAAAGAAAGCAGTTCTTGCTACCGAGAAAATTCGTTAATGCCATCCTGCATACAATGTGTTGTAATTTGAAGCCATTTTTAATTCGGAAACCATGCATGGGTTTGTGAAAACTGAATGATCAATTTAAAAGACCCCAACCAATAAGTTCAAGAACAAGATAAACAAAATAAATCAGTTTATATTATATGTCATATTATGTCTCTTTAGAATGCATTGGTATTGTGAAAAACTTTCAATAACTCTTCTTTGAAAGGTTTAATGGCCCTGAAAAGCGCCGTGTTTTACGGTGGCTGGTTTTGCCACCAAAGCAGTCTGTATAAACAAACTTTTTCCTTCTTCTACCTGCTTCCGTTTTGCGATTGCGTTTGCCACTCGCTGAAACTAGTTGTTGCCACCGAACCGAATGTGCTCTGTTCTGTTCGGTTTTGCGGGTTTTTTTATTGTTGTGAGCAGCTTTGCAAGCCAACTCGAGCACTCCGGCGGCCGAAATTCTATAACCGCTATTAGGTATACTGGTGCTCCGGCACCAATCCGTTGATGCGATGTGATGTGAAACGATGCCACACAACCAAACTGATTTACGGTTTGAAAGAGAATGATATATTTTTCAGCGGATCTGCGCTTTTGTACTCTAGCGGTACACACTCACAGGATAGAGACAAATCAGCAGACTAAGCCAAAGGGGCGAGTCCAACGAGACGAACGAAAGAGCGTTAAAAGGCAGCGATGGCAAAAAAAAGTCACAGGAGGGTTGTGTCCGAGACACGACCACATAGTTGACGTAGGATTCCGTTAGGCTATCTGTTGATTTTGGATATGTTTGAAGAATTACATCGTCCAACTCTTTGATAATGATTTGGTCGCTCTGAAAAGGGCCGTTTTGTTTAGTTGTTGGGTATTGTTTTTTCACTCCACCAGTGTTTACCGAGTGATGATGACAGAAGGATGGTAAACAGTCGTTGGATAGTGCGTATCAGATAAAAGATACCGAAGTGGAACGAGATATGATGAAAATCGCCCTCTGTGATCCTAGACGAGATACCTCCTGTGTTATGTATGGATGAAATAAATAAAAAAAACTCACCAATGTAATATAAGATAATTACCAATACCGAACACAATTATCAATTTTTCTCATTAGTAAAAACATGTTTCTTTAATATAGAGAAAACATATCTGAAATGGAAAAGGTAATTTTCTTTTATAATTTTTTACTTTCTAAGTGTTTATTCACCCAATGCGAATTTCAATTGGACTAACAACAACTAATACTATATGTAGAGTATATGGAAAATCACTTTTTCTAATGTTTCTTCACTTTTCCAATTTTTCTTGCCCTAAAAACTTTTCTTGAGTGAAAATGAACACAACAAAACAGACATCTTAAACCAAACGACCCGTTCTCGAACGCTTGGTATTTATTTATGAAAATTGAAATAAATCGTTTCATATATGAAGTCATTTTTAACACAACTGCTACCATATATAATTTTTCGCTTACACTTGTGCTAAATTTTTCTCAATATACGATCGGTCATTGATATGAAATTTCACGAGGCAACCAACATTCAAGTTCCAAATTCAAATTTAATTTGCTAGAATGAATCGTATCACTCACCTTACTTGCAATATAAAAATGCCTCCGACTTTCATGTATTTGTAATGCCAATTTCCCCCAGGCAGCTCGGTTTTGATGTCTCTGTTAGGGACCCGTCGCATGTTTCGTCAATTTCGACCAATCAGGGTATTTCCGTTAGGATATGGGTTGAGATTTTTGAATTGTTTGATAGTTAGTTTAATGACATATATTATTTTCTTCAATATAAAACATTGTTATGGAGTGCCGAAATCGATTGACGCAAAAATATCATCAATCCATCATGAAATGACTGAGCAATAAGCGTTTGAAATTGGACAATTTTCATGATGTGCTCGATTTTCAATTTTCGATTTGTACCCCAATATGTTCCCGAAAGACGTAATCCTACGTCAAAAATGATACTTGAATGGCTGAAAGTCTTTTTTCACCTATCTTCAATGCTTAGAGATTGGTAGCTTGTCGGTAACAGTGTGGCTAAGCTGCTGGTCATACATGACATACAGTGCCTCTGCTTGATAAATATATACTGGAATTGGTACAAGCAGAGAGACCGCGTGTTAGCGACTCATCATTCAAGCTCAACCATGCGGCACAAAACAGCGTCTGTTCCCAACGTCATTGGCATCGACGTCTACTCGCACAGCTTTTTTGGCACACTATATCCATCTCTGATGGCTCGCTAGATTTGTATGGCTAGCCGGGGTTGCTTTTTCGATCGGATAATTTTCGCTCACCGGAATCGGTACTAGTGCCGATCAAGGACCAAATTCATTTTTTCAATATACAAATCATAATCATTGTTTCTGAATCGCTCAAACCACACATACTTACCGATGAAGCATATCCTTTGTAAGCTTCGACAAACAAAAGATGGAAAAAATGCAAGAAAACTTTCCGCAAATAATGTTTTTTTCCGGTACAAAATTCGACGTTTTCAAAGCGATAAAAATATTTGTTCCTTAAACTGCAATCAAACGACCAGTACTAAGTTCTGAAGCTGAAGTCCACGCCTATCAAATACATGTGTTGCCAACTTCAACATAATGTCAAACAGTATGGCATTCATCATATCATCATATACATCCGTTAAGGAATACTTGTATGCCTATTTCAATTCTCTGTAGATGCTGATTCTGATGTTTTTTAATAGTTAAGTGAATTAGAAAGTTTATTATTTTATGAAAAGTAGTTATTATTTATACAATCTACCAAAAAATGGGCGTAAATTGATAGTGTTTCATTATTTCCAGACTACTACGATATTCGCGTGAATGACCTTGTATTGGAAGTACACGTACGCGGCGTTCCAACACCAACAGTATTATGGGAAAGAGATGGTGCAGAATTTACAAATGGAATGGACAGGGTGATTATTGCACGAGAGAAAGACGGAGTATACAAGTTAAGGTAATATTTTTTACCTTGTTCATATATCAAGTTTCGTGTTCAAAGAAAAATCACAAAGGAAATAAGCGTAACGAAAATAACCACAGAGAAAAAGCATAATGTCACCAAAGCCTACTATAAATATTCTCACGCGGAAAAAAAATCAAGTTTAAAATGACACACGAAAAAAGCGCAATTTTTATTACAAACACATTTTTGTAAAGAAATTAAAGAAATTTGTAATGGATGCGAAGCATTGGAAACTGTCGCGTTATTTGAGTGCGGAAAGTCTTCGAAACAGATATACGAGTTGCTCAAACCGCATTCTATCAACCATTTCATTCGTATTCCGTACACTAAAACGGTTCTAAGAAACAGCTGAGATTGGAGGCGACTCAGAGAGGACATCCTAGATCGGTACGGCTGCACAGTGTCATCCACGCTGTTCGTTAACGTAATCATCGTCGCAAACAACGCTATTCTAGCAGTCGAAATGAACATTTCCAAGCGTAGTATAAGCCGTATTTTGTGTGAACATTTACAGCGTGATTCGAATAGGCGATGTAGTGAGTCATTTATTGACACCCAGAAGGAACTAAAAGTTTGAAACTGTGTAGTTACCTTTCAATCATTTTCCCCAATTATTTTTCTACAGCCCTTAATTACTCTTTAACAAAGTCGTGTAGTTATATTATTACAAAAAAGTCACAGGAGGGTTGTGTGCGAGACACGACCGCATAGTTGACGTAGGATTCCGTTGGGCTATCTGTTGATTTTGGATATATTTGAAGAATTACATTGTTAAACAATTTGATAACGATTTGGTGGCTCTGAAAAGGGCCGTGTTGTTTGGTTGTTGGGTACTGTTTTTGTAATATATCTTCACTTTTCCAATTTTTCTCGCCGTATAAATTTTCCTTGGGTAAAAATGAACACAACAAAACAGACAGCTTAAACCAATCGACCCGTTCTCGAGCGGGAACACACCTTGGTTTTATTTATGAAAATTGAAAAAAATCGTTTCATATATCAAGTCATTTTCAACACAACTGCTACCATATACAATTGCACACTTACACTTGTGCTATATTTTTCACAATACACGATCGGTCATTGATATGATTTTTCACGAAGCAACCAACATTAAAGTTCCAAATTTGAGTTTTATTTGCTAGATTTAATCGTATCACTCACCTTACCTGTAATTCAAAAATGCCCCTTACTTTCATGTATTTGCAATGCCAATTTCCCCCAGGCAGCTTTGTTTTGAAGTCTCTGTTAGGGAATACAAAACGAACAAAAGTTCCCCCTACTTTCATGTATTTGCAATATCGATTTTCCCCAGACAGCATGGTTTTGATGTCTCTGTTAGGGAACACATTTCGGTGGGAGCTAAAGCTCCCCCTACTTATATGTATTTGCAATGCTAATTTCCCCCAGGTTGATGCCTCTGTTAGGGACCCACCGCATGTGTCGCCAATTTCGACCAATCAGAAGTGGATATCTCCGTTAGGATAGTGGTTGAGATTTTTCAATTGTTTGACAGTTAATTTCATGATATATATTATTTTCTTCAATATAAAAAATTGTTTTGGAGTGCCGAAATCGATTGACGCAAAAATTTCATCAATCCATCATGAAATGACTGAGCAATAAGCATTTGAAATTGGACAATTCACGATGTACTCGATTTTCGATGTTCCATTTTGTACCCCAATATGTTCCCGAAAGACGTAATCCTACGTCAAAAACTTCTTTATGGACCAATCGAGAGGGTTTTACGACAGGCTATGCGTCCACCCTCACTGAACAATTCGATGATGAAATCATATCAGTACGCAATCCACGTGGATTTTAAACTGTAGAAAAACCCTCAACGACTGGCTTTCAACGACGAACGGGCTAGCGTAAATTTGAAAAAGAGTACTTGTAGTCAATGAAAGATCATGGATGGATTTGAAATCGATCATGAGAAGTTTAGTAATTACAATATGTTTACTTTTTGGCACTCGGTCACTCAGTATAATCATATTAGGTTAGAGAAAAATAAATCCATTATTTTTGCGTGAACTTTATTTGGGATGTTTCGTATTGTCCGATTTGAGTCAAATATGCACCATTTTGATGTAAAATTTGTTACCATTTTAATCTTTTTGCTACGAGCGTCGTCTATAGACGACATCCGCCCGACGACCTGTGTGTACGGTCTATAGACGACAACCGCGTGATGAGCTGTGTGTACGAGCGTCGTCTTTAGACGACATGAGAGTGATACTGCACATCGATCACACCAGCGCGATGTACTTTTCGGCGCAGTGCTCCGCACAGCGGTAGCACTCCGGCGGAGCACACTACCGTATTGAAAGGGTTAAAGGTAGCTCCATAATGTCTTAGAAAAACTCTGGCAATTGTTTTTCACAATCTTTTCTTGATTCCAATTATCTTATCACTCAGGAAGTTTAGCGACGCGAGAAAAAGTCGGTCGGAGTCATTACAATCGTGTGTGGCCTTGCGTTGTCCTGATGGAACACAACATCTCTTCTGTTGGTCAATTCTTCCCGTTACAGGCCAATCGATAGATTCAAACAGTCCAGTTGTATACAGTAGACATCTCTTCTGTTGGCTCTGAATTTAATGTTTGGCCATACGGAAGCAAATCATAATAAATTATTCCACCAAATATACAGTAGAACCTTCCTAGCTATTAGTCCTGGTTTGGCTACCGTTTGAGTTGCTTCATCATGCTTTGACCACGATCCTTTTGCACACAATATTGTCGTTTGTGACTTCCTCCACTCTAATCCTCAGTCACCTTCCGTAATAATTAAAAACAGTCGATCTTTAGCTTCTGAACGATGCTACGACTAATAACATGTCGGTCAACTTCGTTTATTTCTGTGATTTTATTAAACATTTTCGGCGACGGGTCTGCCTGTGTGAAGTGTCTCTTTATTATCATTATTATTATTACAGTTTATTCTGCAACTGTAAAAGGCAATGCCTTTTCAATTGTTACAATGCATTTTACATGGTAGAACTAGTGACACATACCTTAGACATTTTATAATTTTTCTAATCTAACAAATTTTCAATTTAATTTAACTTGAATGGAATCGACGATTCCATTCCAAAATTGCACGTAACTAACTGTTACAGTATCGGCTCCATAAACAGTACTCACAATTTCAGTGGCCTGGTTCACCTTTATCAACGAAAAACTGTAAAATGATGTTTTTGTTTCCATTGTTAACAACCTGTAACTTACAACAGAATGGAACAAACAAAAAACAGCAAAAGAACTGGTGTGAAACGTCTCCTTGACAACGAGCGAAAATATGAAATTATTTGATCGATACTACACGAGATATCGATCACTACAGTCATCTACCGAGAAAATAATGGATTTCTTTTTCCCCAACATAATATATTCGATCAACTCTTCAATAACTATAAATTGTATGAAAACCATATATATATTGTTTTAAAATATGAGTTACTTTTCCGTGTTTATTGGAGGACAATGTAAAGAATCATCTTATGCGGAGGAATTCAACATTTCATTTGTAATTCCTTCCATTTTCTGGTCGTCAGAAAAAACGTGACCTCTCTCTATGGTCGCTATGGTTGTATGCACTGAGACCAATCTGAATGCATACTTTTATCAGTTATTGCTGATCAGTCAAAATAAATTTATGCCATAAACCTGGTTAAGAAATTCATGATTGTTTGCTCATTACTCATTCATGATGAACTCATTTTGTGCGTAGACGTAGTTTTTCAATGAGTATCCTAAAGAATGTTCAGGAAAAAATTACGAAAATTTCAATTGAACAGGGAACTAATGCAAAAAAGACGGGTGAGTAATGCGGGGACATAACCGGAGTGACGTAGGACTATACAAAGGGGACAGCTTTTGCTAAATATATATTTTAGATATATTGTTTTATTTTCTTCTGCTACGTGAATACCTACCTATCTACCTGAAAAATGGATTAGTTTACTGTTTACTCTTCATGAACATGTTGGGGGTTCTGAAAAGATCCTTTGGTGTTGTGTTTTTGCGTTTTGACGTAGGACTACGTCTAACCGGAAGATATAGGGGGTGAAATGAAAATCTAGGCACTGAACAAGTAGGAAAAAATGCAAGATTTGGAACGCTTATAACTCGAGCATTTCTCAATAGATCGCAAAGGTTTTTGCATCAATTGATAGGAAATATATCTACGCATCTATCATAACGAATAACATTTCATTTTTCTTGAGATAAATAATTGAATAATTGTGAAATATCAAGCATTGTCAAAATGCACTATGTGCCCATTTTTGATTGGTCCATTTTGTGCTCCTCAAATCGTACCGACCAAAACGGGCAACCAGAGCAGCAGCGAAATAGAATAAAGCACGATTGGAAAGGAAAAAGAAAACAATGAACGAAACATTGGTCGCAGTCTCACACATGCGTAATTCTCGAGCCTGCCAGTCAGCTTAAAAATCCCCGCTCCGCTGCCGTAACGATCATTCTCATTCAAACCGTACACCACATCGGTTCGCATCACAACAAATCAACAAACCAACCCAAGCAGTCATGTCTGGACATGGTAAAGGAGGAAAAGTGAAGGAAAAGGCAAAATCCCGCTCGAACCGTGTTGATCTGGAGTTCCCCGCAAGGGTAGCTAGGCCGCGTTAGTACCAGTGCTCCAGTCCACCTAGCCGGCGTTATATAGTTTCGGCCGCCGAAGTGATCGAGTTAGCTGGTAAAGCTGCTCGCGACGATAAGAAAACCCGCATTCGGAACAGAACACATTCGGTTCGGTGGACATCAAGACAACAGGCAGTTGCAGCGAGTGGCGAGTGGCAAACGCAATCGCAAAACGGCATCAGGTAGCAGAGTTTGTCCTTTATACACACTGCTTTGGTGGCAAATCCAGAACAAGGCGGCATCGAGGGCGTTCGAAATGGTTTTTTTCAAAACCACAAGTACTAAGTTTTCTAAATTGGAACCATTCCATAAAACAAGGCGCTTTTCAGGGCCATTAAACCTTCCAAAAAAGAGTTTAGGAAATACAGTTCAATGCTTTCTAAAACAATATCCAAAATAATAATAAAACACAAATTGATTTTTTCATAATTTGTTTGCCAGGATATGATGAGTATGTGAATTTGGCAGTTGTTCTGAACTTATTGATTTTCACCAATTCTTAAATTGCTTCTAGATTGAAAGTACAGTAATTTACACTTATCTCGACATTTAGCTAATTGGACGGACCAGTAATGCGACATATTTAGTTGGACATTTTTGTAAACATAGAGTTCGGGGTCCAAATTATGACCCCACATTGAAGGTCGACACTGTACCACTGTCATCGCAAATGTTCAATTACAGGTTAAAATTACCTCCAATCCGATACTGAGTGGTGGTAATGCGACGTGCCATTGAATGTAATTTACTGTAAAATATGTCACAAGCTGGATGGGAAGAAATTTTCCAACTGTGAAAGCTGTGGCGAGTGGCAAATGCGATCGCTAAACAGCAAGGTTTAGCCGAACAAGATGGGGATATCGAGTGATAACAAAACAATAAACTATTTAGATTGAAGATAATTTTGTGATCCTGAAAAGGACCCTTTTTAGCCTTCATGTGAATCCAACGAGCGAACAAATCGTAATGAATGTATTTTTTTGCCATCGCTCCCTTTTAACGCTCATTCGTTCGTCTCGTTGGACTCGCCCCTCTGGCTGAGTCTGCTGATTTGTCTCTATCCTGTGAGTGTGTACCACTAGAGTATAAAACACGCGGACCCCAAAAAAATATCTTATTTTCTTTCAAACCGTAAACCCGTGTGGTTGTACGGCATCGGCATCGTGGACGTAACAAAGGAGGACAAGTTAAGGGAAAGGCAAAGTCTCACTCGAACCGTGCAAGTCTCCAGTTCCCTGTTGGTCGCATTCACTGATTGCTCCGCAAGTGTAACTAGGCCGAACGGATTGGTGCCGGAGCACCAGTATACCTAACAGCGATTATAGAGTTTCGGCCGTCGGAGAGCTCGAGTTGGCTTGCAAAGCTGCTCACGACAATCAGAAAACCCGCATCAAGAACAGAGCAGCTTCGGTTCGGCGCTCATCAAGGCAACAATTAGTTTCAGTGAGTGGCAAAGTGTTTCTCCGGCACGTCGCATCAAATGTAATTTACTGAACAACATGTCACAAGCTGGATGGGAAGAAATTTTCCAACTGTGAAAGCTGTGGCGAGTGGCAAACGCAATAGCTAAACAGGAAGGTTTAACCGAACAAGATGGGAATATCGAGTGATAACAAAAACACAACACCAAAGGTTCTTTTCAGAAACATCAACATATTCATGAAGAGTAAACAGTAAACTAATCCATTTTTAAGGTAGATAGGTAGGTATTCACGTAGGAGAAGAACATAAAACAATATATTTAAAATATATATTTAACAAAAGCTGTCCCTTTTGTATAGTCCTACGTCACTCCGGTTATGTCCCCGACATTACCCACCCGTCTTTTTTGACGTAGAACTACGTCTTTCATTAAGGGTGCCAAATCAGAAAACAGGTCACGTTTTTATGAAATAAAGTTAACGTTAATAACTATTTTTGCCGCGAACGGATTTTGGCGATTTACATACTAAACGAATCGGAAATTCCGTAAGATTTGTTTAATATGCCATACAATAGAATCCCCTGGTTAGTAAATGGTTAAAATTCATGAAAACTTTAAGTGTTTCTATTTTCCCATACATTTGTTCTGTCCATTTGAGTGCTTTCCCGAACAGAGATATCAATAACGAGCAACTTATCGACGACCAACGGAAGGAAGGAAGGAAGGTATTGAATTAGAGAGACTTTAAACTCTGAGAGTTCATTCGTCTCTTGCCCTTGAGGGCGGGAAATTTAACTAAAGGAAAACTAAGAAAAACTATTGCAAAATTCGTTATTCTCGCTCGACTCAGTCTTAGTAACCGCTATGGACGTATGTCGTATCGCCGCACCCTACACGGCTCTGGGGCCAAAAACACAACCAAACAATTGGAGCAGGGAAAAAAGCCCATTTTAGTGTGCTTGAAGAGCTTGCTTCCAAAATGGGCGTAAAAACCTGCTCATCTTTTGCTGAAAATAAAAGAACAGAAAAGGAAAATACTTTTAATGTGTATTCATTTCGATATTATATTATTAAATTCTGTCGAATAAACCTGTATCCTTTAATAATTTTATGGTCCGGTCCTCTTCGATGTCGTCTCTTGCTAATGCAGTTCTGATGCTGTCTCCAACCTGAAATTTTGTTCTAGAGATGTTAAAAACTGGGCAATTGATTAACAAATGCTCTACTGTGAGCCTTACATTGCACCATGTGCAGCGCGGTTGATTTGCGATCAAGAAATTATGTGTTAAGAGAGTATGTCCGATACGCAAGCGTGTCAGGCATACTTGAATGGGGCGCTTAGTACTGTCCATCCAAGGATGGGTGGTATTCTTTATCTTTCTTAGAAAGAAGTCATTAGAGGTGTTCCAATTTATATCCCAACACGATCGTAGGTTGTTATCAACCCATCTGATGATGTCTTCGGACGGGGGGATATCAGTCCATAGTTCAGAATTTCTTCCCTCTTTGGCAAGACGATCAGCTAATTCATTTCCTTGAATTCCGCAGTGTCCCGGGATCCAACAGAAAATGATGTCCTTTCCCTTGATTCCAGCTTCAATGCTTTGGGTCCAGGGGTGCTTATTTTCGCCACTCTGGAGTGCAAGCAGGGAGCTGTAGGAATCGGAGAAAATCACCGTTTTCGTGTTATCATCACATAGTGATATCGCAACGAGGAGGGCAGCTGTTTCTGCTGAGAAAATTGAACAAATGGATGGTAATTGGAATTTTATCTGAGCATTGTCGGAAAATATGCCAAATCCTACTTTATCACCATCAACAGATCCATCTGTGAAGATTTTGCGATGGAAGGGGAACTGTTTATGTATGTGATTGTTGAAGATAGCTGTGACTATACTGTTGGCTTCACCAGCTCTAACAGAGTTTTTAATAGTCCAGTCAAATTTTGGTCCTTGGTCGTACCATGGTCGAGGGCCTTCTCTAGTTAGAGGAGCGGCTCCCGGGAGAGTGATATTGCAAATGTCTTGAAGCCATTTGCTAGCTCTCGTGGTGGTTGATGTGAGATTTGGATATTTCTGTGAGATTCGGATGGCTCGATTGGCCAAGGCTCTGGTGATGAACATTTCGAAGGGAACTTGGCCAGCCTCCACAAGCAAAGCTTTTATTGGGCTGGACTTACAGGCTCCTGAGGCATATCTGATTACGCTATGGTAGCAAGGTTTTAAATGATCAATTGATTTCCAGGATGCACTGCTGAAGAGTTCAATCCCGTATAGCATTTTTGTGAAGGCGATACTTCTACCGATTTTATAAATGGTTTTACGCGCGCTTAAGCGACTGCGACCACTTATTACCATCGTTAACCGAATACGGCTTTTGATATCTGCTTTTGTCTTTTTGATGTGGTCTGTGAATGAAAGATTTTTATCTATTGTAACACCTAGAATTCGAGCTGATTTAACTCGTTTCACAAGTGCACCATTAATTTTGCATGGTTTGAATTTTTTCTTGTGACCTTTTAGACTGCAGCAATGAAGTATATTGGATTTTTGTGCTGAAATTTTGAAACCAATTGAATCTGCCCAGCTGCTGATAGCAGAGATTCCTATCTGGAGTCTTCTGCGTGCAAGTTCAGTGAATGATGCTCGGGCCATAAGCAGTATATCGTCAGCATATGCCAGTATTTCGATGTTTGGTGGAATAACATCGAAAACTGATTGCATTGCTATTAAGAAGAGAGTTGCCGAAAGAACAGAGCCCTGTGGTACTCCGTTTTCTTGAACTCGGCTTTCAGATATTGACCCTCCGAAGAAAACTTGAAAACTTCGGTTGAGGAGGAAACTTTGAATGATTTCGAAGAGGTACCCTTCGAATCCCCATTGGTGGAGTTGATCTATGATATTATGCTTCCAGGTGGTATCGAATGCTTTGGAAAGATCAAGCAAAGCAAGTTCATTGTGTTGTCTCTTCTGTGTGGAGTCATGAAGAAATTGGTTGAGATGGCAGAAATATGTACTTGTGCCTTTTCCTCGACGGTAAGCATGTTGTCTGGGGTCTAGTAGTTGTTGTTCTTCGAGGGTTGTTATCAGTCTTCGGTTAATCATCCTTTCAAAAAGTTTCCCTAAGCAGCTGAGGAGCGTGATAGGGCGATAGCTATTCACATCACGTTTGTCCTCCTTTGCTTTGGGGATCGGGATTACCATGCCAGCTTTCCATGAATCTGGAAAGTATCTGTTTGTCCAGCACTCGTTGAAAATCTGCAAAAGCAGGATTTTCGCATGGTGGGGCAGGTGTCTTATCATCGGGTATTCGATATTATCCGGGCCGGCTGACTTACCTTTGGACCTTTTAAGGGCCCAGAGCAGCTCGTCCATGGAGAAAGGCTTGTTGTATTCGTGCTGTTGACCTGTAGCAGAGGGAAACACTTCTAGTTCTGCTTTGGCTTTGATATTCTTAAAGGCATTGGTGTAATTCGAAGTGGATGAAGATTTGGCGAAATGATCTGCCAGATGTTCGGCTATGGTACCAGGGTCTTCAGTAGTAATACCGTTGATCTCAATGGAATAGCAGTTAGAAGCTTTCTTGCCACTGAGAGCGTTGACCTTGTTCCATAGTTCTTTTGAAGATGTTGAAGGATTAAATTCATCAAGAAATTCAGTCCAGCTTTGGGTTTTTGCTTCGGCTATTGCTTTTCTGGCATTAGCTCTAGCTTCCTGAAAATTGGATAAAGCAATCCTTTTGCTGTTGTTTCCATCTGGAAGACGTCTGAGAAGACGAAGCAGTTTTCTTCTTTTTTTGATGGCAAGTGCTACTTCGTTATTCCACCAGGGGACAGCCTTACGACCGGGATTCCCACTTGTTCTGTAGATATTTACTTCTGCAGCGGAGAGAATGGCTTGAGTAAAGTCATCAACAGAGTAGCTTATGTGTGCTTGAAGTAAGCTGTCAATTGTAGATTCGAAGCCTTCCCAGTTGGCTGATTGGTATTTCCAATTTCTGCGAAGAGTAATATTGGGATTCCTTGTTAATGTTCTGATGTGAATTGGGAAGTGATCACTTCCTCTGAGGTCATTGTCAACAAACCAATTTAGTCTGGGTGCCAGTTCCCAAGATGCGATCGTGAGATCGAGGGCAGACGTTGATCCAAAACGTGGATCGAGTCTGGTATGTTGATGATCGTTGATGATAATGAGGTTCAGTTTTTGGATGATTCTAAGAATCGTATGACCTCTTGCGTCACATTTTTTTCCTCCCCAGGAAGTATGGTGTGCGTTGAAGTCACCCATGATAATAAATGGGTGTGGTAATTGTTTGAAAGCATTTACCAAATCAACTTCAAAATCATTGATATTGTGCTGAAGGGATATGTATATTGAAGCAAGGGTTACCTGGAAAGGTCCCTTGAGTTGGACTGCACATATTTGTAGTTGTGATGTTATGGGGATCACAGTATGAGAAAGGTGACTTAGGACAGCGAGGCATGTTCCTCCTTGTTGTGAAGATAGTCCGTCACAAAAATACCATTTGAATTTGCCTCCTAGGGCACTATTCATGTCTGTACCAGTCGGTACTTTAGTTTCTTGGAAAGCTAGGGTTAGTGGGAGATGTTTCTCTTCCGCTAACATTAATTTTATTTCGTTCATTGAACTGTAAAGCCCACGCAAGTTCCATTGAATGGAAAGTTTGCGATTAGGGATAGGGTCTCGAGACGATGGTGTATGATTAGGTGGGGGATTGAATGTTAAGATTGGAAGGAGGGAAGTGGGCTGAGGTGTGGAGGATAAATTGGAGATTGGTGGAGTAGAAATCAGTTGAAATTAGTTGTGGTTGGGTTTTTCACCCTTGGATTGTTTGAGTTTTAGTCTCGGATCATTTTTGGAAACATTAACAATTGGTTTGTTGGTAGTAGGATTGGGTTTGTGTTGGGTAGTAGGTGGATTGGATCCAATTGGTTGGGTTGAAGTGCTGGGTTGTGATAGGTAGTTCTGGTGGGATTGGGTCTTCTGTAGGGTTGGGGTCGATTTCTTATTTTTAGGTTTCTTCCTAGAAGATTCCTTCTCAATTGGTTGTTCATCTTCCGATGATTTGAATTCATCTGAAGTTGTTGTTTTCGAGATGATTTTTCTTTTATTTGAGTAAGTTGATTCGATTTCCATTGGAGATTCAGAATCTTCCTCAGAGTCAATTGGAATGATGCTGGATCCCTGTTCAGATTTTTTATTGGCCTGAATAGAAACAGTCTTATTCGATTTAATAGGAGCTGACTTTGTTTGTGTACAGTTACACTTGCATTGTTGGCATCCTGTGTTTTGGATATTGTCGAGCCGCTCTTTCAATTTACTAGCGAAGGAAGAACCATTATTGTTTTCACAAATGGATTTAGCTTCCTTGTAGGAGATTCCTTTATCAATCCTAACTCGTGTTATTTTGTCCTCGGCGATCCAAGCTGGGCACTTCCTGCTAGTGGAGGAGTGATTTTCCTTGCAGTTCACGCATGAGGCAGGTGCATTGCATTGAAACTTCTTTGCCTTTTCTTTATCGGTTTGGTTTAGTTCTGGGTGTGCTACACCACAGTTACGGCATAACTGTATTTTCTTCATACACTTCTTGAAAGTGTGTCCATAATTATAGCATCCGAAGCATTGCATCGGGCTAGGATAGTAGTTTCTGGTTGGTGCGCGAATGAAACCGAAGTTAATCGCTTCGGGAATGACTGTTCCGTTGATGGTTAGGATTAGGGTAGAAGTTGCTACCTTTTCCTTTTTAATTGTATCGTATCTAAATATTCTTTTGACACCGATAACTTTTTGCTCAGAGAGTTCAGTAAGAAGTACATCCTCTGGCATGGAAACAACATCCCAGCAAGATACAACACACTTGCGTTGATTAAGAGTGGGATGAAAAATTATTTCAATTGGGGTCGAGTCAGTTAGCGACTTCATACCCAGTAAAGGTTCAACCTGTTTGACGTTGCGTATTTGTAGAACATATTGAAGGCGACCTTTATCATCGCGTTGAGGTTTTGCATCTTTAAATTTATCTCCGATCACACCTTGGATCGATTTCGATACAACGAAGGGGTTGGGTGGAAGAATATTACCATCAGTTGCTCTTAACAATAAAATTTGCAAATTTCCGCCAAAGGGATCAGCCCATTTGGGGGAAGTGTGGGTGGTGGGAACACCATTGTATATATTTGTTGGCCTTCCGGCGCCGGAGCTGCTGGAAGCCATGTTCAAGGCTGGCTATACCTAGGTACAGCCAGGTAAAAGTTTTTAAATTTTCTTATTTTATGTACGTTGTGCGTCGGGGGACAATAACAGCGGGGACGAAAACGGCGGAGGACGGTAACGGCGGGGGACAATGCCAACGCAGTTACAAGGACGAACACCGCAATCACTTGGCTGAAAAACACTTGGGGCAGAAAAGCACTGTTTTAAAAACACTTGGAAAAGTCACTTTTAAATGTCTGTTATATAAAATTAATTTGGGATATGTAATAAAAATTTCCTAACCTATACCCTTTGGGCGTCCTATCTTTCACTAACTCCTGGTAAAATGAAAAGTTTGGTCACTCACCGATCGTGTTGAAGGACCTCCTCGAAGATCACCACCTAATGGTAGTGGGGTAGCGGGGAAGGGACCGGACACCGCCGACGGCAGGGCAACAGCCGCAGCGGCTCGAAACGACGAAGCGAAAATAACCCCCTTTCACACCTTACACCTCCTGAGCTGCTGATGACTGATGAGAAGAAGATTGCGCCAAAATCACGCGTCACTGGCAGGGAAAACGCCGTTGATGAAACGGGTGCAAACAGCGGGACACGCAAGGGGCAGTGAAAACTGCCGGTCAAAGTGGCCAATCCGACCGAACCAACTTCCTGAATGGCTGTTGGGGGCTTCTCGGCTGCTTCCTCCTTTCCTGATGTCCGGACAACTGTTGCTGAAAAAGAACGCTTTATTTAGTACCGAAGACAGCTTTGAAAAAAGCTATGCATCCGGTTGTAGGAGAAAACTTTTATTTCTATGCTTCTCTTTTAGAATGGCGCTAAAAACGTAACCGTTGCGGTCGAGTGTCAGTAGCACCATGACCAACGGAGGGGAAATCGTAGGATTTAAAGTCTCCGTCAACAAAGGAAAAGAAGAAGAATGAAGGGGAATACTTGCCTAGAGTATAAACAGTGGATCTCGCTGAGGCAAACTTCGTAGAGGCGAATGAACTGCAAAGTTTAAAGCCTCTTAAAAACAAAGAAAGAAAAAGAAGGCAAACTTTCATTCGGCATCGGACTGTTGAGTAATCCAGTTCACTTTGCTTTCGCTGCGCTTCGATCGTTTTCGTTTTTGTTCAGTTTCAACCCCAGTGCCGCACTAACTGCTGTCAAAACGTTTTTTTATTCACTCAGTTGCGCACTCAGTGTCGCACTAGTTCGCCCCGAAAGCTGCTAGTTTCGCACTGAGATGCTTCACGGGTTGGCACTCGGGTTCACCAATACAACTATACTGAACTGTCAAGTTCCGAGTATTGTTTTGGAAAATCTAGAAATGAAGACTATGAAAATGGAAAAGCTACTGCTCTTGCTTTTGTATTATTGGAATCGTAATCCAATTCGGATTCTGATTTTGAAGAGTATAGTCGTGTAGACGGCATTAAGCTCCGTGTGCTTTCATTGGGAGGCGAAAATTATTATGGATATTCAGGAGGAATAAACATGCTCTCAAAATCAAAATTATGAATGAAAATTTACTTTAACGTATCGAATATTTATTTTATGTGATGAAATAAGAGGGTTTTTTCCGATATCGCAGAAACATTGAACGAAAACTGTGTCTAACGATGATTTTATATTATAATAGTAATTATTTGTGGAACAAACAGGAAATGCATCGACAAATGGTTAAGTGAGTGTCAGGACTACATGTGTTAGGTAATCAAACAATATGAAGTAAAAAATGTCATTCAAACTTTTATATTTTTACACTGCACTTGGCCCTTCTTATCTGATAGAGAATAATTTACCTCCCAAGCACTAATATCGCCACCAGACGTGGACACTGTACATTTGTCGTCGCAAATATAAACAAATCAGACTATATAACGCACACCAACAAACCACCGCATTCGTGAAACTGAAAACGTTTTTTATTACAGAGTCAGTGTGGCACTGACTGAGTTTTAAAAACGAATTCGCTATAAGATTGGACCCCACCAGTGGTAATCCAACTTGTCGTCGTTTGATTTTTCTGTTCGTTTTTTCGCGTTATTCGTATCGTGTGTTCTTCTTTCCGTGTCATAAATTGGACGCTTCGCGTAGTGTGCGACGAGCAAGAAGAAGAGGAAGGCAGGCTCGAGCCCTGCAAAAAACGAACGCATTGGGGCAATAAAATTTCGAGGTAAGCGTCATCTAATGATGCACGCGGTGTTGGTGCAGTGAAAAGCGCTCGCACTGAACCGAGCCTTCGCAAATATGACACCGCACCGAACAACAGCGAAGTAGGCGATTTCGGCGCGTCGGTCGAAAATGTAAACGCCCAGGCAGCAACCAAAATCAAGCTCCCCCCGCTGGTGGTGAAGGCGGTCGCTCTTGACAAACTCATCAGCGAATTCGCATCGATGGGTGTTACAGCAGAGTACAAGCTGTGTGCAGTCTACAGAAAACCTACGCTGTGTTGCGCTCGAATTCAATTTTCATCAGCGTGCGCTGAAAACAAACGCACGCTGAAAACAAACTCAAAACAAGTGAGCCCAAAATCAGCACGGTGCAGAATTCACATACTAAATTCCCCCTCATTCTATACCCACACACACACATAAAATTCTAGCGCCCGTTTTGTCTTCGCTTGTTCTAAGCTAACAAACAGCGCACCCTCATACAATCCGCATCAACAGAGAAAGCAACGCAGAAAGACTAGATTCGAGCTCGGTTTAAAATTGGGAATATAAGCCGGTGTATGGATACGGTGCAGTGAGGATGTTCGAACTCAAAAGCGAACCGTGTTGACAACAGAACTTTTGAACTTTGTTTCGGTGTGCGTTGATTCGTCCGGGCGCAGGTGTGCGCATGGAGAGAGAGTTCAACTGGGTGCAAAAAAAGTGTTGCACATCAGAACTGCGTTCAATTCCGAAGACTGGCTGTGTGGCATAATTCAGTCTTTTTCCAAGCAGTTAACATTGTTTATTTTCCGTCTTCATAAGGGCTTCGTTGGTGCCTTTGAGAATGCATCAATGCATTAAACTGACGTTATGGCGAAGCAGACGTTAAGGTTGTGCACCAAAAAATTATTTGGGAATACCAAGCATCTTGAATGTCTTACTGGAATGTTAAAAGATATTTGGGTTCGCGTGCCAGTCGCAAAACTGCCTTCAACTAGGATTGCATTTGCGCTAATATTGATCATAATGAAGCATTGCTACTATTTTCGAGGTTGTTATTAACAAAAAGAGTTTATTTCTCTTGTTTAGTCATCAAGAAAGTAAATGTTCTGGAATTTTGTATGTGATTAGGTTTTGCTTGCCAGTAGCAAAACTTCCTCCACTAAGGGTGACAGCAGCGCTTCTCTCGAGCATGAGAAAGTAATGCAACTCTTTTCGAGGCCAGTAATATTAACAGAAGCGACATACGATTGTACATGAAATAAATTGCGACATACGATTGTTTTGCGAGGGCAAGAATGAATCATCAATCAATTATCGTCAACTGATTCTACAATGAAAAAATCATTTCAGAGATTATTCTACCAAGCAGTTGTTTCTAAAATTTCACAGCATTATAGAATAATATCCGAAGGTATAAGCAAGCGACTTATATGAAATAACAGCGTAGTTCTACGTCAACAATGCGGTCGTATCTTGGACATAACCTCTTATAATTTTTTTTGACGTAGGATTGCGTCTTTCGGGAACATATTGGGGTACAAATTGAAAATCAAAAATCGAGTACATCGTGAAAATTGTCCAAATTCAAACGCTTATTGCTCAGTCAGTTCATGATGGATTGATGAAATTTTTGCGTCTATCGATTTCGGCACTCCGTAACAATTTTGTTATATCGAAGAAAATAACATCAGTTATAAAACTAACTATAGAACAATGAAGAATCTCAACCCCTATCCTAACCGAAATACCCACTTCTGATTGGTCGAAATTGACGACACATGCGGCGGTTCCCTAACAGAGACATCAAAACCAAGCTGACTGGGAGAAAACGGCGTTGCAAATCTAGAAAGTAGGGGGAGCATTTGTTCCTACCGAAAAGCATTTCTTAACAGAGACATCAAAATCAAGGTGCCCGTGGGAAAACGGCATTTCAAATATATGCAAGTCGGCGGCATTTTTTATATTGAAAGTAAGGTGAGTGATACGATTAATCCTAGCAAATAAAATTTAAATTTGGAACTTTAATGTTGGTTGCTTCGTGAAATTTTATATCGTGTTTTGTGAAAAATTTCGCACAAGTGTAAGTGTAAAATTGTATATGGTAGCAGTTGTGTTAAAAATGACTTGATATATGAAACAATTTATTTCAATTTTCTTAAATAAGGGTGTGTTCCCGCTCGAAACGGGTCGTTTGATTTAAACTGTCTGTTTTGTTGTGTTCATTTTCACCAAAGGAAAGTTTATACGGTGAGAAAAATTGGAAAAGTGAAGAAATTTTAGAAAAAGTGATTTCCCATATGCTCTACATATAGTATTAGTGTTGTTAGTCCAATTATAATTCGCATTGGGTTGAATAAACATTCAGAAAGAAAAAATTATTAAAGAAAATTACCTTATCCATTTCAAAAATAATTTCTGCATATTAAAGTAACATGTCTTTACTGATGAGAAAAAAGACGGGTGGGTAATGTCGGGGACATAACCGGAGTGACGTAGGACTATACAAAGGGGACAGCTTTTGTTAAATATATATTTTAAATTTATTGTTTTATTTTCTTCTCCTACGTGAATACCTACCTATCTACCTGAAAAATGGATTAGTTTACTGTTTACTCTTTATGAATATGTTGATGGTTCTGAAAAGAATCTTTGGTGTTGTGTTTTTGTTATCACTCGATATTCCCATCTTGTTCGGTTAAACCTTCCTGTTTAGCTATTGCGTTTGCCACTCGCCACAGCTTTCACAGTTGGAAAATTTCTTCCCATCCAGCTTGTGACATGTTGTTCAGTAAATTACATTTAATGCGACGTGCCGGAGAAACACATTGCCACTCACTGAAACTAATTGTTGCCTTGATGAGCGCCGAACCGAAGCTGCTCTGTTCTTGATGCGGGTTTTCTGATTGTCGTGAGCAGCTTTGCAAGCCAACTCGAGCACTCCGACGGCCGAGACTCTATAATCGATGTTAGGTATACTGGTGCTCCGGCATCAATCCGTTCGGCCTAGTTACCCTTGCGGAGCAATCAGTGAATGCGACCAAGAAGGAACTGGAGACCTGCACGGTTCGAGTGAGACTTTGCCTTTCCCTTAACTTGTCCTCCTTTGTTACGTCCACGATGCCGATGCCGTACAACCACACGGGTTTACGGTTTGAAAGAAAATAAGATATTTTTCTGGGGTCCGCGTGTTTTATACTCTAGCGGTACACACTCACAGGATAGAGACAAATCGGCAGACTCAGCCAAAGGGGCGAGTCCAACGAGACGAACGGATGAGCGTTAAAAGGGAGCGATGGCAAAAAAATACATTCATTACGATTTGTTCGCTCGTTGGATTCACATGCAGGCTAAAAAGGGTCCTTTTCAGGATCACAAAATTATCTTCAATCTAAAGAGTTTATTGTTTTGTTATCACTCGATATCCCCATCTTGTTCGGCTAAACCTTTCTGTTTAGCGATTGCATTTGCCACTCGCCACTGCTTTCACAGTTGGAAAATTTCTTCCCATCCAGCTTTGTGACATGTTGTACAGTAAATTACATTCAATGCGACGTGCCGAAGCGCCACTCAGTGTCGCATTGGAGGCAATTTTAACCTGTAATTGAACATTTGCGATGACAGTGGAACAGTGTCGACTTTCAATGTGGGGTCATAATTTGGATCTCTATGTTTACAAAAATGTCCATCTAAATAAGTCGCATTACATGTCCGTCCGATTAGCTAAATGTAAATTACTGTACTTTCAATCTGGAAACAATTTAAGAATTGGTGAAAATTGAATAATCAGGAAAGTCCCCAACTATCAATAAGCTCAGAACAACTGCCAAATTCACATACTCATCAGATCCTGGCAAACAAATTATGAAAAAAACAATTTGTGTTTTATTATTATTTTGGATAATGTTTTAGAAAGCATTGAACTGTATTTCCTAAACTCTTTTTTGGAAGGTTTAATGGCCCTGAAAAGCGCCTTGTTTTATGGAATGGTTCCAATTTAGAAAACTCAGTATTCGTGGTTTTGAAAAAAACCATTTCGAACGCCCTTGATGCCGCCTTGTTCTGGATTTGCCACCAAAGCAGTTTGTATAAAGAACAAACTTTTGACGTAGGACTACGTCTTTCATTTCTATACCGGGGTGTAAAATCAAAGTTTCGAAAACGAAAGCGTTACGCCGGAGACCGAGATTTTGAGCGTTAATAGCTCCTAAACAACTGAACGAAATGGTATGAAAAACACTTCATTCAAAAGATAAAATGTCTACGCGTTATATACTTGTTACTTTTTGATCCAAAAACTTGTTTCAATAGTCTTAAAATTGCTTTCAAAACAGGCTATTGAAATCACCAATCGGTATATAAGCGAGCGGCGCTCGGAAATCCACTCAGTTCTAATTGAACAGCGATTGGAGCATGTTGTCGCTGTTGCGGTGAAGCTCTTTATTTATCATGAAAGCGCGGATGAACGGTGTCACCAAGAGCCTGTTTGTGCACCCTAGGCCAGAAGGGAATCTATCAGGAGGAGAGAGATGCCACAAACGGTTCCCTGGGAAGACATCGCTACACACACATACACGCGCGGCTATTAACAGGTGGTTATCGAGTTGGCATTAACCACTGGTGGGCTTCCAGTATCGAGGAAAATGTGGAAATATCTAATCGTTACTGAAAATAATCTGCCAGTTCCTCTGGGAATTTTCAAAATATATTCATGTGAAAGAGTTTAATTGAATGTTTTCTATCCATGTTACACTGTGACCAAATATGTTTCAATCAAGTGCTATTAACAGGTGGTTATCGAGTTGGCATTATCCACTGGTGGGCTTCCAGTATCGAGGAAAATGTGGAAATATCTAATCGTTACTGAAAATAATCTGCCAGTTCCTTTGGGAATTTTCAAAATATATTCATGTGAAAGGGTTTAATTGAATGTTTTCTATCCATGTAACACTGTGACCAAATACATTTGGTTTTGTGGTTTTTCAATCAATCGCAATTAACAGGATAGCTTCAGAAGATTATTCTTCCCCATCAGTAGGATATTTCCGTATCCAATATTGTATGCGCCCGCAATCGATTATTGCTCAGTCGCCGAAAGTTCCGAGCTCAGAGAGTTCATTCCCCTCTAGTTTGCCTTCCAAATTGCCATCGTAAACCACACCTTCTCTCGATTCAATCACACACAAAAAGCATACTTAAGCGATATTCTGGTGGTGAGACACATTCATTTTTCGTGAGGACATCGACAAGACAACATCGTTGCCTAACGTGCTGGAGGAGGTGGACGGCGAAGGATCGACACATACACGCGCAGAACTCTTTCCGTTAGGATGCCATTCAGCATCGAGAAAGTTCCGGAAAGATCTAATCATTGCTGGAAAATAATCTGCCAGTTCCTTTGGGAATTTTCAAAATATATTCATGTGAAAGAATTTAATTGAATGTTTTCTATCCATGTTACACTGTGACCAAATATGTTTCAACCAAGTGCTATTAACAGGTGGTTATCGAGTTGGCATTAACCACTGGTAGGCTTCCAGTATCGAGGAAAATGTGGAAATATCTAATCGTTACTTAAAATAATCTGCCAGTTCCTCTGGGAATTTTCAAAATATATTCATGTGAAAGAGTTTAATTGAATGTTTTCTATCCATGTAACACTGTGACCAAATACATTTGGTTTTGTGGTTTTTCAATCAATCGCAATTAACAGGATAGCTTCAGTAGATTATTCTTCCCCATCAGTAGGATATTTCCGTATCCAATATTGTATGCGCCCGCAATCGATTATTGCTCAGTCGCCGAAAGTTCCGAGCTCAGAGAGTTCATTCCCCTCTAGTTTGCCTTCCAAATTGCCATCGTAAACCACACCTTCTCTCGATTCAATCACACACAAAAAGCATACTTAAGCGATATTCTGGTGGTGAGACACATTCATTTTTCGTGAGGACATCGACAAGACAACATCGTTGCCTAACGTGCTGGAGGAGGTGGACGGCGGAGGATCGACACATACACGCGCAGAACTCTTTCCGTTAGGATGCCATTCAACATCGAGAAAGTTCCGGAAAGATCTAATCATTGCTGGAAAATAATCTGCCAGTTCCTTTGGGAATTTTCAAAATATATTCATGTGAAAGAATTTAATTGAATGTTTTCTATCCATGTTACACTGTGACCAAATATGTTTCAACCAAGTGCTATTAACAGGTGGTTATCGAGTTGGCATTAACCACTGGTGGGCTTCCAGTATCGAGGAAAATGTGGAAATATCTAATCGTTACTGAAAATAATCTGCCAGTTCCTCTGGGAATTTTCAAAATATATTCATGTGAAAGAGTTTAATTGAATGTTTTCTATGCATGTTACACTGTGACCAAATATGTTTCAATCAAGTGCTATTAACAGGTGGTTATCGAGTTGGCATTAACCACTGGTATGCTTCCAGTATCGAGGAAAATGTGGAAATATCTAATCGTTACTGAAAATAATCTGCCAGTTCCTCTAGGAATTTTCAAAATATATTTATGTGAAAGAGTTTAATTGAATGTTTTCTATCCATGTAACACTGTGACCAAATACATTTGGTTTTGTGGTTTTTCAATCAATCGCAATTAACAGGATAGCTTCAGAAGATTATTCTTCCCCATCAGTAGGATATTTCCGTATCCAATATTGTATGCGCCCGCAATCGATTATTGCTCAGTCGCCGAAAGTTCCGAGCTCAGAGAGTTCATTCCCCTCTAGTTTGCCTTCCAAATTGCCATCGTAAACCACACCTTCTCTCGATTCAATCACACACAAAAAGCATACTTAAGCGATATTCTGGTGGTGAGACACATTCATTTTTCGTGAGGACATCGACAAGACAACATCGTTGCCTAACGTGCTGGAGGAGGTGGACGGCGAAGGATCGACACATACACGCGCAGAACTATTTCCGTTAGGATGCCATTCAGCATCGTGAAAGTTCCGGAAAGATCTAATCATTGCTGGAGAATAATCTGCCAGTTCCTTTGGGAATTTTCAAAATATATTCATGTGAAAGAGTTTAATTGAATGTTTTCTATCCATGTAACACTGTGACCAAATATGTTTCAAACAAGTGCTATTAACAGGTGGTTATCTAGTTGGCATTAACCACTGGTGGGCTTCCAGTATCGAGGAAAATGTGGAAATAACTAATCGTTACTGAAAATAATCTGCCAGTTCCTCTGGGAATTTTCAAAATATATTCATGTGAAAGAGTTTAATTGAATGTTTTCTATCCATGTAACACTGTGACCAAATATGTTTCAATCAAGTGCTATTAACAGGTGGTTATCGAGTTGGCATTAACCACTGGTGGGCTTCCAGTATCGAGGAAAATGTGGAAATATCTAATCGTTACTGAAAATAATCTGCCAGTTCCTTTGGGAATTTTCAAAATATATTCATGTGAAAGAGTTTAATTGAATGTTTTCTGTCCATGTAACACTGTGACCAAATACATTTGGTTTTGTGGTTTTTCAATCAATTGCAATCAACAGGATAGCTTCTGAAGATTATTCTTCCCCATCAGTAGGATATTTCCGTATCCAATATTGGATGCATAAAACCTTGTGCCTCCAACGTAACGCTCTCGTTTTCGAAGTTCTCCAAATATTCATTTATTCAGAATGAATTCAGATTCAGCTTCATACAAATGATCTCTAAATCAACGATAGTCCTACGTCTCCCTTGCGGTTATACCATAGATATAACCCACTTCCTGTTTTTTCTTCTGCTACCTGATGCGATTGCGTTTGCCACTCGCCACTCGCTGCAACTGCCTGTTGTCTTGATGTCCACCGAACCGAATGTGTTCTGTTCTGAATGCGGGGTTTCTTATCGTCGCGAGCAGCTTTGCCAGCTAACTCGATCACTTCGGTGGCCGAAACTATATAACGCCGGCTAGGTGGATTGGTGCACTGGTACTAACGCGCTCGGCCTAGCTACCCTTGCGGGGAACTCCAGATCAACACGGTTCGAGCGGGATTTTGCCTTTCCCTTCACTTTTCCTCCTTTACCATGTCCAGACATGGCTGCTTGGGTTGGTTTGTTGATGTGTTGTGATGCGAACCGATGTGGTGTGCGGTTTGAATGAGAATGATCGTTACGGAAGGAAGGAAGGTATTGTATTATAGAGACTTTAAACTTTTGCAGTTCATTCGTCTCTAGCCTTGAGAAAGGCCCTTTGAAAACTCTACTCTACTTTACTCCAGCGCTACCACCTCCGCCCTCTTGCCTTGAGAAAGGCACTCGATCCCTCGCCGTCCAGCCCGTCCAGCAACGATGTTGTTCAGTCGGTGTCCACACAAAGAATGATGGTCGTTACGGCAGCGGAGCGGGGATTTTAGAGCTGACTGGCTGGCTCGAGAATTACGCATGTGTGAGACTGCGACCAATGTTTCGTTCATTTTTTTTCTTTTTCCTCTCCAATCGTGCTTCATTCTATTTCGCTGCTGCTCTGGTTGCCCGTTTTGGTCGGTAAGATTTGAGGAGCACAAAATGGACCAATCAAAAATGGGCACATAGTGCATTTGAACAATGCTTGATATTTCACAATTATTTAATTCTTTATCTCAAGAAAAATGAAATGTTATTCGTTATGATATATGCGTAGATATATTTCCTATCAATTGATGCAAAAACCTTTGCGATCTATTGAGAAATGCTCGAGTTATAAGCGTTCCAAATCTTGCATTTTTTCCTACTTGTTCAGTGCCTAGATTTCCATTTCACCCCCTATATCTTCCGGTTAGACGTAGTCCTACGTCAAAATTGATAATTACCGAACAATTGTTAATTATCTTGTATTACATTGGTAAGTTTTTTTTCTTTATTTCATCGGTATATAGCACAGGAGGCATTCGTCTAGGATCACAGAGGGCGGTTTTCATTATATATCGTTTCACTTCGCTATCTTTAGTCTGATACGCACCATCCAACGACTGTTTATCATCCTTTGGTCATCATCATCTGTTAAACACTGGTGGAATGAACAAACAATACCCAACAACCAAACAAAACGGCCCTTTTCAGGCCCACCAAATTGTTATCAAAAAGTTTAACGATGTAATTCTTCATACGTATCCAAAATCAACAGATAGCCTAACGGAATCCTACGTCAACTATGCGGTCATGTCTCGCACACAACCCTCCTGTAACTTTTTTTACAAACTTTCTCATTTTTTTCTCGCTGTCTTATAGTTAATTCTTGATTTTTTTCCGAAGGCTTTGTACTTATTAAATGTTCAACGCCGGGCATCTTTCGGCGTATGCACATATCGTACAATCAAAATGATGGCTGTGATAGGGGATGCATAGGTGGTCATCAGCTCATTCACTATCATATATTTCACTATTGAGCACATTACCGTACCTTAAACTGTTTCCGTGTTTCGGAGACGAATGAATTGTAAGATTTGTAGTTTCCGCAAACAAAGTAAATAAAAATGAAAAAGAACTGAGGTTTTGGAGACGAACTCTACGATCTGTCGAGAAATAAACGAGCTATAAGCGTTCTGAAAAACCAACAGTAAATACATGGACGAATGACCTTCGGATTAAAGCCCTTTAAAATAAGAACAGAGCAGCAGGAAATACATAGAGGCGAATGAACTGCAAAGTTCATAGCCTCTTAAAAACAAAGAAAGAAGAATAAGGAAATACATAGCTTATCATGTTGCTCCTTAGTTATTTTTCTATACAATGCAGATGTAACGTCATTCATTTTTCAACATCAGTTATCAACCAAAGAAAGCAGTTCTTGCTACCGAGAAAATTCGTTAATGCCATCCTGCATACAATGTGTTGTAATTTGAAGCCATTTTTAATTCGGAAACCATGCATGGGTTTGTGAAAACTGAATGATCAATTTAAAAGACCCCAACCAATAAGTTCAAGAACAAGATAAACAAAATAAATCAGTTTATATTATATGTCATATTATGTCTCTTTAGAATGCATTGGTATTGTGAAAAACTTTCAATAACTCTTCTTTGAAAGGTTTAATGGCCCTGAAAAGCACCGTGTTTTACGGTGGCTGGTTTTGCCACCAAAGCAGTCTGTATAAACAAACTTTTTCCTTCTTCTACCTGCTTCCGTTTTGCGATTGCGTTTGCCACTCGCTGAAACTAGTTGTTGCCACCGAACCGAATGTGCTCTGTTCTGTTCGGTTTTGCGGGTTTTTTTTATTGTTGTGAGCAGCTTTGCAAGCCAACTCGAGCACTCCGGCGGCAGAAATTCTATAACCGCTATTAGGTATACTGGTGCTCCGGCACCAATCCGTTGATGCGATGTGATGTGAAACGATGCCACACAACCAAACTGATTTACGGTTTGAAAGAGAATGATATATTTTTCAGCGGATCCGCGCTTTTGTACTCTAGCGGTACACACTCACAGGATAGAGACAAATCAGCAGACTAATCCAAAGGGGCGAGTCCAACGAGACGAACGAAAGAGCGTTAAAAGGCAGCGATGGCAAAAAAAAGTCACAGTGTGGGGGCTCAAAGAGATCCCTTTTTGGGCACTTGTGATATTGTTGAAACTCAGACACTTTCCATCTATATATCAACACTATATTCTTAGTTCCTCGCGTGCTTCGTTGGCTTAACTAGTTAATTGCAAGACTCCTCGCTTGCATTCGACATGTACTTTTTATAATGCTTAAACTAAAACTCTACACAAGATAGCTTCTATTCTAGAGGAGGAGGAGCCAGCCAGGAAATATGCGAGCGCGTTCGATTGGTTCGAACGGGTCAAAACGGAGAACAAAAGGGTAGTGGTTGTTTCTGTGTGTTGTCATTTCACACTTGGTTGAAGTGGGTTAGTTCTGCATAATGTTACGCTGCAAGGGTGAGTGGTTGTTATTTAATATTATCGTATGCAGCTGTGCGCTAGTGACATAAAAATGCATTTGGCCTACAATCATGTATGACGATAATTTATGGCGTGGGAATGAGTTTATGGGAATAGGATCGTTGGGATTTTATGACAAGTGAGAAAGGATAATGGTAATAGGTTATCCCGCTACACCATCCCTCTTTGGGAGAATGATGTAACTGGGTGGAATCATTCTAATTTAGTAATTTGGGTGTTATGGCTTCTCCTCTTACATATGGTTATCTAACTATATTTACAGGTTGTGATAAATTCGTAAATTTAATTATATAGTGTATTTAATTTATAATAGTTTTAATTTGTTCTGTGATGCTTATTGTATAATATTTGTATTTAATGATTGTCGATAATTATGATGATAATAACAGTGATGATTTTAATAATAATTATAATTGGGAAATAATTAAGTAAAAATGAACTTAATCTCTGATACGTACCAAATTTCTAATACCCCCTTCCCCCTAACGGAGGAGGGAATTATAAGTAATCAATCTATTTTTATGTACAGTATGAGTGTTTTGGGTTTTCTCATCTAATAATGTCGCGTTTGGGTGATTTATTGATATGACCTTGATATACCTTGTCTAGTTTTCTTCTGTTTTCGTTAGTCATCATAACTAAATCATTCTCATGTATTTGTATTGGGTTTGTATCTTTCTGCTGATCTTCACGACGCTTTTGTTTGATTCTGTCAATTATTTCTTTTGCTGATTTTGTTGCCGTTTTGAGTTTGAATTGTAATTCTCTATGATATTGCTCGATATTGTATACGGGTTCAATGTGTGATTTTAGGTTGTATGGCAGTGTTGAGTTTCTGCCGAAAACTAATTCAAAAGGTGTGTATGAAAAATCTGTATGCGGAGTGGTGTTGTAACAAAATGCGTAGTAAGGCAACCAATCATCCCAGTCGCTCTGCGATGGGTTGATGAATTGTCTTACGTATTCATTAAGACAACGATGGTTTCTTTCTAAACTTCCGATTGATTGTGGGTGATAGGGGGTAGAAAATTTTTGTTGAATTTGGAGTAATTTTGAAATATTGTCAAATAATTCATTCTTGTATTCGGTTCCTTGATCAGTTTGAACAATTGACGGAGTACCGTATACGAGGATGCAATTTTCTATAAATGCTCTCGCTATTGTGGATGCTTGTTTGTCTGGGGTTGGTTTTATTATTACATATTTGGAGAGGTTACATTGGATAGTTAATGCATATCTATTTCCTGAATTAGATTTGTTAAAAGGTCCGATAGTGTCAATAGATACACAATCAAAAGGTTTTTCTGGAGTGGGTATTTTTATAAAGTTTTCCTTGGTCGGGGTTTTGTGTTTATTTTGTTTGCGTTGTATACAATTTCTAACATATTCATAAATTTATGATTTCATTTTGCTCCAGGAATAGAGTCTACTGAGCTTTTTATATAATCGATTGGCACCTATATGTCCTCCAATTGGTGCATCATGATAATTCTTCAGGATTTTCAATTTTTCTTCTTGGCTTTCTATCACACGCTTGGGTGTGTAGAGCACTATTTGCAAGTTTTTTAGCGAGTCGTTACAAGTCTTCTTGAAGAATTGAACGCTGCATAATTGGAATATCACGCTTGATAACGCTAGAGCTATCGCGCTTATTCTTAATTTTTTGGCCATATTTTCAACTTTCTGTAATAGATTCCCTAAGGTCTCTTTCGAGTTGCTTGCAATTTTTGTATTTGTCGACATTAATTCTTTGAATCCTGTTTTATTTTTAATTGCGCATTTCATATTATTAAATTCATTCTCGCTAGCGTTTTCATTATCTTCGAGTGCGCGTCCGCATTGAAGTTTGGGTAGGTTTTCCCATTCGGTTGGTTCAACTGCCTTGTATACTTTGAGTTGATCAGACTCATTGACATCGAGTACAGTGTTATTATTCAAATGTTCGTATTCCGTCTGATTCATATTTTGTTCTTTTCTTGTCATTGCTCTCGTTTGAACGGCTAGTACGTTTATTGTTTTCAAAGTTTCAGAATCAATTGCTATTCGTGACAATGCGTCGGCAGTTACGTTTAGTTTTCCTTGTACATATTGTACGTCAAAATTAAATTCCTCTAAATCTAGTCTCATTCGTGTTAATTTGGAAGATGGATTCTTCATTGAAAAAAGGTAAACAAGCGGTCTGTGGTCTGTTTTTACCGTGAATTTTCTTCCGTATAAGTATGGTCTAAAGAATGTTATTGCCCAATGAATGGCAGTAAGTTCCTGTTCAATTGTCGATTTATTTGCTTCACCTTTGGTGAAGGCTTTACTTGCGTAAGCGATCGGTAATTCGATTCCATCGCAATCTTGAGCCAATACTGCGCCACAGGCAGTCTTTGATGCATCGGTTATTAGTGTGAATTCCTTTTTAAAATCGGGAAATTGTAAAATTGTGGGAGAAATCAGTGCTGATTTTAGTGAATTGAATGCTTGCTGACATTCAGAGCTCCAATCGAAGACTGCATTTTTTCGAAGGAGTTTGTTTAAGGGATGCGCAATTTGGGCAAAATTTTTAATAAATCTTCTATAATAGTTGCAGAAAGCAACGAATCGACGGACTTCATCCGATGTGTTTGGTGTAGGGTAATTTAATATGACTGAAAATTTTGATTTATCTGGTTGGATGCCAGATGCGGATATATTATGACCTAGATATGTGACATCTGGTCTAAAGAATGAGCATTTTGCGGGGTTAAGTTTCAAATTATATTTTTGGAGTTGTTTAAAAACTTTTTCCAAATTACTTAAATGATGATTTATGGAACATCCGACTACTATAATGTCGTCAATGTAAAGGAAAGCACACTCAGGTGGTAAGCCGCTGAGTGCAATTGTCATCATTCTTTGGAAGCTGTTTGGGGAAATATTTAGTCCGAAAGGTAGTCTATTGAATTCGAAATGACCGTTTGAAGCAGCCTGAGGGCATCCGTATACTAGCACATAGGATTTGACAGCGTCAAACATGTCCGGGTCGCAAATGCAATTTGCGACCACTGTCACTCACGAGAACTGCCAAACTCTCAAGCTGGTGTAAAACAAGGCACTTAACATACTACCAGGTGGGTCAAAACGTGAAGTGGTTTTCTGCAGCCATTTAAAAAATACACAAAAGTAAATTAAGACGATTGAGCACAATTTGTGGAATATACTGATACTTTATGAAATACTCATTGCTATATTCATTATATTCATTACGTTTTACGCTGCAAACGTTTCATTTATTGTCTTTGCGTTGAAGGCACCATAATGATTTGCGCCATTTGGAAAACGAAATTAAGGACGAAATTAACACACTTCTAGAACAAAAAATAATGAATGAAAATTTACTTTTCTGTATTCAATATGTATTCTATGTAATAGAGTAATACGTTTCCTCGAAAATTGTGAAATAATATGAAACTGAAATTGTGTTTGATGCTGATTTTATATTATAATGGTGAGTTTTTGTGATTTTTTTTTTTTTTTTTTTTTCCCAAAATATATTTTTTATTAAGGCACATGTGGCGTTAGCCTGACGGGGCCGGGAGTCCAATATTTTGACAAATTTTGTCTTACAACTATGTTAGTAATATGTAACCGATTACTCGCGGTTGGCTCGAGGTTAGTATTACAAGTGTTCTCATAATTGGTATGTTGCAGTCTTCGATGCTCTATACGTGTGCCCGACACGGGCTACTTCCTATTGGGATGCAGCTGACCATTAATCAGCAACGCTCCCTAGTCTGTACCCCATATCTAGCGTGGTGCGTCTTTCTCGACTCGAGGAATCCAGGATAGAATGGTCACTAGCCGGCGCAATCATCAGTTCGTGTAGAGTTGTCATGAGCGGTACAACCTTTGGCTCTTGTTGAATGATCAGTGGACTGCACAACCTTTGGCCCGTGTATCTGTAAAGAGTGTGTGTATGTATTGCCGCGACTAAGTAAAAGTTTATCGTTTGGATAGGAGGGATATGAAACGGGGACACAACGAAGGAAACATCATTAAACGTTGACATCGGCGTTTCTGAGGAACAGGTATAGATGAAGCAGAAGATCAGGATCCCGGCTACCTAAGATATCCCGGACGGGGATATCCGGGGATTGTGTTGTAAAATATTTGGAAATATACAACCAAATGGCTAAGTAAGCGTCAGGACTACGTGTTTTAAGTAATCGAATAACTTAAAAATCTACATACTATTTATAAGATTTCAAAACTACCTTCTTTAAATTTTCACGAATTTAACGATTGTTTCGAGTTAAATATGACGTTTACGTTTACGTGCGTTTTAAGCCAGATGTAAAGAAGGTATTTTAGTGCGGTGATAGCTGTGTTCTTCGGCTGAAAAGTAAAGCTAAAAATTTGTTTCGTTTCGAGTGATGTCGTCACACAACTGATCCGGTTCGAATTTTCGATTGTCATTCTGTGAATGGTGCTGCATAGTATAAATTGTGGATTAGATTTTTACGGAAATGATGTTTGATGATGAGCGTTGGAGATGTTATTTTGCAAAGATATACTAAAAAAACTAATCAAATATTCAATAGCACGCATGATCAACCTAGGGTTCTACGTTTTATATTATCATTCAGACCCTTGTGATCATCATGATCATTACATTTCACATAAATTTTTTTTTTTTCAAAAAACAATTCTTTTTTTAGTTAGCGAATGGGCGCACCTTGTTCCATAGATTTGCCTTGAGTTCGCCGAGTAATTTGATAGGTTTGGCAATGACAGCTAAATTTGTAGCACATCTTGACTCGCGGATCATATCCCCTTGCCCGGGGCTTGGTTTGAAGTAGAGAATGCTGTTAGTTTTTTGGAATTTTCGTCAAGTTCTATTTGGTGGAAACCTGACATTAGGTCTAGAGTAGTAAAGTATTTGGCTCTTCCTAAATGATCGAGTATTTCATCTATTCTTGGAAGGGGAAATTTATCTGGTGTAATTTTTTTGTTGAGCTGGCGAAAGTCTACCACTAATCGCCACTTTTTATCTTGTGTATTAGATTTTTTGGGCACTAAAAGTATAGGGGAATTATATGGAGAGGTTGATGGTTGGATGATTCTATTTTCTAACATGTTTGATATTTGTTTATTTATTTCTGTTATTTGGGCCTCTGGAGTTCGATAATTTTTTATGTAAACGGGGTTTTTGTCGTTGAGTTGAATGTTTTGTTTATAAAAATTGTTGGTAGTTAAGAAGTCATCTTTTAAAGCGAATATTTCGTTATAGTTTCTGCAGAGATTTATCAGTTTGTGTTGGGCTTCACGGGGAGTGTTAGTTAGATTTAATTCTTCAATTAATTTTGGTATACGATTAGGGTTGTTAGTTGTGTTGTGGTTGATTGTAAAATGTGTTAACGGTTGGGTTAGTGGCTTGAAATTTTTGGGTAGGAGTATTTCAGACGTATTGGTATTAATGATTTTAACGAATTGTGTTTTAGAGTTAACTATGGAATTTGCGCAAAATACTCCAGGTTTGATTTCTTGAGAAATTATGACAGTGTCTTCTTTTATATGTGGAATTTTTATTTCTTTGATAATCTGGCATCTGGGGGGGATGACTAGATGATCGTCCCATGTGTCATGGATCGTTACTTCTAGATTAGTCTCATTGAAGAAAAAGGATAGTAACCATGTCTTCAAACACAGATTACATTCATATTTTGTTAAAAAGTCTTTTCCTAGAATGCCGTCAGCTGTAATTGGGAATTGTTTATTCACCAAATGGAATTGGTGTGGAATTTTATTATTTTCTATAAGTAGACTAGTGTTGGTACTACCTATTGTTTCAAGTTTGCCTTCGGTCATGCCGTTTATTATGCATGTATTATTTTTGTTAATTTTTTGGGTGCATTTGATTAAATTTTCCTTCAGGATTGATATATCTGCCCCTGTATCAAGAATAAGAACGCATGGTTGTTCGCACATGCTTAATTTAACTATAACAAACATTGAACAAGTAATATTTAGGTTGAAAATATTTGATGTTGATTTCGGTTTTCCTCCTGTTCTTCGTCCGACAACGCGCGGAGGTTCGCAGCCGGGTTTTCGGAGTTTTCCGCAATTCTAATGAAATGTTGCGGTCTGTTGTAATAGTTTTGGATGCCATTGCCTCTAAAGTTTCTGTTTTGGTTAGGGAAATTCTGTTGATGATATTGGCGATTTTGGTTAAAATTTTGGTTTTGTTGAGGTTGATTATTGAATCTACCACCTCTTCCTCTATAGTTATTAAAATTTCTACTACGATTGTTCTGGTTGAAACGGTTAGGGTGCGGGTAGGGCGGTTGTCGCTGCCCGCGATTGTAAATAAGCACATTTGCTGATTTGGTTGTCAGCGATTTATATTTATTGACCTTCTCCACTGCGTCAGCTATGCTGGTGAAGGTTCCCGCACGTAATATAGTTTTTAATTCGGGGTTATCAATGCCTTCAATGAGGGCATCGATTCCTGCTTGGCAAGCGAGTTTTGCTGCTCGTTGCGGTGGTGTCTCTTCCTTGATGTGTACATCGATGAGTTGTTCGGTCAGCTCTTCAACTTCCTTACATAATTCGTCTGCTGACTGTTTTTTTATAGACTTCAACTTCGCTAATATGCTGTCGGCGCTAGTCTTTGATATACATGTAGTTTTTAAATTTGTTAGCAGTGAAGGTATATCCACGCTATTATTAATTGCTCTTCTAGCCTTTTTGTCGAGTCTGGTCAGTAGAAATTGATATACCAACCCTTTGTTTGCGCTGGGGGAGATTTCATTTAATAGTGTGGCTGCACTGATGAACATATCGAGTCCATCAGGTGAGCCGTCGTAGATTGGCACCATTGCGGCTGCCTCTTTGTAATCGAATTTGGACATTTTCGGTTTTTGTATTCCAACAACGAACAATATCGCAAGAGCTACTTCTTTGAAAGATTTTTGTTTAATGATAATGTTTATTTTATTTCTAATATCTTGATATATTAGGTTAGCATTTTCGGCAAGCAATAACAATTCTTCAGCCTCTTTATTGTGTACGAGAGGGTCTACTATTGTTTTAATATCTTCAGCTAATTTTTCAGCTTCTGCGAGCTTGGTTCTCAATGTAGCTTTTCTTAACTTTTTAGTTTGCTCGGATCGCAGTGATTTTGCAATTACTTGTAGTTTCTGTATTTTGTTTTCTATTAAACTTGCCATTAAATTAAAGGCGAAATTTTTATTTCTGATTTTATTGATGTCTACAATAAGTAGTCTTACAGCTTAGCACATATTTTACATGAACATTTTGTGGTTTTTTTTTTTTTTTCATTAACAATTTTTAAATCAAAAAATTTTTTTTTTTTCATATTTTACATCTCATAATTGACTTACCATCTCTGTCGGCGGTATCCTACTACGGTATCAGTAAGGGTGAGCTTTGTGCTAGGGGTCACATAAATGGTTGCTCCATGGATGTCTTCAATTTTGATATTGAAACCTCTTTTCGGCTGCTTCGGGTGTTGCTTCCTATATTGCGGCCATCCGATTTTTTCCACTAATGAGATGTGTTCCGCTTGGGCCTCCGCCTGGGCCAAGATGTCCTTGATGTTCTCGTTCCACATGTTTAGTTTTTCCAATGGTCACTAGTTCGTGTAATGGGTTTCTATTGGTTCGTTCACATGGGTGGTTAGCACAGTTTCGTTTATTAGTTCACTTTGGTCTAGTTGGCACGTCTTTGTTGATTAGTTCACTTTGTTCAAATTTTGAAAACAGGAAGTGGGTTATATCTATGGTATAACCGCAAGGGTGACGTAGGACTATCGTTGATTTAGAGATCATTTGTATGAAGTTGAATCTGAATTCATTCTGAATGAATGAATATTTGGAGAACTTCGAAAACGAGAGCGTTACGTTCGAGGCACAAGGTTTTATGCATCCAATATTGGATACGGAAATATCCTACTGATGGGGAAGAATAATCTTCAGAAGCTATCCTGTTGATTGCGATTGATTGAAAAACCACAAAACCAAATGTATTTGGTCACAGTGTTACATGGATAGAAAACATTCAATTCAACTCTTTCACATGAATATATTTTGAAAATTCCCAAAGGAACTGGCAGATTACTTTCAGTAACGATTAGATATTTCCACATTTTCCTCGATACTGGAAGCCCACCAGTGGTTAATGCCAACTCGATAACCACCTGTTAATAGCACTTGATTGAAACATATTTGGTCACAGTGTTACATGGATAGAAAACATTCAATTAAACTCTTTCACATGAATATATTTTGAAAATTCCCAGAGGAACTGGCAGATTATTTTCAGTAACGATTAGTTATTTCCACATTTTCCTCGATACTGGAAGCCCACCAGTGGTTAATGCCAACTCGATAACCACCTGTTAATAGCACTTGATTAAAACATATTTGGTCACAGTGTTACATGGATAGAAAACATTCAATTAAATTCATTCACATGAATATATTTTGAAAATTCCCAAAGGAACTGGCAGATTATTTTCAGTAACGATTAGATATTTCCACATTTTCCTCGATACTGGAAGCCCACCAGTGGTTAATGCCAACTCGATAACCACCTGTTAATAGCACTTGATTGAAACATATTTGGTCACAGTGTTACATGGATAGAAAACATTCAATTAAACTCTTTCACATGAATATATTTTGAAAATTCCCAGAGGAACTGGCAGATTATTTTCAGTAACGATTATTTATTTCCACATTTTACTCGATACTGGAAGCCCACCAGTGGTTAATACCAACTCGATAACCACCTGTTAATAGCACTTGATTAAAACATATTTGGTCACAGTGATACATGGATAGAAAACATTCAATTAAACTCTTTCACATGAATATATTTTGAAAATTCCCAAAGGAACTGGCAGATTATTTTCCAGCAATGATTAGATCTTTCCGGAACTTTCTCGATGCTGAATGGCATCCTAACGGAAAGATTTCTGCGCGTGTATGTGTCGATCCTTCGCCGTCCACCTCCTCCAGCACGTTAGGCAACGATGTTGTCTTGTCGATGTCCTCACGAAAAATTAATGTGTCTCACCACCAGAATATCGCTTAAGTATGTTTTTTGTGTGTGATTGAATCGAGAGAAGGTGTGGTTTACAATGGCAATTTGGAAGGCAAACTAGAGGGGAATGAACTCTCTGAGCTCGGAACTTTCGGCGACTGAGCAATAATCGATTGCGGGCGCATACAATATTGGATACGGAAATATCCTACTGATTTTTTTTTTTTTTTCCAAAATATATATTTTTATAAAGGCTCATATGGCGTTAGCCTCACGGGGCCGGGAGTTCAATACTTTGACAATTTTTCTTATTATCTATGTTAGTAATATGTAACCGATTACTCGCGGTTGGCTCGAGGTTAGTATTACAAGTGTTTTCGTAATTGGGATGTTGCTGTCTCCAATGCTCTGTACGTGTGCCCGACACGGGATACTTCCTATTGGGATGCAGCTGACCATTAATCAGCAACGCCCCCCTAGTCTGTACCTCATATCTTACACGGGGCCCGACACGGGATACTTCCTATTGGGATGCAGCTGACCATTAATCAGCAACGCCCCCCTAGTCTGTACCTCATATCTAGCGTGGTGCGTCTTTCTCGACTCGAGGAATCCAGGATAGAATGGTCACTAGCCGGCGCAATCATCAGTTCGTGTAGAGTTGTCATGAGCGGTAAAACCTTTGGCTTTTGTTGAATGATCAGTGGACTGCACAACCTTTGGCCCGTGTATCTGTAAAGAGTGTGTGTATGTATTGCCGCGACTAAGTAAAAGTTTATCGATCGGATAGGAGGGATATGAAACGGGGACACAACGAAGGAAACATCATTAAACGTTGACATCGGCGTTTCTGAGGAACAGGTATAGATGAAGCAGAAGATCCGGTTCACGGCTACCTAAGATATCCCGGACGGGGATCTCCGATTGTCTGCCTTGTGCTCTCAGTGCTCTAGAGAGCTGAGAGCGAGCAGCATGGAACCGGATACACGACCAGACAACATGCTCGATGTCGTGGTAGCCATCGCCACAATCACAAAGATTGTTTGCTGCGAGCCCAATGCGATAGAGATGCGCGTTTAGGTTGTAGTGATTGGACATAAGCCGAGATATCATCCTACTGATGGGGAAGAATAATCTTCTGAAGCTATCCTGTTAATTGCGATTGATTGAAAAACCACAAAACCAAATGTATTTGGTCACAGTGTTACATGGATAGAAAACATTCAATTAAACTCTTTCACATGAATATATTTTGAAAATTCCCAAAGGAACTGGCAGATTATTTTCAGTAACGATTAGATATTTCCACATTTTCCTCGATACTGGAAGCCCACCAGTGGTTAATGCCAACTCGATAACCACTTGTTAATAGCACTTGATTGAAACATATTTGGTCACAGTGTTACATGGATAGAAAACATTCAATTAAACTCTTTCACATGAATATATTTTGAAAATTCCCAAAGGAACTGGCAGATTATTTTCAGTAACGATTAGATATTTCCACATTTTCCTCGATACTGGAAGCCCACCAGTGGTTAATGCCAACTCGATAACCACCTGTTAATAGCACTTGATTGAAACATATTTGGTCACAGTGTAACATGGATAGAAAACATTCAATTAAACTCTTTCACATGAATATATTTTGAAAATTCCCAAAGGAACTGGCAGATTATTTTCAGTAACGATTAGATATTTCCACATTTTCCTCGATACTGGAAGCCCACCAGTGGTTAATGCCAACTCGATAACCACTTGTTAATAGCACTTGATTGAAACATATTTGGTCACAGTGTTACATGGATAGAAAACATTCAATTAAACTCTTTCAAATGAATATATTTTGAAAATTCCCAAAGGAACTGGCAGATTATTTTCAGTAACGATTAGATATTTCCACATTTTCCTCGATACTGGAAGCCCACCAGTGGTCAATGCCAACTCGATAACCACCTGTTAATAGCACTTGATTGAAACATATTTGGTCACAGTGTTACATGGATAGAAAACATTCAATTAAATTCATTCACATGAATATATTTTGAAAATTCCCAAAGGAACTGGCAGATTATTTTCAGTAATGATTAGATATTTCCACATTTTCCTCGATACTGGAAGCCCACCAGTGGTTAATGCCAACTCGATAACCACCTGTTAATAGCACTTGATTGAAACATATTTGGTCACAGTGTAACATGGATAGAAAACATTCAATTAAACTCTTTCACATGAATATATTTTGAAAATTCCCAGAGGAACTGGCAGATTATTTTCAGTAACGATTAGATATTTCCACATTTTCTTCGATACTGGAAGCCCACCAGTGGTTAATGCCAACTCGATAACCACCTGTTAATAGCCGCGCGTGTATGTGTGTGTAGCGATGTCTTCCCAGGGAACCGTTTGTGGCATCACTCTCCTCCTGATAGATTCCCTTCTGGCCTAGGGTGCACAAACAGGCTCTTGGTGACACCCTTCATCCGCGCTTTCATGATAAATAAAGAGCTTCACCGCAACAGCGACAACATGCTCCAATCGCTGTTCAATTAGAACTGAGTGGATTTCCGAGCGCCGCTCGCTTATATACCGATTGGTGATTTCAATAGCCTGTTTTGAAAGCAATTTTAAGACTATTGAAACAAGTTTTTGGATCAATAAGTAACAAGTATATAACGCGTAGACATTTTATCTTTCGAATGAAGTGTTTATCATACCATTTCGTTCAGTTGTTTAGGAGCTATTAACGCTCAAAATCTCGGTCTCCGGCGTAACGCTTTCGTTTTCGAAACTTTGATTTTACACCCCGGTATAGAAATGAAAGACGTAGTCCTACGTCAAAAAAATTAGTTCACTTCTGCCCTTTATACCTGGTTGAGCTGTGCCGCTCTCACTGCTCGGGAGGCTACTCTCTCCGAGTGATTCTTATAAAACGTGTGCATTAACCGCACAACACCGTAACCTAACGCGGTACCAGCAAGGATGCATAAAACAATCGTTTGCGGTGAACTCGACACTGGGGCGCTCGACACTATCTCGTCTGCCGAGAAAAAGCCCATTTTTGAACGTTCACTGTTTCGTCCTGTCACGGTCGCCATGTGGGGGCTCAAAGAGATCCCTTTTTGGGCACTTGTGATATTGTTGAAACTCAGACACTTTCCATCTATATATCAACACTATATTCTTAGTTCCTCGCGTGCTTCGTTGGCTTAACTAGTTAATTGCAAGACTCCTCGCTTGCATTCGACATGTACTTTTTATAATGCTTAAACTAAAACTCTACACAAGATAGCTTCTATTCTAGAGGAGGAGGAGCCAGCCAGGAAATATGTGAGCGCGTTCGATTGGTTCGCACGGGTCAAAACGGAGAACAAAAGGGTAGTGGTTGTTTCTGTGTGTTGTCATTTCACACTTGGTTGAAGTGGGTTAGTTCTGCATAATGTTACGCTGCAAGGGTGGTTGTTATTTAATATTATCGTATGCAGCTGTGCGCTAGTGACATAAAAATGCATTTGGCCTACAATCATGTATGACGATAATTTATGGCGTGGGAATGAGTTTATGGGAATAGGATCGTTGGGATTTTATGACAAGTGAGAAAGGATAATGGTAATAGGTTATCCCGCTACAACAGGAGGGTTGTGTCCGAGACACGACCACATAGTTGACGTAGGATTCCGTTAGGCTATCTGTTGATTTTGGATATGTTTGAAGAATTACATCGTCCAACTCTTTGATAATGATTTGGTCGCTCTGAAAAGGGCCGTTTTGTTTAGTTGTTGGGTATTGTTTTTTCACTCCACCAGTGTTTACCGAGTGATGATGACAGAAGGATGGTAAACAGTCGTTGGATAGTGCGTATCAGATAAAAGATACCGAAGTGGAACGAGATATGATGAAAATCGCCCTCTGTGATCCTAGACGAGATACCTCCTGTGTTATGTATGGATGAAATAAAGAAAAAAAAACTCACCAATGTAATATAAGATAATTACCAATACCGAACACAATTATCAATTTTTCTCATTAGTAAAAACATGTTTCTTTAATATAGAGAAAACATATCTGAAATGGAAAAGGTAATTTTCTTTTATAATTTTTTACTTTCTAAGTGTTTATTCACCCAATGCGAATTTCAATTGGACTAACAACAACTAATAATATACGTAGAGTATATGGAAATTCACTTTTTCTAATGTTTCTTCACTTTTCCAATTTTTCTTGCCGTAAAAACTTTTCTTGAGTGAAAATGAACACAACAAAACAGACATCTTAAACCAAACGACCCGTTCTCGAACGCTTGGTATTTATTTATGAAAATTGAAATAAATCGTTTCATATATGAAGTCATTTTTAACACAACTGCTACCATATATAATTTTTCGCTTACACTTGTGCTAAATTTTTCACAATATACGATCGGTCATTGATATGAAATTTCACGAGGCAACCAACATTCAAGTTCCAAATTCAAATTCAATTTGCTAGAATGAATCGTATCACTCACCTTACTTGCAATATAAAAATGCCTCCGACTTTCATGTATTTGTAATGCCAATTTCCCCCAGGCAGCTCGGTTTTGATGTCTCTGTTAGGGACCCGTCGCATGTTTCGTCAATTTCGACCAATCAGGGTATTTCCGTTAGGATATGGGTTGAGATTTTTGAATTGTTTGATAGTTAGTTTAATGACATATATTATTTTCTTCAATATAAAACATTGTTATGGAGTGCCGAAATCGATTGACGCAAAAATATCATCAATCCATCATGAAATGACTGAGCAATAAGCGTTTGAAATTGGACAATTTTCATGATGTGCTCGATTTTCAATTATCGATTTGTACCCCAATATGTTCCCGAAAGACGTAATCCTACGTCAATAAACAGTATTTTTGATCGGTTTTATATAGTTTTTGTGGTAAGTGGAAAACAGTAAAATAAACTCTTTTGTTTCAAAACAAATTGATAGTCCTGAGAAGGACTGGAATGGTTTAATGGGTTGTACGGAATCTGCTGCGTTTCAGTCGGATGTAGCAGTTTAGTTTTGGGAGCGATAGCTTTTACGGATTCGCTGATGCTTTCCTTGACTTTGGCGCCATCGGCTTCTGTGCGTCGATTTGCGAGGGTTTGATTGGCACCACCACGACGAGCTAAACGACGGATAGCGGGTGTGATACGATGCGATGCAATGCACTTCGCTCCTCTGCCTCCTTTGCCGCATCCAATTGTTGATGTGAAGAGGAACGCACCAGCAATGCACACTAGATTTAATTCGATGCTCTCCGCTGCTTCCTCTTCTTTGCTCCCTTTGCCGCACCGCATCCATCGTTGGTTGCCGATGGCTTCCTCTCCTTTGCCGCACCGTATGGTGTTGGTTGATTTGTAGAGCACTGCACACTAGAAGCCCAGATGTTTGCCTATCTGAGCGTTGAACGAGAATGAGAAATCCAAAAATGCTACCGTCCTTTTATATCAGTTGGTATGTGAGAAATAGGCGCCCCCACTCGCTCGACATGCAAATATTTGAATTATCGAGGAACGAAAGAAGCGAAGCAGGCGAAAAAGAAATGACGTCAATTTCGACCAATCAGTACCGTTTGGATAGGGATTGAGATTTTTCAATTGTTCGATAGTTAATTACATGATATATATTATTTTATTCAAGGTGAAAAATTGTTATAGAGTGCCGCAATGTTTTGATGTAAAAATCTCATCAATCCGTCATGAAATGACTGAGCAATAAGCGTTTGAAATTGGACATTTTTCACGATGCGATCGATATTCGTTTTTCAATTTGTACCCCAATATGTTCCCGAAAGACGTAATCCTACGTCAAAATACATTCATTACGATTTGTTCGCTCGTTGGATTCACATGCAGGCTAAAAAGGGTCCTTTTCAAGATCACAAAATTATCTTTAATCTAAAGAGTTTATTGTTTTGTTATCACTCGATATCCCCATCTTGTTCGGCTAAACCTTCCTGTTTAGCGATTGCATTTGCCACTCGCCACAGCTTTCACAGTTGGAAAATTTCTTCCCATCCAGCTTGGACATGTTGTACAGTAAATTACATTTAATGCGACGTGCCAAAACACCACTCAGTGTCGCATTGGAGGCGATTTTAACCTGTAATTGAACATTTGCGATGACAGTGGTACAGTGTCGACTTTCGATGTGGGGTCATAATTTGGACCTCGAACTTTATGTTTACAAAAATGTCCAACTAAATATGTCGCATTACAGGTCCGTCCAATTAGCTGAATGTCGAGCTAAATGTAAATTACTGTACTTTCAATCTAGAAGCAATTTAAAAATTAATGAATATTGAATAATCGGGAAAGTCCCCAACCATAAATAAGCTCAGAACAACTGCCAAATTCACATACTCATCATATACTGGCAAACAAATTATGAAAAAATCAATTTGTGTTTTATTATTATTTTGGATATTATTTTAGAAAGCATTGAACTGTATTTCGTAAACTCTTTTTTGAAAGGTTTAATGGCCCTGATAAGCGCCGTGTTTTATGGAATTTTAGAAAACTTAGTACTCGTGGTTTTGACAAAAACCATTTCGAACGCCCTCGATGCCGCCTTATTCTGGATTTGCCACCAAAGCAGATTGTATAAAGAACAAACTTTTTTCTTCTGCTACCAACTGCCGTTTTGCGATTGCGTTTGCCACTCGCTGCAACTGCCTATTGTTGTCTTGATGTCCACCGAACCGAATGTGTTCTGTTCTGAATGCGGGTTTTCTTATCGTCGCGAGCAGCTTTACCAGCCAACTCGATCACTTCGACGGCCGAAACTATATAACGCCGGCTAGGTGGACTGGTGCACTGGTACTAAAGCGCTCGGCCTAGCTACCCTTGCGGGGAACTCCAGATCAACACGGTTCGAGTGGGATTTTGCCTTTCCCTTCACTTTTCCTCCTTTACCATGTCCAGACATGGCTGCTTGGGTTGGTTTGTTGAAGTGTTTTGATGCGAACCGATGTGGTGTACGGTTTGAATGAGAATTATCGTTACGGCAGCGGAGCGGGGATTTTTAAGCTGACTGGCTGGCTCGAGAATTACGCATGTGTGAGACAGCGACCAATGTTTCGTTCATTTTTTGACGTAGGACTACGTCTAACCGGAAGATATAGGGGGTGAAATGGAAATCTAGGCACTGAACAAGTAGGAAAAAATGCAAGATTTGGAACGCTTATAACTCGAGCATTTCTCAATAGATCGCAAAGGTTTTTGCATCAATTGATAGGAAATATATCTACGCATCTATCATAACGAATAACATTTCATTTTTCTTGAGATAAATAATTGAATAATTGTGAAATATCAAGCATTGTCAAAATGCACTATGTGCCCATATTTGATTGGTCCATTTTGTGCTCCTCAAATCGTACCGACCAAAACGGGCAACCAGAGCAGCAGCGAAATAGAATGAAGCACGATTGGAAAGGAAAAGGAAAAAGACGGGTGGGTAATGTCGGGGACATAACCGGAGTGACGTAGGACTATACAAAGGGGACAGCTTTTGTTAAATATATATTTTAAATATATTGTTTTATTTTCTTCTCCTACGTGAATACCTACCTATCAACCTGAAAAATGGATTAGCTTACTGTTTACTCTTTATGAATATGTTGATGGTTCTGAAAAGAACCTTTGGTGTTGTGTTTTTGTTATCACTCGATATTCCCATCTTGTTCGGTTAAACCTTCCTGTTTAGCTATTGCGTTTGCCACTCGCCACAGCTTTCACAGTTGGAAAATTTCTTCCCATCCAGCTTGTGACATGTTGTTCAGTAAATTACATTTAATGCGACGTGCCGGAGAAACACTTTGCCACTCACTGAAACTAATTGTTGTCTTGATGAGCGCCGAACCGAAGCTGCTCTGTTCTTGATGCGGGTTTTCTGATTGTCGTGAGCGGCTTTACAAGCCAACTCGAGCACTCCGACGGCCGAAGCTGTATAATCGCTGTTAGGTATACTGGTGCTCCGGGACCAATCCGTTCGGCCTAGTTACCCTTGCGGAGCAATTAGTGACTGCGACCAACAGGGAACTGGAGACCTGCACGGTTCGAGTGAGACTTTGCCTTTCTTTAACTTGTCCTCCTTTGTTACGTCCACGATGCCGATGCCGTACAACCACACGGGTTTACGGTTTGAAAGAAAATAAGATATTTTTTTGGGGTCCGCGTGTTTTATACTCAAGCGGTACACACTCACAGGATAGAGACAAATCGGCAGACTCAGCCAGAGGGGCGAATCCAACGAGACGAACGAATGAGCGTTAAAAGGGAGCGATGGCAAAAAAATACATTCATTACGATTTGTTCGTTCGTTGGATTCACATGCAGGCTAAAAAGGGTCCTTTTCAGAATCACAAAATTATCTTCAATCTAAAGAGTTTATTGTTTTGTTGTCACTCGATATCCCCATCTTGTTCGGCTAAACCTTTCTGTTTAGCGATTGCATTTGCCACTCGCCTCAGCTTTCACAGTTGGAAAATTTCTTCCCATCCAGCTTGTGACATATTTTACAGTAAATTACATTCAATGCAACGTACCGAAGCGCCACTCAGTGTCGCATTGGAGGCGATTTGAACCTGTAATTGAACATTTGCGATGACAGTGGTACAGTGTCGACTTTCAATGTGCGGTCATAATTTGGATCTCTATGTTTACAAAAATGTCCAACTAAATAAGTCGCATTATATGTCCGTCCAATTAGCTAAATGTCGAACTAATTGTAAATTACTGTACTTTCAATCTGGAAACAATTTAAGAGTTGGTGAAAATTGAATAATCTTGAAAGTCCCCAACTATCAATAAGCTCAGAACTACTGCCAAATTCACATACTCTTCAGATCCTGGCAAACAAATTATGAAAACATCAATTTGTGTTTTATTATTATTTTGGATAATGTTTTAGAACGCATTGAACTTTATTTCCTAAACTCTTTTTTGGGAGGTTTAATGGCCCTGAAAAGCTCCTTGTTTTATGGAATAGTTCCAATTTAGAAAACTTAGTACTCGTGGTTTTAAAAAAAAAACCATTTCGAACGCCCTCGATGCCGCCTTGTTCTGGATTTGCCACCAAAGCAGATTGTAAAAAGAACAAACTTTTTTCTTCTGCTACCTGCTGCCGTTTTGCGATTGCGTTTGCAGCTCGCCACACGCTGCAACTGCCTGTTGTTGTCTTGATGTGTTCTGTTCTGAATGCGGTTTTTCTTATCGTCGCGAGCAGCTTTACCAGCCAACTCGATCACTTCGGCGGCCGAAACTATATAACGCCGGCTAGGTGGACTGGTGCACTGGTACTAACGCGCTCGGCCTAGCTACCCTTGCGGGGAACTCCAGATCAACACGGTTCGAGCGGGATTTTGCGAAACGATGTGGTGTACGGCTTGAATGAGAATGATCGTTACGGCAGCGGAGCGGGGATTTTTAAGCTGACTGGCTGGTAGAGAATTACGCATGTGTGAGACTGCGACCAATGTTTCGTTCATTTTTTTCTTTTGACGTAGGACTACGTCTAACCGGAAGATATAGGGGGTGAAATGGAAATCTAGGCACTGAACAAGTAAGAAAAAATGCAAGATTTGGAACGCTTATAACTCGAGCATTTCTCAATAGATTGCAAAGGTTTTTGCATCAATTGATAGGAAATATATCTACGCATCTATCATAACGAATAACATTTCATTTTTCTTGAGATAAATAATTGAATAATTGTGAAATATCAAGCATTGTTAAAATGCACTATGTGCCCATTTTTGATTGGTCCATTTTGTGCTCCTCAAATCGTACCGACCAAAACGGGCAACTAGAGCAGCAGCGAAATAGAATGAAGCACGATTGGAAAGGAAAAAGAAAACAATGAACGACACATTGGTCGCAGTCTCACACATGCGTAATTCTCGAGCCAGCCAGTCAGCTTAAAAATCCTCGCTCCGCTGCCGTAACGATCCATTCTTTGTGTGGACACCGACTGGACAACATCGTTGCTGGACGGCGAGGGATCGAGTGCCTTTCTCAAGGCAAGAGGGCGGAGGTGGTAGCGCTGGAGTAGAATGGAGTAGAGTTTTCAAAGGGCCTTTCTCAAGGCTAGAGACGAATGAACTGCAAAAGTTTAAAGTCTCTATAATACAATACCTTCCTTCCGTCACGATCATTCTCATTCAAACCGTACACCACATCGGTTCGCATCACAACACATCAACAAACCAACCCAAGCACCCATGTCTGGACATGGTAAAGGAGGAAAAGTGAAGGGAAAGGCAAAATCCCGCTCGAACCGTGTTGATCTGGAGTTCCCCGCAAGGGTAGCTAGGCCGAGCGCGTTAGTACCAGTCCACCTAGCCGGCGTTATATAGTTTCGGCCGCTGAAGTGATCGAGTTAGCTGGCAAAGCTGCTCGCGACGATAAGAAAACCCGCATTCGGAACAGAACACATTCGGTTCGGTGGACATCAAGACAACAGGCAGTTGCAGCGAGTGGCGAGTGACAAACGCAATCACAAAACGGCATCAGGTAGCAGAAGAAAAAAGTTTGTTCTTTATACAAACTGCTTTGGTGGTAAATCCAGAACAAGGCGGCATCGAGGGCGTTCGAAATGGTTTTTTTTTTCAAAACCACGAGTACTAAGTTTTCTAAATTGGAACCATTCCATAAAACAAGGCGCTTTTCAGGGCCATTAAACCTTCCAAAAAAGAGTTTAGGAAATACAGTTCAATGCTTTCTAAAACAATATCCAAAATAATAATAAAACACAAATTGATTTTTTCATAATTTGTTTGCCAGGATATGATGAGTATGTGAATTTGGCAGTTGTTCTGAGCTTATTGATTTTCACCAACTCTTAAATTGCTTCTAGATTGAAAGTACAGTAATTTACACTTATCTCGACATTTAGCTAATTGGACGGACCTGTAATGCGACATATTTAGTTGGACATTTTTGTAAACATAGAGTTCGGGGTCCAAATTATGACTCCTCATTGAAAGCCGACACTGTCATCGCAAATGTTCAATTACAGGTTAAAATTACCTCCAATCCGATACTGAGTGGTGGTAATGCGACGTGCCATTGAATGTAATTTACTGTAAAATATGTCACAAGCTGGATGGGAAGAAATTTTCCAACTGTGAAAGCTGAGTCGAGTGGCAAATGCAATCGCTAAACAGAAAGGTTTAGCCGAACATGAGGGGATATCGAGTGACAACAAAACAATAAACTCTTTAGATTGAAGATAATTTTGTGATCCTGAAAAGGACCCTTTTTAGCCTGCATGTGAATCCAACGAGCGAACAAATCGTAATGAATGTATTTTTTTGCCATCGCTCCCTTTTGACGCTCATTCGTTCGTCCCGTTGGACTCGCCCCTCTGGCTGAGTCTGCCGATTTGTCTCTATCCTGTGAGTGTGTACCCCTAGAGTATAAAACACGCGGACCCCAAAAAAATATCTTATTTTCTTTCAAACCGTAAACCCGTGTGATTGTACGGCATCGGCATCGTGGACGTAACAAAGGAGGACAAGTTAAGGGAAAGGCAAAGTCTCACTCGAACCGTGCAGGTCTCCAGTTCTCTGTTGGTCGCATTCACTGATTGCTCCGCAAGGGTAACTAGGCCGAACGGATTGGTGCCGGAGCACCAGTATACCTAACAGCGATTATAGAGTTTCGGCCGTCAAAGTGCTCGAGTTGGCTTGCAAAGCTGCTCACGACAATCAGAAAACCCGCATCAAGAACAGAGCAGCTTCGGTTCGGCGCTCATCAAGGCAACAATTAGTTTCAGTGAGTGGCAATGTGTTTCTCCGGCACGTCGCATTAAATGTAATTTACTGAACAACATGTCACAAGCTGGATGGGAAGAAATTTTCCAACTGTGAAAGCTGTGGCGAGTGGCAAACGCAATAGCTAAACAGGAAGGTTTAACCTTCCTATCGAGTGATAACAAAAACACAACACCAAAGGTTCTTTTCAACCCTCAACATATTCATAAAGAGTAAACAGTAAACTAATCCATTTTTCAGGTAGATAGGTAGGTATTCACGTAGGAGAAGAAGATAAAACAATATATTTAAAATATATATTTAACAAAAGCTGTCCCCTTTGTATAGTCCTACGTCACTCCGGTTATGTCCCCGATATTACCCACCCGTCTTTTTCCTTTTCAATCGTGCTTCATTCTATTTCGCTGCTGCTCTGGTTGCCCGTTTTGGCCGGTACGATTTGAGGAGCACAAAATGGACCAATCAAATATGGGCACATAGTGCATTTTGACAATGCTTGATATTTCACAATTATTCAATTATTCATCTCAAGAAAAATGAAATGTTAATCGTTATGATAGATGCGTAGATATATTTCCTATCAATTGATGCAAAAACCTTTGCGATCTATTGAGAAATGCTCGAGTTATAAGCGTTCCAAATCTTGCATTTTTTCCTACTTGTTCAGTGCCTAGATTTCCATTTCACCCCCTATATCTTCCGGTTAGACGTAGTCCTACGTCAAAAAATGAACGAAACATTGGTCGCAGTCTCAAACATGCGTAATTCTCTACCAGCCAGTCAGCTTAAAAATCCCCGCTCCGCTGCCGTAACGATCATTCTCATTCAAGCCGTACACCACATCGTTTCGCAAAATCCCGCTCGAACCGTGTTGATCTGGAGTTCCCCGCAAGGGTAGCTAGGCCGAGCGCGTTAGTACCAGTGCACCAGTCCACCTAGCCGGCGTTATATAGTTTCGGCCGCCGAAGTGATCGAGTTAGCTGGCAAAGCTACTCGCGACGATAAGAAAACCCGCATTCGGAACAGAACACATTCGGTTCGGTGGACATCAAGACAACAGGCAGTTGCAGTGAGTGGCGAGTGGCAAACGCAATCGCAAAACGGCTTCAGGTAGCAGAAGAAAAAAGTTTGTTCTTTATACAAATTGCTTCGATGGCAAATCCTGAACAAGGCGGCATCGAGGGCGTTCGAAATGGTTTTTTTTCAAAACCACGAGTACTAAGTTTTCTAAATTGGAACCATTCCATAAAACAAGGCGCTTTTCAGGGCCATTAAACCTCCCAAAAAAGAGTTTAGGAAATACAGTTCAATGCTTTCTAAAACAATATCCAAAATAATAATAAAACACAAATTGATTTTTTCATAATTTGTTTACCAGGATATGATGAGTATGTGAATTTGGCAGTTGTTCTGAGCTTATTGATTTTCACCAATTCTTAAATTGCTTCTAGATTGAAAGTACAGTAATTTACACTTATCTCAACATTTAGCTAATTGGACGGACCTGTAATGCGACATATTTAGTTGGACATTTTTGTAAACATAGAGTTCGGGGTCCAAATTATGACCCCACATTGAAAGTCGACACTGTACCACTGTCATCGCAAATGTTCAATTACAGGTTAAAATTACCTCCAATCCGATACTGAGTGGTGGTAATGCGACGTGCCATTGAATGTAATTTACTGTAAAAAACAGGAAGTGGGTTATATCTATGGTATAACCGCAAGGGTGACGTAGCACTATCGTTGATTTAGAGATCATTTGTTTGAAGTTGAATCTAAATCCATTCTGAATGAATGAATAAATGAATATTTGGGAGACTTCGAAAACGAGAGCGTTACGTTGGAGGCACAAGGTTTTATGCATCCAATATAGGATACGAAAAACCTTGTTCTGAAGAATAATCTTCAGAAGCTAACCTGCTAACTGTACTTGATTGACAAATCACAAACCCAAATGTATTATATGGATATTTTATGGATAGAAAACATTCAATTAAACTCTTTCACATGAATATATTTTGAAAATTCCCAGAGGAACTGGCAGATTATTTTCCAGCAATGATTAGATCTTTCCGGAACTTTCTCGATGCTGAATGGCATCCTAACGGAAAGAGTTCTGCGCGTGTATGTGTCGATCCTTCGCCGTCCACCTCCTCCAGCACGTTAGGCAACGATGTTGTCTTGTCGATGTCCTCACGAAAAATGAATGTGTCTCACCACCAGAATATCGCTTAAGTATGCTTTTTGTGTGTGATTGAATCGAGAGATTATTTTCAGTAACGATTAGTTATTTCCACATTTTCCTCGATACTGGAAGCCCACCAGTGGTTAATACCAACTCGATAACCACCTGTTAATAGCACTTGATTGAAACATATTTGGTCACAGTGTTACATGGATAGAAAGCATTCAATTAAACTCTTTCACATGAATATATTTTGAAAATTCCCAAAGGAACTGGCAGATTATTTTCCAGCAATGATTAGATCTTTCCGGAACTTTCTCGATGCTGAATGGCATCCTAACGGAAAGAGTTCTGCGCGTGTATGTGTCGATCCTTCGCCGTCCACCTCCTCCAGCACGTTAGGCAACGATGTTGTCTTGTCGATGTCCTCACGAAAAATGAATGTGTCTCACCACCAGAATATCGCTTAAGTATGCTTTTTGTGTGTGATTGAATCGAGAGAAGGTGTGGTTTACGATGGCAATTTGGAAGGCAAACTAGAGGGGAATGAACTCTCAGCTCGGAACTTTCGGCGACTGAGCAATAATCGATTGCGGGCGCATACAATATTGGATACAGAAATATCCTACTGATGGGGAAGAATAATCTTCTGAAGCTATCCTGTTAATTGCGATTGATTGAAAAACCACAAAACCAAATGTATTTGATCACAGTGTTACATGGAAAGAAAACATTCAAATAAACTCTTTCACATGAATATATTTTGAAAATTCCCAGAGGAACTGGCAGATTATTTTCAGTAACGATTAGATATTTCCACATTTTCCTCGATACTGGAAGCCCACCAGTGGTTAATGCCAACTAGATAACCACCTGTTAATAGCACTTGATTGACACATATTTGGTCACAGTGTAACATGGATAGAAAACATTCAATTAAACTCTTTCACATGAATATATTTTGAAAATTCCCAAAGGAACTGGCAGATTATTTTCAGTAACGATTAGATATTTCCACATTTTCCTCGATACTGGAAGCCCACCATTGGTTAATTCCAACTCGATAACCACCTGTTTATAGCACTTGATTGAAACATATTTGGTCACAGTGTAACATGGATAGAAAACATTCAATTAAACTCTTTCACATGAATATATTTTGAAAATTCCCAGAGGAACTGGCAGATTATTTTCAGTAACGATTAGATATTTCCACATTTTCCTCGATACTGGAAGCCCACCAGTGGTTAATGCCAACTCGATAACCACCTGTTAATAGCACTTGATTGAAACATATTTCGTCACAGTGTAACATGGATAGAAAACATTCAATTAAACTCTTTCACATGAATATATTTTGAAAATTCCCAAAGGAACTGGCAGATTATTTTCCAGCAATGATTAGATCTTTCCGGAACTTTCTCGATGCTGAATGGCATCCTAACGGAAAGAGTTCTGCGCGTGTATGTGTCGATCCTTCGCCGTCCACCTCCCTCAGCACGTTAGGCAACGATGTTGTCTTGTCGATGTCCTCACGAAAAATGAATGTGTCTCACCACCAGAATATCGCTTAAGTATGCTTTTTGTGTGTGATTGAATCGAGAGAAGGTGTGGTTTATGATGGCAATTTGGAAGGCAAACTAGAGGGGAATGAACTCTCTGAGCTCGGAACTTTCGGCGACTGAGCAATAATCGATTGCGGGCGCATACAATATTGGATACGGAAATATCCTACTGATGGGGAAGAATAATCTTCTGAAGCTATCCTGTTAATTGCGATTGATTGAAAAACCACAAAACCAAAAGTATTTGATCACAGTGTTACATGGAAAGAAAACATTCAAATAAACTCTTTCACATGAATATATTTTGAAAATTCCCAGAGGAACTGGCAGATTATTTTCAGCAACGATTAGATATTTCCACATTTTCCTCGATACTGGAAGCCCACCAGTGGTTAATGCCAACTCGATAACCACCTGTTAATAGCACTTGATTGAAACATATTTGGTCACAGTGTAACATGGATAGAAAACATTCAATTAAACTCTTTCACATGAATATATATTGAAAATTCCCAAAGGAACTGGCAGATTATTTTCAGTAACGATTAGATATTTCCACATTTTCCTCGATACTGGAAGCCCACCATTGGTTAATGCCAACTCGATAACCACCTGTTAATAGCACTTGATTGAAACATATTTGGTCACAGTGTAACATGGATAGAAAACATTCAATTAAACTCTTTCACATGATTATATTTTGAAAATTCCCAGAGGAACTGGCAAATTATTTTCCGGATCTTTCTCGATGCTGAATGGCATCCAAACGGAAAGAATTCCGCGCGTGTATGTGTGTGTGTGTGTGTGTGTGTGTAGCGGCTGCTTCGAGATCTTCCCGGGGAAGAGTTTGTGGCATCACTCTCCTCCTGATGGATTCCCTTCTGGCCTAAGGTGCACAAACAGGCTCTTGGTGACACCGTTCATTCGCGCTTTCATGATAAACGAAGAGCTTCACCACAACAGCGACAACATGCTCCAATCGCTGTTCAATTAGAACTGAGTGGATTTCCGAGCGGCGCTCGCTTATATACCGATTGGTGATTTCAATAGCCTGTTTTGAAAGCAATTTTAAGACTATTGAAACAAGTTTTTGGATCAGAAAGTAACAAGTATAGAACGCGTAGACATTTTATCTATCGAATGAAGTGTTTATCATACCATTTCGTTCAGTTGTTTAGGAGCTATTAACGCTCAAAATCTCGGTCTCCGGCGTAACGCTTTCGTTTTCGAAACTTTGATTTTACACCCCGGTATAGAAATGAAAGACGTAGTCCTACGTCAATATGTCACAAGCTGGATTGGAAGAAATTTTCCAACTGTGAAAGCTGAAAGGTTTAGCCGAACAAGATGGGGATATCGAGTGATAACAAAACAATAAACTCTTTAGATTGAAAATAATGTTGTGATCCTGAAAAGGACCCTTTTTAGCCTGCATGTGAATCCAACGAGCGAACAAATCGTAATGAATGTATTTTCTTCTTCTTCTTCTTTTTGGCTTTAAGAGGGTTTACACTTTTCAGTTCATTCGCCTCTAGTGAATGTATTTTTTTTTTGACGTAGGACTACGTCTAACCGGAAGATATAGGGCGTGAAATGGAAATCTAGGCAATTTGGAACGCTTATAACTCGAGCATTTCTCAATAGATCGCAAAGGTTTTTGCATCAATTGATAGGAAATATATCTACGCATCTATCATAACGAATAACATTTCATTTTTCTTGAGATAAATAATTGAATAATTGTGAAATATCAAGCATTCTCAAAATTCACTATGTGCCCATTTTTGATTGGTCCATTTTGTGCTCCTCAAATCGTACCGACCAAAACGGGCAACCAGAGCAGCAGCGAAATAGAATGAAGCACGATTGGAAAGGAAAAAGAAAAAAATGAACGGAACATTGGTCGCAGTCTCACACATCCGTAATTCTCGAGCCAGCCAGTCAGCTTAAAAATCCCCGCTCCGCTGCCGTAACGATCATTCTCATTCAAACCGTACACCACATCGGTTCGGATCACAACACATCAACAAACCAACCCAAGCACCCATGTCTGGACATGGTAAAGGAGGAAAAGTGAAGGGAAAGGCAAAATCCCGCTCGAACCGTGTTGATATGGAGTTCCCCGCAAGGGTAGCTAGGCCGAGCGCGTTAGTACCAGTGCACCAGTCCACCTAGCCGCCGTTATATAGTTTCGGCCGCCGAAGTGATCGAGTTGGCTGGTAAAGCTGCTCGCGACGATAAGAAAAACCGCATTCAGAACAGAACACATCAAGACAACAACAGGCAGTTGCAGCGAGTGGCGAGTGGCAAACGCAATCGCAAAACGGCAGCAGGTAGCAGAAGAAAAAAGTTTGTTCTTTTTACAATCTGCTTTGGTGGCAAATCCAGAACAAGGCGTCATCGAGGGCGTTCGAAATGGTTTTTTTTTTTTTCAAAACCACGAGTACTAAGTTTTCTAAATTGGAACAATTCCATAAAACAAGGCGCTTTTCAGGGCCATTAAACCTTCCAAAAAAGAGTTTAGGAAATAAAGTTCAATGCGTTCTAAAACATTATCCAAAATAATAATAAAACACAAATTGATGTTTTCATAATTTGTTTGCCAGGATCTGATGAGTATGTGAATTTGGCAGTAGTTCTGAGCTTATTGATAGTTGGGGACTTTCAAGATTATTCAATTTTCACCAACTCTTAAATTGTTTCCAGATTGAAAGTACAGTAATTTACAATTAGTTCGACATTTAGCTAATTGGACGGACATGTAATGCGACTTATTTAGTTGGACATTTTTGTAAACATAGAGATCCAAATTATGACCGCACATTGAAAGTCGACACTGTACCACTGTCATCGCAAATGTTCAATTACAGGTTCAAATCGCCTCCAATGCGACACTGAGTGGCGCTTCGGTACGTTGCATTGAATGTAATTTACTGTAAAATATGTCACAAGCTGGATGGGAAGAAATTTTCCAACTGTGAAAGCTGAGGCGAGTGGCAAAGGCAATCGCTAAACAGAAAGGTTTAGCCGAACAAGATGGGCATATCGAGTGACAACAAAACAATAAACTCTTTAGATTGAAGATAATTTTGTGATCCTGAAAAGGACCCTTTTTAGCCTGCATGTGAATCCAACGAGCGAACAAATCGTAATGAATGTATTTTTTTGCCATCGCTCCCTTTTAGCGCTCATTCGTTCGTGTCGTTGGACTCGCCCCTCTGGCTGAGTCTGCTGATTTGTCTCTATCCTGTGAGTGTGTACCGCTAGAGTATAAAACACGCGGACCCCAAAAAAATATCTTATTTTCTTTCAAACCGTAAACCCGTGTGATTGTACGGCATCGGCATCGTGGACGTAACAAAGGAGGACAAGTTAAGGGAAAGGCAAAGTCTCACTCGAACCGTGCAGGTCTCCAGTTCTCTGTTGGTTGCATTCACTGATTGCTCCGCAAGGGTAACTAGGCCGAACGGATTGGTGCCGGAGCACCAGTATACCTAACAGCGATTATAGAGTTTCGGCCGTCGGAGTGCTCGAGTTGGCTTGCAAAGCTGCTCACGACAATCAGAAAACCCGCATCAAGAACAGAGCAGCTTCGGTTCGGCGCTCATCAAGGCAACAATTAGTTTCAGTGAGTGGCAAAGTGCTTCTCCGACACGTCGCATTAAATGTAATTTACTGAACAATATGTCACAAGCTAGATAGGAAGAAATTTTCCAACTGTGAAAGCTGTGGCGAGTGGCAAACGTAATAGCTAAACAGGAAGGTTTAACCGAACAAGATGGGAATATCGAGTGATAACAAAAACACAACACCAAAGGTTCTTTTCAACCCTCAACATATTCATAAAGAGTAAACAGTAAACTAATCCATTTTTCAGTTAGATAGGTAGGTATTCACGTAGGAGAAGAAAATAAAACAATATATTTAAAATATATATTTAACAAAAGCTGTCCCCTTTGTATAGTCCTACGTCACTCCGGTTATGTCCCCGACATTAGCCACCCGTCTTTTTTGCCATCGCTCCCTTTTAACGCTCATTCGTTCGTCTCGTTGGATTCGCCCCTCTGGCTGAGTCTGCCGATTTGTCTCTATCCTGTGAGTGTGTACCGCTTGAGTATAAAACACGCGGACCCCAAAAAAATATCTTATTTTCTTTCAAACCGTAAACCCGTGTGGTTGTACGGCATCGGCATCGTGGACGTAACAAAGGAGGACAAGTTAAGGGAAAGGCAAAGTCTCACTCGAACCGTGCAGGTCTCCAGTTCCCTATTGGTCAGATTCACTAATTGCTCCGCAAGGGTAACTAGGCCGAACGGATTGGTCCCGGAGCACCAGTATACCTAATAGCGATTATACAGCTTCGGCCGTCGGAGTGCTCGAGTTGGCTTGTAAAGCTGCTCACGACAATCAGAAAACCCGCATCAAGAACAGAGCAGCTTCGGTTCAGCGCTCATCAAGGCAACAATTAGTTTCAGTGAGTGGCAAAGTGTTTCTCCGGCACGTCGCATTAAATGTAATTTACTGAACAACATGTCACAAGCTGGATGGGAAGAAATTTTCCAACTGTGAAAGCTGTGGCGAGTGGCAAACGCAATAGCTAAACAGGAAGGTTTAACCGAACAAGATGGGAATATCGAGTGATAACAAAAACACAACACCAAAGGTTCTTTTCAGAACCATCAACATATTCATAAAGAGTAAACAGTAAGCTGATCCATTTTTCAGGTAGATAGGTAGGTATTCACGTAGGAGAAGAAAATAAAACAATATATTTAAAATATATATTTAACAAAAGCTGTCCCCTTTGTATAGTCCTACGTCACTCCGGTTATGTCCCCGATATTACCCACCCGTCTTTTTCTTTTTCCTTTCCAATGGTGCTTCATTCTATTTCGCTGCTGCTCTGGTTGCCCGTTTTGGTCGGTACGATTTGAGGAGCACAGAATGTACCAATCAAAAATGGGCACATAGTGCATTTGGACAATGCTTGATATTTCACAATTATTCAATTATTTATCTCAAGAAAAATGAGATGTTATTCATTATGATAGATGCGTAGATATATTTCCTATCAATTGATGCCAAAACCATTGCGATCTATTGAGAAATGCTCGAGTTATAAGCGTTCCAAATCTTGCATTTTTTTCCTACTTGTTCAGTGCCTAGATTTCCATTTCATCCCCTATATCTTCCGGTTAGACGTAGTCCTACGTCAAAAAATGTGACTTTCAAAACCATGAACCTTCATACTTGCGCATTTTTCAAACTCTCTTTGGAGGTATGTTGGTGGTCGCAATCAATGCCAAAACCATTGCGCTTTGAGCTGATAATAACACCAAGAGGAAAGAAACTAGAGCTGAGTAGCAGACATGGATGATGATTCCATCATTTCCATGGAAACGTTTAACACGTTGAGTGCCACGCGGTTTTATAGCGAATTTCCCGTCAGGCCACGCGCGCCGGTATCGTGTACAGCAATTGCGAAACGGAATATTGGCGAATTAGAAAGCTCGGTGGCAGTCACTGATGACTGACATGGTACTCAACGTGTTAATAAAAATCATTAAAATTTTGTAGAGAAAATCAATTTTTTACCTTTATTATTTATACTGACACGACCTGAACGGAGGTCAGCTGCATCCCAATAGGAAGTAGCCCGTGTCGGGCACACGTATAGAGCATCGAAGACTGCAACATACCAATTATGAGAACACTTGTAATACTAACCTCGAGCCAACCGCGAGTAATCGGTTACATATTACTAACATAGTTGTAAGACAAAAATTGTCAAAATATTGGAATCCCGGCCCCGTCAGGCTAACGCCACATGTGCCTTAATAAAAAATATATTTTGGGAAAAAAAAAAACGACCTGAACGGAAAGCTCGGTGTCAGTCACGATCTGAACGGAAAGCTTGGTATCCGTCACCGATAACTAACATGGTACTCAACGTATTAATAAAAATCATTAAAGTTTGCTGGAAAAAGATTCTTTTTCCACCTTTATTATAATATTTTATACTGTCAGTCACCGGTGACTGACCCGGCCTGGACGGAAAGCTCGGTGTCAGTCACCGATGACTGACATGGCATTCAACGTGTTAAAGCATTTAAAGTCGACCAAGAGGAAAAATCCAATAAAAGAACTTCTTCTAAAGGTCAGAAAGCTTCTTGAATGAATATAACAAACAAACGCCACATAGAATCAAACCACAAAAGTCAGCACAAGTGACTCCAACGGAAGAAAGAAACAAACCCTTCCAAAGAAAATAAACAATCTAACTAATAACGAACCAACTAATCTGCAATGGATAATTCCCAAACAAACACAATAGGAACTATGTCCCAAATTTTTTTTAATTCAATAGCAGTGCCGGAAACCCAATATTTTTACTACCAACGGGTACTGATTATTTGCATTCCAATCGAATTGGAAATTCTCCAAGAATTGTTTAATAAAGGGTGTGTCACATCAAATTGCATCACCGAAAAAACGCTGTAGAAATTCGCCCAGTAGACCGATCCTTTTGAAAATTTTAAACAGTAAAATAAAAACTATTATAACTCGAGCATTTCTCAATAGATCGCAAAAGTTTTTGCATCAATTGATAGGAAATATATCTACGCATCTATCATAACGAATAACATTTCATTTTTCTTGAGATAAACAATTGAATAATTGTGAAATATCAAGCATTGTCCAAATACACTATGTGCCCATTTTTGATTGGTCCATTTTGTGCTCCTCAAATCGTACCGACCAAAACGGACAACCAGAGCAGCAGCGAAATACAATGAAGCACCATTGGAAAGGAAAAGGAAAAAGACGGGTGGGTAATGTCGGGGACATAACCGGAGTGACGCAGGACTATACAAAGGGGACAGCTTTTGTTAAATATATATTTTAAATATATTGTTTTATTTTCTTCTCCTACGTGAATACCTACCTATCTACCTGAAAAATGGATTAGCTTACTGTTTACTCTTTATGAATATGTTGATGGTTCTGAAAAGAACCTTTGGTGTTGTGTTTTTGTTATCACTCGATATTCCCATCTTGTTCGGTTAAACCTTCCTGTTTAGCTATTGCGTTTGCCACTCGCCGCAGCTTTCACAGTTGGAAAATTTCTTCCTATTGTGACATATTGTTCAGTAAATTACATTTAATGCGACGTGCCGGAGAAGCACTTTGCCACTCACTGAAACTAATTGTTGCCTTGATGAGCGCCGAACCGAAGCTGCTCTGTTCTTGATGCGGGTTTTCTGATTGTCGTGAGCAGCTTTGCAAGCCAACTCGAGCACCCCGACGGCCGAAACTCTATAATCGCTGTTAGGTATACTCCGGCACCAATCCGTTCGGCCTAGTTACCCTTGCGGAGCAATCAGTGAATGCGACCAACAGAGAACTGGAGACCTGCACGGTTCGAGTGAGACTTTGCCTTTCCCTTAACTTGTCCTCCTTTGTTACGTCCACGATGCCGATGCCGTACAATCACACGGGTTTACGGTTTGAAAGAAAATAAGATATTTTTTTGGGGTCCGCGTGTTTTATACTCTAGCGGTACACACTCACAGGATAGAGACAAATCGGCAGACTCAGCCAGAGGGGCGAGTCCAACGAGACGAACGAATGAGCGTTAAAAGGGAGCGATGGCAAAAAAATACATTCATTCATACTGATTTTAACCTCCGACCGAGAAGGTCGTTTTTTTCAGCAGCTCGGCGTTTTGGATTCCTGGATAGCAGACTGGGTAGTCACCCCTTGGCGATTTTGGCGATCCGAAGGAGATTTATTTAAAATAGCAAAAGGCGAACAGGAGAAAGCAACAGCTCGTTTCGACCGTTAAGAGCGGGCGCTTACCGGCTAACCGGAAAAGCGCGCGCTTTTGCGGCGTCACTGACGCTCCCCTCTATAGTGCATCTTAGATACATACATAGTGTTAATATATGTAAACAAATTTCATACGGTGAAGTGATTAAACCGAGTGTGTATACATCTGAAAATTTTTAAGTGCATTTTTCCCAGAATTTTTCGCGATCTACAGTGAGTTACATTTGGATTATTTCCTTTTCTCCATTCGGTGAGTTAATCGTTTTTCGGAGATATATCCGAATAGTGTTTGTTGGTTCGTGGTAACCAAAATCATTCTGCCGGCTATACCCAGGGTGTAGCCAGGCAACATAATGGCGTCTAGTAGCTCCGGGCCTCCGGGAGGCCGGGCTACAAACCTCTACCAAGGGAAGCCAACTCAACGTACCGCTCCAGAATGGGCTGACCCTCTGAACGGTAATTTACAAATTTTACTGTTACGTGCTACCGGAGATAAAGAACTACCATCCAACCCATTTATCGTGAGTAAAACCATCACCAATACCGTGAAAGATTTTAACAAAAATAATGCCCGACCATCAAAGGACGATAAGAAGAGAACGCAATACATCTTAACAGCCAGAGACGAGGACACTATCGGTAAGCTCCTCTTAATAAATGAACTAATCGATAAGACACCTATTGAGGTGATATACCATCCAACATTAAATCAACGCAAATGCGTTGTCACATGTCGTGAAGTGATCGATATGAAAGAAGGCGTACTTCTTACCGAACTTGCCGACCAAAATGTGATCGAAGTTAAACGGATCACTAGGAAGGAAAAAGATGTAGTTATCCCTACAGCTACTCTAATATTGACCATTCGTGGGACAGTGATCCCAGAAGTGATTTTATTCGGATTCCTCCGCATCGGGACTATGAATTTTGAACAAAGTCCGATGCAATGTTTCAAGTGCTTCCGCTTTGGACATACGTCGAAACGATGCCAACGCGAGAATCCACTCTGTCGAAATTGCGGCAAGGAACATGGCACAGAAAACAAAACGTGTAACGATGTCGCCCACTGCATTAATTGCCAAGGAAACCACTCCTCTTCATACAGGAAGTGTCCAATATGGCAAAAAGAAAACGACATAACCAAAATCAGAATAGATCAAGGCATCTCATATAAACAAGCCAAGGATCTGTACAACGTTAAAAATAATGGACCTTCCTATTCAAGTGTCCTACAAGACAGATTAAATAACCTCCAAAAACCGACTGCTAGCTGCAACAAATGCAAATGTAGTTGCGTTTCAGCTGAAACAAGTCCGGAAACAAGTCGCGAAAGCACTCCATCCACAGTTGACACTACTATGTCTGAATCTGATACCTCGACTAGTGAATCAGAATACGATTCAGATGTTTCTATGACAATATCTGAGGCTCCAAGGAAAACCAAGAGGTAGATATTTTCCAAAAAAACATCTTCAGAAGAGCTAAAAACCTCGGAAGATGAACTTCGCCAAAATAAAGAGAAACAAAGGAAGAAGACACGAAACAATCAGGAATCAACGGAAACCACACCACAAAAAAACAACACACAAAACAACGCACCACACCACAACACACAAAACAACAACACACAAAACAACAACAAACAAAACAAAAATTACAAGAAATCCGGAAAGAACAGCACCGCTTCAAAGGGGAAATAAGATCCACCTTACTCGTCAATACATTCACTCCAACGAGCAAACTAGCTATTCAATGGAACATGCGAAGTCTCCAAAGAAATTTTCCGGAATTACAAACATTAATTTATAAATATAATCCCACAATCGTAGCTCTTCAAGAGACTATGACGCAGAGAAATTTTCACAAAGATTCTATCAAAGGATACACCACTTATTTCAAAGAAGGACCCAACCCTTCATTCAACGGGGTTGCAACTTCAATAAAAATCGGCGCCCCCCACAATTTTCTCCCCGTTAACACCGCTTTACAAGCAGTGGCAATACGAATAAACCTTCCTTTTCCAATCACAGTAGCCAGCATATACATTTCTCCTACGCCCGACCCGGCTTCTCTACGGAATCAACTGGACCATCTTCTTAACCAACTTCCCTCCCCAGTTCTCCTTATGGGTGATTTCAATGCTCACTCATATGCCTGGGGATGTTCATACCTCAATCGAAGAGGTTCCATTTTAGAGGATTTTCTCTCTGATAATACTCTCACTCTTCTGAACAACGGCCAACACACCAGAATCAATTCTGCTTCTGGCTCTTCTTCGGCCATAGATCTCACCATCGTATCCCCTCAACTTTGTTCGAAGCTTTCATGGAACACTCACGACGATTGCTGCAACAGCGATCATCTCCCAATATATATTTCCTTTGGCCAACCTTCTCCAGAAGTTTCAACAAGGCCTAGATGGAAATTTGAATATGCAAACTGGGCTGGCTCTCAATGTGCCATTGAAAGCTGCCTCTCAGCCAAACAAGATTGGACACCCGAGGACTTTTCCCAAGCCGTCCTTGAGGTTGCAATACGGCACATTCCTAGAACCAGCGGAAATCCTGGTAGAAAATGCGTCCCATGGTGGACACCCGAAGTAAATAAAGCCACCAAAGACAGAAGAAAAGCCTTACGCAAGCTAAGAAAGGCCCATCCGGATAACCCATCTAAGCACACTTTGCTAGAGGAATTCCAAAGGGCTCGCAACAATGCTAGAGCTATTATTAAAACAGCCAAGCATAACAGCTGGATTAAATTCGTCAACGATATTAATCCCAACACGTCGTCAAAGAAATTATGGAGCAAAATTGGCAGACTTCATGGCAAAAAAAGGAACAATGAATACAACCTTTTAATTAACGGTCATTATACAAATGATCGGAAAACTATAGCAGAGGCTTTCGGAGATTTCTTTGCCTCCACCTCATCCAACCAAAGCTTCGATACTACCTTCCAAACCCGCAAGGCAGAATGCGAAAAAATCCCCATTGATTTTAACACCGACGCAAATTTTGACTTCAACAAAACTATTTCCCTCAAAGAACTAGAATGGGCCTTAAACAAAGCAACACGCGGCTCCACTGGACCAGATGATATCAGCTACCCAATGCTGAAAAACCTACCCTATCTTGGGAAAAAAGTTCTTTTAAAACTTTACAACAATGTATGGAACAGTGGAATTTTCCCAAATTGCTGGAAAGAAGGCCTAATGGTCTCCCTGCCTAAACCAGACAAAAATAATCACCTGCTGGACAACTTCCGTCCCATCACTCTTCTGAGTTGGATAGGTAAAATCATGGAGAAAATTATCAACCGGCGCTTAACGACCTTTTTAGAGTCAAACATGCTGCTTGACCCTAGACAATTTGCCTTCCGCGCGGGTAAAAGCACAGAAGACTGCCTCGTAGCTCTCGAAAAAGTCCTAGACGGCGCCGCTGAACGTTATCTGCACGCAGATGTTGTATCACTCGATCTTAGCAAGGCCTTCGATCGAGCATGGAGGTACCCAGTTCTGAAAAATCTTTTCAACTGGGGGGTTCGTGGTAGATTAGGCTTCTTCATCAAAGGGTTTCTGGAAAACAGAACCTTTAAAACAATCATCAACAATCACAAGTCTTCATTGAAAATCCTTGAAAACGGTTTTCCCCAAGGTTCGGTCCTTTCTCCAACACTCTTCACTGTTGCCATGCAACCTATTTTCGAATTAATTCCCGACAGCATAAAGATCTTTGTTTATGCGGACGACATCACTCTTATTTCTGTCAGTACCTTTGGTTTAGCACAGAGAAAGAGACTTCAAAGTACAATTGATTCCATACAAAACTGGGCCCAAAACATAGGATTCCAATTTTCGCCAGAAAAATCCCGATTCATTCACATTGGCAAAACACTCAAAAAGAAATCCGCCCTAAAGCTTAATCAAACCGAAATCCCTCAGAAGAGAACACTAAGAATACTGGGCGTAACCTTCGATACCAGGCTTAACTTTTTACATCATGCTCAATTAGTCAAAAAAGCAGCCAACGGTAAAATGAATATCCTGAAGTCTATTACAGGAAGTTTATCCTCTGGACACAGAGAAACATTGCTCAAAATTATCAATGTCTGGTTGATCCCCCAAATCCTCTACGGAATAGGCATCTTCAGCCGTGGTGGGGACAGAGTACAGAGTGGACAGAGTGAACCCATCTACAACAAAGCAATAAAGCTAGCAATAGGAGCCTTCACCACAAGCCCCACTCTTGCTGTTATGGCGGAAAGTGGTCATCTGCCTTTCAAACACCTTGTAACAAGAATCATCACGGGCAAAGCCATCCGACAACTCTCACTTCCTGAAAATGACCCCAATGCACCATCAGTAATTCGAGCTATAAATTGGTTCAAAGACCTCACGAATCAAGACCTTCCCGATATATGTGCACTTTCAACTGCCACGGGAAGAAAATGGAACGCCATACCGCCGAACGTGAATCTTGATCTTCTCAAGACTGTCCGTGCGGGCGACCCTCCACCAAAAATTAAAGCCTGCTTCAACCATCTCACGGCTACTCACTTTCATAACGAACACCAGGTCTACACAGACGGTTCTGTTAACTCCGATGGAGTTGGGTGTGGAATCTTCGAGAACAGATACACCGGTAGCTTTTCTCTTCCACCGCAATGCTCCATCTTCAGTGCGGAAGATTTTGCTCTATTAATAGCTACACAAGAGTGTACCCATGATCACCCTCCTACGGTAATTTTCTCCGATTCAGCTAGCTGTCTTCAAGACCTGCTCAGTGGAAACAGTAGACACCCATGGATAATACAGACAGAAGAGGCTGCTTCAGAAAAAAACGTCTCCTATTGTTGGGTTCCTGGTCATTCCGGAATCCTCGGAAACACAGCCGCAGACAAACTGGCCGGTAAGGGTAACAAAATAGAACCACCAGTTATACCCTGTCCTCGAACTGATATAGTTCGCTGGGTCAGTCAGCAAATTCGCGAAAGCTGGAACATAGGCTGGTTAAATAGCCCTCCCACAGATCTCCATCAAATCAAAAATACCACGCTTCCTTGGTTCGATCAAAACAACAGCAAAGAAAGACGGGTGCTAACCCGTCTTCGAATTGGACACACTTTTTTCACACACTCACACCTAATGGAGAAAACCGAAAGACCACTTTGCGCATGTAACTCAGCCCAAGTTTTAGTTAGGCATCTTCTACTAGAATGCCAACACACCAAAGATGCTCGTGCCCGACACAATATAGGTCAGAGTCTCCGAGACATTCTTAGTAGAGACGAGACACAGGGAACCAATTTAATTGCGTTTCTGAAAGAAACCGGCTTCTTTGGTAAAATCTAAATTCTAAAACATATCTTTATTTAAATTAATCACTTCACCGTTACGTATGCATATATAAATTAATAAACATGTATACATGTATACATGTACATACGCATGCATACATATGTATAAAAACAAAATCATAAAAGCAAACAGAATTTTGCGTATGTACGGTATACATATAAACACAGAAAAATGCATAAAAATGTTAAATCATATAATAATATATAACCAATAAACATTTTCGCTTAATTCACAACAACCTTTACTTACATTAATCTTTCAGCAAATTTAGCAGTACTATATAATTTACATCACCTATATATAATTTACAATACATAACCAGTACTATATAATTTACATTACCTCTGACATAACATTTCCTAACTACACTAATTCATTCTTATCCAGCATTTTACTAACACCATTAAATTTTACTACATTCATAAATCACCCAACATCGCATTTGCCTCCCTTCATTCCTTTCCTTTGTATCCCACCCTTTTCCTCGTCATCCCTTCCTTTTCAACCACCCCCCCCCCACTCCATCCCTTTCCCTTTGTTCTAGAGCTTGGTTCTACGATGCTTCGTCACCGCTTTGGTACTAATTAATAACAATACAATTTCTTTACAGCCTATATTAAACATCTTACATAGCATAGGATTCCTTCCTACCTTCACCCGGTTTTACAACTGAACAGACAGGTCTGCTGAGTGTGGTTTTTCTTCTTTTTCACCAGCCTCCTCAAGACTGGTTCTCAAAGGCTCTTCTCAGAACTAGAGGCGAATGAACTGAAAAGTTTAAACCCTCTTAAAGCCAAAAAGAAGAAGAAGAAAATACATTCATTACGATTTGTTCGCTCGTTGGATTCACATGCAGGCTAAAAAGGGTCCTTTTCAGGATCACAAAATTATCTTCAATCTAAAGAGTTTATTGTTTTGTTGTCACTCGATATCCCCATCTTGTTCGGCTAAACCTTTCTGTTTAGCGATTACATTTGCCACTCGCCTCAGCTTTCACAGTTGGAAAATTTCTTCCCATCCAGCTTGTGACATATTTTACAGTAAATTACATTCAATGCAACGTACCGAAGCGCCACTCAGTGTCGCATTGGAGGCGATTTGAACCTGTAATTGAACATTTGCGATGACAGTGGTACAGTGTCGACTTTCAATGTGCGGTCATAATTTGGATCTCTATGTTTACAAAAATGTCCAACTAAATAAGTCGCATTACATGTCCGTCCAATTAGCTAAATGTCGAACTAATTGTAAATTACTGTACTTTCAATCTGGAAACAATTTAAAAGTTGGTGAAAATTGAATAATCTTGAAAGTCCCCAACTATCAATAAGCTCAGAACTACTGCCAAATTCACATACCCATCAGATCCTGGCAAACAAATTATGAAAACATCAATTTGTGTTTTATTATTATTTTGGATAATGTTTTAGAACGCATTGAACTTTATTTCTTAAACTCTTTTTTGGAAGGTTTAATGGCCCTGAAAAGCGCCTTGTTTTATGGAATAGTTCCAATTTAGAAAACTTAGTACTCGTGGTTTTGAAAAAAAAAGGAAGTGGGTTATATCTATGGTATAACCGCAAGGGTGACGTAGGACTATCGTTGATTTAGGGATCATTTGTTTGAAGTTGAATCTAAATCCATCCTGAATGAATGAATAAATAAATATTTGGGTGGCTTCAAAAACGAGAGCATTACGTTGGAGGCTCAAGGTTATATGCATTCAATATTGGATACAAAAAACCTTGTTCTGAAGAATAATCTTCAGAAGCTTTCCTGTTAACTGCACTTGATTGACAAACCACAAAACCAATTGTATGTGGTCGCAGTATTATATGGATAGAAAAAAATTAAAATAAACTCGCTTGAATGTAATTTTCAATTCCAAGGGGAACTGGCAGATTATTTTTCAGCAACGATCATTTCTTTCCAGGTTTCTTCTCGATAACCAGCAAACGAAAAGAGTTGCGCGCGTGTATGTGTGTGTGTGTGTGTGGCGGCTGCTTCAATGTCTTCCCGAGGAACCGTATTTCGATGCTCTCTTGGTCACATTCTCTTCTCCTTCTGATCGATCGGCTTTTCTGCGCTCCCTCACAGTTAAAACAAACTGATTGCATTTCAGGTCAGGTCAGGCCAGGTAATGAATCCCTCGATACCTCGCCGTTCAGCTCGTTCAGTAACGATGTTGTCTTGTCGATGTCCTCAGGCGTCGTGCACAAATTACGTAACGCTAAAAATCCGGATCTTGAACCCCCTCCCCCCCCCTTACGTAACGCAATTTCCTATCTCTAATAAACAGAAAGTAACGCAACATCTACCCCCTCCCCCCTTATCGCGTTACGTAATTTGTGTACGACGCCTCACGAAAAATGAATGGGTTTCACCACCAGAATATCATTTAAGTATGCTTTTCGTGCGTGATTGAATCGAGAAAAGGTGTGGTTTACGATGGCAATTTGGAAAGCAAACTAGAGGAGAATAAACTCTCTGAGTATGAAAATTTCGGCGACTGAGCAATATCGATTGAAAATTATATAATTTTCGCGATACGAAACAATTTCCGTTGCGCGCGCATACAATATTAGATACGAAAATATCCTACTGATGGGAAAGAATAATCTTCCGAAGCTTTCCAGCTAATTACACTTGATTGAAAAATTACGAAATCAAATGTATTTGGTCGCTGTGTTATATGGTTAGAAAACATTAAAATAAACTCTTTCGCATGAATGTATTTTTCAATTCCCAGGGAACTGGCAGATTGTTTTTCAGCAACGATTAGATCTTTCCGGAATTATCTCGATGCTGTAAACGAAAATTCTCGTTTCAGTTTGGCCTGCAAAAAACTTTTCTAATCCATCAAATTTGGAGCCCTGAAAAGGGCCGTTGATTATATGCTAAGCTAATATAGCACGCTCTCCTCGGATACGATGGGCCAGCTGGATGTCCTTGGGCATGATGTGACGCGTTTTGCATGGATAGCACACAAATTGGTATCTTCGAATAGGACTCCTGCAGCGTCATAACCGCGGAACTTTGGAAGCGCAAGTCGGTTTTGAAATCCTGAGCAATTCAACGAACCAAATGCTGCAAAGGTAGCTTGCGGATCAGCGACTTCTGATAGCGACGAATTTTACGCAAAGTTCCCGGTCGATAGCGGTGTGGCTTCTCCACACTTCCTGCGGCTGGTGCGCTTGTCCGAGCTGCTTTCGTGGTGCCTTACCACCGAAAGACTAACGAGCTGTCTGCTTTGTCCCAAACAAACGAGTCCTCGCGGTGCGAGAGTAGAGTAAGAAATGAACGAAAGCAAAGGAAGCGTCATTTTATAAACCATAAAAGTATAGAATCTAAACCCCACCCTTATTATATTCGTTGCTTACCCTGAGAGAGAAACGAATAACATCGAAGTAAGTATACAGTAATGTATTTGAATCCGGACACTTTGCGTTACATTTAATACCATACCGCAGCCACAACATTTTCTGCATGTTGAATTAATGCGATTGATTAGTAACTATCAAGAAACTATCAGTAACTATATTAGTAGCTATTATTCGCATAAATTCAACATGAAAAAAAGACGGGTGGGTAATGTCGGGGACATAACCGGAGTGACGTAGGACTATACAAAGGGGACAGCTTTTGTTAAATATATATTTTAAATATATTGTTTTATCTTCTTCTCCTACGTGAATACCTACCTATCTACCTGAAAAATGGATTAGTTTACTGTTTACTCTTTATGAATATGTTGAGGGTTGAAAAGAACCTTTGTTGTTGTGTTTTTGTTATCACTCGATATTCCCATCTTGTTCGGTTAAACCTTCCTGTTTAGCTATTGCGTTTGCCACTCGCCACAGCTTTCACAGTTGGAAAATTTCTTCCCATCCAGCTTGTGACATGTTGTTCAGTAAATTACATTTAATGCGACATGCCGGAGAAACACTTTGCCACTCACTGAAACTAATTGTTGCCTTGATGAGCGCCGAACCGAAGCTGCTCTGTTCTTGATGCGGATTTTCTGATTGTCGTGAGCAGCTTTGCAAGCCAACTCGAGCACTCTGACGGCCGAAACTCTATAATCGCTGTTAGGTATACTGGTGCTCCGGCACCAATCCGTTCGGCCTAGTTACCCTTGCGGAGCAATCAGTGAATGCGACCAACAGAGAACTGGAGACCTGCACGGTTCGAGTGAGACTTTGCCTTTCCCTTAACTTGTCCTCCTTTGTTACGTCCACGATGCCGATGCCGTACAATCACACGGGTTTACGGTTTGAAAGAAAATAAGATATTTTTTTGGGGTCCGCGTGTTTTATACTCTAGCGGTACACACTCACAGGATAGAGACAAATCGGCAGACTCAGCCAGAGGGGCGAGTCCAACGAGACGAACGAATGAGCGTTAAAAGGGAGCGATGGCAAAAAAATACATTCATTACGATTTGTTCGCTCGTTGGATTCACATGCAGGCTAAAAAGGGTCCTTTTCAGGATCACAAAATTATCTTCAATCTAAAGAGTTTATTGTTTTGTTGTCACTCGATATCCCCTCATGTTCGGCTAAACCTTTCTGTTTAGCGATTGCATTTGCCACTCGACTCAGCTTTCACAGTTGGAAAATTTCTTCCCATCCAGCTTGTGACATATTTTACAGTAAATTACATTCAATGGCACGTCGCATTACCACCACTCAGTATCGGATTGGAGGTAATTTTAACCTGTAATTGAACATTTGCGATGACAGTGTCGGCTTTCAATGAGGAGTCATAATTTGGACCCCGAACTCTATGTTTACAAAAATGTCCAACTAAATATGTCGCATTACAGGTCCGTCCAATTAGCTAAATGTCGAGATAAGTGTAAATTACTGTACTTTCAATCTAGAAGCAATTTAAGAGTTGGTGAAAATCAATAAGCTCAGAACAACTGCCAAATTCACATACTCATCATATCCTGGCAAACAAATTATGAAAAAATCAATTTTTTTTTATTATTATTTTGGATATTGTTTTAGAAAGCATTGAACTGTATTTCCTAAACTCTTTTTTGGAAGGTTTAATGGCCCTGAAAAGCGCCTTGTTTTATGGAATTGTTCCAATTTAGAAAACTTAGTACTTGTGGTTTTGAAAAAAAAAAACCATTTCGAACGCCCTCGATGCCGCCTTGTTCTGGATTTACCACCAAAGCAGTTTGTATAAAGAACAAACTTTTTTCTTCTGCTACCTGATGCCGTTTTGTGATTGCGTTTGCCACTCGCCACTCGCTGCAACTGCCTGTTGTCTTGATGTCCACCGAACCGAATGTGTTCTGTTCCGAATGCGGGTTTTCTTATCGTCGCGAGCAGCTTTGCCAGCTAACTCGATCACATCAGTGGCCGAAACTATATAACGCCGGCTAGGTGGACTGGTACTAACGCGCTCGGCCTAGCTACCCTTGCGGGGAACTCCAGATCAACACGGTTCGAGCGGGATTTTGCCTTTCCCTTCACTTTTCCTCCTTTACCATGTCCAGACATGGGTGCTTGGGTTGGTTTGTTGATGTGTTGTGATGCGAACCGATGTGGTGTACGGTTTGAATGAGAATGATCGTGACGGAAGGAAGGTATTGTATTATAGAGACTTTAAACTTTTGCAGTTCATTCGTCTCTAGCCTTGAGAAAGGCCATTTGAAAACTCTACTCCATTCTACTCCAGCGCTACCACCTCCGCCCTCTTGCCTTGAGAAAGGCACTCGATCCCTCGCCGTCCAGCCCGTCCAGCAACGATGTTGTCCAGTCGGTGTCCACACAAAGAATGGATCGTTACGGCAGCGGAGCGAGGATTTTTAAGCTGACTGGCTGGCTCGAGAATTACGCATGTGTGAGACTGCGACCAATGTGTCGTTCATTTTTTTCTTTTTCCTTTCCAATCGTGCTTCATTCTATTTCGCTGCTGCTCTGGTCGCCCGTTTTGGTCGGTACGATTTGAGGAGCACAAAATGGACCAATCAAAAATGGGCACATAGTGCATTTTAACAATGCTTGATATTTCACAATTATTCAATTATTTATCTCAAGAAAAATGAAATGTTATTCGTTATGATAGATGCGTAGATATATTTCCTATCAATTGATGCAAAAACCTTTGCGATCTATTGAGAAATGCTCTTATAACTCGCGTTCCAAATCTTGCATTTTTTCTTACTTGTTCAGTGCCTAGATTTCCATTTCACCGCCTATATCTTCCGGTTAGACGTAGTCCTACGTCAAAATGTTATGGCTGTGGTATGATATTGAATGTAATGCAAAGTGTCCGGATTCAAAAGCATTACTGTAAAAAAGAGTTAACTCGACTGAAAATTTTTCGGTTCGGCCTGCAAAAACGAAATTAAGAGCCCCCGCAGACTGCAGACTGACTTGTCGATAGTTCGGTCGGCTTTGTACGGTCAGTACGGAGAGGTATGCATGTGCGCACATTACACCGATTCCGTTGGGTCGGTGTTTGCACCAGTAGCCGATCCGACCAAACTGTCGGCTGAAGGAAGAAAGTCTGTAGTGTGCGGGGTCTCTAATTGAAGTGTACAGCATAATGCATAGACGTAAGTATGAGCTTCCCCATCTCACATTCCAATAAGATTAATGGGCTTCCAAGTGAGCGCGCTACATACGGATACGAATGATTTCAATAACCTGTTTTCGAAGCTATCATTAAGCTATTGAAACAATTTTTCGACTCAATAAATAGCAATCATATAACTCTTGGACATTTTATCTTTTGTATGAAATTATTATCATACTGTTCCATTGATCCGAAGCAGAATGAATCACGCTTAAAGAAGGAATGGATTTTTTCTTGGAATTTACTCAGCAAAAATAATGCCCTTTTTCCCAACAATTAAAAACGACAAACGGTAAACAGTTTCATCAAAATGATTTCTTCGATATGGGGATATATTCACTACATCATGTCATATATTTCATATTCTTCATTATGATATCCATATCCATGGCACCTATCGGTATCGAATTATCATCGACACCACGATTTTCGCTAAATGCTCCTTTCTGCTTTCATGTGCCTTACCACCGAAAGACTAACGAGCTCGAGTCCTCACGGTGCAAGAGTAGAGTAAGAAATGAACGAAAGCAAAGGAAGTGTCATTTTATAAAACATAAAAGTATCGAATGTAAACCCCACCCTCTTTATTATATAAGCTTACTGTATACTTACGAATATAATAAGGGTGGGGTTTAGATTCTATACTTTTATGGTTTATAAAATGACGCTTCCTTTGCTTTCGTTCATTTCTTACTCTACTCTCGCACCGTGAGGACTCGAGCTCGTTAGTCTTTCGCAGACAGCTCGTTAGTCTTTCGGTGGTAAGGCACATGAAAGCAGCTCGGATAAGCGCACCAGCAGCAGGATAGGTGAAGAAGCCACATCGCTATCGACCGGGAACTTGGCGTGAAATTCGTCGCTATCAGAAGTCGACCGAATTGGTGATCCGCAGCTACCTTTGCAGTATTTGGATCGTGGAATTGCTCAGGACTTCAAAACCGACTTGCGCTTCCAAAGTTCCGCAGTTATGACGCTGCAGGAGGCTTATTCGAAGATACCAATTTGTGTGTTATCCATGCAAAACGCGTCACATCATGCCCAAGGACATCCAGCTGGCCCATCGTATCCGAGGAGAGCGTGCTATATTAGCTTAGCATATAATCAACGGCCCTTTTCAGGGCTCCAAATTTGATGGATTAGAGTTCAGAAAAGTTTTTTACAGGCCGAACTGAAAGGAGTATTTAGCGAAAATCGAGGTGTCGATGATAATTCGATACCGATAGGTGCCATGGATATGGATTTCATAATGAAGAATATGAAATATATGACATGATGTAGTGAATATATCCGAAGAAATCACTTTGGTGAAACTGCATTATAAAATTATTTGTGTACGAATGCCGCAATCGATAGTCGACTCTAATTTGCGCTGGGTAATTTCCTCGGAGGACTCGATTCCTCCTTTGAGCATTAATAATCTCTTTCTGGCAAAACGAAGTGGTATGAATCACATTATTTGAATGATAGAATGAAGAAGTTTTCTGCCAATTTCCTTCAACCTCCAAACATATCTTTCTTCCGTTTGTCGTTTTCGCGTTCGCTAATCCTTTCTCACAACACCCATTTCTCGTTTGAGAAATTGTTGAGTAAACATTGTTTGCCAGTGCGCGTAGAGCGGGAATTCCTAAAGATTCATTGCACCTCTAATAAATTGCCGAAAGACGTGGTCTTACGTTGATCGCACTTGATTGATAAAATCCAAAACGAAATGTATTTGGTCGCAGCATTATATGAGTAGAAAGCAAATAATCGCTCGAAAATGACTTGATTTTAGCGATGATGTTTCACGTTTTTCATGTTACGCATCCAATATTGGATACGAAAGTTTTCCACTGATGGGAAAAAAAATATTCAGAAACTTTCCTATCAATTGCGATTGATTGAAAAATCACAAAACCAAATGTATTTGGTTGCAGTGTTATATGGATAGAAAACATTAAAATAAACTCTTTCGCATGAATGTATTTTTCAATTCCCAGGGGAACTGGCAGATTATTTTTCAGCAACGAGAATTCCGCGCGTGTATATGTGTGTGTGGCGGCCGATGTTTCAAGCGGAACCGTGGCATCACTCTCCTCCTGATGGATTCCCTTCTGGCCTTAGGTGCACATACAGGCTCTTGGTGACACCGTTCATTAGCGCTTTCATGATAAACGAAAATAGCTTCACAACACAGCGACAACATGCTCCAATCGCTGTTCAATCATAACTGAGGGGGTTTACGAGCAGCGCTCGCTTATATACCGATTGGTGATTTCAATAGCCTGTTTTGAAAGCAATTTTAAGACTATTGAAACAAGTTTTTGGATGAGAAAGTAACAGGTATATGATGCGTAGACCTTTTATCTTTCGAATGAAGTGTATATCATACCATTTCGTTCAGTTGTTTAAGAGCTATTAACGCTCAAAATCTCGGTCTCCGGCGTAACGCTTTCATTTTCGATACTTTGGTTTTACACCCCGGTATAGAAATGAAAGACGTAGTCCTACGTCAAAAACCATTTCGAACGCCCTCGATGCCGCCTTGTTCTGGATTTGCCACCAAAGCATATTGTAAGAAGAACAAACTTTTTTCTTCGGCTACCTGCTGCCGTTTTGCGATTGCGTTTGCCACTCACCACTCGCTGCAACTGCCTTTTGTTTTCTTGATGTGTTCTGTTCTGAATGCGGTTTTTCTTATCGTCGCGAGCAGCTTTACCAGCCAACTCGATCACTTCGGCGGCCGAAACTATATAACGGCGGCTAGGTGGATTGGTGCACTGGTACTAACGCGCTCGGCCTAGCTACCCTTGCGGGGAACTCCATATCAACACGGTTCGAGCGGGATTTTGCCTTTCCCTTCACTTTTCCTCCTTTACCATGTCCAGACATGGGTGCTTGGGTTGGTTTGTTGATGTGTTGTGATGTGAACCGATGTGGTGTACGGTTTGAATGAGAATGATCGTTACGGCAGCGGAGCGGGGATTTTTAAGCTGACTGGCTGGCTCGAGAATTACGCATGTGTGAGACTGCGACCAATGTTTCGTTCATTCTTTTCTTTTTCCTTTCCAATCGTGCTTCATTCTATTTCGCTGCTGCTCTGGTTGCCCGTTTTGGTCGGTACGATTTGAGGAGCACAAAATGGACCAATCAAAAATGGGCACATAGTGAATTTTGAGAATGCTTGATATTTCACAATTATTCAATTATTTATCTCAAGAAAAATTAAATGTTATTCATTATGATAGATGCGTAGATATATTTCCTATCAATTGATGCAAAAACCTTTGCGATCTATTGAGAAATGCTCGAGTTATAAGCGTTCCAAATCTTGCATTTTTTCCTACTTGTTCAGTGCCTAGATTTCCATTTCACGCCCTATATCTTCCGGTTAGACGTAGTCCTACGTCAAAACCCGCATTCAGAACAGACCACAGTCGGTTCCGTGGACACCAAGACAACAACAGGCAGTTGCAGCGAGTGGCGAGTGGCAAACACAATCACAAAACGGCAGCAGGTAGCAGAAGAAAAAAGTTTGTTCTTTATTCAAACTGCTTTGGTGGCAAATCCAGAACAAGGCGGCATCGAGGGCGTTCGAAATGGTTTTTTTCAAAACCACGAGTATTGAGTTTTCTAAATTGGAACCATTCCATAAAACACGGCGCTTCTCAGGGCCATTAAACCTTTCAAAAAAATAGTTTACAAAATACAGTTGTATAACATGCATTCTAAAATAATATTCAAAATAATAATAAAACACAAATTGATTTTTTCATAATTTGTCTGCCAGGATATGATGAGTATGTGAATTTGGAAGTTGTTCTGAGCTTATTGACTTTCCCGATTATTCAATTTTCACCAATTCTTGAATTGCTTCCAGATTGAAAGCACAGTGATTTACATTTATTTCGACATTTAGCTAATTGGACGGACATGTAATGCGACATATTTAGTTGGACATTTTTGTAAACATAGAGTGCAGGGTCCAAATGATGACCCCACATTGAAGGACGACACTGTACCACTGTCATCGCCATTGTTCAATTACAGGTTAAAATTACCTCCAATCCGATACTGAGTGGTGGTAATGCGACGTGCCATTGAATGTAATTTACTGTACAATATGTCACAAGCTGGATGGGATGAAATTTTCCAACTATGAAAGCTGTGGCGAGTGGCAAACGCAATCGCTAAACAGGAAGGTTTAGCCGAACAAGATGGGGATATCGAGTGATAACGAAACAATAAACTCTTTAAATTGAAGATAATTTTGTGATCCTGAAAAGGACCCTTTTTAGCATGCATGTGAATCCAACGAGCGAACAAATCGTAAAATGTGTGTATTTTTTTGCCATCGCTGCCTTTTAACGCTCATTCGTTTGTCTCGTTGGACTCGTCCCTTTGACTGAGTCTGCCGATTTGTCTCTATCCTGTGAGTGTGTACCGCTAGAGTACAAAACGCGTTGACCCCAAAAAAATCTCATTTTCTTTCAAGCCAGTGTGGTTGTATGGCATCGTTTAACATCGCATCGCATCACATCATAAAAACAAAACACAACACCAAAGGTTCTTTTCAGAACCACCAACACGTTCATAAAGAGTAAACAGTAAACTAATTCATTTTTCAGGTAGATAGGTAGGTATTCACGTAGGAGAACAAAATAAAACAATATATTTAAAATATATATTTAACAAAAGCTGTCCCCTTTGTATAGTCCTACGTCACTCCGGTTATGTCCCCCACATTAACCCCCCGTCTTTTTTTTGAACCCCCTCTCTACACCAGCTTGTAACTATTCTCATTTTGAATATTTTTTTCCGTTTAGTTCTTGTTGAATTGTAAAAATATTGAGAAACAAATGAATAGTAAAAATATTCTTTGTCTTGGTTATTCAGAGCTCGAAAAAAACGTCTGAAATTCGTGCCTCAACACTAGAATACTCTCTTAAGTGCTTGAGCGCAATTTTGAGAATACTGTCAAACCATGTGGCTTTCATATCGTTTGATCAAGTAATTCATCCGCCATGACTCTTGTCACCTTTGAAACTAAGCTCTGAATGGATAATCCCCAGCTGAGACCAGCTGAAGAATAAGTGATAGAGCTTTTTGGTCACTTTGAATGAAGATGAATTTGTCGAAATGTATTTTTTTTTATTAATTCGTTTATTTTTGCAGGCTCAGTAACTTAAGTTTAAAGGAGCCGAATTCTTAAATATAATTTTAAAACTATATATATAAACAATTTTCTTACATCTATGGTTAGTAAGGTGGAAAACCGATTACTTGCGGTGTACTCGAGTTTAGATGGGTGACATATTTTTAGGAGAAGGATGGGGTATAAGGAAACTGTAACAATGTTGATGAACACTCAATTCTTAAATCTGTTCGTATATCTATAGTGTTTTTACATTTCAACTTATTCTACTATTTATAGCAAGGGGACGAATTACCCGCAAAGGAAGGAAAGGAGGGTATAAGGACATAGGGACAATCACACACGAAGATCGATAGCTTTAAGGAAAACATATATATGGGACATGTAATCAAGGTCTAACCGAGCCAACACATCTCTCACCGGCACATTGGGCTGTCTTCCTCGGGCCCGAAGGGAGTTTTCTAAATTCGATCTGGCGACCAGATACACCTCGCACGACCAAACAACGTGCTCGATGTCGTGATAACCTTGGCCACAAACACAGAGATTGCTGCTGGCAAGATTGAAACGAAAGAGTAGTGCATCTAAAGAACAGTGATTGGACATGAGTCGGGAGAAGGTGCGAATAAAGTCCCGACTCAATTCCAAACTTTTGAACCACGGATTGAGGCTAACCTTAGGGATAATCGAGTGAAACCAACGGCCCAATTCATCTTCTTTCCACTTGCGTTGCCAGTTAGCGATGGTATTTTTGCGGACTAAAGAATAAAATTCATTGAAGGCGATTTGACGCTGATAAATTCAATTGAACCTAACTTTGCTAATGAGTCAGCCCTCTCATTACCCGGAATTGAGCAATGGACCAATGCCAATTCAGCAATATACACTGAGCAAGGATTCTGAAGACTGTGTGAGGTGCTAAAAAATTCGTTGAACACTCCAAATCCTGTGGACTCATTTATAGTGGACCCATCAGTAAAGTACATATTATCACAATTGATACCCCTATATTTTTCATCGAAGATCGTTGGAGCGATCCTCGATCGTTGGTAATCTGAATATCCATGGATATCTTGCTTCATGGACAGATCAAAATGCACAGAGGAATTGATGTAGTCAGGGAAACAAACACGGTTGAGAATATACGAAGAAGGATCAACCTGCATGGAGATGAATTCATGATATGAACTCATGAATCCGGAGTGAAAATTTAGCTCGATCAGCTGCTCAAAATTTCCGATCACCAATGGGTTCATGACCTTACACCGGATGAAGAACCGAAGAGATAATAAATTAAAGCGATCTTTTAGTGGGAGTAGGCCTGCCAAAACCTCGAGACTCATGGTATGCGTTGAGGGCATACATCCCAACGCGATACGGAGACAAAGATACTGAATTCGCTCGAGTTTAATGAGGTGTGTTTTGGCAGCTGATTGAAAACAGAAACTGCCATACTCCATCACTGAGAGAATAGTTGTTCGATACAACATTATAAGATCTTCGGGATGGGCTCCCCACCAGGTGCCGGTAATTGTACGGAGAAAGTTTATTCTTTGTTGGCATTTTTTACTCAGATACCTAATATGGGCCCCCAAGTACATTTGGAGTCGAACCAGACCCCAAGATACTTGAATGACATAGCATGAGTGATCGGTTTACCCAAAAGTTGAAGCTTTGGTTTTGCTGGTCTATGCTTCCTAGAAAAAAAGACGGGTGGGTAATGTCGGGGACATAACCGGAGTGACGTAGGACTATACAAAGGGGACAGCTTTTGCTAAATATATATTTTAAATATATTGTTTTATTTTCTTCTCCTACGTGAATACCTATCTACCTGAAAAATGGATTAGTTTACTGTTTACTCTTTATGAATATGTTGATGGTTCTGAAAAGAACCTTTGGTGTTGTGTTTTTGTTATCACTCGATATTCCCATCTTGATCGGTTAAACCTTCCTGTTTAGCTATTGCATTTGCCTCTCGCCACAGCTTTCACAGTTGGAAAATTTCTTTCCATCCAGCTTGTGACATGTTGTTCAGTAAATTACATTTAATGCGACGTGCCGGAGAAACACTTTGCCACTCACTGAAGCTAATTGTTGCCTTGATGAGCGCCGAACCGAAGCTGCTCTGTTCTTGATGCGGGTGTTCTGATCGTCGTGAGCAGCTTTGCAAGCCAACTCGAGCACTCCAACGGCCGAAACTCTATAATCGCTGTTAGGTATACTGGTGCTCCGGCACCAATCCGTTCGGCCTAGTTACCCTTGCGGAGCAATCAGTGAATGCGACCAACAGGGAACTGGAGACCTGCACGGTTCGAGTGAGACTTTGCCTTTCCCTTAACTTGTCCTCCTTTGTTACGTCCACGATGCCGATGCCGTACAACCACACGGGTTTACGGTTTGAAAGAAAATAAGATATTTTTTTGGGGTCCGCGTGTTTTATACTCTAGCGGTACACACTCACAGGATAGAGACAAATCGGCAGACTCAGCCAGAGGGGCGAGTCCAACGAGACGAACGAATGAGCGTTAAAAGGGAGCGATGGCAAAAAAATACATTCATTACGATTTGTTCGCTCGTTGGATTCACATGCAGGCTAAAAAGAGTCCTTTTCAGGATCACAAAATTATCTTCAATCTAAAGAGTTTATTGTTTTGTTATCACTCGATATCCCCATCATGTTCGGCTAAACCTTCCTGTTTAGCGATTTGTTGCCACTCGCCACAGCTTTCACATTTTTTTTCACAAATTTCATCCCATCCAGCTTTGTGACATGTTGTACAGTAAATTACATTCAATGCGACGTGCCGAAGCGCCACTCAGTGTCGCATTGGAGGCGATTTTAACCTGTAATTGAACATTTGCGATGACAGTGGTACAGTGTCAACTTTCAATGTGGGGTCATAATTTGGACCCCGAACTCTATGTTTACAAAAATGTCCAACTAAATAAGTCGCATTACATGTCCGTCCAATTTGCTAAATGTCGAACTAATTGTAAATTACTGTACTTTCAATTTGGAAACAATTTAAGAATTGGTGAAAATTGAATAATCAGGAAAGTCCCCAACTATCAATAAGCTCAGAACAACTGCCAAATTCACATACTCATCAGATCCTGGCAAACAAATTATGAAAACATCAATTTGTGTTTTATTATTATTTTGGATAATGTTTTAGGAAGCATTGAACTTTATTTCCTAAACTCTTTTTTGGAAGGTTTAATGGCCCTGAAAAGCGCCTTGTTTTATGGAATGGTTCCAATTTAGAAAACTTAGTACTCGTGGTTTTGAAAAAAACCATTTCGAACGCCCTCGATGCCGCCTTGTTCTGGATTTGCCACCAAAGCAGTTTGTATAAAGAACAAACTTTTTTCTTCTGCTACCTGATGCTGTTTTGCGATTGCGTTTGCCACTCGCCACTCGCTGCAACTGCCTGTTGTCTTGATGTTCATCGAACCGAATGTGTTCTGTTCCGAATGCGGGTTTTCTTATCGTCGCGAGTAGCTTTGCCAGCTACTCGATCACTTCGGCGGCCGAAACTATATAACGCCGGCTAGGTGGACTGGTGCACTGGTACTAACGCGCTTGGCCTAGCTACCCTTGCGGGGAACTCCAGATCAACACGGTTCGAGCGGGATTTTGCCTTTCCCTTCACTTTTCCTCTTTTACCATGTCCATGACTGCTTGGGTTGGTTTGTTGATGTGTTGTGATGCGAACCGATGTGGTGTACGGTTTGAATGAGAATGATCGTTACGGCAGCGGAGCGGGGATTTTTAAGCTGACTGGCTGGCTCGAGAATTACGCATGTGTGAGACAGCGACCAATGTTTCGTTCATTTTTTTCTTTTTCCTTTCCAATCGTGCTTCATTCTATTTCGCTGCTGCTCTGGTTGCCCGTTTCGGTCAGTACGATTTGAGGAGCACAAAATGGACCAATCAAAAATGGGCACATAGGGCATTTTGACAATGCTTGATATTTCACAATTATTCAATTATTTATCTCATGAAAAATGAAATGTTATTCGTTATGATAGATGCGTAGATATATTTCCTATCAATTGATGCAAAAACATTTGCGATCTATTGAGAAATGCTCGAGTTATAAGCGTTCCAAATCTTGCATTTTTTCCTACTTGTTCAGTGCCTAGATTTCCATTTCACCCCCTATATCTTCCGGTTAGACGTAGTCCTACGTCAAAACACCATCTCTGTTTTCTCCGTGGAGAATTCGATCCCTAGCCCAATGGCCCAGGTTGAAAAATTATTCAAAGTTTCTTGTAAGGGTCCTTGCAGGTCGGATTCGTTTGATCCTACGACATACACCACTCCATCATCTGCAAGTTGTCTTAGGCTGCAATTTTGTGTAAGGCAATTGTCGATGTCGCTTACATAGAAGTTGTACAAAGGGGGCTTAAACATGAGCCCTGGGGGAGGCCCATGTAAGAGAACCGACTTACTGCCGAATCTCCGTGAGAAAAGTTCAAATGTTTCTCACAAAGCAAGTTAAATAACATATTATTCAATAGAGGCGGCAGACCCCGAGAGTGTAATTTGTCTGACAAAACCTCTATTGAAACAGAATCAAAGGCCCCCTTTATGTCCAAGAATACTGAAGCCATTTGTTTTTTTTCGGCGTAAACCATTTGAATTTCTGAAGAAAGCAACGCAAGACAATCATTCGTCCCCTTGCCCCTGCGGAACCCATATTGTGTATCTGAGAGTAGGACATTCGTTTCAACCCAACGATCAAGGCGGAACAAGATCATTTTCTCCAACAATTTCCGTATACAAGACAGCATTGCTATTGGGCGATACGAATTGAAGTCGGACGCGGGTTTTCCGGGTTTTTTAATAGCTATAACTCGCACTTGTCTCCAATCATCTGGAACAATATTATGCTCCAGAAACTGATTGAATAAATTCAACAAGCGATGTTTCGCCACATCAGGGAGGTTTTTCAGCAAGTTGAACTTAATTCTATCCGATCCCGGAGCAGAATTGTTACAAGAAAGGAGAGCAAGAGAGAATTCTACCATCGAAAACTCGGAATCAAGATAGTACCTATCTTGTGGTATACCTCGAACAATTTTTTGCACAGGTTCGGAATCAGGACAAACCTTCCGTGCAAAATTAAAAATCCATCGATGTGAACATTCCTCGCTTTCATTCGATGAAGAGCGATTTCTCATGTTTCGAGCCACTTTCCATAATTTTTTCATTGACGTTTCTCGTGATAAACCTCCCACGAAATTTCGCCAATAAGCACGTTTTTTCCCTTTGATCAAATTTTTGAACTGATTCTCAAGGGCTAAATACGTTTGAAAATTTTCAGGGGTTCCACGTTTCCGAAAAGCTTTAAATGCATTCGATTTATCCTGATAAAGCTTGGAACATTGGCTATCCCACCATGGATTGGGAGGACTTCGACGAATAGTGGAGCCTGGGATGGGTTTCGTTTGAGCGCGAACCGCGCTGTCATATATCAAACGAGAAATGAAGTTATACTCCTCCAATGGAGGCAAACCATCTCTGGAATTGATGGCTAGAACAATCGCATCCGCATATTTTTTCCAGTCAATGTGTCTTGTGAGGTCATATGCCATGTTTATAGATTCTGAAGAATTCGACCAAATGGTGATGGAAATTTTGATTGGCAAGTGATCACTACCGTTGGGGTCCTGGATTACATTCCACTTGCAATCTAACGATAGTGAATTCGAGCAAAGCGAGAGGTCAAGAGCACTTGGTTTAGCAGGAGGTTTAGGTACACGTGTTGTTTCCCCAGTGTTTAAAACGGTCATATTGAAGCTGTTACAAAGGTCATATATCAACAATGAACGATTGTCATCGTACTGTTCCCCCCAGGCAGTTCCGTGAGAGTTGAAGTCTCCCAAGATCAATCGAGGCTCAGGAAGGAGTGAGCACATATCAGCAAGTTGCTTGCGGCAAACCGCAGCTCTCGGAGGCCAATACAAGCTGACAATACAGAGGTCTTTGCCTCTGATGTTTGCATTACAAGCAACAGCTTCGATCCCTCCAATAGGTGGAAGGTCAATTCGAAAAAATGAGTGGCACTTATTGATCCCCAATAGCATCCCTCCGTATCTGTCATCACGGTCCAAGCGTATAATATTAAAATCGTGGAAAGAGAGATCATTTTGAAAAGAGAGCCAAGTTTCGGACAGAGCAAAAACATCACAGTTGAAGTTATGAATTAAAAATTTGAACGTATCCAATTTAGGTATAAGACTACGACAATTCCACTGTAAAACAGTGATATCTCCGACCTCTCTATTTGAATTAGACATCAAGAGAGATAATCATTGCAAGGAGGGGCCATGTTTGCATCAATTGTTGCAGAATTGTCTTTAATACTGGAAGCATTGAGATGACAATGGTTCTGATGGAGTCGGAAACATTAAAACACGTGAAGATTTGATCCACAAGGTCAGTCAACTTTATAAATCCCGATTGGGAAGTTGAGCTGGACGGACAAATAGGAACAGTTTGGGTTTTTGATGTCCCTCGAGTGCTGGGTCGTTCGAAGGTGAACTATTCCCACGGAAGCCAGGAGGAACCTGATTTGGCTTGTCCGCTGCACTCGATTTTTTAGGCAAGCTAACAGGGGTTTTCACCGGGGGGACTTGTTCTTGAAATTTGGGAGTGGTCACATTTTTGCGCCGGGGATTCCCTTTGAAAATACACGGTGTGCCCCCGCTAGCTGTGTCCGCTTCCATTTCGTCAACTGGCAACGTGGAAAAGGTATTGTGTGTCGATATTGATTGTTGTTGTTGTTGGGCCAGAGGAGAAGCGCCCTTCAAAATTTCCGCAAAAGTGCGCTTCGAGCGTTCTTTTAAAGAGCGCTTCTGTTTCTCCCAGCGACTCTTGTAAGTTTCACAAACTGAGAGCACATGTGGAGTCCCCCCACAATATGGACACTTATGCTCAGTCGCACTGCAAGATTCGCCCACATGTTGCTCTCCGCAAGTTGCACAGCGCTCCTTGTTGCCACAATAAGCTGAAGTGTGGCCGACTGACTTGCATTTTTGGCAAGTCATGGGCTTTGGCACGAAGAGTCGCACCGGTAGCCTCAATTTGTCCACCATAACGTAGTCCGGGAGAGCGGAACCAGCAAAAGTTACTCTAAACGAGTCGGACGGCGTGAATTTTGTTATTTCCTTTTCTTGGGAGACTTTACCGAGTTGGCGACAGTTCATGATTATGACTTCCGCCGAAGGGAGCTTCTTGAACTTGCCAACTCCTTCACTTCTATTTTTTTTCGCACGTCAGACCCGTTTCAGTTAAGGCCTTTTCCATTTGGTTTTGGCCGGAAGAAAACAACCCACGGGCCAGTTCCAGGTGCATCTTCTGGATAGACTCTGATACGTGGAGCGGAGACAACAGAGGGAGAAGACGAGGACGAGGATTGAGTTGTAACGGTAATATCAGAAGGAGGAAGCGAAACCGATGAAGGGGGAGGGAGAGTGGGAGTATTGGAGGGCTGAGGAGGGAGAGTGGGAGAATCGGAATGTTGGGGAGGGAGACTTGCGAGTTTTTTCGAGGGGGGCTTAATAGGGTGAGGTGACTCGTCCCCGGAAGAGTTATCGCGTTTGAGTGCTTTTCCTGTTTCCTTTTTCATACATAAGGGGGAGTCACTTGTTTCCATGTCGGAGATCTCCATATAAGGAGACTCCCCACCACCCTCTGCCATTACGTGGAACTTTTATTCTAATTATGATTTTTGTATATAATATATAGAAAATAATAATGAAATAAAAATAATGAAAAAAAAACTATCTTATAATTAATTTTTTATGACTATACCTAAATTTGCACACAGTGCGTATGATTCAATGACTGCTTCCGCTGACCACGCTCTCCACACTATCGTCAGTGTATTGGTGTCGAACGGGCAATCAATGCCGATGCACGAACAAAAGATGACAGCGCTCGCTGTGGAATAATTTCTCCTCTCGTTGACTTAGATTTGCTTGCGCACTCCACTTATTCACGAATGTGGTCCGGTGCACGCAGTCGGGGCGTGTTTTCGCTTTCGTGTACGGAACGCACCACTGGCTAACTCAATTCACCAACTCAATTGTTCTAACACAGTCTGATGCGAAAGAAAAGAAACCACAACAAAAGAAACCACTTCGACTTAAGAAAGAACGATGATGGACGTTTTCGTTCTAACCACCGCAGGAGCTATCAATAAATACATCCGATACGAATGACTACCGATTACCGAATGTCGAAATGTATGTTGTGAATAATTATTTCTAGGATCAATTCTTCCCTTGATTACTATTCTTTCCTTGAATACCCTACTGAGACTGTTTAATTTTAATATCACTAGTTCGGTCACTTGCTCACTGATATTGCCTTCAGTAATCCTAAACGTAATGATTTATGATTCTCGTTTACATGAGTTTGTAGTTACGAGAGAAACTTGAAAACTTGAAGCTTTCAAATATGTCATCCCATCGTTATGGCAGGTCCACATTAGGGAGATCTATAGCTATAGATGGATTTATTCACGTGAAAATATGTGTAAACGGGTGAAAGTAAATATGATACACTTATTCGAGGTATATATAACTTGAATAAATTCAGCATATGTAAACGCTTGTGAATTTCTTACTGGTGAGAAATCACTAAAGTTGGATGCAGTTCTACTTCAGGTGAATAAATTCACCGAAAATATGAATATATTCATTATAGAAGTTCACGCTAGTATAAACGGTTGATGCGATTTCTATAAATCTCATCATATTTCTTCACATAAATATATCACTAGTCTAAACCCACCCTTATACTTTGATATTTCACTCAAGGCGCATAGAAGTATATCCTAAGGTGGGCAAACTTGCTAAAACCACTCTTCAGCCATCTTGGAAGTCTACTGTGTTTTGTTTGTAAACAAAACACTATACGCTAGTGCCAAAGCTCGCTCCTGATCAGTCTGTCTCTTTCACGCTTCAAGGAAATAATTCCCCTTCTGCTTTCTTCCGTACTGTTTTCATATACCGCTCCCCTAACCAACTTAGTGACGAAACGGCCTCACCTAGCCCCATAGACCCGTCTTGATTTCACTATGTTTCAGTATTTTAAGGTGAAGGTGGAAGCTAGCCACAAATGGTTGCTACAATGGCGCTCATTTCTTTCATCTCCCTCCCTCACCCCTCGCCAGAAAATCAATAATTTTGCGAAACAGTGTGAAGAAAATGATCGTTTTTGCACACTTCCCATCAAGTAATATCAACCCAACTTTAATCGATTACTCACAAGATATTAAATTTTCATCTGCTTTCGCACCGTATAGTGAAGAACGTCGGAAAACTCGAGCAAGTGCTCTGAAAGTTAAATTTTCGTTTTTCAATCTTCAGCAATGGTTTTGTTTGTATTGTTGGAAGCATCGTTATTTTTTCGACACTGATGCCAAACAACATCATCGAAACAGCTATAAAAACCACTCAATAAAATGTTATTCCGGAGTCATAGCGTCCCATGTCATGAAAATCAATAGAATAAAATTGTGTTGATATCAATACAATTATTATTTTTACGTTTAATGGGTCTATAATGTAAGTTTTAGCAACTTTAACATTGGGTAAGAAAATTGTATTGCAGAGCTCGGAACACTGCCACGGCTGCCTATGCTTTCAAAAACAGTAAACGGAAAAGTATTAAATTCAATCTAAATGCCTCGGCCAATGAAGAGAAGGGTTAAGGCTTTCCAACGTGAATATGTGAAAACAATACGATCAACGAAGGAAAATATTAAGGAATTATCAACATCGAGTTACTATGCGGAAGAACTTGTTAATACCAAAAGAGCCCCAATTCGCATGTGTTATAAATTTGCTAATGTTACGCTCGCGTATAATCAGAATCATATGCAAATGCACCTTCTATATATATTTATATTTGCAATTGTTCATCGGAACATATCGTTCATACATTTTACTTTAGTATTGAATTGTTATGTTTTTTTTCAAATGTATTCAAAGACTCGTGTCAATGAAGCGCCACACAGTCTGATAAGTGAATTGATCTATTTACGTGTGCTTTGCTCTTCTCTCACAAACACTATTACCCCATTTTTACACGAGGGTTTACCTATACTACTACAATGGCTAGCTTCCACCTTCACCTTAAATTTCGATGTCACACTCTGTTCCTCTATTTTTTGTCGAGTGTATCATGTATAAATCATTATTTTTCTCATTACATCTCTCGAGGCAACTAAATAAAAAATATACCTCTATTTTTTCAGTATACACGATCCAGTGAAACTAGATGGTGGACGCTGGGTCATTACAGCTAAAAATAAAGCTGGCGAAGATAAGGCTAAACATCAAGTAATTTTCAGAGGCAAAGAGTATTATCAACATGTATCAGGAATATGTCATGCTGACCCGAAAACATTCAAGGAAGATAATGAATACTCAGCAGGAAAACAACAATCTCGTTCCAGAGCATCTTCAATAATGTCAGTAACATCGATTCACGAGGTTGATCAAACTGTACCAATTACTGATGATAGTTCTAATTTGGAATCAAAACCTGACGAAGAAACTACTGAAACCAAGACAGTAGAGACTAAAGCTAAACCTGGAAAAAAAGAATGGCGCAAAAAACTATCCACTTTGTATTCCGTCCAACAACCGTCAACTACTGAAGAAATGAAAACATCAAAACCACTAGAATCTAAACAAAAACTATCGTTCGAAACTCTACTTAAGAATGTCACAATCGTCGAAGGTAGTCAAATTAAATTGGTATGTTCGTGTGTGGGTCCATCACCTACTATTAAATGGTTTAAAAACAACATTCCGGTAGTTTGGTCTAAGACGGTAAAAAATGATACCAAATTGGGTATGGGTGCCATATATTTTACAACAACTACAATAAATGATACCGGAACATATAAATGTACAGCAAGTAATAACTTTGGAGAAGTTGAAACCTCTTGCTTATTGACCGTGTACCCAGCTCCTCAAGACCAATATGAAGCTCCAAGATTTACCAAAAATGTACGAGGTATGTAAACTCTAAACGAAACGTTGAAATCATAAACAATGATCATTTTGAATATATCCGATGGTGGTTCGAGTTGTCTTTTGTTTTGTTTCAAATACACTTCATTAATTGAAGTCCAATAAAAGGCTTTATTTTGTCGTTCTCGCCCGTCTAGCTAAACTCATTTCTAGTTCACATATCAATTATACCGAATGATATTATAATTATAACGATGCTTATCCGAACTGATTGAAGCCGATGGAAATCACGGCGAATACATACACAGCTTCCGACAAGATGGTATTCTACGCTCTAATGACTCGCATGGCCATAAGCCGCGACGTGGAGTTACGCTTCCTTCGATATGAATGCAAATCCAGGGCCGTCAATAGGCCTGAGCCACCGTCCTTCAATATCGATGAAGTTATTTTGACGAAAAAATCCTACTACCTTTACTCACGATCATTGGTTCTTGTTCTTTTCACCACTGCAGGATTCCGTTGGCCTACACTATACAGAATTGCCTGACGGTCGGTTTGAGTGTCATTCTGTTTGTCATCAGTGATGGACTACATGATGTTACATCGATGATAAATCAATCACTTCGAAAAATACTACTTTTGTTCTTACGTTAACAAGTTTGGCTTCCAGTTTTGCGAAGGCTTCTAGCGCATTTTACCCTCTATCGTTGGTATATCTGCTTCCCCATTCCTCAATTCAAATTTTCGTCGAAAAATTCTTTTTCGACGAAGCTTGGTGTGATCTAGGGAACTCGAAATTCCCTAGATTCTTGCTATTAAAGCAAGACTTTTAGCTCATCCTCTTAAAGGCTAAGCCCGAGTCAAAAATACCCCGTAATCGCAAATATGTTTCAGAATCGGACAGCTCCATCCGAGTGAAACTTGCAATCACTTTTCGAAATTGGGGTATTTTTGGATTTGGTTTTTATACCTTTTCGGTGTGTGGCGCCTGGTTGCCAACGGTCTGAGTGGTGCTTCGGATCAAATATCAATATCATAGAAGCGGACTTTACACACTCATTTATTTTTAATTTAGATCCAAATGTCTATACCTTTTCTTGAATGAATTTGAACTTGAAAGGTCTATGGATTGAACGAAATGAACTGATTTGCTAAGCAAGAATCCCGAGTTTATATACCCGAAATTCTTACCCAGCCAAAGCTTGTGACAGAGAAAAAACATCTCCCTCCCCTACTCAGACAACCAAGACCGTGTCGGTTTGCCTGCCTAATTCTATCCGCTCGTTTTGCGGTCCTTTGCCCTCACTTAGAAGGTCCAATAAAATATTTACTGCCTGATTATTTGCTACATAAAAATCTTACCCGCTTGTTCCGTGCGGTTCTAATCTTATCTACCAGCGCGGGAATTTTCTATACCTGTTTCTCATCTTCCACTACGACACCGCGTAGGGTCTCAAAGAAACATATCGTGATTATTTCTTCCCTAAAGTCGTGCGTCATAAATTATGCGCCGCTTATCGCTTAAACGCATGCGTTTAGCATCCTATTCTTCCTCTGCCCTTCGCGCTCATGCGATAAAGAACGAGCAATTAGCAATTAGATTTTGCCTCCCGCACGGGAACCTAAACAAACAAGTGCAACATGTTATTTTTCCATCTTTCTCATCTGGTTAAGGAAGAACCTAACCTTTTCGAACTTATTTACTTTTTTATCGCATAGTATTCTAGTTCTACATATTTTCAGTGCCATAAATCATGCGCACTCTTATCTTCTGGAAGCTAAAGATGGAAAAAGAAACAGTCAATTTTCGCTGGTATTGATTTACATACACTGATGGACATAAATATTCGGCATATGCATGAATCTACCACGAATGTTTTTTTACTAAGCGATATTATTCCAATCCACTTCCGAAGGTTATTCAAGTGAAACAATATAGTCTTATTATAAATTTACTTTATTGGGAAATCAAAAAAATGAAAACAATTAGCTTATTTTACAAAAATCATAACTTTATCTTCAAATTCAGCTGGACAAAAGTATTCGGCACTTAGAACATTTCTCCAAAAAAACATTTCTGAACAAATTATCTAGACATTTAATATCTTTTGTTTAATCCTTTCTGTGCAATGACCTCTTTCAATCGTTTTGTCATTGAGTGTACCAGCTTCTCGCATACTTTAGATCGAGCTAATACCATTCTTCACGAAAAATATCTTTCAGCTGCTTTTGTGATGTTACATGATGTTCACGTACACGTCGATCTAGAACATCCCACAAATGCTCTATGGGATTCATATTCGGTGATTGGGGTTGCGTTTTGTGCTGATAGGGTGTATTATATAGCAGCCAGAGGCATACCGCTTCCGCAGTATGTTTAGGGTCGTTGTCTTGTTAGAAGTAGAAATTGCTCTCTATACCCAACTTTTCAGCACTTTTCTTCATATTTTCTTTCAAAATATTTGAATATTGCTCCTTTTTCATGATACCATCTACATATACCAATTCCCCGACAACGGATGCTGCCATACAGCCCCAGACCATGACTGATGCACCTCCTTTTTCACGATAGCTTGAATATTTTTCTTCTGCAGCTCAGTATCCGGTTTTCGCCATACCAATACCCTTCCATCTGATTTGTAAACATTGAATTTGCCCTCATCGGAAAACAACACATTGTTCCAGAAACTAATCGGGTGATTTTGGTAATCTTTCGCAAAGTTCAACCTTTTAGCCTGATTAACCTTGCTAATAAGAGGCTTCTTACGACAAACACGGGCTTTATATTGGGCATTATTCAACACTCTGCGCACCGTTCTGGAAAGAACATCTTGCCCACTGAACTCCAGCAGCTCTTCTCGCACTTTTGACGAAGATGTTTTCAGTTCTTTCTCAATAATTTGTATTATTTTTCGCTTTTCTCTATCCGTTAACTTGCAAGGACTTCCCGTCCTAGGTTTTTTGTCGAAGTTATCGCTGTTCTTATAACGATTGATAATATCCTGTACCGTTGTTCTTGGCCTACCAACACTATTTCGGAAACTGTGTTATTCATTTTGAACAAATTCAAAACAATTTTCCTTTTCTCCATCGTAGTTTCCTTACCTTTCCAGCCCATTTTGTTACCACGGAATAAAAATTATACGAACGCAGCCGATTTTTATTAAAAATATACAAAAGTGATTAAATGTGTCAGTTTCATTCATTTACAGTGTTTCCAGATCTTTAGGGATCGATGAATTAACATTTTTTTCAACGTGACGAATACTTCTGTCCAATTAAAAATGTGGAACTCGGCCTTTTTCTTTCCTGAAATTTATGAAAGCAGGGTAAATCATTGAAAACTTCTACTGTTTCTACTGAGTACACTTCACAGAATCTACTGCACCTGCACAGTTGAGTTTATATCACAGACTATTTGTGTATGTAATACAAATGCGATAAATTAATTCATGACGAATACTTATGTCCACCAGTGTATGTTTACAAATGCGCCTGTTGCGCTTCATATTTATTATACGCTTGTTCGCGCTTCATATTTATTATGCGCTTGTTCGCGCTTCAATTTTACGTTTTGTTTATTGACCGGCCATGTTATCTAAGCCGGGTCCGTAACATTCCGGCCCTGATAAATCTACTTGCTCGATTTATTAAAATTCCTATGCTACCTTTGTTTCTTATATATAGACTTGTTTACATGTTTTCGGAGTTTCCATTTATTTCACATTTCTTTTATAACCTAACAGAGTTTAAAATAACTTGTCTTCATTTCTTCAATTGTTCAGCATGTGCCCAGTTCCCACGGATGTCCTTCTTCAATGCATGGTCTTTGGTTCATCTTGGGTACATTTGGCTCTGGCGCGAGCTTACATCATTGGCTGCTTCTTTCGGATATGGTGCAGGGTTCGCAGCTTGTCCTCCTCAATGCTTGATCCTTAAAGTGCAGTGTCCTCTGTATATGTTGTTGCGCGGTATACCGGGGTTTACTCCTTGATGCGCCATCGATGATACTGGTAGGGTTGATAATGGAACTTATACACATTCCTAAGAGCGAAGATCGGATGCGAATCTCCATTGAGCAGCACTCAACATGTGCTGTCAGCTTGTGCGATTTCTCTCCAATTCTTCATATGCGTAATTTTTCAGCATGCACGTCAGAATTATTTTTCCCAGTCGATTTAATATTTACGCGAGTCATATCTCGCAACGTTGTTTTTTTTTATACTCGTAAACGTTTTTATTTCCATATGTTTCGCTTCCCACCAACCCCACCAAACACACAGCAAAACCTTCCTGGCCGTCAATCCGGGCTTGACGATGGTTTGGTCCGGCTCACCGCGCTTCGACCACGACTTTTGACGTAGAACTACGTCTTTCATTAAGGGTGCCAAATCAAAAAACAGGTCACGTTTTTATGAAATAAAGTTAACAGTAATAACTATTTTTGCCGCGAACGGATTTTGGCGATTTACATACTAAACGAATTGGAAATTCCCTAAGATTTGTTTAATATGCTATACATTAGAATCCCCTGGTTTGTAAATGGTTAAAATTCATGAAAACTTTAAGCGTTTCCATTTTCTCACACATTTGTTCTGTCCATTTGTGTGCTTTCCCGGACAGAGCTGTCAATAACGAGCAACTTATCGACGACCAACGAAGGGGAAATCGTAGGATTTAAAGTCTCCGTGAACAAAGAAAAAGTAGAAGAATAAAGGGGAATACTTGCCTAGAGTATAAACAGTGAATCTCGCTGAGGCAAACTTTCATTCGGCATCGGACTGTTGAGCAATCCAGTTCACTTTGCTTTCGCTGCGCTTCGATCTAAGATTGGACCCCACCAGTGGTAATCCAACTTGGATATCGTCGTTTGATTTTTCTGTTCGTTTTTCGCGTTATTCGTATCGTGTGTTTTTCTTTCCGAGTCATAAATTGGACGCTGTGTGATGAGCAAGAAGAAGAAGAGGGCAGGCTCGAGCCCTGCAAAAAATGAACGCATTGCCAGGGCCAATAAAATTTCGAGGCAAGCGTCATCTAACGATGCACGCGATGTTGGTGCAGAGAAAAGCGCTCGCATTGAACCGAGCCTTCACGAGTGTGACACCGCATCGAACAACAGCGAAGTAGGCGACTTCGGCGCGTCGGTCGAAAATTTAAGTACCGTTACCCAGACAGTAATCAAAATCAAGCTCCCCCCCCCCCGCTGGTGGTGAAGGCGGTCGCTCTTGACAAACTCATCAGCGAATTCACATCGATAGGTGATACGGCAGAGTACAAGCTGTGTGGCATAATTAAGTCTTTTTCCAAGCAGTTAACATTGTTTGTTTTCCGTCATCATAAGGGCTTCGTTGGCTCCTTTTAGAAGGCATCAATGCATTAAACTGACGTTATGGCGAAGTAGGCGTTAAGGTTGTGCGCAAAAAAATATTTGGGGAATACCAAGCATCTTGAATGTCTGACTGGAATGTTATAAGTTATTTGATTCGCGTGCCAATCGCAAATCTGCCTTCAATTAGGATTACATTTGCGCTAATCTTGATCGTAATGAAGCAATGCTACTGTTTTCGAGGTTATTATTAACAAAAAGAGTTTATTTCGCTTGTTTAGTCACTAAGAAAGTAAATGTCGTTCTGGAATTTTGTATGTGATTAGGTTTCGCTTGCCATTAGCAAAACCTCCTCCACTACGGGTGACCCTCGAGCATGAGAAAGTAATGCAACTTTTTTTCGAGGCCAGTAATGTGACCATAAGCGTTTCTTTTGAGAAAAGCGCAAAATAATGAGAAGTGTTTATATTCCTAGTAGTTTCAAGCCACCAATGTATGGCGACTTATATAAAATAACAGTGTAGTTCTACGTCAACAATGCGGACGTATCTTGGACACAACCTCCTATAATTTTTTTCACTTTGAACTTTTTTCAAAAATGGGTCGGGTTCGTTCCGTTTCAGCAGTACATCGCAGGCGTTGATTCGGTCTAAAAGATTTTTTTGTGTCAACTCGTGTGGCATCCATACATCCAGCTTTTTTTTGGAATCCAATCTTCTACAAATGGTTCCAAACGGTTTTATGCTCTATACCCTGTTCCTGGCCAATCGAGCGAGAGCTCACATGCCGGTCTACTTAGATGATATCAACGATTTTATCGGTTTCCACGACGATTTGCTTACCAGTACGGGGTGTATCTTCGTCAGCCATTACACCAGAACGAAATCGATCAAATCAACGCTGTCCTTTAGTCGGCCTGTGTTTATCTGTGGTCGATTCACTCATAGCTTCTTCTGTCTCGCACTCAACATTTTTATTCATTTCAATGATTGCAGATTTTGTATTTTCGGCGGACTTTGATGAATACATTCTAATCTTGGGCAGCTGTATACCATGAGCTGCTGCTATTTCGTTTATTTTTATTTTTATTCTGGAACTTCTTTCTTCGAGTTCATCCAGTGTATCATACTCTCGTGCCTCTACTTCGGCTTTCCACTTAACATCCTCAGACGTCCATCCTCTGTCTTTTCTTGCCTCATATTCTTCTTCATAGATTTTCCATCTGGCATATAATGCAACTCTCTCGGCATGGCATTCGGCCTATAATATTGGATGAAAGCGCTTCAAATTCGATGCCAAAGTTCAGTTTTAAATTTTTTTTTTCAGTGGAAATTCAGTTCTGTTCCTTGACAGAAACCGTTTATAATTGGTTACTTGCCAGCCCTGGTGCCGGATTTCGGATTTGAAGAGGCACCTGTTACCTTGGTCTCCTATGCCTAACTCGCAATTTGTCCACTTACCCAAGCTGGACTTTTGTTTCTAATTATAGTTGCTCCTTGACATTTGTCCATCTTGCAGGACTAATTATTTTTAATTTTGCCTTTGCTGGCGATCTGTCCGTCTTGCAGGAACGATCTACTGTTTCCTGAGAAATGCGCAATTATGCCTCTTGGCTTTTAGGTGGTGTCTTTATGACAGCCTCACCTTGTTCGTCTTATAAGACCGAACCTCAACCGTACTCCGACGGGCGCAAATCAATGCAAACAGGAGTTCAAATGTTCAAGTCGTTCAAGCACGATGTCAATTCAAATTTCGAAGATGCGTGAGTTTATCCACTATCTGGAGCCACCAAAATGTGATCTAGGGAACTCGAAATTCCCTAGATGCTTGCTATTAAAGCAAGACATTTAGCTCGTCCTTTTAAGGGCTAAGCCCGAGTCAAAAATACCCCGTAATCGCAAATATGTTTCAGAATCAGACAGCTCTGTCCGAGTGAAACTTGCAATCACTTTTCGGAAGGCGCCTGGTTGCCAACGGTCTGAGTGGTGCTTCGGATCAAATATCAATATCATAGAAGCGGACTTTACACACTCATTTATTTTTAATTTAGATCCAAATGTCTATACCTTTTCTTGAATGAATTTGAACTTGAAAGGTCTATGGATTGAACGAAATGAACTGATTTGCTAAGCAAGAATCCCGAGTTTATATACCCGAAATTCTTACCCAGCCAAAGCTTGTGACAGAGAAAAAACATCTCCCTCCCCTACTCAGACAACCAAGACCGTGTCGGTTTGCCTGCCTAATTCTATCCGCTTGTTTTGCAGTCCTTTGCCCTCACTTAAAGGGTCCAATAAAATACTTACTGCCTGATTATTTGTTACATGAAAATCCTACCCGCTTGTTCCGTACGGTTCTAATCTTATATACCAGCGCGGGAATTTCTTCCACTACGCCACCGCGTAGGCTCTCAAACAAACATATACTTGTTTATTTTTTCCCTTCCCGCTTGTTTGCGCTTCAATTTTACATTTTGTTTATTGACCGGCCCTGCTATAATCTAAGGAATCGAAATTCCCTAGATGCTTGCTATGAAGGCAAGACTTTTCGCTCGTCCTCTCTCGAGCGCTTCGTGATTAATCTAGGGAACTTATTTCCCTAAATGTCGGCAATTGAGGCCTAAGAATCACGGGAGTCAAATCTTTGATAAGCCAGGGAACCTATTTCCCTGGACTTGTTTTTTGTCTCTTACGGGCTAAGCCCCTTCCAAAGTTCCCGTAATCACGAATACGTTTCAGAATCAGACGGCTCCAGATTGGTCCGTCCGAGTGAAACTCGTAACTACTTTCGGATGGGAAAATTGGGAATGTTTTTATACCTTTAATTTTGAGCTCCTTCCTTGTTAGGAGCTCTGGCCTTGGATGCGTGGCGCCTAGTTGCCAACGCTGGTGGGTGGTTTCGGATTTTGATTCACAGTTTACTTGTTAATTAGTTTACTTGTACTTTTTTACAATATGGAATTGAACCTTAAACGAATATTGATCTTTAAAATTTTAAATATGAAATTGAACTTGATCTTTAAGGTTTGGAATATGAAATCGAATTTTAAAGTTTGAAATATGAAATTGAACTTGATCTTTAAGGTTTGGAATATGAAATTGAACTGACTTACTTCTTCCTCACTTAAACTATATATACATGTTTTTTAAGGGAGAGAACAATCTCCCTTTCCTATTCTCACAGATAACCAATCACGTGGTTATCTGCCTCCGAATTTCTCAGCGTGGGATTTTTCCCAGCTGTTTCCTATTCAGATAACCGAAACATATCGGTTATCTGTATTTACCGCATGGAACCTTTTCCACCTGTTTGCGGTCCTATGCTTCTCCCGTCATTCGCGCTTATCTTTGGTGCGCCGAAGAGGACGGGACCTAAACAAATTAGTGCGCTTTGCGCATGTTTACGCCTGTCCTAAAACATATGCCTGATTATTTTTCCCTAAGTTGTTCTAGCTTATTGGCGTGTACGCCCTTGTTCATAATTAGGATGTCAACAAACATCCTGATAATAGTTTACCCGCCTATTTCGTGCGGTCCTAATCTAATCTACCAGCGTGAGAATGTCTGTTTATCTTCCTCCACTACGCCACCGCGTAGAGTCCCAAACAAACATATTGTTGTTTGGATAAAAAACTCATCTGACATAGGCTTAATGAATTTAAACTTAAAACTAAAACATTAAAACACACCATTGAACGCATCGGATTTCACAATTCTGTTTTTGAAGCGTAGTGATGGTTCTCCAAAAACAAAAAACTGCTCTACTGACGAGAACGTACGGATCATTCCCGAGATCGGCTCATGTTGTCCAAACGATGACCGATGTGGAAGCGGTTGCAGCAAATACGAGGATCGTAGAATTCTGCTGGGAGCACGAAAGTTTACCATCTCGAGCAAGTGAGGCGCATCAATTTCACCACAAAGAAGCTTGACAATGAAAGTAGCTTGTTGAATACGCCTTCGTCTCTCAAGTGCATCCAGATTCAGCAAGCGACATCTGGCTACATATGGCGGTAGGTTCCGGGGATCACGCCAAGGCAAATGCCTGAGCGCTCTTCGAATAAAACATTTTTGTATCCGCTCAATCCTGATACTCCACATATGCTGGTAAGGGATCCACACTACCGATGCAGTCTCGAGAATCGGCCGAACAAGAGAACAGTACAGCGATTTTAGGCAATAGGGATCAGTGAAGTCCCTAGAGATTCTCGATATGAATCCAAGCTGACGATTAGCCTTAGTGATCAATGCAGATCGGTGTGCGTCGAAAGATAGCTTATGATCGAGAACAACGCCCAAGTCGTTAACCTGACTGACTCTCTCTAAAATCAAATCGTCGATCGTGTAGTTGAATATAATTGGCTGTTTTTTTCGGTGAAAGCTCATGATCACACACTTGGCGATGCTTATGGTAAGTTTATTCAATTGGCACCAACTGACGAACTGGTCAAGCAAGCTCTGTAGTCGACGGCAATCCTCAAGGGTTCTGATAGCCAAATAAATCTTCAAGTCGTCTGCATAGATCGACACACAGCCGGATGCTAAAATAAGGGACACATCATTGTAGAATATCGCGAACAGCAGTGGCCCTAGATTACTGCCTTGTGGAACTCCCGAACAAACAGCAAACGGAGACGAAATGTGATATTGGAGCTTAACACGGAGCGTTCTTCCAGAAAGATATGACCTCATCCAGTTGATAAATCCATCAGAAGCACCAAGCCGGGATAGCTTTCTCAGCAAGATGCGGTGGTCAATTCGGTCGAAAGCGGCTTTTATGTCGGTATAAATAGCATCAACCTGAGCACGTTCTTCTAGGCGGTTGACACAGAATGATGAGAACTCGAGAAGATTGGTGCTTACCGAGCGTCCTGGCATAAAACCATATGCCCTAATTTGCGTGCGTCATAAATTTACGCCACTTATCGCTTAAACGCATGCGTTTAGCGTCCTATTTGGTCTTCGGCCCTTCGCTCTCATGCGATAAGGCGCGAGACCATGCGGTTAGCAATTAGACTTTGTCTTCCGTACGGAAACAAACATCATCTTGCACGCTCTTTTGGTTTCTTCGTCCTCATGCGATAAGGAACGAACTTGGCTAATTGCCGTCATTAAATATTTATTTTTGTCTGGCTCCCTATCTGGGCTGCACTTGATCAAACTAGCACCCCTTGGGTGGCCCGGTGCTCTCGCTTGGGTCTTATCTAAACTCATAAGGCTCGGATGTAAAAACATCTGGCACGGTAATCTTGTTGGAAGCTAAAGATGGAAAGAGAAACAGTCCCTTTTCGCTGGTATTGATTTTTATTTGCGCCTGTTGCGCTTATCTCATACAGACCCAGGCTGAGTCAAAACATATGCTCGCCTGAATCTGTTTACAAATAAACTTGTTCTTTTAATTACGCCAAATGCGCTACGTTTCTTTGTTTTTAAGAGGCTTTAAACTTTGCAGTTCATTCGCCTCCAAGCAATGCGCTACTAAATCAAAATTTACATTGCGCCTGGAAGCGCTCCTATCATTCAATTTTACTGGGTCCGTAACACCTGCTATCTAAGCCGGGTCCGTAACAGTTGGTCTCTGTCCAATAAGCTCATTTGTGAGTTTATCCAGCATCTGATGAAACTGCTACACTAACTGTCTTATGGTGTATAGCAAATGTGATGGTTCTGTTAATTTTGGCGATAAAAAAAGACGGGTGGGTAATGTCGGGGACATAACCGGAGTGACGTAGGACTATACAAAGAGGACAGCTTTTGCTAAATATATATTTTAAATATATTGTTTTATTTTCTTCTGCTACGTGAATACCTACCTATCTACCTGAAAAATGGATTAGTTTACTGTTTACTCTTCATGAACATGTTGGGGGTTCTGAAAAGAACCTTTGGTGTTGTGTTTTTGCGTTTTTTTTTTACAAACTTTCTCAATTTTTTCTCGCTGTCTTATAGTTAATTCTTGATTTTTTTCCGAAGGCTTTGTACTTATTAAATGTTCAACGCCGGGCATCTTTCGACGTATGCACATATCGTACAATCAAAATGATGGCTGTGATAGGGGATGCATAGGTGGTCATCAGCTCATTCACTATCATATATTTCACTATTGAGCACATTACCGTACCTTAAACTGTTTCCGTGTTTCGGAGACAAATGAATTGTAAGATTTGTAGTTTCCGCAAACAAAGTAAATAAAAATGAAAAAGAACTGAGGTTTTGGAGACGAACTCTACGATCTGTCGAGAAATAAACAAGCTATAAGCGTTCTGAAAAACCAACAGTAAATACATGGACGAATGACCTTCGGATTAAAGCCCTTTAAAATAAGAACAGAGCAGCAGGAAATACATAGAGGCGAATGAACTGCAAAGTTCAAAGCCTCTTAAAAACAAAGAAAGAAGAATAAGGAAATACATAGCTCATCATGTTGCTCCTTAGTTATTTTTCTATACAATGCAGATGTAACGTCATTCATTTTTCAACATCAGTTATCAACCAAAGAAAGCAGTTCTTGCTACCGAGAAAATTCGTTAATGCCATCCTGCATACAATGTGTTGTAATTTGAAGCCATTTTTAATTCGGAAACCATGCATGGGTTTGTGAAAACTGAATGATCAATTTAAAAGATAATAATATAATAAGTTCAAGAACAAGATAAACAAAATAAATCAGTTTATATTATATGTCATATTATTTATTTTTTTTTTTTTCCAAAATATATTTTTTATTAAGGCACATGTGGCGTTAGCCTGACGGGGCCGGGAGTCCAATATTTTGACAATTTTTGTCTTACAACTATGTTAGTAATATGTAACCGATTACTCGCGGTTGGCTCGAGGTTAGTATTACAAGTGTTCTCATAATTGATATGTTGCAGTCTTCGATGCTCTATACGTGTGCCGACACGGGCTACTTCCTATTGGGATGCAGCTGACCATTAATCAGCAACGCTCCCTAGTCTGTACCCCATATCTAGCGTGGTGCGTCTTTCTCGACTCGAGGAATCCAGGATAGAATGGTCACTAGCCGGCGCAATCATCAGTTCGTGTAGAGTTGTCATGAGCGGTACAACCTTTGGCTCTTGTTGAATGATCAGTGGACTGCACAACCTTCGGCCCGTGCATCTGTAAAGAGTGTGTGTATGTATTGCCGCGACTATGTAAAAGTTTATCGATCGGATAGGAGGGATATGAAACGGGGACACAACGAAGGAAACATCATTAAACGTTGACATCGGCGTTTCTGAGGAACAGGTATAGATGAAGCAGAAGATCAGGATCCCGGCTACCTAAGATATCCCGGACGGGGATATCCGATTTTCTGCCTTGTGCTCTCAGTGCTCTAGAGAGCTGAGAGCGAGCAGCATGGAACCGGATACACGACCAGACAACATGCTCGATGTCGTGGTAGCCATCGCCACAATCACAAAGATTGTTTGCTGCGAGCCCAATGCGATAGAGATCCGCGTTTAGGTTGTAGTGATTGGACATAAGCCGAGATATCACGCGAATGAAATCACGACCTACATTCAATCCCTTGAACCATGCACTCGTCGAGACCTTAGGGATAATCGTGTGTAACCAACGACCGAACTCATCTTCACTCCACATGCGCTGCTAACTAACGAGTGTGTCCTGACGAGGAATGTGAAAAAATTCATTATAGGCAATTTGCCTTTCAAAAAGTGTGCCTTCTGAAGCGCCCACCTTAGCTAGCGAGTCCGCTTTCTCATTCCCCGGAATCGAGCAATGAGAGGGAACCCATGCTAAGGTAATCTTGAATAATTTTTCGACCAAAACACTCAATAGATGTATTATTCTTGTTAGGAAATAAGATGAGCGTTTATCAACCTTCATTGAGCGGATTGCCTCTATTGAGCTGAGACTGTCTGAAAAAATAAAATAATGGTCGATGGGCAGTGTTTCAATGATCCCTAGAGCATAGTATATCGCACCCATTTCTGCGACATACACGGAACAAGGATCTTTGAGTTTGAAAGAGGCACTGGAATTTTCATTGAAGATGCCGAAGCCAGTGGACCCGTTTATGAATGAACCGTCAGTAAAGAACATTTTATCAGATCTAACTTTCCCATATTCTGCCGAAAATATCGGCGGAATAGAATCGGAGCGTAGGTGATCTGGGATTCCATGGATTTTTTGTCGCATGGACAGATCAAAAATGACAGAGGAATTGCAAAAGTATGGGAAGCAAACTTGGTTGGAGATGCCTGGTGAAGGGTGCACGTCGTGGGTAAGGTACTCATGGTATAAAGACATAAAACTTGACTGAGGAGTCAGTTGGAGTAGATTTTCGAAGTTATCAATCACCAATGGATTCATGATCTTGCAACGGATGAGAAATCTGTAGGATAATTCGGTGAACCGAAGAGTAAGCGGGGGTACTCCTGCCAAAACTTCGAGACTCATCGTATGTGTCGAATGCAAACACCCCATGGCTATACGCAAGCAACGATATTGTATCCTCTCCAGCTTGAGAATATGAATCCTGGCAGCTGATCGGAAGCAAAAACTGCCATATTCTAACACTGACAATATCGTTGTTTTGTACAACTGAATGAGGTCTCCTGGATGGGCGCCCCACCATGTTCCGGTTATTGTTTGGAGAAAATTGATTCTTTGCTGGCATTTCTGTTACAAATACGCAATGTGTCTCCCCCAGGTACATTTAGAATCAAAATATACACCCAGGTATTTGAAAAACATAGAGTGTTGGATCGTTTTGCCGGATAGGTAAAGCTGGAATTGGGCGGGTTCGTGCTTCCTAGAAAAAACGACCATTTCAGTTTTCTCCGTAGAGAATTCGATACCCAGCTTGAGGGCCCACGTGAACAGATTGTTCAGGGTATCTTGCAACGACTTTTGCAGAGCGACGGGATTAGTACCCATGATGGAAATAACTCCATCGTCTGCAAATTGTCTCAGCGTGCAGTCTCTAGTGAGACAATCATCCATATCATTGACGTAAAAACTGTACAAGAGGGGGCTTAGGCAGGAGCCTTGCGGTAGGCCCATAAAACTGTATCGAGAAGATTTCAAGCTGCCATGATTGAAAAACATGTGCTTTTCTGACAGTAAATTGTACAGGAAATTATTCAGAATTGGTGAAAGTCCACGATTATGAAGCTTCTCTGAGAGAATTTCCATGGAAACTGAATCAAATGCCCCTTTGATATCGAGAAAAACGGAAGTCATTTGTTCTTTGCGAGCAAATGCGATTTGGATTTCAGAAGATAGCAGCGCGAGACAATCATTCGTCCCTTTACCTCGGCGGAAGCCAAACTGCGTATTTGACAGCAAATTGTTCGCTTCAATCCACTTGTCCAAACGAAGTAGAATCATTTTCTCTAACAATTTGCGAATACAGGATAACATTGCAATCGGCCTATACGAGTTGTGATCGCAAGCCGGCTTGTTGGGTTTCCGTATGGCTATCACTCTCACTTGTCTCCAGTCATGCGGGACAATATTCAGCTCCAGAAACTTGTTGAACAAGTTCAGCAAACGCTGTTTTGCCAAGTCGGGAAGATTCTTCAACAAGTTGAATTTAATCTTGTCCGACCCCGGAGCTGAATTGTTACATGAGAGGAGGGCAATTGAGAATTCCACCATCGAAAAATTCTCATAATCGCATTGGAGCGGAATATCGCGTACGACGCTTTGTGCAGGAACAGAATCGGGACAAACCTTCCTTGCAAATTTGAAAATCCAACGGTCAGAGTATTCCTCACTTTCATTGGTATGGTTCCAGCCACGCATTCTCCTAGCCGTATTCCAAAGAGTACTCATAGCGGTCTCCCTTGACAAACCATTGACGAATTTCCGCCAATATCCACGCTTTTTTGCTTTAATCAGACCTTTTAGTTTGGCTTCTAGAGCTTGGTACTTTCGAAACCATTCCACTGATCCAGTTTTCCTGAATTTTTTGAAAGCGGATGATTTTTCAAGGTAGACCTTTGAACACTCCTTGTCCCACCAAAGTGATGGAGGACGACGTCGGAAAGTGGTAGCCGGTACACGTTTCTTTTGAGCTTGAAGTGCGCTATCGTAAATCAAACTTGATATAAAATTATACTCTTCAAGGGGAGGAAGTTCATGTCATATTATGTCTCTTTAGAATGCATTGGTATTGTGAAAAACTTTCAATAACTCTTCTTTGAAAGGTTTAATGGCCCTGAAAAGCGCCGTGTTTTACGGTGGCTGGTTTTGCCACCAAAGCAGTCTGTATAAACAAACTTTTTCCTTCTTCTACCTGCTTCCGTTTTGCGATTGCGTTTGCCACTCGCTGAAACTAGTTGTTGCCACCGAACCGAATGTGCTCTGTTCTGTTCGGTTTTGCGGGTTTTTTTTATTGTTGTGAGCAGCTTTGCAAGCCAACTCGAGCACTCCGGCGGCCGAAATTCTATAACCGCTATTAGGTATACTGGTGCTCCGGCACCAATCCGTTGATGCGATGTGATGTGAAACGATGCCACACAACCACACTGATTTACGGTTTGAAAGAGAATGATATATTTTTCAGCGGATCCGCGCCTTTTGTACTCTAGCGGTACACACTCACAGGATAGAGACAAATCAACAGACTAAGCCAAAGGGGCGAGTCCAACGAGACGAACGAAAGAGCGTTAAAAGGCAGCGATGGCAAAAAAATACATTCATTACGATTTGTTCGCTCGTTGGATCCACATGCAGGCTAAAAAGGGTCCTTTTCAGAATCACAAAATTATCTTTAATCTAAAGAGTTTATTGTTTTGTTATCACTCGATATCCCCATCTTGTTCGGCTAAACCTTCCTGTTTAGCGATTGCGTTTGCCACTCGCCACAGCTTTCACAGTTGGAAAATTTCTTCCCATCCAGCTTGTGACATGTTGTACAGTAAATTACATTTAATGCGACGTGCCGAAACACCACTCAGTGTCGCATTGGAGGCGATTTTAACCTGTATTTGAACATTTGCGATGACAGTGGTACAGTGTCGACTTTCGATGTGGGGTCATAATTTGGACCTCGAACTTTATGTTTACAAAAATGTCCAACTAAATATGTCGCATTACAGGTCCGTCCAATTAGCTGAATGTCGAGCTAAATGTAAATCTAGAAGCAATTTAAAAATTAATGAATATTGAATAATCGGGAAAGTCCCCAACCATAAATAAGCTCAGAACAACTGCCAAATTCACATACTCATCATATACTGGCAAACAAATTATGAAAAAATCAATTTGTGTTTTATTATTATTTTGGATATTATTTTAAAAAGCATTGAACTGTATTTCGTAAACTCTTTTTTGAAAGGTTTAATGGCCCTGATAAGCGCCGTGTTTTATGGAATTTTAGAAAACTTAGTACTTAGTATTTCGAACGCCCTCGATGCCGCCTTATTCTGGATTTGCTACCAAAGAACAAACTATTTTCTTCTGCTACCAGCTGCCGTTTTGCGATTGCGTTTGCCACTCGCTGCAACTGCCTGTTGTTGTCTTGATGTCCACCGAACCGAATGTGTTCTGTTCTGAATGCGGGTTTTCTTATCGTCGCGAGCAGCTTTACCAGCCAACTCGATCACTTCGACGGCCGAAACTATATAACGCCGGCTAGGTGGACTGGTGCACTGGTACTAACGCGCTCGGCCTAGCTACCCTTGCGGGGAACTCCAGATCAACACGGTTCAAGCGGGATTTTGCCTTTCCCTTCACTTTTCCTCCTTTGCCATGTCCAGACATGGCTGCTTGGGTTGGTTTGTTGAAGTGTTTTGATGCGAACCGATGTGGTGTACGGTTTGAATGAGAATGATCGTTACGGCAGCGGAGCGGGGATTTTTAAGCTGACTGGCTGGCTCGAGAATTACGCATGTGTGAGACAGCGACCAATGTTTCGTTCATTTTTTTCTTTTTCCTTTCCAATGGTGCTTCATTCTATTTCGCTGCTGCTCTGGTTGCCCGTTTTGGTCGGTACGATTTGAGGAGCACAAAATGGACCAATCAAAAATAGGCACATAGTGCATTTGGACAATGCTTGATGTTTCACAATTATTCAATTATTTATCTCAAGAAAAATGAAATGTTATTCATTATGATAGATGCGTAGATATATTTCCTATCAATTGATGCCAAAACCATTGCGATCTATTGAGAAATGCTCGAGTTATAAGCGTTCCAAATCTTGCCTTTTTTCCTACTTGTTCAGTGCCTAGATTTCCATTTCACGCCCTATATCTTCCGGTTAGACGAAGTCCTACGTCAAAAAATCCCTGTGAGCACGTTCCACTTCTTGAATGGGGTACCCACCCATCACTAATATTCAACCATCCCTGCCTCATCCGCCACCCAGTTACTGTTATAACGAGGTATCCGATATGGCTCTGTGAACATTGCAATGTCGCACTTAGCTTCCGTTGTTGAATGCCACAATAGTTACTGTGGTACGTCGCAATGATTGAAATTGTGTCGTCAATAATAGAAATAGAATACATAAATTTTATTCCACTGCAATACTCCGTAGAAACCAGTTGTTTTATTTCAAATACGATCTGCTAACAAAATTAGTTCTAAATCGCCTGTTCATGCGTCATATCCAATTTTTCGAGATAATTGCCGTCGATTTCATCCAACATGCATGTAAAAATTACAAAGTTTAAGAACAACATGTCCCTGAATGCTCCACTTCAACAAATCCAATGCTTTACACGTCATTTTGAATATAAATCTCAAGTCGATTCCATGTACACGGACTTTTCCGCTGGCTTCGACGAAATGAGCCAACAGATCGTGATCGATAAATTGTATCGCATCGGCTGTAATGGACCGTTGCTACTCTGGCTGTGGTCTTATCTGATCGACCGAACAATGTATGTAAAAGAAGGTGACTTTATATCCCTACCATTAGACTGGGACAAAACTGGCCACTTGAGTATACTGAGTCTTTTACCCGTTGGACCAGCCTCAGTGATTGGATGGAACCTAGGACTAATTATTACATTCCACCTCTATCGGATCAACTGTAGAATGCGTCCGATAAGCTTGCAAGTGAGCGAACGAAATGAATTAAAAAAATAGGTGGATAATATCTATGATATAACCGCAAGGTTGACGTGGGACTACCTTAGCTTAGCAATCATTCGTTTGTATTGATTAAATTCTTCAATTGAATGCAATATATTTGCTTTGTGAGTAAAAATATTGTATAATTCCATGTAAGGTCAATTCATGCATTGTGATAGATTATGGTCATTAAATTTACTTGTAACGATACAAGTAAATTTAATGACAGACCTTTCACGTTTGGTATGATGCCTAGGACAAAATATATGTACGGAAGATGTTCACGCCCCAACATGTCCTGACATGTTTGTCTTCCGCGCTAAGCGGGAAGTTTTGGCAATATGACGCGAGCAAAGCAGAAACGTATGCCCCGCCCGCTCAACATTACCACCAGACAATGCAACGGGAGAGAAAGAGAAGGAAACACCTTGTATATAGAGAAAGTGTGTACATATTAGCCTTAAGTTTAATTCCATTATCACTCCATTTCCAACTACCATTTAACAAAGACCATCCGTGTATTTTAACCGTGTGAATAAAACTGTAAAAAGCCAAAACCATTAGCTAGTTTTCAATCAGCAGAATATCATCCTGATTCCACCGGAGAACCAGCAACCATCCAGAAGGAAGTGCCAAAAAGTGATACAGTCCACTTGTGATCGAGGTGGTTCTGTTAACGTGCTTGTGGAACCAATCCGTCCTTTCAAAGGACATGAAAGTGCGCTAGTGTCCTTCCACAAGTGCTTAAGCGGAACGCTCGCTCCCCCACCATCATTTGGCACGGCCTTCACAGAAGATTTATCAAACGATTATTTGATTTTACATTTCCCTCTGAATTTTACATCTCTCAAGTGTACGTACTTCTCGAACCGCAAATTTGCTTGAAACTGAAAAGTTCAATCGCTTCTAGTGTCTGCACGATTTTCCCAGGTTCCTAAGTTTAGAAGATAATGTTAGGACAGACGTATTCCAGTCTGCACAAAAATACTCGCAGTTTGCATTTATTGACGTAGGATTACGTCTTTCGGGAACATATTGGGGTACAAATTGAAAAATGAAAATCGATCGCATCGTGAAAAATGTGCAATTTCAAACGCTTGTTACTCATTCATTTCATGATGGATTGATGAGATTTTTGGATCAAACGATTACGGCACTCCATAACAATTTTTCACATTGGATAAAATAGTATATATCATAAAACTAACTATCGAACAATTGAAAAAAATCAACCCCTATCCAAACAGAGATACCCAGTCCTGATTGGTCGAAATTGACGTCATTTCTTTTTCGCGCCCGATTCGTTCTCTCACCGGCAAGCTGCATGGCAATCGAGTAGGAGGCGCCTACTTCACACATACCAAATGATATAAAAGGAAGGAGCATTCGTGGATCTCATTCATTCTTACAACGGACGTGGAACGGACAACAACAAGTGGAGAGCAGCAGCAGTGAAAGCGGCTAATATATAGGCGAGCATAGAAGTTGAGCGGTCTAAATGCGAGCTGTGTCTCACATCGAGCTTCTATGGCAGCATAAGCAGCGACAAACAGTAGCAACGGTTGTTGAAACCGGTCTACTACTAGTGGCAGCAGCAATCATCACGAGCGGATCGTTTCAGGCACGCTCTCTCCGTCAGAAATGCGAGAACGATTCTTGGCATCGTGAAAGTGCAGTATCGAATCTGAGCGGCCAACAATTGAGCTGTGTCTCACATAAGTGGCAGTAGCAGCAGCAGCGGCGGTAAACATCAAGTTTGAACCTCAACAATCGAGCTGTGTCTCGCATCGGTCCACTACTGTTGGCAACAACAAACATCATGAGTAGAGAGTTTCAGGCATGCTCTCTTTCTCTACTGCTGCTGCTGCTGCTGCTTCTCAGTCAGATTTCTCATTCTTGTTGGACGCTCAGATCGATAAACATATGTGTTTCTAGTGTGCATTGCTGGTACTCCTGTTCACATCAACCAATACAATTGGATGCGGTTATGGAGGTAAAGGAGACAAAGGATCCGGTTGAGGAAGAGTGTATCGCAAGGTTCCACATGACAACATCCAGTGTATCAAACCCGCTATCCGTTGTTTAGCTCACCGTGATGGTGTCAACGAAACCCTTGCAAACCGCCGCACAGAAGCTGAAGATGCCAAAGCCAAGGAAAGCAGCAGCGACTCCGAAAAAACTACCGCTGCCAAAAAGTTAACAACTGCTACATCCGACTGAAACCTCACATTAGCACGCAGCAGATTCCGTACAACCCATTTAACCATTCCAGTCCTTTTCAGGACTTTCGATATTGCTTTGAAACGAAAGAGTTTAATTTATTGTTTTCCACTTATCATAAAAATGATATAAAACTACGATCAAAAATACTGTTTACTTTTATATTTTCTTTGATCTTTGATTGATGATAACAGGAAACTTATCACGTCAGAAACATACTTTCCATCAACCAACCTGACTAGATGCGGTAAGGGAGGCGAATGACATATGTATGCATATATATATATATATATATATATATATATATATATATATATATATAGCGAAACGGCTCCGGTCATGCCTCAAGGAATTTTCTAAAATAATATTTTGCCGATGCTTTTGCGCGAACTACACGGGCGAGTAGCACCATAATAGCAAATCAAATGTCGAAGTTCGTGATATGGGTGCGTTCATCGCTATTCGGTTCGGCGTCGGTTTAACCCTTTCATTACGGCAGTGTGCTCCGCCGAAGTGCTACCCCTGTACGGAGCACTGCGCCGAAAAGTATGCACATCGTGCTGGTGTGATCGAAGAGCAGTATGAATTTCATGTCGTCTAAAGACGATGCTCGTACACACAGCTCGTCGCGCGGATGTCGTCTATAGACGACGCTCGTAACGGAAGGGTTAACCATCAATAACTACGCTTGGCAACATTGACATCTGGCAATTTTCATATAAGATGTTTCCCCCGCATGTTAAAAGTGGTTTTTCATGTACATAAAAGCGCAGCGTAGCATGTCAACTGCTTCCCGGTTAGAAAATAAATGATCGTTAGAAAATAAATGAGCGACCCGTCCAATTTCAAACGCTTATTGCTCATTCATTTCATGATGGATTGATGAGATGTTTGCATCATACGTTGTCGGCACTCCATAATAATTTTTCACATTGAATAAAATAATATATATCATGTAACTAACAATCGAACAATTAAAAAAAAGACGGGTGGGTAATGTCGGGGACATAACCGGAGTGACGTAGGACTATACAAAGGGGACAGCTTTTGTTAAATATATATTTTAAATATATTGTTTTATTTTCTTCTCCTACGTGAATACCTACCTATCTACCTGAAAAATGGATTAGTTCACTGTTTACTCTTTATGAATATGTTGATGGTTCTGAAAAGAACCTTTGGTGTTGTGTTTTTGTTATCACTCGATATTCCCATCTTGTTCGGTTAAACCTTCCTGTTTAGCTATTGCGTTTGACACTCGCCACAGCTTTCACAGTTGGAAAATTTCTTCCAATTTCTTCCACAAACTGGATTGTGACATGTTGTTCAGTAAATTACATTTAATGCGACGTGCCGGAGAAACACTTTGCCACTTACTGAAACTAATTGTTGCCTTGATGAGCGCCGAACCGAAGCACTCCGACGGCCGAAACTCTATAATCGCTGTTAGGTATACTGGTGCTCCGGCACCAATCCGTTCGGCTTAGTTACCCTTGCGGAGCAATCAGTGAATGCGACCAACAGAGAACTGGAGACCTGCACGGTTCGAGTGAGACTTTGCCTTTCCCTTAACTTGTTCTCCTTTGTTACGTCCACGATGCCGATGCCGTACAACCACACGGGTTTACGGTTTGAAAAATATTTTTTTGGGGTCCGCGTGTTTTATACTCTAGCGGTACACACTCACAGGATAGAGACAAATCGGCAGACTCAGCCAGAGGGGCGAGTCCAACGAGACGAACGAATGAGCGTTAAAAGGGAGCGATGGCAAAAAATACATTCATTACGATTTGTTCGCTCGTTGGATTCAAATGCAGGCTAAAAAGGGTCCTTTTCAGGATCACAAAATAATCTTCAATCTAAAGAGTTTATTGTTTTGTTATCACTCGATATCCCCATTTTGTTCGGCTAAACCTTTCTATTTAGCGATTGCGTTTGCCACTCGCCACAGCTTTCACAGTTGGAAAATTTCTTCCCATCCAGCTTGTGACATATTTTACAGTAAATTACATTCAATGGCACGTCGCATTACCACCACTCAGTGTCGGATTAGAGGTAATTTTAACCTGTAATTGAACATTTGCGATGACAGTGGTACAGTGTCGACTTTCAATGTGGGGTCATAATTTGGACCCCGAACTCTATGTTTACAAAAATGTCCAACTAAATATCTCGCATTACAGGTCCGTCCTATTAGCTAAATGTCGAGATAAGTGTAAATTACTGTACTTTCAATCTAGAAGCAATTTAAGAATTGGTGAAAATCAATAAGCTCAGAACAACTGCCAAATTCACATACTCATCAGATCCTGGCAAACACATTATGAAAAAATCAATTTGTGTTTTATTATTATTTTGGATAATGTTTTAGAAAGCATTGAACTGTAACCTAAACTCTTTTTTGGAAGGTTTAATGGCCCTGAAAAGCGCCTTGTTTTATGGAATGGTTCCACTTTAGAAAACTTAGTACTCGTGGTTTTGAAAAAAACCATTTCGAACGCCTTCGATGCCGCCTTGTTCTGGATTTGCCACCAAAGCAGTTTGTATAAATAACAAACTTTTATCTTCTGCTACCTGATGCCGTTTGCGATTGCGTTTGCCACTCGCTGCAACTGCCTGCTGTCTTGATGTCCACCGAACCGAATGTGTTCTGTTCCGAATGCGGGTTTTCTTATCGTCGCGAGCAGCTTTGCCAGCTAACTCGATCACTTGGCCAGCGAAACTATATAACACCAGCTGCTTGGGTTGGTTTGTTGATGTGTTGTGATGCGAACCGATGTGGTGTACGGTTTGAATGAGAATGATCGTTACGGCAGCGGAGCGGGGATTTCTAATCTGACTGGCTGGCTCGAGAATTACGCATGTGTGAGACTGCGACCAATGTTTCGTTCATTTTTTTCTTTTTCCTTTCCAATCGTGCTTCATTCTATTTCGCTGCTGATCTGGTTGCCCGGTTTTGTCGGTACGATTTGAGGAGTACAAAATGGACCAATCAAAAATGGGCACATAGTGCATTTTAACAATGCTTGATATTTCACAATTATTCAATTATTTATCTCAAGAAAAATTAAATGTTACTCGTTATTATAGATGCGTAGATATATTTCCTATCAATTGATGCAAAAACCTTTGCGATCTATTGAGAAATGATCGAGTTATAAGCGTTCCAAATCTTGCATTTTTTCCTACTTGTTCAGTGCCTAGATTTCCATTTCACCCCCTATATCTTCCGGTTAGACGTAGTCCTACGTCAAAATCTCAACCACTATCCAAACAGAAGATACCTAGGCCTGATTGATCGAAATTGACGTCATTTCTTTTTCGCGCCCGATGCGTTCGTTCACCGGCAAGCTGCATGACAGTCGAGTAGGAGGCACCTACTTCACACATACCAAATGATATAAAAGGATGGAGCGTTCGTGGATTTTATTCATTTTTACAACGGACGTGGAACGGACAACAGTGGAGAGCAGCAGCAGTGGACGCGGCTAATATATAGACGAGCATCGAAGCTGTGTGGTCAATAGGCTAGCTGTGCCTCATATCAAGCTTCTATGGCAGTATAAGCAGCGGCAAACTACTACTACTACTACTAGTGGCAGCAGCAAGCATCGCGAGCGGAGCATTTCGGGCACGCTCTCAGAAGTGCGAGCACACGCTTCTTGGAATCGTGAAAGTGCAGCAGTGAACTTCAAGACATCGAAGCATCGAATCTGAGCGGCCAACAATTGAGCTGTGTCTCATATCGAACTTAAGTGGCAGTAGCAGCAGCAGCGGCGGTAAACATCGAGGCCTAACATCAACAATCGAGCTGTGTCCCGCATCGGTCCAGTACTGATGGCAACAGCAAACATCATGAGCAGAAAGTTTCAGGCATGTTCTCTCTTTCTGCTGATGCTGCTGCTCAGTCAGATTTCTCATTTTGTTCGACGCTCAGATCGGTAAACATATATGTTTTTAGTGTTTTAAGTGTGGTCACTTCAGATCAACATCAACCAACATGACCTCATGCGGCAAGGAAGGCAAAGGAGGATCGAAGCGTATCGCAAGGTTCTACATGACAATATCCAGTGTATCAAACTCGCTATTCGCCGTTTAGCTCGACGTGATGGTGTCAACGAAAACCACAAAAATAAAAACAGAAATAAGCAGCAGCGGCTCCGAAAAAGCTACCGCTGCCAAAAATCAAAAAATACCAAAAAAAACATCCAAAATCAACATGCGACAGATAGCCTAACGTAATCCTACGTCAACTATGCGGTCGTGTCTCGGACACAACCTTCTGTGACTTTTTGCAGAGCTTTTTTTCCCCAGAAACCTTGGTTTTGAAGTCTGTGTTAGGAAAACACATTTCTACCGGAACAAAAATAACCCCGACTTGTATGAATTCGCAATGCCGATTTCCCCAAGCTCCATGGATTTGAATTATGTGTTAGGGAAACACATTTCAGTCGGGACAAAAATACCCCCGTCTTGCATGAATTCGAAATGCCGATTTCCTCCAGGCACCTTGGTTTATTAAATCTCTGTTAGGGAACACATTTCGGTGGGAACAAAAGCTCCCTCTACTTTCATATGTTTTCAATGCCGATTTCTCCATCGCTGCTTGGTTTTTGAAGTCTGTGTTGGGAAACATTTTTCGGTGAGAACAAAAGTCCCCCTACTTTCATGCATTTGCAATGTTGATTTCCCCAAGGCTGCTTGGTTTTGCTGGCTGTGTTAGGGAAACCGTAAATCGGGCCAATCAAAACGAGGCAGTTAGGGCGTTTAGATAACGTTTAGAATATTTTACAATTTTTCAATTGTTTACCTAATGAAAAATAACATTTTGTTAGTTGCAATAGATGCGTGGAAATATTCCCTATCAATTGGATCTTTCCGATCCAGTAAGAAATGTTCGAGTTATAAACATTCGAAATCTTTCATTTTTTGCTGCTTGTTCTGTGCTTAGGTTTTCATTTTACCTTCCATATATTCCGGTTAGACGTAGCCCCACGTCGAAACGTGACTTTGAAACGGCGGTAATGATACAAGATAGTACGAATAGAACATGGAAAGAAAAAAGACGGGTGGGTAATGACGGACATAAGGGGAGTGACGTAGGACTGCACACAGGCCTTTGTTAATTAGGTTTTTAAATATATTGTTTTATTTTTGTCATACTTTTGACGTAGGACTACGTCTAACCGGAAGATATAGGGGGTGAAATGGAAATCTAGGCACTGAACAAGTAGGAAAAAATGCAAGATTTGGAACGCTTATAACTCGAGCATTTCTCAATAGATCGCAAAGGTTTTTGCATCAATTGATAGGAAATATATCTACGCATCTATCATAACGAATAACATTTCATTTTTCTTGAGATAAATAATTGAATAATTGTGAAATATCAAGCATTCTCAAAATTCACTATGTGCCCATTTTTGATTGGTCCATTTTGTGCTCCTCAAATCGTACCGACCAAAACGGGCAACCAGAGCAGCAGCGAAATAGAATGAAGCACGATTGGAAAGGAAAAAGAAAAAAATGAACGAAACATTGGTCGCAGTCTCACACATGCGGAATTCTCGAGCCAGCCAGTCAGCTTAAAAATCCCCGCTCCGCTGCCGTAACGATCATTCTCATTCAAACCGTACACCACATCGGTTCGCATCACAACACATCAACAAACCAACCCAAGCACCCATGTCTGGACATGGTAAAGGAGGAAAAGTGAAGGGAAAGGCAAAATCCCGCTCGAACCGTGTTGATATGGAGTTCCCCGCAAGGGTAGCTAGGCCGAGCGCGTTAGTACCAGTGCACCAGTCCACCTAGCCGCCGTTATATAGTTTCGGCCGCCGAAGTGATCGAGTTGGCTGGTAAAGCTGCTCGCGACGATAAGAAAAACCGCATTCAGAACAGAACACATCAAGACAACAACAGGCAGTTGCAGCGAGTGGCGAGTGGCAAACGCAATCGCAAAACGGCAGCAGGTAGCAGAAGAAAAAAGTTTGTTCTTTTTACAATCTGCTTTGGTGGCAAATCCAGAACAAGGGGGCATCGAGGGCGTTCGAAATGGTTTTTTTTTTCAAAACCACGAGTACTAAATTTTCTAAATTGGAACTATTCCATAAAACAAGGCGCTTTTCAGGGCCATTAAACCTTTCAAAAAAGAGTTTAGGAAATACAGTTCAATGCTTTCTAAAACAATATCCAAAATAATAATAAAACACAAATTGATTTTTTCATAATTTGTTTGCCAGGATATGATGAGTATGTGAATTTGGCAGTTGTTCTGAGCTTATTGATAGTTGGGGACTTTCAAGATTATTCAATTTTCACCAACTCTTAAATTGTTTCCAGATTGAAAGTACAGTAATTTACAATTAGTTCGACATTTAGCTAATTGGACGGACATGTAATGCGACTTATTTAGTTGGACATTTTTGTAAACATAGAGATCCAAATTATGACCGCACAATGAAAGTTGACACTGTACCACTATCATCGCAAATGTTCAATTACAGGTTAAAATCGCCTCCAATGCGACACTGAGTGGCGCTTCGGTACGTTGCATTGAATGTAATTTACTGTAAAATATGCTGGATGGGAAGAAATTTTCCAACTGTGAAAGCTGAGTCGAGTGGCAAATGCAATCGCTAAACAGAAAGGTTTAGCCGAACAAGAGGGGATATCGAGTGACAACAAAACAATAAACTCTTTAGATTGAAGATAATTTTGTGATCCTGAAAAGGACCCTTTTTAGCCTGCATGTGAATCCAACGAGCGAACAAATCGTAATGAATGTATTTTTTTGCCATCGCTCCCTTTTAACGCTCATTCGTTCGTCTCGTTGGACTCGCCCCTCTGGCTGAGTCTGCCGATTTGTCTCTATCCTGTGAGTGTGTACCGCTAGAGTATAAAACACGCGGACCCCAAAAAAATATCTTATTTTCTTTCAAACCGTAAACCCGTGTGGTTGTGGTCATGGTTGTGTCCATAACTGAGGGAGTGCTTTCGCGACTAGAAGCGGCCGAAGCGGCCGAGGCGCAGCTGCATTTGCACTTGCAGCCGGCTATTGGTTCCCGAATGTTGAGCCTGTCTTGCAAGACGCTCGAAAAAGTTGGACCATTTTGGGTGTTGGAAATACTTTTTGCTTCTTTGTAATTTTTGTGATTTAATTTTCTTTTAGCCATACGGGGCACTTCCTGCTGGAAGAGGAGTGGTTCCCTTGGCAATTAATGCATAGTGCTGGTGTATTACACAATTTAAAATCAAAATCTTTGGGGTGCTCTTTGCTGCAATTTCTGCAAAGCGGATTCTCACGCTTGCATCTTTTGCTGGTGTGTCCGAAGTTGAAACATTTGAAGCACTGCATTGGATTCGGATAGTAATTCCGAGTCCCAGCGCGAATGAAACCGAAATGAATGAATTCGGGAACAACGGTTCCACGAAGCGTTATGATTAGTGTAGCTGTGGGGATAATTTCTTCTCCTTCCTTTCTGGTGATTCGCTTGACATCGATCACTTTCTGATCGGAAAGCTCTTTCAGCAATTCGGTTTCGGTGATATTAATCACGTCTCTGCATGTAACCACGCATTTGCGTTGGTGGGGTGGAAGATAATCTCTACAGGTGTGTTGTCAATGAGTTTATTAATTTGGAGAAGCTTACCTACTGATTCCTCGTCCCTGGTGGTAAAAATATATTGAAGGTTCTTTTTTTCGTCTCTCTGTGGTTTGGCACTGTTGAAGTTTTTGATTGCCGACGTTATAGTCTTGCTGACTACGAAGGGGTTGGATGGGAGAGCCTTGTCTCCTGTAGCCCTCAAAAGCAGTATCTGCAGGTTGCCATTCGATGGGTCCGCCCAAAGTGGAGCGGTGGCTTCGGTTGGCTTACCTTCATAGAGGTTTGTAGCCCGGCCTCTCGGAGGCCCTGAGCTACTGGAAGCCATGTTGATTGTCGGCTACACCTTAGGTATAGCCGGAGAAAAAAAAAATTCTTTTGCAGAGCACTTTATCAATGATTCAATATTGGGCTAATCACTTGCGGATATGTACCAAGAAATTCGCACTATGTTTTTGAAAGCACTTATTATAACCACCAATGTGCTCGAAAGAATGCGAGCGATTCACTATAAAATTTTCGTTTTAGAATTTTTCTTCACTTCACCGTCAGTATGCGGATATATTTTAAAATATTATTAATAATTATCACTACCAGAAACTAGTCACTATCACACAGCTTATGCCTTTCGAACGGCTTCCGCCGATCCAGAAAGAGGCGTGATGCCGAAAAAGCGCGCGCTTTTTCCGGCGAACCGGTGAGCACCGCCACCGCAATGAATGTTTGCTGATATCCTCTTCTGCTATCCTCGGGTTGCGATGCTGAAATCAAGTTGTATTTAGGACTAATCAAGCCTTCAGAAAGGCTGCTCTAAGCATTTGATTAGTTGTGCGAGAAAACTCCTATTTTTCCGTACTTTTTTACAAGGGCGCTAAAAACACGTCCGAATCGGTTGAATGTCAGTAGCACCTTGTATATTTTTCAGCGGATCCGCGCCTTTTGTACTCTAGCGGTACACGCTCATAGGATAGAGACAAATCGGCAGACTCAGCCAAAGGGGCGAGTCCAACGAGACGAACGAATGAGCGTTAAAAGGCAGCGATGGCAAAAAAATACATTCATTACGATTTGTTCGCTCGTTGGATTCACATGCAGGCTAAAAAGGGTCCTTTTCAGGATCACAAAATTATCTTTAATCTAAAGAGTTTATTGTTTTGTTATCACTCGATATCCCCATCTTGTTCGGCTAAACCTTCCTGTTTAGCGATTGTGTTTGCCACTCGCCACAGCTTTTACAGTTGGAAAATTTCTTCCCATCCAGCTTGTGACATGTTGTACAGTAAATTATATTTAATGCGACGTGCCGAAACACCACTCAGTGTCGCAATGGAGGCGATTTTAACCTGCAATTGAACATTTTCGATGACAGTGGTACAGTGTCGACTTTCAATGTGGGGTCATGATTTGGATCTATGTTTACAAAAATGTCCAACTAAATATGTCGCATTACATGACCGTCCAATTAGCTAAATGTCGAACTAACTGTAAATTACTGTATTTTCAATCTGGAAACAATTTAAGAATTGGTGAAAATTGAATAATCAGGAAAGTCCCCAACTATCAAGAAGCTCACAACAACTGCCAAATCCACATACTCATCAGATCCTGGCAAACAAATTATGAAAAAATCAATTTGTGTTTTATTGTTATTTTGGATATTATTATGGAAAGCATTGAACTATATTTCGTAAACTCTTTTTTGAAAGGTTTAATGGCCCTGATAAGCGCCGTGTTTTATGGAATTTTAGAAAACTTAGTACTCGTGGTTTTGAAAAAAAGACGGGTGGGTAATGTCGGGGACATAACCGGAGTGACGTAGGACTATACAAAGGGGACAGCTTTTGTTAAATATATATTTTAAATATATTGTTTTATTTTCTTCTCCTACGTGAATACCTACCTATCTACCTGAAAAATGGATTAGTTTACTGTTAACTCTTTATGAATATTTTGAGGGTTGAAAAGAACCTTTGGTGTTGTGTTTTTGTTATCACTCGATATTCCCATCTTGTTCGGTTAAACCTTCCTGTTTAGCGATTGCGTTTGCCACTCGCCACAGCTTTCACAGTTGGAAAATTTCTTCCTATCCAGCTTGTGACATATTGTTCAGTAAATTACATTTAATGCGACGTGCCGGAGAAGCACTTTGCCACTCACTGAAACTAATTGTTGCCTTGATGAGCGCCGAACCGAAGCTGCTCTGTTCTTGATGCGGGTTTTCTGATTGTCGTGAGCAGCTTTGCAAGCCAACTCGAGCACTCCGACGGCCGAAACTCTATAATCGCTGTTAGGTATACTGGTGCTCCGGCACCAATCCGTTCGGTCTAGTTACCCTTGCGGAGCAATCAGTGAATGCGACCAACAGAGAACTGGAGACCTGCACGGTTCGAGTGAGACTTTGCCTTTCCCTTAACTTGTCCTCCTTTGTTACGTCCACGATGCCGATGCCGTACAACCACACGGGTTTACGGTTTGAAAGAAAATAAGATATTTTTTTGGGGTCCGCGTGTTTTATACTCTAGCGGTACACACTCACAGGATAGAGACAAATCGGCAGACTCAGTCAGAGGGGCGAGTCCAACGAGACGAACGAATGAGCGTTAAAAGGGAGCGATGGCAAAAAAATACATTCATTACGATTTGTTCGCTCGTTGGATTCACATGCAGGCTAAAAAGGGTCCTTTTCAGGATCACAAAATTATCTTCAATCTAAAGAGTTTATTGTTTTGTTGTCACTCGATATCCCCATCTTGTTCGGCTAAACCTTTCTGTTTAGCGATTGCATTTGCCACTCGCCTCAGCTTTCACAGTTGGAAAATTTCTTCCCATCCAGCTTGTGACATATTTTACAGTAAATTACATTCAATGCAACGTACCGAAGCGCCACTCATTGTCGCATTGGAGGCGATTTGAACCTGTAATTGAACATTTGCGATGACAGTGGTACAGTGTAGACTTTCAATGTGCGGTCATAATTTGGATCTCTATGTTTACAAAAATGTCCAACTAAGTAAGTCGCATTACATGTCCGTCCAATTAGCTAAATGTCGAACTAATTGTAAATTACTGTACTTTCAATCTGGAAACAATTTAAGAGTTGGTGAAAATTGAATAATCTTGAAAGTCCCCAACTATCAATAAACTCAGAACTACTGCCAAATTCACATACTCATCAGATCCTGGCAAACAAATTATGAAAACATCAATTTGTGTTTTATTATTATTTTGGATAATGTTTAAGAACGCATTGAACTTTATTTCCTAAACTCTTTTTTGGAAGGTTTAATGGCCCTGAAAAGCGCCTTGTTTTATGGAATGGTTCCAATTTAGAAAACTTAGTACTCGTGGTTTTGAAAAAAATGGGTGGGTTATATCTATGATATAACCGCAAGGTTGACGTGGGACTATCTTAGCTTAGTAACCATTTGTATGTATTGATTGCAGTTTGCATGTATTTGCAATGCAATGTAACGATTTCCCCAGACACCTTGGTTTAGAAGTCTTTATAGGTTATCAGATTTCAGTCGGAACAAAAATACTCCCGACCTGCATGAATTTGCAATCCCAATTTCCCTGGACACCTTGTTTCTGAAGCCTGTGTTGGGGAAACACATTTCAGTCGGAACAAAAATGCCCCCGAATTGCATGTATTTGTAATGCTAACTTTCCCACGCTCCTTGGACTTGAAGTCTGCGTTAGGGAAACGCATTTCGGTGGGAACAAAAGCTGCCCCTACTTTCATGTATTTGCAATGTAGATTTCGCCAATGCTGCTTGGTTTTGAAGTCTGTGTTAGGGAACATATTTCGGAGAGAACAAAAGTCCCCCTACTTTCATGTATTTTCAATTCCGATTTCCCCAACGCTGCTTGGTTTTGAAGTCTGTGTTGGGGAAACCGTAAATCGGGCCAATCAAAACGAGGCAGTTAGGGCGTTTAGATAACGCTTAACATTTTACAGTTATTCAATTATTTATCTAATGAAAAATGACATTTTATTAATTGCGATATATGCGTAGAAATATTCCCTATCAATTGATGCAAACATCTTTCCGATCCAGTAGAAAATGTTCGAGTTATAAGCATTCGAAATCTTGCATTTTTTCCTGCATGTTCAGTGTTTATGTTTTCATTTTACCCCCCATATATTCCGGTTAGACGTAGTCCCACGTCAAAAAACAGGAAGTGCGTTATATCTATGGTATAACCGCAAGGGTGTCGTAGGACTATCGTTGATTTAGAGATCATTTGTTTGAAGTTCAATCTAAATCCATCCTGAATGAATGAATAAATAAATATTTGGGTGACTTCAAAAACGAGAGTGTTTCGTTGGAGACTCAAGGTTTTATGCATCCAATATTGGATACAAAAAACCTTGTTCTGAAGAATAATCTTCAGAAGCTTTCCTGCTAACTGCACTTGATTGACAAATCACAAAACCAAATGTATGTGGTCGCAGTATTATATGGATAGAAAACATTAAAATAAACTCGCTTGAATGTAATTTTCAATTCCAAGGGGAACTGGCAGATTAGTTTTCAGCATCGATCATTTCTTTCCAGGTTTCCTCTCGATAACCAGCAAACGAAAAAAGTTGCGCACGTGTATGTGTATGTGTGTGGCGGCTGCTTCTACGTCTTCCCGAGGAACCGTATTTCGATGCTGATACTCTCTTGGTCACGAGAGTATCAGCATCGGCTCTTCTGCGCTCCCTCACAGTTAAAACAAACTGATTGCATTTCAGGTCAGGTCAGGCCAGGTAATGAATCCCTCGATCCCTCGCCGTTCAGCTCGTTCAGTAACGATGTTGTCTTGTCGATGTCCTCAGGCGTCGTGCACAAATTATGTAACGCTAAAAATCCGAATTCTGAACCACCTCTCCCCCCCCCCTTTCGTAACGCAATTTCCTATCTCTAATAAACAGAAAGTAACGCAACATCTACCCCCTCCCCCCTTATCGCGTTACGTAATTTGTGCACGACGCCTCACGAAAAATGAATCGGTTTCACCACCACAATATCATTTCAGTATGCTTTTCGTGCGTGATTGAATCGAGAGAAGGTGTGGTTTACGATGGCAATTTGGAAGGCAAACTAGAGGAGAATGAACTCTCTGAGTATGAAAATTTCGGCGACTGAGCAATAATCGATTGAAAATTATATAATTTTCGCGATACGAAACATTTTCCGTTTTTCATGTTATGCATCCAATATTGGATACGAAAATATCCTACTGATGGGAAAGAATAATCTTCAGAAGCTTTCCAGCTAATTACACTTGATTGAAAAATTACGAAATCAAATGTATTTGGTCGCTGTGTTCGCCATATAATTAGAAAACATTAAAATAAACTGTTTCGCATGGATGTATTCTTCAATTCCCAAGGAACTGGCAGATTATTTTTCAGCAACGATTAGATCTTTCCGGAATTTTCTCGATGCTGTATGGCATCCACACGAAAATTCTCGTTTCAGTTTGGCCTGTAAAAACTTTTCTAAACTCTAATCCATCAAATTTGGAGCCCTGAAAAGGGCCGTTGATTATATGCTAAGCTAATATAGCACCCTCTCCTTGGATTCGATGGGCCAGCTGAATGTCCTTGGGCATGATGTCGTCACATCACGTTTCACGTTTTGCGTGGATAGCACACAAATTTGTATCTTCGAATAAGCCTCCGGCAGCGTCATAACAGCGGAACTTTGGAAGCGCAAGTCGGTTTTGAAGTCCTGAGCAATTCCACGATCCAAAAGCTGCAAAGGTAGCTTGCGGATTAGCAATTCGGTTGACTTCCGATAGCGATGAATTTCACGCAAAGTTCCCGGTCGATAGCGATGTGGCTTCTTCACCTATCCTGCGGCTGGTGCGCTTATCCGAGCTGCTTTCGTGTGCCTTACCACTGAAAGACTAACCTGCTATCTGCTTGGTCCCAAACAAACGAGTCGTCACGGTGCGAGAGTAGAGTAAGAAATGAACGAAAGCAAAGGAAGCGTCATTTTATAACCTGTTTTGGAAGCTATCATTAAGCTATTGAAACAATTTTCCGACTCAATAAATAGCAATCATATAACTCTTGGACATTTTATCTTTTGTATGAAATGATTATCACTGTTCCGTTGATCCGAAGCAGAATGAATCACGCTTAAAGGAATGGATTTTTTCTTGGAATTTACTCAGCAAAAATAATGCCCTTTCCCAACACTTAAAAACGACAAACGGTAAACAGTTTCATCAAAGTGATTTCTTCGATATGGGGATATATTCACTACATCATGTCATATATTTCATATTCTTCATTACGAAATCCATATCCATGGCACCTATCGGTATCGAATTATCATCGACACCACGATTTTCGCTAAATGCTCCTTTCAGTTCGGCCTGTAAAAAAGACGGGTGGGTAATGTCGGGGACATAACCGGAGTGACGTAGGACTATACACAGGGGACAGCTTTTGTTAAATATATATTTTAAATATATTGTTTTATTTTCTTCTCCTACGTGAATACCTACCTATCTACCTGAAAAATGGATTAGTTTACTGTTTACTCTTTATGAATATGTTGATAGTTCTGAAAAGAACCTTTGGTGTTGTGTTTTTGTTATCACTCGATATTCCCATCTTGTTCGGTTAAACCTTCCTGTTTAGCGATTGCGTTTGCCACTCGCCACAGCTTTCACAGTTGGAAAATTTCTTCCCATCCAGCTTGTGACATGTTGTTCAGTAAATTACATTTAATGCGACGTGCCGGAGAAACACTTTGCCACTCACTGAAACTAATTGTTGCCTTGATGAGCGCCGAACCGAAGCTGCTCTGTTCTTGATGCGGGTTTTCTGATTGTCGTGAGCAGCTTTGCAAGCCAACTCGAGCACTCCGACGGCCGAAACTCTATAATCGCTGTTAGGTATACTGGTGCTCCGGGACCAATCCGTTCGGCCTAGTTACCCTTGCGGAGCAATCAGTGAATGCGACCAACAGGGAACTGGAGACCTGCACGGTTCGAGTGGGACTTTGCCTTTCCCTTAACTTGTCCTCCTTTGTTACGTCCACGATGCCGATGCCGTACAACCACACGGGTTTACGGTTTGAAAGAAAATAAGATATTTTTTGGGGTCCGCGTGTTTTATACTCTAGCGGTACACACTTACAGGATAGAGACAAATCGGTAGACTTAGCCAGAGGGACGAGTCCAACGAGGCGAACGAATGAGCGTTAAAAGGGAGCGATGGCAAAAAAATACATTCATTACGATTTGTTCGCTCGTTAGATTCACATGCAGGCTAAAAAGGGTCCTTTTCAGGATCACAAAATTATCTTCAATCTAAAGAGTTTATTGTTTTGTTATCACTCGATATCCTCATCTTGTTCGGCTAAACCTTCTTGTTTAGAGATTTGTTGCCACTCGGCACAGCTTTCATAGTTGGAAAATTTCTTCCCATCCAGCTTTGTCACATGTTGTACAGTAAATTACATTCAATGCGACGTGCCGAAGCGCCACTCAGTATCGCATTGGAGGCTATTTTAACCTGTAATTGAACATTTGCGATGACAGTAGTACAGTGTCGACTTTCAATGTGGGGTCATAATTTGGATCTCTATGTTTACAAAAATTTCCAACTAAATAAGTCGCATTACATGTCCGTCCAATTAGCTTAATGTCGAACTAATTGTAAATTACTGTACTTTCAATCTGGAAACAATTTAAGAATTGGTGAAAAATGAATAATCAGGAAAGTCCCCAACTATCAATAAGCTCAGAACAACTGTCAAATTCACATACTCATCAGATCCTGGCAAACAAATTATGAAAAAATCAATTTGTGTTTTATTATTATTTTGGATAATGTTTTAGAAAGCATTGAACTGTATTTCCTAAACTCTTTTTTGGAAGGTTTAATGGCCCTGAAAAGCGCCTTGTTTTATGGAATGGTTCCAATTTAGAAAACTTAGTACTCGTGGTATTGAAGAAAACTATTTCGAACGCCCTCGATGCCGCCTTGTTCTGGATTTGCCACCAAAGCAGTTTGTATAATGAACAAACTTTTTTCTTCTGCTACCTGATGCCGTTTTGCGAATGCGTTTGCCATTCGCCACTCGCTGCAACTGCCTGTTGTCTTGATGTCCACCGAACCGAATGTGTTTTGTTCCGAATGCGGTTTTTCTTATCGTCGCGAGCAGCTTTACCAGCCAACTGGATCACTTCGGCGGCCGAAACTATATAACGGCGGCTAGGTTGAGTGGTGCACTGGTACTAACGCGCTCGGCCTAGCTACCCTTGCGGGGAACTCCATATCAACACGGTTCGAGCAGGATTTTGCCTTTCCCTTCACTTTTCCTCCTTTACCATATCCAGACATGGGTGCTTGGGTTGGTTTGTTGATGTGTTGTGATGCGAACCGATGTGGTGTACGGTTTGAATGAGAATGATCGTTACGGCAGCGGAGCGGGGATTTTTAAGCTGACTGGCTGGCTCGAGAATTACGCATGTGTGAGACTGCGACCAATGTTTCGTTCATTTTTTTCTTTTTCATTTCCAATCGTGCTTCATTCTATTTCGCTGCTGCTCTGGTTGCCCGTTTTGGTCGGTACGATTTGAGGAGCACAAAATGGACCAATCAAAAATGGGCACATAGTGAATTTTGAGAATGCTTGATATTTCACAATTATTCAATTATTTATCTCAAGAAAAATGAAATGTTATTCGTTATGATAGATGCGTAGATATATTTCCTATCAATTGATGCAAAAACCTTTGCGATCTATTGAGAAATGCTCGAGTTATAAGCGTTCCAAATCTTGCATTTTTTCTTACTTGTTCAGTGCCTAGATTTCCATTTCACCCCCTATATCTTCCGGTTAGACGTAGTCCTACGTCAAAACCATTTCGAACGCACTCGATGCCGCCTTGTTCTGGATTTGCCACCAAAGCAGATTGTATAAAGAACAAACTTTTTTCTTCTGCTACCTGCTGCCGTTTTGCGATTGCGTTTGCCACTCGCCACTCGCTGCAACTGCCTGTTGTCGTGATGTCCACCGAACCGAATGTGTTCTGTTCTGAATGCGGGTTTTCTTATCGTCGCGAGCAGCTTTGCCAGCCAACTCGATCACTTCGGCGGCCGAAACTTTATAACGCTAGGTGGACTGGTGTACTGGAACTAACGCGCTCGGCCTAGCTACCCTTGCGGAGTAATTGGCGAATTCACCTACGGGGAATTGCAGGCTAACACGGTTCGAGCGGGATTTTGCCTTTCCCTTCACTTTTCCTCCTTTGTCATATCCAGACATGGCTGCTTGTGTTGGTTTGTTAATGTGATGTGATGCGAAATGATGTGGTGTACGGTTTCGATGACCATGATCGTTACGGATGGAAGGAAGGGCTTGTATTATAGAGACTTTAAACTTTTGCAGTTTATTCGTCTCTAGCCTTGAGAAAGGCCCTTTGAAAACTCTACTCTACTCTACTTCAGCGCTACCACCTCCGCCCTCTTGCCTTGAGAAAGGCACTCGATCCCTCGCCGTCCAGCTCGTCCAGCAACGATGTTGTCCAGTCGGTGTCCACACAAAGAATGATCGTTACGGAAGGAAGGAAGGTATTGTATTATAGAGACTTTAAACTTTTGCAGTTCATTCGTCTCTAGCCTTGAGAAAGGCCCTTTGAAAACTCTACTCTACTCTACTCCAGCGCCACCACCTCCGCCCTCTTGCCTTGAGAAAAGCACTCGATCCCTCCCCGTCCAGCCCGTCCAGCAACGATGTTGTCCAGTCGGTGTCCACACAAAGAATGATCGTTACGGCAGCGGAGCGGGGATTTTTAAGGATTTGGCTGGCTCGAGAATTACGCATGTGTGAGACTGCGACCAATGTTTCGTTCATTTTTTTCTTTTTCCTTTCCAATCGTGCTTCATTCTATTTCGCTGCTGCTCTGGTTGCCCGTTTTGGTCGGTACGATTTGAGGAGCACAGAATGGACCAATCAAAAATGGGCACATAGTGCATTTGGACAATGCTTGATATTTCACAATTATTCAATTATTTATCTCAAGAAAAATGAAATGTTATTCATTATGATAGATGCGTAGATATATTTCCTATTTATTGATGCAAAAACCTTTGCGATCTATTGAGAAATGCTCGAGTTATAAGCGTTCCAAATCTTGCATTTTTTCCTACTTGTTCAGTGCCTAGATTTCCATTTCACCCCTATATCTTCCGGTTAGACGTAGTCCTACGTCAAAAATTAAAGTAGAGAATATTACATTAGCATACGACCATTGTTGATTTTTTTTCATATTTTCACCAAAGCACTCAAAAAAGGGGCTAATCTCTGAGTGAAACGATGATCTTTTCTTCCATCCGACGCGACGATTCTATCGATTCCAATGTACCATGAATGGCGGTTAGGCTGCTCTGCTCCGCATCTCAATAGAGATTCTTGTCCGTTCTTCAGCGATGCATAAACTGTCTGCAAGTGCTCCGACATCTCGTGTGCTCAATATAGCTACTCCTCGGTATATTTTCAGCTTGGCGTCCGACGATAGAATGAGGCCAAGCACCATTATCGCTCTCTTTATATAGCCATATAGTTAACGTTGTAGTGATCGCCTATATACATAATCTCTTTTACGCTCCCCAACTCGTCTTCACCTTGTCCCTACGTTTCGCCCGTACCCGTGGTTGCTTGTAATGAATGCCTGTTTACTGCGGGAGCGCAGTCAAAATGTATGGGAAAGTAGGGATTTCTTTCTTCCACTTTTCATCAATTTGAGCTTTATATGAACTGAAAAATCATAATGTAGAGCATATAAAAAATTTCTGAGGATATTTTCTATTAATTCGTGTATTTGGAATAAAAATCCATCAATTCTCGCGTAACTTTTGGAAAGGTCCTATGTAACAAATGTAAACAAATCGAGTTAATGGATGCACGCTATTAGTTTTCAATAATTGAATGTATTACAAAAACAATCGTTCACGTATCTATCTTCTTCATCTTTTTGTCGCCGATACAAAAAAGACGGGTGGGTAATGTCGGGGACATAACCGGAGTGACGTAGGACTATACAAAGGGGACAGCTTTTGTTAAATATATATTTTAAATATATTGTTTTATTTTCTTCTTCTACGTGAATACCTACCTATCTACATGAAAAATGGATTAGTTTACTGTTTACTCTTTATGAATATGTTGATGGTTCTGAAAAGAACCTTTGGTGTTGTGTTTTTGTTATCACTCGATATTCTCATCTTGTTCGGTTAGCATTCCTGTTTAGCTGTTGCGTTTACCACTCGCCACAGCTTTCACAGTTGGAAAATTTCTTCCCATCCAGCTTGTGACATATTGTTCAGTAAATTACATTTAATGCGACGTGCCGGAGAAACACTTTGCCACTCACTGAAACTAATTGTTGTCTTGATGAGCGCCGAACCGAAGCTGCTCTGTTCTTGATGCGGGTTTTCTGATTGTCGTGAGCAGCTTTGCAAGCCAACTCGAGCACTCCGACGGCCGAAACTCTATAATCGCTGTTCGGTATACTGGTGCTCCGGCACCAATCCGTTCGGCCTAGTTACCCTTGCGGAGCAATCAGTGAATGCGACCAACAGGGAACTGGAGACCTGCACGGTTCGAGTGAGACTTTGTCTTTCCCTTAACTTGTCCTCCTTTGTTACGTCCACGATGCCAAGCCGTACAACCACACGGGTTTACGGTTTGAAAGAAAATAAGATATTTTTTTGGGGTTCGCGTGTTTTATACTCTAGCGGTACACACTCACAGGATAGAGACAAATCGGCAGACTCAGCCAGAGGGGCGAGTCCAACGAGACGAACGAATGAGCGTTAAAAGGGAGCGATGGCAAAAAAATACATTCATTACGATTTGTTCGCTCGTTGGATTCACATGCAGGCTAAAAAGGGTCCTTTTCAGGATCACAAAATTATCTTCAATCTAAAGCGTTTATTGTTTTGTTGTCACTCGATATCCCCATCTTGTTCGGCTAAACCTTCCTGTTTAGCGATCACTTCGGCAGCCGAAACTAACGGCGGCTAGGTGGACTGGTGCACTGGTAATAACGCGCTCGGCCTAGCTACCCTTGCGGAGCAATTGGCGAATACACCTACGGGAAACTACAGTCCAAAATGGTTCGAGCGGAATTTTGCCTTTCCCTTCACTTTTCCTCCTTTGCCATATCCAGACATGGCTGCTTGTGTTAGTTTGTTGATGTGTTGTGATGCGAACCGATGTGGTGTACGGTTTGAATGAGAATGATCGTTACGGCAGCGGAGCGGGGATTTTTAAGCTGACTGGCTGGCTTGAGAATTACGCATGTGTGAGACTGCGACCAATGTGTCGTTCATATTTTTTCTTTTTCCTTTCCAATCGTGCTTCATTCTATTTCGCTGCTGCTCTGGTTGCCCGTTTTGGTCGGTACGATTTGAGGAGCACAAAATGGACCAATCAAAAATGGGCACATAGTGCATTTTGACAATGCTTGATATTTCACAATTATTCAATTATTTATCTCAAGAAAAATGAAATGTTATTCGTTATGATAGATGCGTAGATATATTTCCTATCAATTGATGCAAAAACCTTTGCGATCTATTGAGAAATGCTCGAGTTATAAGCGTTCCAAATCTTGCATTTTTTCCTACTTGTTCAGTGCCTAGATTTCCATTTCACCCCCTATATCTTCCGGTTAGACGTAGTCCTACGTCAAAATATCCAATGTACAGATTCGAATTTTAAGCACCCGGCTCTTACTTCGGACGCCACTTTCCTCCGACGGCCGAAACGTCCGAAGTAACAAAGCAGTCAAAACAACTCGCAGTCGTACTTCGGTCGTTTTGGAATTTGTTTCTTACAGGTGTTGTTATCGATTTCAGTGCAATTCAACGAGTGATAACAATAATAATCAGTCTTTAGAACGAAATGCTGATATTTGGATTGTTGTTTATTAGTTAGTTTCAAATTTTTATAGTGCAACGTAATATGTCCAATGTGCAAACGCGGGCAGCCAAAACGTCCAATGTAACATTTTTCGCTCCGAGGCTTCAACCTTAATCTCAAATCACGGAACAATAGTTACGATTGGTTTTACGAAGTTATTCTTGACAGCTAGTGGTGAAAACAGTGATAAAGATTGATAGCTTTTAAGACAATTCGCGAAATAATGTTCGGGTCTTCAACTACGTTTTTCTCGAGTTGGCGAAAATGTTACATTGGACCTTTTCAAAAGTTACGCGAGAATTAATTAAAGAGGTATTAACGTTCAAAAACTGAACACTTTTTCACATCGAAATATCGAAATGAGCCCCTATATTGGAAGGTTAGACGTAGTCCTTCGTCAAAAAGCACACCCTCCACCTGGAACACACCCGACAGAATCAGGGGTATGACTAAAACGTCAAATCCCTCATATTGCCAGTGTACCCAATATTGCTGCGGTTCACTGACATATTGGTTCTGTCAATTACTTTTGCTTACAACTCGGTCCGATTATATAGACTCTAAACTCCATGTTAAATGTGAACACCTCCATATGAAACCGAAATATCAAATATCAAAATCGCTCATTCAGTTAGAAATGAAGCAGCGCATTTTTTTTAATTTTTACTATCTTCGTGATTTCAACTATTTCAATCCTCGCAAATGATATGTTAGTAAACAAATGGAGCCATATTGTTTTTGATTTTGGGTAGCCTATATTCAATTGATGTCTAACCCCTGGACAGAATGTGAGCTTTAAGTGCGATTCACATACAGCATCCACGTCACTAACGTCACTTGTGCTCCCTTGGCCGAGTGGTTAGCGTCATAACTAACATGCCGGGTGTTCCGGTTCGATTCCCGTTCTGGTCGGGGGAATTTTTCGTCAAAGAAATTTCCTCCGACTTGCACAGTGATCACGCGTATTCTAGAGCTTGCCACTCAAAATGCATTCAAGGCGTGTTATTTGGCATAGAAATCTCAACTAAGTACTAATAAAAATGACGCAAGTAATACTACGTTGAGACGGCGAAGTTCCTCTAGGAACGTTAGTGCCATTGAAGAAGAAGAAGAAGAAGAAGAAGAAGAAGATCCACGTCACGTTCACGTTCCGTCACGTCACGTTGCGTCAATTATTCTTCCATGCAATTCTTAGGGAAGCATTCACATACACCATCAACGGCAGGTCGAAGTTTCCGTTGCCGGTGTATGTGAATGTTTTCATAAGAATTGCATGGAAGAATAATTGACGTAACGTGACGTGACGTGGATGTTGTATGTGAATCGCACTTTATCCTTCTTGTCTGAGGTATTGGAATGTGACACTTTCAACCAACAAAACATAAGTAAAACGAACGATGACTCACCACAAGAGATCTATATATCGCATTGTTATAAAGTTTGAATTTAAAGGACTCCTCTACCAGTCTACTTTGATCGCAACTCATTAGCTACTTCACTTGTTTCAGTCTTGTCAAAAATAAAATCATTCAAGTGTAGAAATAGAAACGAACAGATGGTGTTTTTACTCTCGTGCGTTTTTCCCTGCATTTATAAAAGTTGGCGACGAGTATAGTAAAAAAAGAATCCCGTGAATTATTTTGAAAATATTGCGACAAGCTACAATTTGAAGATTCGCGTAACGGACCGTAGTTTACCCGAGCTACCGAGGTTTTTACCCGAGAAAAGTTGCTGTTGCTGTTTTTTTTCTGCTGCATTCTGCGGCGTACGTTGACGGTGTTACGCTTTGGGGTCGAGTATCGCTCTGGAAAAAGAAGAATTATCTATTGTTGTGTTAATACGATAGACTGCCGTTTGCTTGGCTTTCAATGTTGCTAGTTGTACTGTTGATGTTGTGCTGGTGCTGATCGAGGGGAAATAAACCGTGCTGTTGCATCCAGAAAACTTCCGATACTTTTGATATTGGTTTGAAGATAACTACTCCGACCTTAAATTCACCGGTGACGCCGACGCTATCAATCGAACCATTCGATAAGAACAAATCGAAATGGGCGCGCTGGGTGAAACGTTTCGAAGGTGCACTTCGGATTTTTGGTGTGCAGGAGCGGAATAAAAAGATGATGTTGCTTTATTACATGGAAGCGGAAACATAATTTGCTGTGCGATCATCTCGTCCCAGCAGAACCGGTGACAAAAACCTACGAAAATATTGTGGAAATTTTGGAGAAGTTGTTCGATCCGAAACTCTGGAAATTCCGCTCGCGTTTACAAAAGGAGGGAGAGTCAATAATGGATTTTGTGACAGCACTACAAAGGGAGTCGAAATACTGCAATTTTGGCGAGTATCTGGATAAAGCTTTACGGAACCAGCTCGTATTTGGTTTACGTAATCAGTGAATCAGGTTAATCCTTACTTAGGACCTTACTTTTGAGAAGTTTAAGCAACTAGCTGTATCTATGGAAGCATCTGGAGAAGGTGTCGAGGTTCTCAGCAGACGAGTACACTAGCTAAACTTGGTTGAGAAAGGCCAAAACAACATCGATATTGGAGTGAACGCTGTCAGCACCAGGGCATCCATATTTTCTGTGTCTCAGTTCCAAATCTGATAATCGTTACGGTATAGACATGAAGAAGGTTAGATATGAGAAACGACAAACCAACCTTCTTGAAGAAGATATAGATTCGAAATCGTTTAACGGTTCAGAAAATATTTGCGATTTTGATGGTAAACGATAATAGACTGTATTCAAAAATCTTTTTAAAGTTAAGAACTTCGAACACGATTATAAAATTTGAGGCCGATAGCGGATCAACAGTTTCTCTGATGAGCATTACCGATAAGACAAAATTTCTGAAAGATGTACCTTTGCAAAGATCGAATTTCGTGAAGTGAATCGTAAAGTTGAAAAGTTATTGTGGGAGTACAATCAAAATTCATGGTGTTATGAATGTTCATGTAAGGTACATGGGAGGGACTTGTATGCTTCGCCTGTTCATAGTTGAAGGCAATAAGCACCCTTGGTCGTGAGTGGATGCACCGTTTGCAACTGAATTGGAATGATATCAGGGGATAGTAACTTCAAGCAAAAAAGTGGGACCGATTCGAGATTGCTTTTATGTAAACAGTGAACTTTTTTTACACTCTAAAAATCGAACCGACTTGCACTGACAACTGAATGATATTGTCAATTTGTGCGAGATGCCTCAAAACAGCTGGGAATAAATATTGTTTATATACAGTAAGTTACATTTAATGCGACGTTTAGATTATTGAACAGACCTGTAATGTGACACGTTTAATTGGACATTTGTGTAAACATCGAGTTCGGGGACCAAATTATGGCGCCACATTAAAGTTGCCACCAGACGTCGACACTGTACCACTCACATCGCCAATGTTCAATTACAGGCCAAAATCGCCTCCAAAGCGACACTGAGTGATGCCTCGGCATGTCGTATTAAATTTAAATTACTGTATTATGTTGTTATTTATGTCATAATGCATATGTCATAATGCATAATGTCATAAGCAATGAACACACATTTATTTTCCACTTGGAACAGTATTCACGATGATTGGATGGATGAATATACGAATCCTACATGCATCTAGTACAACTATTGTCATGCGTATATACGATTTACTACAGACAACCCAAAAACGAATGGCGGAAAACGTTCTTAATAATTATGATAATTAATATAGATTCTTGTAAATACATGTATGTTTGGAATATTACGATAAAAATTATTTTTAAGTCAGAATATTTCCGGTTTTAAGAAAAGTGAAAGTTAAAGTTGCTTTTTTTATTTTTAACTTTTAAGAACGAAAGATTATCTGTTTGCCGGTCTTTTGAGTTCTGATAAACATAGTGACAAAATAAATTAGTTCAACTTCGTCATTCAATTGCACTTAACTCAAAACTGTAGACATGAGATTATGAACTTGACAAACCAAGCTGCCAAGTATGCCATCCCAGCAAACATTCAATCGTATAACTATCGTATATAGAGCATCGAATATCTGATATTTTGGGTGGTATATGATGCGCCTAAATAGCATATACAGTAAGTTACCTCTAATCCTCGACATACCGAAGCACTACTCAGTGTCGCATTAGAGGTGATTGGCCTGTAATTGGACATTCACAATGATAGTGGTACAATGTCGACGTCTTGTGGCGACTTCCAATCTGGGGCCATACTTCGGGTACCAAACTCGATGTTTACAAAATATCCAATTAGAGAAGGAAAAGTCCTATTATTTGTATCCCATTACAAGTCTGTCCAATTAACTAAATGTCGAATTAGAGGTAATTTACTGTACATGCAAGGTTATTAGGCAATACCTAATAACATAATAAGTCTGTTGTCATACGAATATACGATTCATCACTGCCATAAAAAATGGCGGAAAATATTAAAGTAAAATGTTCGGCCCGGGGAATCACCATTTTTGTATGTATATAGAACCCTTATAAACATTATGTTTGTACAAATAGGAATCAATCAATTGACTTTCAGATATATAAATATTTGATATGAGTGGGGCCACGCTTATAAAATTGCTCCGATGGGATTTGAACTCCGGTTGTTTGGATTATAAGTTAGCGCTCAACTTCCGAGTCGATAAGTCGATTTTATCAGACGAGAAGATTTTGGAAGTCGTTCACAGACTATTTGATACGTTGTTGGTTTCTTTCATCTACGCTATCCGCGACGGCACTTTCCGTGATGCCGCGTCGCGAAAATACGTTTCGCGTCGACTACTCGCAATTTCCGAAATTGCTTTCTCATGACGAGATCCATAAGTTCGTTGGAAAAGAACTCGGACTTACACGTGAGAATGTTCTGCAACTTCAGCCAAGCAGACGGCTTGCATGTACCTTCGTCAAGGTCAACAACCTCCAACTTGCTGAACAAATAGTGGAGCAGCACGACAACAAGCACGAGTTCGTGTTTGAAGGGAAATCATACAAACTACGAGTTACGATGGAGGACGATGCCACCCCCCGCTACACCTTCAACAACGATACCATCCGCAACACAAGCTGTAATCCAGCTATCGCCCATCTCATTCCCGAACGCCACCACGTCGCATCGTAGACCCGATGGCAACGAAACAGACAATTCACAAGCTTCCCAAGGCTCGAATGGCAGCCGACGCTCGCGTAGACAACCACCAGGCAAGAAAATGCGTCACTACGGAGAAGACGTCATCTTCACCGAACACGTACAAGTTAGAATCTCCGACGAAGAAATCCAATAAAATGGAGTACGTCAGTTGTAACATCGGGACGATCAATATAAATACCATCACCAACCAAACCAAGCTAAACGCCCTTCGCACGTTTGTTCGCACAATGGAGTTGGATATTGTGTTTTTGCAGGAGGTAGAGAACGAGCAGTTAGTCTTGCCTGGCTACAACGTTGTCTGTAATGTCGACCACTCAAGGAGAGGAACGGCAATCGCTTTAAAACAACACATCAAATTCTCACATGTAGAGAAGAGTCTAGACGGAAGATTACTCGCCCTCCGTGTCCACAACACAACGCTCTGTAATGTGTATGCCCCATCAGGTTCCGTTCTCCGTGCTGAAAGAGAGCGGTTCTTCAACAACAGCATTGCCTATTACCTTCGTCATCGGACCGACCACGTCGTCTTAGGTGGCGATTTCAACTGCGTGATTCGTCAATGCGATGCGACGGGGCAAAACTCGAGTCCCGCTCTTCTAGCCACCGTTCAGCAGTTACATCTGCATGATGTGTGGCAACGACTTCGTTCACGAGAGATCGAGTATACTTACATCACACACAACTCTTCGTCTAGGTTCGATCGTTTCTACGTGAGCAACGGTCTCCGAGAACAGCTGAGATCAACAGCTGTACATGTGTGCTGTTTTTCGGATCATAAGGCCGTCACCATGAGAATTTGCCTTCCTCTCCCCGACAGAGCACATGGTCGTGGATTTTGGTCTCTCCGTCCGCATCTACTGACCGCTGAAAATATTAACGAGTTCCAAATACGGTGGCAGTTTTGGACTCGTCAACGACGAAACTATCGGTCGTGGATGGAATGGTGGCTATCGTGCGCAAAGCCTAAAATAAAGTCTTTTTTCCGATGGAAGTCCAAAACAGCATTCGATAACTTCCATCGTGAACAACATCGTCTCTTTCAGTTACTACGGAATGCGTACGATGGCTACCAAAACAACCCTGCCATGCTCACCACCATCAATCGAATAAAAGCAAAGATGCTGACACACCAGCGAGCGTTCTCCGAAATGTTCGTGCGAATCAACGAAACCTTCGTTGCTGGTGAGCCGCTATCGACTTATCAGCTGGGCGAGCGAGTGCGACGAAAAACAACCATCGAGCGTCTGCGAAATGAGAGAGATGAAATCATCGATGATTCTGCTGCTATACAGAACCATATGGTCGAGTATTTCAGTAATCTGTACGCGCTCGGCAATGTAGAAGAGGGAGAATGGGGACCTTTCCAGTGTGAGAGAATCATTCCCGAGCAGGATGATGCAAACGAAGCTTGTATGTATGAAATCACTACGGCAGAAATACTTTTTGCTATCCGCACAAGCGCATCGAAAAAGTCTCCAGGACCCGACGGACTACCAAAAGAGTTTTTTCTGCGAACTTTCGATGTGATACATCGTGAGCTTAACCTGGTTATGAATGACGCTATCAGGTCAAATTTTCCATCCCATTTCGTCGATGGGGTGATCGTGCTGGTGAAGAAACGAGATTCGGGGGACAGCGCACGTTCCTACCGCCCAATTAGTCTAGTCAACTATGACTACAAAATTTTGTCGCGTGTTTTGAAGCAGCGACTTGAAAATGTGCTTCGAGCTCATAGTGTTTTGACTCGCTCACAAAAATGCTCGAACGGCGAGCACAACATTTTCCAAGCAACGTTAGCATTGAAGGACAGAATTGCACAGCTGAAGGCGGGCAGACAAAAAGGCAAGCTGATCTCGTTTGATCTCGATCATGCTTTCGATCGTGTGGATCATCGCTTTTTATTTACTACGATGCGAGATTTGGGTTTCAACCCAGAACTGGTGAATTTGCTTTCCCGTGTAGCAGCAGCCTCTTCCTCTCGCTTGCTCATCAACGGGCACCTCTCCGCTCCAATCCAAATCCAACGTTCTGTCCGACAAGGGGACCCTCTCTCGATGCACTATCTTCACCCACTTCTTCTGCGATTAGAGCAAGTGTGTGGGGCAGATTTAATTATCGCTTACGCAGATGACATCAGTGCCATTGTATCGAGTGCCGAAAAGCTTGATGCGATGCGATGCTTGTTCCAGCGTTTTGAGAGAATAGCAGGGGCACGTTTGAATGAAGATAAAACCACCGCAATTGACGTCGGATGTGTGAATGATCCAATCACTGCACCGTGGCTTCGCACGGGAGGTTCCATCAAAATTCTTGGGATAATCTTCACCAACTCGGTCCGAGGTATGGTGAAAACAAATTGGGACATACTCGTGACCAATTTTTCGCGTCTAGTATGGTTGCACTCTTCAAGAAGCTTATCACTACACCAGAAGGTAACACTGTTGAACGTTTTTATCTCATCACGGACATGGTACATGGCAGCAAATCTGTCTCCAATGGCAGCACACGTGGCAAAACTGACAACCATTATGCGACGCTTTCTTTTCCGTGGTGCGTGTGCAACCATCCCAATGGAGCAGCTAGCGCGAAGACAGGAGGATGGCGGTCTCAACCTTCAATTGCCAGCGATGAAGTGTAAGGCGCTGTTAATCAATCGGCACCTACACGAAATGAGCTCCCTTCCCTTTTACAATTCCTTCCTCTCCCAAACAACCGTCCCCCCCTCAGACCTTCCTTGCCTAAAGCTTATCCTAAATCATCATCCAAATTTCCCCTTCCAAATCCGAGAGCAGCCTTCCGCCAATCTCATCCATCGTTTCTTCATAGAACGTACAGCAAAACCGAAAGTCGAAATAGCAAATCCTGCAATTAACTGGCCCCGTGTGTGGAAGAATATTGCTGTTCGGAAGTTATTGCCTTCACAACGTAGTCTTCTTTACATGTGGGTAAACGAAAAATTCTCGCACCGGCGTCTGATGTTCGTTATGAGGAGAACGGACGATGAAAATTGCTTACACTGTTCTTCGAGTGTGGAAACAATACAGCACAAATTTTTTGGCTGTCGGAGAGTACGAGATGCTTTCAATGTGCTACAACAAAAGCTGCTAGTGGTATCTGGTAGACAACGCGCACTCCATTTAGAGGATCTCCTTCGACCGTCGTTGGAGGGGTTTGAAACAAATGAACGAATTTTGATAATGAAACTGTTATTGACATATATCACCTTCATTGATAGTAGTAATGGTAGGATTGATATAGATGAGTTGAAATTTAGTTTTGAAGTCGAGAATGAATCAACCATGTAAATAAATTTTTACCAAACAAAAAAGACAAATAAACGTATTAAAAAAAAAAAAAAGATTATCAAGCCGCAGCTATCTCGTACGGCTACCTGAAATATGATTCTAGGGCAATTAAAGTTCTTACATATGATACGAAAGAGTTGCACTCGGATACTTCATTACTGATTGTTTATTGTGCTTTAGTGGAAGTATCGCAAAATTTATATAGAAATTGTTAAATAAAATTCAGTACTACATGTTTCAAGTAATCAAATAACATGAAGTAAAAAATTTCATTCATATTTTAACAATTTAAAACTGCCTTCGGGCCTGCCCAGCAAACATTAAATCGTAAAAAAAAATTCGAGGGTGGTATCAGAGATACGACCGCTTAGAACGTAGGGCTACGCAATCTTTTTTCTTTTGAAATTTGATGGTTTATCATTTCGAATATTATTTGCGAATATGTCGAAATTTCATAAATAACTCTTTAGTAAAAAGTTCTAGGGACCCTGAAAATGTTTAATGGCTTGCGTAGTTTTGTAGACTCATTTCGAGAAGCAACGATCATTTTTTGCCCTTGCGAGAACAATATGCTATGGTCATATGTCGCAATTCGTTTCTTTATATCAATGCACGCATTGCACTGAATATTAACGAGTGGCATCTTCCGTGCATCGCCATCGAAGACGAATGAACTCTCTGAGTTTCAAGTGTCTATAATTCAAAAGAAGAAGAAGAAGAAGTGCATCGCCATTCAACAAGCATCAAAAACGGGTCTAACAGATGCATACAGTTGCAGTGCTAAATATGAAACATCACAAGAATGACCGTTTATGAAAAATCGTTTTTCGACTCTCGGTCGATACCGTCAACAAAGTTTCTAAGTTCTATGTTTTGCGCAATGAAAACAAGCTACACACAAAAAAACCAAACACTGATGTTTAGAAGCGACCTAAAATCATTTGTACTCTTCTCTTTTTTCGCCTGCTTTGCCATGCCTCGGATGGTTGTGTTAATTGCAATGCCAGATGCACTTCAAGTGAAATATTCATTAACCTTCACAGCTCGAAGGGATACATTAAACACAAAACGAGCAGAATAAGCGACCTTTGTTGTTTCGGGCACAGAAATATTCTGAGAATTTTCCTCAGAGGAGATGCAATACTTATACGCTAGCGACAGCTTAATACTATGCAAGGGTGGAGTTTACTTCGCAATTTTTTTCTATTCGATCCCCCTTCGTTGTTTCTGTTCTAGCGGCTGCATAAGTTACCCGTTATTGACAGCTCTGTTCGGGAAAGCACACAAATGGACAGAACAAATGTATGGAAAAATGGGAATGCTTCCCATTTCATCAATTTGAACCATATACAGACTATGGGATTGTAATGTATAGCATATCAAACAAAAAAAATCTTAGAAAATTTCCAATTCGATTGGTATACAAAACGTTTAAATCAGTTCGTAGCAAAAATAGTTATTGACGTTAACTTTATTTCATAAAAACGTGACCTGTTTTCTGATTTGGCACCCTTAATGTAAGACGTAGTCCTACGTTAAAAATCTAAAATTGGAGGCGATATACATACATCTAAGACACATTACTTGTATGATGTGTATAACTGGCATATGCATATGAAATTGGAGGCCATATACATGTATATGGGGTATATGATATAATATAAACGATAATTATACGATTTATTATTTTCTAGGATGTATGTATATCGTCTCCACGATTGCATGTATGGGCTGGCTAGGCGCATCATATACATGCAATATATATTAATCATACTTGTATGTTTGTGAATATAATCCTCAAAATAAAATAATTACACTAAACCTTCATTTCAAACAACTTATACAGTTACCAAATCACGCAATAAACATCAAGAATTGCTGGGAATCTCTTATCAATATTCGTTCAAATTTAAAAATGTGCTTAACTCCAGTTTTGTTGACAACTTTTATGCATTCAATTAAATCGTACGATAAATCATATATAAACATAAACATTCCCACCTTTCATCCTTCATTAAACACCTCGTAGTAGAAATCTGTCAGTATGCATACACTCTCCTATGAAACATAGTGGAAAAAAATATATTCGTCGATGTAAACAAGCAGTGAAAAAGGAGACACTGATTTGTATGAAGTTCCACTGCCGTGATGATATTATGAGAAACGATGCGACAACTATAAACAAAATTCGTCTAGAGTCTCCAGCGCCAGAAATGGTTAATGATTTGATTGATAAGTTTCCAACGGTGTTTGATAATTCGATTGGTAAAATGAAAAACGTTCAAGCTTCTTTAGCTTTAACACCGAATTGTAAGCCCGTGTTCTTGAAAGCTCGTACACTTCCGTTTTCTATTAAGGATATTGTTGAAAAAGAAACCAGATCAAACATAGAGTTTTGGTTGAGCTAAATCACAGTGAATGGGCTACACCTATTGTTCCTGTAATGAAATCTCAAAACAAAGCTCACGGTGAATAAAAATCTGTTGGTAGATGAACACCCGTTACCACCATTGATGAGTTGTTCGCAAATATGGCTGGGGGGGGGATAAAGTTTTCTAAGATGGACTTAGCTCAAGCGTATTTGCAAATGGAAATTAAGCCTGAGGATCAGCCAATACTATCTTTGAACACGCACCGCGGATTATTTCATCCTACTCGTCTGCTTCAGCACCTGCTATTTTTCAAAGGGAAATTTCTCAGGTTCTACAAGGAATTCCTGGTGCGTCCGTGTTTTTGGACGACGTGAAGATCACTGGGCCGGACAATGCAACGCACTCAAAGGGTGCACGAGGTTTTGCGACGATTTCAGAATTATAATATGGGAATTAATAAAGCAAAATGCGAGTTTTTTGCTGATAATATTCAGTATTACGGATACATAATTGATCGCCAGGGAATACGCAAAAAGAAACAAAAAGTTGACGCTATACAAGACAGGCCCAGACCGCAAAATAAAGAACAATTAAGGGCATTTGTGGGACTGGTAAACTATTACGTATGACTATTACTATTGCTAATACTATGGAGTACCAACATTACCCGATAATAATAATCTTTTGGAGAATTGTACGGTATATGTGTGGAGTGCAGCATACGCAAACGCAAAATGTGGGTCAAACATAAAATGCAGTCTGAACGAGTATTGGTTCATTATGATATGAATCTTCCTCTTGTTTTAGCAACGGATGCTACGGCGTTGGGGCAGTATTAAGCCACGTTTAACCAGATGGAAGCGAGCATCCTATTCAGTACACTTCTCACACTCTCAATTCCACTCAACAAAATTATACACAAGTAGATAAAGAAGCTTACGCCATCGTGTTTGGTGTAAAAAGATATCATCAATACCTTTTCAGAAGGAAGTTCATTCTTGTTACTGATAACAAGCCTGTGGCTCAAATTTTCTCACCTACGAAAGGATTGCCTACATTATCAGCAACAAGAATGCAGCATTACGCTGTGTTTTTGGGAAGTTTTGACGTTGAAATTCGTTATCGAAGTTCCAAGCAACACGGAAATGCAGATGGAATGTCTCGTTTACCAATTAAAAACTATAACAGCAAACTGCACCTTGAGATAGCTGATGTACTTGAGATTCAACAAATTGAGATGCTTCCGATTACGGTGATAGAGCTCGCTCATCACACTGCAAAGGGCACATCTATACGCAATTTAATTCAAGGGCTACGTGCAAGCCAATCCGTTGAAGGTCGCGATCGTTTCGGTATTAATCAGAACGAGTTTTCTCTACATCAAGGCTGTCTTTTGAGAATATTTAGTGTATATATCCCAACTACACTACGTCGCAGGGTACTGGGCGAACTACATGCAGGTCATTTTCACGATTCATATCTCGTATGAAATCACTAGCCAGGTCATATTGTTGGTGGTGTAATATCGATAATGATATTGCAGACTTAGCACTAGATTGCTCTAATTGTGCTAGAACAAGGCCGAATCCAACTAAAGTACCAGTACATTCTTGGGAGAGGCCATCAGAACCTTTCGAGAGAATCCACGCCGATTTCTCTGGTCCTTCCATGGGACTTTATTTCGTTATAATTGTAGATGCTTACAGTAAATGGCCAGAAGTAAAAGTGATATGACAACCCAAACTACAATCCAAAGAATGAAAGATTTTTTCCCTACGTTCGGGATACCGTCCGTAATAGTTACTGACCGTGGCACAGAGTTTGTTTCTGATCAATTCCAAGCCTTCCTGAAAAGTTACGGTATTACTCATAAGATGGAAGGTCCATATCACCCTGCAACCAATGGACAAGCAGAACATGTGCAAACAATCAAAGATAAACTCAAGGCCGTGAAGTGTTCACGTTCAGATATAAAAATGGCGCTACTAGATTTTTTTTGGCATACAGACGAACGATTCATCCTACAACAGGACAAAGCCTTTCGATGCTTGTATTCGGCAGGTAAATTAAGTCTCGTCTTGATTTAATGATTCCAGATGTAGAAAATAAATGCACTACTCGAGGAGAGGAAGAAGTAGTGCGATCTTTCTAGGTAAAATAGGGTCGCTGTCAGGGATTATCTATCAAGTACGGAAAAGTGGAGATTTGGTGTCGGCTTCTAATACTAACATCTGTTAGACGGTAGTAAAGAACATTAGTTAGGGAGGAAGAGATTTTATAAAGTTCGAATTTAAAGGACTCCATTACCAGTCTACTTTGATCGCAACTCATTAGCTACTTCCCTTGTGTCAGTCCTGTCAAAAATAAAATCATTCACGTGTAGAAATAGAAACGAACAGATGGTGTTTTTACTCTCGTGCTTTTTTCCCTGTATTTATACCATGTTGAAGTATGCAAAGCTTATGACTATTGATAGATCGATTCTCGAAGCAGAACTTGTTGGGCTATATATAGAGCCCATGTTATGTCTATTCGTTCATAGCATAACAATAGACAGATAGATTTTACTGCGTTGAAAATGTCGAGCATCATTCGCGGGAAGTTTTGATTTTCTGTTTCCATTAGAAGAAAGGTGCTTCGAATGCTTGTGGAAACTTATGGAAAAAAAATCCATCCGATAGTGCATAACCATCGGATAGATTTTGTAGGGAATGATTATGACGATTTAAAAGTGGTGATTGTTATGTTAAAGACAAAAAGCGTCCGGGTCAACCGCAAAAGTATAAAGTATCCGTGTCAAACACAAACAGAGCTTGCAGAATCATTTAAAATAATTCGACAATCTATTTCTAAACGACTCAAAGACACAGGATACATCCAAAAGCAAGGAAACTATGTTCCGTGTGAATTGAATGCGAGAGATATCGAACGGCGATTTTGCATGTCCGAATTGTTGCTTGAACGGCACAAAGGGATGTCCTTTTTGCATCAAATCTTTACCGGGGACGAAAAATGGATTCACTACGACAATCCAAAATGCAAAAGATCGTATGTAAAGCTAACCAGGAACATTAACGACGAGGCCGAATATCCACGGTGCCAAAGTAATGCTCTGTATTTAGTGGGATCAAAAGGGTGGAATCCAATAGTTGTTAAAACCTGGTCAAACGAATGATTACAATCGTCAATGGTCTACAGGCAACAATTGATCCGTTTAGAGCAAGCTATCGGCGGAGGATTAACGAATACAGCTTTAATCGAAGGGAATAGAAGGAAACTGAAAAACTGTTTTTTTGACGTAGGACTACGTCTTTCATTAAGGGTGCCATATCAGAAAACAGGTCACGTTTTCATGAAATAAAGTTAACGTTAAGAACTATTTTAGCTGAGAATGGATTTTAACGATTTGAATACCAATCGAATTGGAAATATTCTAAGATTTGTTTCAAATGCTACTAGCTGACCCGGCAAACTTCGTCCCGCCAAAAATTTGTTTTTTGTTATAAATACCTTCAAACATTCACGTTTTCTTACTAAGCGCAAGTTCATGAGTCCAATCGCCGAACTGTTCATTGATTGATCATCCAATCGACCCCGTTGAATTTACCTTTTAATCAAAAATTCTTAGTACTTCTACCGAAGCTCATCATTATAATATCAAATTATTTTTAGACACAATTCTCGTTCACGATTTTTCAACCACTTGCAAATAACATTTTTTCCGTTTCATGGAATAAATGTTTGATACAGAAAATATGATAGAACAAAGACAGACCCCTCCACTCTTCTTCCCTTAGAGAGGGGGAAGGAGTGTCTATTCACCATAGAAACATTTCGTTCCCCCTCCGTGGACAAGCGTGGACATTCCTTATACCCCTCCCCCTGTTGTCCACGTGGACATTCCTCCGGTTTTGAGGAAAAACAAATTTGGTTTCGTTTGTTTGATTAATTCTCGAGTAATGCAGAAATTTGTGTTTCATTTGTATGGCAGCCCCCCTTAGATAGGGGGGTGGAGGGTCTAACCACCATAGAAATATTTATTGCACCCTAAAACCTCCAGACGCCTAATTTGGTTGCATTTGCTAGATTGATTCTCAAGTAATGTAAAAATTTTTGTTTCATTTGCATGGCAGCCCCCCTTAGGGGGCTGTCCACATACCACGTGGACAGAAAAAGCATAATTTTAGACTCCCCTCTCCCCCTCCGTGGACAAGCGTGGACATTCCTTATACCCCTCCCCCTGTTGTCCACGTGGACATTCCGGTTTTGAGGAAAAAATCTAGAAATTCAATTTTTTTTCGCTTAAATTCCCTTTCAAGTTTGTTTCTATTTGCTATTCCATATTTTTATTGATAAAAATTATGTCCTTACCAAGGATAACGATTTTCCTTGAAATCTTCGATTTTTTTCAACATTGTCCAGAACTCATTATTTTCTTCCGAATTTCATTTACGTTATCTCCATATCCATTTTAAAATATTGATTATGAACATATTCTCGAGTATTTTTATTAAATCTGGCTGGCTGTTTGAATTTTTCTAAAAATCAGACGATGAAATCAAGCACTTTGTTTGAAAACAGAATTTTCTCGTCTAAACATCAATGACTTTCGCTTTTACAGGTTCGGTAGTGCCTAATGGCTATAATGAACCTAGCAAAAACAAAACATCTGCAGTATCATCGTGATCGATGATCTCATTGACCTACAGCCCTTAATTGTTAAATCATGCTAAATATTATCCTGAAAAATTCGTGCCGTTTCTAAGGAAAAAACCAAAAGCATATTTTTGTAGACTTACATCTTTTCGATCATAGATGCACCGTTTTTTCCTGAATATTTCAGCATCCTTCATGCAACTTGAGAATTCCATCCTCTCAGAACGCAGTTGGCTATGCAGTAAGTTGAAGTTCTTACAAGAATCTTAACAGTTGATAATCTGAAAACGCAATATCTAGTGAGTAAGGCGGGTGGGGGTATAGAAGTGCCCTAGAAGCGTTCTGGATCGTTGATTTTAATACATTCAGCTGCTAGCAGTACTTGTTGGAATTCATCGAAACCAGTTGCTTGGTAGAAGCTCATAATACAGATTTTTTTCCAGTCCCCAAACCCAGCCATAACTTTCTTCAAGCGAAAACCTGCTTCGGGGTTCCATTCACTTGCTAAGATTTTTTTTTACCTCAACATTCTTGTGAATGATTTGCCCTTTACAATTCGCTACAAATATGTATTTTTGTCGCGTTTATGAAACGAATCGCAGATTGAGATAAGTCCCTTCAAGTATTTTCCGGTAAAATAAACCCTTATTGCAGAATCCGGTCGGATTTGAAATTAGCATTATGTTGCGTTCTTTAAGAGAGTATTCTAGTCTAGAAATTTGAAAAAAACCTTTTGACGTAGGACTACGTCTTTCATTTCTATACCGGGGTGTAAAATCAAAGTTTCGAAAACGAAAGCGTTACGCCGGAGACCGAGATTTTGAGCGTTAATAGCTCCTAAACAACTGAACGAAATGGTATGATAAACACTTCATTCGAAAGATAAAATGTCTACGCGTTATATACTTGTTACTATTTGATCCAAAAACTTGTTTCAATAGTCTTAAAATTGCTTTCAAAACAGGCTATTGAAATCACCAATCGGTATATAAGCGAGCGGCGCTCGGAAATCCACTCAGTTCTAATTGAACAGCGATTGGAGCATGTTGTCGCTGTTGCGGTGAAGCTCTTTATTTATCATGAAAGCGCGGATGAACGGTGTCACCAAGAGCCTGTTTGTGCACCCTAGGCCAGAAGGGAATCTATCAGGAGGAGAGTGATGCCACAAACGGTTCCCTGGGAAGACATCGCTACACACACATACACGCGCGGCTATTAACAGGTGGTTATCGAGTTGGCATTAACCACTGGTGGGCTTCCAGTATCGAGGAAAATGTGGAAATATCTAATCGTTACTGAAAATAATCTGCCAGTTCCTTTGGGAATTTTCAAAATATATTCATGTGAAAGAGTTTAATTGAATGTTTTCTATCCATGTAACACTGTGACCAAATATGTTTCAATCAAGTGCTATTAACAGGTGGTTATCGAGTTGGCATTAACCACTGGTGGGCTTCCAGTATCGAGGAAAATGTGGAAATATCTAATCGTTACTGAAAATAATCTGCCAGTTCCTTTGGGAATTTTCAAAATATATTCATGTGAAAGAGTTTAATTGAATGTTTTCTATCCATGTAACACTGTGACCAAATACATTTGGTTTTGTGGTTTTTCAATCAATCGCAATTAACAGGATAGCTTCAGAAGATTATTCTTCCCCATCAGTAGGATATTTCCGTATCCAATATTGTATGCGCCCGCAATCGATTATTGCTCAGTCGCCGAAAGTTCCGAGCTCAGAGAGTTCATTCCCCTCTAGTTTGCCTTCCAAATTGCCATCGTAAACCACACCTTCTCTCGATTCAATCACACACAAAAAGCATACTTAAGCGATATTCTGGTGGTGAGACATATTCATTTTTCGTGAGGACATCGACAAGACAACATCGTTGCCTAACGTGCTGGAGGAGGTGGACGGCGAAGGATCGACACATACACGCGCAGAACTCTTTCCGTTAGGATGCCATTCAGCATCGGGAAAGTTCCGGAAAGATCTAATCATTGCTGGAAAATAATCTGCCAGTTCCTCTGGGAATTTTCAAAATATATTCATGTGAAAGAGTTTAATTGAATGTTTTCTATCCATGTTACACTGTGACCAAATATGTTTCAATCAAGTGCTATTAACAGGTGGTTATCGAGTTGGCATTAACCACTGGTGGGCTTCCAGTATCGAGGAAAATGTGGAAATAACTAATCGTTACTGAAAATAATCTGCCAGTTCCTCTGGGAATTTTCAAAATATATTCATGTGAAAGAGTTTAATTGAATGTTTTCTATCCATGTAACACTGTGACCAAATATGTTTCAATCAAGTGCTATTAACAGATGGTTATCGAGTTAGCATTAACCACTGGTGGGCTTCCAGTATCGAGGAAAATGTGGAAATATCTAATCGTTACTGAAAATAATCTGCCAGTTCCTCTGGGAATTTAAAATTACATTCATGTGAAAGAGTTTATTTTAATGTTTTCTATCCATGAAACACTGTGACCAAATACATTTGGTTTTGTGATTTTTCAATCAATCGCAATTAACAGGATAGCTTCTGAAGATTATTCTTCCCCATCAGTAGGATATTTCCGTATCCAATATTGGATGCATAAAACCTTGTGGCTCCAACGTAACGCTCTCGTTTTCGAAGTTCTCCAAATATTCATTCATTCAGAATGAATTCAGATTCAACTTCAAACAAATGATCTCTAAATCAACGATAGTCCTACGTCACCCTTGCGGTTATACCATAGATATAACCCACTTCCTGTTTTTTTTTCTTCATATTTCTCTAATTCAGACATTTAGGAATATTCAATAGAAGAGACTTTTCGAAAATCTCATTATTTACCAAGTTATAGCCATGATGCGATATCTTATCTAGTACGGCCATAACAATTACAGGTAAACTTCGATATAACGTACATTTCACTTTCAAAATTGTACGTTGTACCGAATTGTACGTTATATCGAAGCATAATAAAGTACTCACAAACGTAGTCTATAATACATTATTGTGTTGCTGTTTTAGTACAGTTAATGAATAACTTCAATCAGAAAACGAAGCCAGCCTTTCTCATGATGTTTACCTTCGTACTGTTGATTAAAACTTGATTCATTTAGAATCCGAAATTACAAAACCAGCTGTATTTCGGGATTGATTGAAGGTACAAAACTTTTTTTAGCATCACAATACAGATAATTCATTGTTCTATCAGAAAAAAAATATTGAAAAAAAAATTTCTTTACACTTTGGAAATGTGTACGTTATATCGAGGTAAAATATACGTTATATCGAGTGACGTTATATCGAGGGTACGTTATAACGAGGGTACGTTATATCGAAGTTTCCCTGTAATGAGTTTTTCTCGAAACATGTTTTTCCGAACTGGCTCACACGATATCTCAAGTTCTATTTATCCGATCTATGTTTATAAGAAAACAATCTGTATGCATCGCTCTATCGCATGAACCTATAAATAATCATAATTTCGTAACTTAACTTTTAAAAAAAATCAAGAAACTTGAAAAAAAAATGTTCTGAACAGCCTTTTTTTTCTTCAAATTTTCGCCATTTTGTCAAAAAACACGTTTTTGACTTGTCCGAGGTTCATGCGATAGTGGCATCTTCACTGATTCAGAATCTGTTCGATTTGTTTGTTTCAGATAACCAGAAGGGCTGGAATCGTATACGCCGTGGCACAACTTTTTTTTGAACCCCCTCACTTGATCAGCTTCTAATTATGGATATATATTTTTCCGTTCAATTTTTGTTTTATTGTTGAAAAAAACAGGAAGTGGGTTATATCTATGGTATAACCGCAAGGGTGACGTAGGACTATCGTTGATTTAGAGATCATTTGTTTGAAGTTGAATCTAAATCCATTCTGAATGAATGAATAAATGAATATTTGGGGGACTTCGAAAACGAGAGCGCTACGTTGGAGGCTCAAGGTTCTATGCATCCAATATTGGATACAAAAAACCTTGTTCTGAAGAATAATCTTCAGAAGCTTTCCTGCTAACTGCACTTGATTGACAAATCACAAAACCAAATGTATGTGGTCGCAGTATTATATGGATATAAAACATTAAAATAAACTCGCATGAATGTATTTTTCAATTACCAGGGGAACTGGCAGATTATTATTCAGCAACAATTAGATCTTTCCGGAATTTTCTCGATGCTGAGTGGCATCCAAACGAAAATAATTCCGCGCGTGTATGTGTGTATGTGGCGGCTGATTCGATGTCTTCCCGGGGAACCGTTTTTCGATGCTGATACTCTCTTGGTCACTTTCTCTTCTACTTCTGATCGATCGGCTTTTCTGCGCTCCCTCACATTTAAAACAAACTGATTGTATTTCAGGTCAGGTCAGGCCAGGTAATGAATCCCTCGATCCCTCGCCGTCCAGCTCGTCCAGCACCGTTCAGCTCGTTCAGTAATGATGTTGTCTTGTCGATGTCCTCAGAAAAAATTAACGCGTTTCACCACCAGTATATCGCTTAAGTATGCTTTTTGTCCGTGATTGAATCGAGAGAAGGTGTGGTTTTCCGATGGCAATTTGGAAGGCAAACTAGAGGGGAATGAACTCTCTGAGTTTGAAACTTTCGGCGACTGAGCAATAATCGATTGAAAATTATATAATTTCAGCGATGCGAAACATTTTCCGTTGCGCGCGCATACAATATTGGATACGAAAATATCCTACTGATGGGGAAGAATAATGTTCAGAAGCTTTCCTGCTAATTACACTTGATTGAAAAATTACAAAATCAAATGTATTTGGTCGCTGTGTTATATGGTTAGAAAACATTAAAATAAACTCTTTCGCATGAATGTATTTTTTAAATTCCCAGGGAACTGGCAGATATATATTAACTATATTAGTAACTATTAATCGCATAAATTCAACATGAAAAAAATGTTGTGGCTGTGGTATGATATTGAATGTAATCCAAAATGTCCAGAACTAAAAGCGTCCGGATTCAAAAGCATTACTGTAAAAGAGAGTTAACTCGACTGAAAATTTTTCAGTTCGGCCTGCAAAACGAAATTAATTGGAAGAGTACAGCATAATGCATAGACTTGAGTGTGAGCTTCCCCATCTCACATTCCAATAAGATTAATGGGTTTCAAAGTGGGCGCGCTACATACGGATACGAATGATTTCAATAACCTGTTTTCGAAGCTATCATTAAGCTATTGAACCAATTTTTCGAGTCAATAAATAGCAATCATATAACTCTTGGACATTCATCTTTGCTTTCGTTCATTTCTTACTTTACTCTCGCACCGTGAGGACTCGTTTGTTTGGGACCAAGCAGGCAGCTCGTTAGTCTTTCGGTGGTAAGGTACCACGAAAGCAGCTCGAATAAGCGCACCAGCCGCAGGAAGCGCGAAGAAGCCACATCGCTATCGACCGGGAACTTTGCGTGAAATTCGTTGCTATCAGAACTCGACCTAATTGCTGATCCGCAAGCTACCTTTGCAGCATTTGGTTCGTGGAATTGCTCAGGACTTCAAAACCGACTTGCGCTTCCAAAGTTCCGCGGCTATGACGCTGCAGGAGGTCTATTCGAAAATACCAATTTGTGTGCTATCCATGCAAAACGCGTCACATCATGCCCAATGACATCCAGCTGGCCCATCGTATCCGAGGAGAGCGTGCTATTATTAGTTAGCATATAATCAACGGTCCTTTTCAGGGCTCCAAATTTGATGGTTTAGAGTTCAGAAAAGTTTTTCACAGGCCGAGCTGAAAGGAGCATTTAGCGAAAATCGTGGTATCGATGATAATTCGATACCGATAGGTGCCATGGATATAGATTGCATAATGAAGAAAATGAAATATATGACATGATGTAGTGAATATAACCCCATATCGAAGAAATCACTTTGAAGAAACTGCATTATAAAATTATTTGTGTACGAATGCCGCAATCGATAGTCGACTCTAATTTGCGCTGGTTAATTTCCTCGGAGGACTCGATTCCTTCTTTGAGCATCAATAATCTCTTTCTGGCAAAACGAAGTGGTATGAATCACATTTTTCGAAAGATAAAATGAAGATGTTTTCTGCCAATTTCCTTCAACCTCCAAACATCTCTTTCTCCCGTTTGTCGTTTTTGCGTTCGCTAATCCTTTCTCACAACACCAATTTCTCGTTTGAGAAATTGTTGAGTAAACATCGTTTGCTAGTGCACGTAGAGCGGGAATTCCTAAAGATTCATTGCACCTCTAATAAATTGCCGAAAGACGTGGTCTTACGTTGATCGCACTTGATTGAAAAATCCAAAACGAAATGTATTTGGTCGCAGCATTCTATGAGTAGAAAGCAAAGAAACGCTCGAAAATTACATGATTTTCGCGATGTGAAACATTTTCCGTTTTTCATGTTATGCATCCAATATTGGATACGAAAATTTTCTACTGATGGGGAAAAATAATATTCAGAAGCTTTCCTGTTAATTGAGATTGATTGAAAAATCACAAAACCAAATGTATTTGGTTGCAGTTGTATGGATAGAAAACATTAAAATAAACTCTTTCGCATGAATGTATTTTTCAATTCCCAGGGGAACTGGTAGATTATTTTTCAGCAACGATGATAACAACGAGGGTTCCGCGCGTGTATGTGTGTGTGGCGGCTGCTCCGATGTTTCAAACGGAACCGTGGCATCACTCTCCTCCTGATGGATTCCCTTCTGGCCTAAGGTGCACAAACAGGCTCTTGGTGACACCGCTCATCAGCGCTTTCAAGATAAACGAAGTTAGCTTCACCACAACAGCGACAATATGCTCCAATTATAACTGAGAGGGTTTCCGAGCGGCGCTCGCTTATATACCGATTGGTGATTTCAATAGCCTGTTTTGAAAGCAATTTTAAGGCTATTGAAACAAGTTTTTGGATGAAAAAGTAACAAGTATATAACGCGTAGACATTTTAACTTTCGAATGAAGTATTAATCATACCATTTCGTTCAGTAGTTTAAGAGCTATTAACGCTCAAAATCTCGTTCTCCGGCGTAACGCTTTCATTTTCGAAACTTTGATTTTACACCCCGGTATAGAAATGAAAGACGTAGTCCTACGTCAAAAGACGAGTCGGTAATGTCGGGGACATAACCGGAGTGACGTAGGACTATACAAAGAGGACAGCTTTTGCTAAATATATATTTTAAATATATTGTTTTATTTTCTTCTCCTACGTGAATACCTACCTATCTACCTGAACAATGGATTAGTTTACTGTTTACTCTTTATGAACATGTTGGGGGTTCTGAAAAGAACCTTTTGTGTTGTGTTTTTGCTTTTTTTTACAAACTTTCTCAATTTTTTCTCACTATCTCATAGTTGATTCTTGATTTTTTTCTGAAGGCTTTGTACTTATTAAATGTTCAACGCCGAGCATCTTTTGGCGTATGCACATATCGTACAATCAAAATGATGGCTGTGATAGGGAATGCATAGGTGGTCATCAGCTCATTCACTATCATATATTTCACTATTGAGCACATTACCGTACCTTAAACTGTGGTTTCGGAGACGAATGAATTGTAAGATTTGTATCTCCGCAAACAAAGTAAATAGAAATGAAAAACAGGAAGTGGGTTATATCTATGGTATAACCGCAAGGGTGACGTAGGACTATCGTTGATTTAGAGATCATTTGTTTGAAGTTGAATCTAAATCCATTCTGAATGAATGAATAAATTAATATTTGGGGGACTTCGAAAACGAGAGCGTTACGTTGGAAGCACAAGGTTTTATGCATCCAATATAGGATACGAAAAACCTTGTTCTGAAGAATAATCTTCAGAAGTTAACCTGCTAACTGTACTTGATTGACAAATCACAAACCCAAATGTATTATATGGATATTTTATGGATAGAAAACATTAAAATAAACTCTTTCGCTTGAATGTAATTTTCAATTCCAAGGGGAACTGGCAGATTATTTTCCAGCAACGATTAGATATTTCCACATTTTCCTCGATACTGGAAGCCCACCAGTGGTTAATACTAACTCGATAACCACCTGTTAATAGTACTTGATTGAAAAATATTTGGTCACAGTGTTACATGGATAGAAAACATTCAAATAAACTCTTTCACATGAATGTATTTTTAAATTCCCAGAGGAACTGGCAGATTATTTTCAGTAACGATTAGATATTTCCACATTTTCCTCGATACTGGAAGCCCACCAGTGATTAATACTAACTCGATAACCACCTGTTAATAGTACTTGATTGAAAAATATTTGGTCACAGTGTTACATGGATAGAAAACATTCAAATAAACTCTTTCACATGAATGTATTTTTAAATTCCCAGAGGAACTGGCAGATTATTTTCAGTAACGATTAGATATTTCCACATTTTCCTCGATACTGGAAGCCCACCAGTGGTTAATGCTAATTCGATATCCATCTGTTAATAGCACTTGATTGAAACATATTTGGTCACAGTGTTACATGGATAGAAAACATTCAAATAAACTCTTTCGCGTGAATGTATTTTTAAATTCCCAGAGGAACTGGCAGATTATTTTCAGTAACGATTAGATATTTCCACATTTTCCTCGATACTGGAAGCCCACCAGTGGTTAATGCTAATTCGATAACCATCTGTTAATAGTACTTGATTGAAACATATTTGGTCACAGAAAACATTCAAATAAACTCTTTCACATGAATGTATTTTTAAATTCCCAGAGGAGCTGGCAGATTATTTTCAGTAACGATTAGATATTTCCACATTTTCCTCGATACTGGAAGCCCACCAGTGGTTAATGCTAACTCGATAACCATCTGTTAATAGCACTTGATTGAAACATATTTGGTCACAGTGTTACATGGATAGAAAACATTCAAATAAACTCTTTCAAATGAAAGTAATTTTCAATTCCAAGGGGAACTGGCAGATTATTTTCCAGCAACGATTAGATATTTCCACATTTTCCTCGATACTGGAAGCCCACCAGTGGTTAATACTAACTCGATAACCACCTGTTAATAGTACTTGATTGAAAAATATTTGGTCACAGTGTTACATGGATAGAAAACATTCAAATAAACTCTTTCACATGAATGTATTTTTAAATTCCCAGAGGAACTGGCAGATTATTTTCAGTAACGATTAGATATTTCCACATTTTCCTCGATACTGGAAGCCCACCAGTGGTTAATGCTAATTCGATAACCATCTGTTAATAGCACTTGATTGAAACATATTTGGTGACAGTGTTACATGGATAGAAAACATTCAAATAATCTCTTTCACATGAATGTATTTTTAAATTCCCAGAGGAACTGGCAGATTATTTTCCAGCAATGATTAGATATTTCCACATTTTCCTCGATACTGGAAGCCCACCAGTGGTTAATGCTAATTCGATAACCACCTGTTAATAGTACTTGATTGAAAAATATTTGGTCATAGTGTTACATGGATAGAAAACATTCAAATAAACTCTTTCACATGAATGTATTTTTAAATTCCCAGAGGAACTGGCAGATTATTTTCAGTAACGATTAGATATTTCCACATTTTCCTCGATACTGGAAGCCCACCAGTGGTTAATGCTAATTCGATAACCATCTGTTAATAGCACTTGATTGAAACATATTTGGTCACAGTGTTACATGGATAGAAAACATTCAAATAAACTCTTTCACATGAATGTATTTTTAAATTCCCAGAGGAACTGGCAGATTATTTTCCAGCAATGATTAGATATTTCCACATTTTCCTCGATACTGGAAGCCCACCAGTGGTTAATGCTAATTCGATATCCACCTGTTAATAGTACTTGATTGAAAAATATTTGGTCACAGTGTTACATGGATAGAAAACATTCAAATAAACTCTTTCACATGAATGTATTTTTAAATTCCCAGAGGAACTGGCAGATTATTTTCAGTAACGATTAGATATTTCCACATTTTCCTCGATACTGGAAGCCCACCAGTGGTTAATGCTAATTCGATAACCACCTGTTAATAGTACTTGATTGAAACATATTTGGTCACAGTGTTACATGGATAGAAAACATTCAAATAAACTCTTTCACATGAATGTATTTTTAAATTCCCAGAGGAACTGGCAGATTATTTTCAGTAACGATTAGATATTTCCACATTTTCCTCGATACTGGAAGCCCACCAGTGATTAATACTAACTCGATAACCACCTGTTAATAGTACTTGATTGAAAAATATTTGGTCACGGTGTTACATGGATAGAAAACATTAAAATAAACTCTTTCACATGAATGCATTTTTAAATTCCCAGAGGAACTGGCAGATTATTTTCAGTAACGATTAGATATTTCCACATTTTCCTCGATACTGGAAGCCCACCAGTGGTTAATGCTAATTCGATAACCATCTGTTAATAGCACATGATTGAAACATATTTGGTCATAGTGTTACATGGATAGAAAACATTCAAATAAACTCTTTCACATGAATGTATTTTTTAATTCCCAGAGGAACTGGCAGATTATTTTCCAGCAATGATTAGATCTTTCTGGAACTTTCTCGATGCTTAATGGCATCCAAACGGAAAGAATTCTGCGCGTGTATGTGTCGATCCTTCGCCGTCCACCTCCTCCAGCACGTTAGGCAACGATGTTGTCTTGTCGATGTCCTCACGAAAAACAGAAAGTGGGTTATATCTATGGTATAACCGCAATGGTGACGTAGGACTATCGTTGATTCAGTGATCCTTTGTTTGAAGTTGAATCTGAATCCATTCTGAATGAATGAATAAATGAATATTTAGGGGACTTCGAAAACGAGAGCGTTACGTTGGAGGTACAAGGTTTTATGCATCCAATATTGGATACGAAAATATCCTACTGATGGGGAAGAATAATCTTCAAAAGCTATCCTGTTAATTGCGATTAATTGAAAAATCACAAAACTAAATGTATTTGGTCATAGTGTTATACCAGGGACAGACATACAGCTGTAATTGCGTTGTACGTGTACAGCGTTGTACAGGTACCATCGTACCATGACAGACATACTTTGGTTGTACATTGTACCGTATGTCAAACTGACAATCAGATATTTTTCCAATTTTCACCACATATTTCAATGAAAAAGGTTTTTATTTAGTGTCTAAACTATCCAACACAACAAAAAAGTTTCCAATCTGAGTTATTAACTTAAAAGAAAGTCAATGAAAAGAACGTTTATCAAGTGATTTGATTCTGCTTGTTCATGCTACCCACCACTAACCGTCTATGGCGCTGCGCACAGTACAACTGTAGCCATGTACAGCGGTACAGGTACAGCGATTGTACCGAGTTGCTTGCATGGTTCTAGCGCTGTACATGGTGACAGACATACAATTTTCGAAGTACAACGCAAGTACAGCTGTATGTCTGTCATAAGTATTACATGGATAGAAAACATTCAAATAAACTCTTTCACATGAATGTATTTTTAAATTCCCAGAGGAACTGGCAGATTATTTTCAGTAACGATTAGATATTTCCACATTTTCCTCGATACTGGAAGCCCTCCAGTGGTTTATACTAACTCGATAACCATCTGTTAATAGCACTTGATTGAAACATATTTGGTCGCAGTGTTACATGGATAGAAAACATTAAAATAAACTCTTTCACATGAATGTATTTTTAAATTCCCAGAGGAACTGACAGATTATTTTCAGTAACGATTAGATATTTGCACATTTTCCTCGATACTGGGAGCCCACCAGTGGTTAATGCTAATTCGATAACCACCTGTTAATAGCACTTGATTGAAAAATATTTGGTCACAGTGTTACATGAATAGAAAACATCAAAATAAACTCTTTCACATGAATGTAATTTTAAATTCCCAGAGGAACTGAAGTGCAAGACAATCACATTTACAAGGCGCCAATCGTTTCTGTCCCATGACTACATAATCGGTTCTGCTGTTATCGATCGCGTTACCTCCATTCGAGATCTCGGGGTAATTCTCGACATCAAACTAAAGTTTACCGAACACATCAACAACGTCATCGCAAAAGGATACGCTGTTCTAGGGTTAATCCGGCGGAACACGCAGTCCTTCCGTGACCCGTACACGCTGAAGGCTCTGTACAGCTCAATGGTTCGAAGTGTCCTTGAATACGCAGCATGCGTGTGGGCTCCTTATCATACAACGCACATCATCAGGATCGAAAAAGTGCAACGCTGTTTTATTCGCTACGCCTTAAGACAACTGCCATGGAATGATCCCGCTCATCTTCCTGATTACGAAAGTCGCTGCATGCTTATTGACATAGAAACGCTTTCGGCGAGGCGGAAGAAAATTCAACGTCTGTTTGTCTTCGATTTACTGTCCGGAAACATCGACTGTGCGGAGTTAATCAGCGAGATACGGTTTTTCGCTCCCACCAGACAGCTCCGCGAAAGACAGCTATTGGCGATACGGCCGCATACTACGTCGTACGGGCAAAACTATCCTTTGTCCAGCTGCTTCCGTGCGTTTAATGAAGTTCAATGTCACTTCGATTTTAATGTATCTAAATGTGTTTTTAAACGTAGAATTAGGAATATTAGGTAGTATTTAAGATTTGTCAGTCTGTGAGATGTTTTTTTTTTAAATCTAAGACGAAGTGAAATAAATAAATAAATAAATTATTTTCCGGATCTTTCTCGATGCTGAATGGCATCCAAACGGAAAGAATTCCGTGCGTGTATGTGTGTGTGTAGCGGCTGTTTCGATGGTCACCTTCTCTTCTCCTGAAGGATCGGCTTCTCTGTGCTCCCTCACAGTTTCAAACAAACTGCTTGCGTTTCAGGGCAGATCTCGATCCTTCGCCGTTCAGCATCCTCAGCAACAATGTTGTCTTGTCGATGTCCTCAAGAAAAATGAATGCGTCTCACCACCAGAATATCGCTTAAGCATGCTTTTTGTGCGTGATTGAATCGAAAGAAGGCGTGGTTTACGATGGCAATTTGGAAGGCAAACTAGAGGGGAATGAACTCTCTGAGCTCGGAACTTTCGGCGACTGAGCAATAATCGATTGCGGGCGCATACAATATTGGATATGGAAATATCCTACTGATGGGGAAGAATAATCTTCAGAAGCTATCCTGTTAATTGCGATTGATTTAAAAATCACAAAACAAAATGTATTTGGTCATAGTGTTACATGGATAGAAAACATTCAAATAAACTCTTTCACATGAATGTAATTTTAAATTCCCAGAGGAACTGGCAGATTATTTTCAGTAAAGATTAGATATTTCCACATTTTCCTCGATACTGGAAGCCCACCAGTGGTTAATGCTAACTCGATAACCATCTGTTAATAGCACTTGATTGAAACATATTTGGTTACAGTGTTACATGGATAGGAAACATTCAAATAAACTCTTTCACATGAATGTATTTTTAAATTCCCAGAGGAACTGGCAGATTATTTTCCGGATCTTTTTCGATGCTGAATGGCATCCAAACGGAAAGAATTCCGCGTGTGTATGTGTGTGTGTGTGTAGCGGCTGCTTCGAGATCTTCTCGGGGAACCGTTTGTGGCATCACTCTCCTCCTGATGGATTCACTTCTGGCCTACGGTGTACAAACAGGCTCTTGGTGACACCGTTCATTCGCGCTTTCATGATAAACGAAGAGCTTCACCACAACAGCGACAACATACTCCAATCACTGTTCAATTAGAACTGAGTGGATTTCCGAGCGGCGCTCGCTTATATACCGATTGGTGATTTCAATAGCCTGTTTTGAAAGCAATTTTAAGACTATTGAAACAAGTTTTTGGATCAGAAAGTAACAAGTATAGAACGCGTAGACATTTTATCTTTCGAATGAAGTGTTTATCATACCATTTCGTTCAGTTGTTTAGGAGCTAGTAACGCTCAAAATCTCGGTCTCCGGCGTAACGCTTTCGTTTTCGAAACTTTGATTTTACACCCCGGTATAGAAATGAAAGACGTAGTCCTACGTCAAAATGAATGTGTCTCACCACCAGAATATTGCTTAAGTATGCTTTTTGTGTGTGATTGAATCGAGAGAAGGTGTGGTTTACGATAGCAATTTGGAAGGCAAACTAGAGGGGAATGAACTCTCTGAGCTCGGAACTTTCGGCGACTGAGCAATAATCGATTGCGGGCGCATACAATATTGGATACGGAAATATCCTACTGATGGGGAAGAATAATCTTCTGAAGCTATCCTGTTAATTGCGATTGATTGAAAAACCACAAAACCAAATGTATTTGGTCACAGTGTTACATGGATAGAAAACATTCAAATAAACTCTTTCACATGAATGTATTTTTAAATTCCCAGAGGAACTGGCAGATTATTTTCAGTAACGATTAGATATTTCCACATTTTCCTCGATACTGGAAGCCCACCAGTGGTTAATGCTAATTCGATAACCATCTGTTAATAGCACTTGCTTGAAACATATTTGGTCACAGTGTTACATGGATAGAAAACATTCAAATAAACTCTTTCACATGAATGTATTTTTAAATTCCCAGAGGAACTGGCAGATTATTTTCAGTAACGATTAGATATTTCCACATTTTCCTCGATACTGGAAGCCCGGCAGTGGTTAATGCTAATTCGATAACCATCTGTTAATAGCACTTGCTTGAAACATATTTGGTCACAGTGTTACATGGATAGAAAGCATTCAAATAAACTCTTTCACATGAATGTATTTTTAAATTCCCAGAGGAACTGGCAGATTATTTTCAGTAACGATTAGATATTTCCACATTTTCCTCGATACTGGAAGCCCACCAGTGGTTAATACTAACTCGATAACCACCTGTTAATAGTACTTGATTGAAAAATATTTGGTCACAGTGTTACACGGATAGAAAACATTAAAATAAACTCTTTCACATGAATGTATTTTTAAATTCCCAGAGGAACTGGCAGATTATTTTCAGTAACAATTAGATATTTCCACATTTTCCTCGATACTGGAAGCCCACCAGTGGTTAATGCTAACTCGATAACCATCTGTTAATAGCACTTGATTGAAAAATATTTGGTCACAGTGTTACACGGATAGAAAACATTAAAATAAACTCTTTCACATGAATGTATTTTTAAATTCCCAGAGGAACTGGCAGATTATTTTCAGTAACGATTAGATATTTCCACATTTTCCTCGATACTGGAAGCCCACCAGTGGTTAATGCTAACTCGATAACCATCTGTTAATAGCACTTGATTGAAACATATTTGGTCACAGTGTTACATGGATAGAAAACATTCAAATAAACTCTTTCACATGAATGTATTTTTAAATTCCCAGAGGAACTGGCAGATTATTTTCAGTAACGATTAGATATTTCCACATTTTCCTCGATACTGGAAGCCCACCAGTGATTAATGCTAACTCGATAACCATCTGTTAATAGCACTTGCTTGAAACATATTTGGTCACAGTGTTACATGGATAGAAAACATTCAAATAAACTCTTTCACATGAATGTATTTTTAAATTCCCAGAGGAACTGGCAGATTATTTTCAGTAACGATTAGATATTTCCACATTTTCCTCGATACTGGAAGCCCGCCAGTGGTTAATGCTAACTCGATAACCATCTGTTAATAGCACTTGATTGAAAAATATTTGGTCACAGTGTTACACGGATAGAAAACATTAAAATACACTCTTTCACATGAATGTATTTTTAAATTCCCAGAGGAACTGGCAGATTATTTTCAGTAACGATTAGATATTTCCACATTTCCTCGATACTGGAAGCCCACCAGTGGTTAATGCTAACTCGATAACCATCTGTTAATAGCACTTGATTGAAACATATTTGGTCACAGTGTTACATGGATAGAAAACATTCAAATAAACTCTTTCACATGAATGTATTTTTAAATTCCCAGAGGAACTGGCAGATAATTTTCCGAATCTTTCTCGATGCCGAATGGCATCCAAACGGAAAGAATTCCGCGCGTGTATGTGTGTGTGTGTAGCGGCTGCTTCGAGATCTTCCCGGGGAACCGTTTGTGACATCACTCTCCTCCTGATGGATTCCCTTCTGGCCTAAGCTGCACAAATAGGCTCTTGGTGACACCGTTCATCCGCGCTTTCATGATAAACGAAGAGCTTCACCACAGCAGCGACAACATGCTCCAATCGCTGTTCAATTAGAACTGAGTGGATTTCCGAGTGGCGCTCGCTTACATACCGATTGGTGATTTCAATAGCCTGTTTTGAAAGCAATTTTAAGACGATTGAAACAAGTTTTTGGATCAAAAAGTAACAAGTATAGAACGCGTAGACATTTTATCTTTCGAATGAAGTGTTTATCATACCATTTCGTTCAGTTGTTCAGGAGCTATTTACGCTCAAAATCTCGGTCTCCGGCGTAACGCTTTCGTTTTCGAAACTTTGATTTTACACCCCGGTATAGAAATGAAAGACGTAGTCCTACGTCAAAAGAACTGAGGTTTTGGAGACGAACTCTACGATCTGTCGAGAATTAAACGAGCTATAAGCGTTCTGAAAAACCAACAGTAAATTAACACAGGAATAAAGTCCTTTAAAATAAGAACAGAGCAGCAGGAAATACATAGCTCATCATGTTGCTTCTTAGTTATTTTTCTATACAATGCAGATGTAACGTCAGTCAATTTTCAACATCAGTTATCAACCAAAGAAAGCAGTTCTTGCTACCGAGAAAATTCGTTAATGCCATCCTGCATACAATGTGTTGTAATTTGAAGCCACTTTTAATTCTGAAACCATGCATGGGTTTGTGAAAACTGAATGATCAATTTGAAAGACCCCAAACCAATAAGTTCAAGAACAAGCATACACAAAATAAATCAGTTTATATTATATGTCATATTATGTCACTTTAGAATGCATTGGTATTGTGAAAAACTTCTAGTAACTCTTCTTTGAAAGGTTTAATGGCCCTGAAAAGCGCCGTGTTTTACGATGGCTGGTTTTGCCACCAAAGCAGTCTGTATAAACAAACTTTTTCCTTCTTCTACCTGCTGCCGTTTTGCGATTACGTTTGCCACTCGCTGAAACTAGTTGTTGCCACCGAACCGAATGTGCTCTGTTCTGTAGGCGGGTTTTCTTATTGTCGTGAGCAGCTTTGCAAGCCAACTCGAGCACTCCGGCGGCCGAAATTCTATAACCGCTATTAGGTATACTGGTGCTCCTGCACCAATCCGTTGATGCGATGTGATGTGAAACGATGCCATACAACCACACTGATTTACGGTTTGAAAGAGAATGATATATTTTTCAGCGGATCCGCGCGTTTTGTACTTTAGCGGTACACGCTCACAGGATAGAGACAAATCGGCAGACTCAGCCAAAGGGGCGAGTCCAACGAGACGAACGAATGAGCGTTAAAAGGCAGCGATGGCAAAAAAATACATTCATTACGATTTGTTCGCTCGTTGGATTCACATGCAGGCTAAAAAGGGTCCTTTTCAGGATCACAAAATTATCTTTAATCTAAAGAGTTTATTGTTCTGTTATCACTCGATATCCCCATCTTGTTCGGCTAAACCTTCCTGTTTAGCGATTGCGTTTACCACTCGCCACAGATTTCACAGTTGGAAAATTTCTTCCCATCCTGCTTGTGACATGTTGTACAGTAAATTACATTTATTACCACCACTCAGTGTCGGATTGGAGGCAATTTTAACCTGAAATTGAACATTTGCGATGACAGTGGTACAGTGTCGACTTTCAATGTGGGTCATAATTTGGACCCCGAACTCTATGTTTGCAAAAATGTCCAACTAAATATGTCGCATTACATGGCCGTCCAATTAGCTGAATGTCGAACTAACTGTAAATTACTGTACTTTCAATCTGGAAACAATTTAAGAATTGCTGAAAATTGAATAATCAGGAAAGTCTCCAACCATCAATAAGCTCAGAACAACTGCCAAATTCTCATACTCATCATGTCTTGGAAAACAGGATTATGAAAAAATCAATTTGTGTTTTATTATTATTTTGGATATTGTTTTAGAAAGCATTGAACTGTATTTCGTAAACTCTTTTTTGAAAGGTTTAATGGCCCTGACAAGCGCCGTGTTTTATGGAATGGTTCTAATTTAGAAAACTTAGTACTTGTGGTTTTGAAAAACCATTTCGGGCGCCCTCGATGCCGCCTTGTTCTGGATTTGCCACCAAAGCAGTTTGTATAAAGAACAAACTTTTTCCTTCTGCTACCTGCTGCCGTTTTGCGATTGCGTTTGCGTCTGCCTGTTGTTGTCTTGATGTCCACTGAACCAAAGCGCGAGCAGTTTTGCCAGCCAACTCGATCACTTCGGCAGCCGAAACTCTATAACGGCGGCTAGGTGGACTGGTGCACTGGTAATAACGCGCTCGGCCTAGCTACCCTTGCGGAGCAATTGGCGAATACACCTACGGGAAACTGCAGTCCAACATGGCTGCTTGTGTTAGTTTGTTGATGTGATGTGATGCGAAACGATGTGGTGTACGGTTTGGATGAGAATGATCGTCTGGCTCGCTCGAGAATTACGCATGTGTGAGACAGCGACCAATGTTTCGTTCATTTTTTTCTTTTTCCTTTCCAATCGTGCTTCATTGTATTTCGCTGCTGCTGTGGTTGCCCGTTTTGGTCGGTACGATTTGAGGAGCACAAAATGGACCAATCAAAAATGGGCACATAGTGCATTTGGACAATGCTTGATATTTCACAATTATTCAATTGTTTCTCTCAAGAAAAATTAAATGTTATTCGTTATGATAGATGCGTACATATATTTCCTATCAATTGATGCAAACACCTTTGCGATCTATTGAGAAATGCTCGAGTTATAAGCGTTCCAAATCTTGCATTTTTTCCTACTTGTTCAGTGCCTACCCAGCAAACATTAAATCGTATAATTTTGCACGTGCCAAGTCTTACAAGAAATCCGAATAAATCAGAATCGCATATAATATCGATCAAAGTATGTATTGTGTATATTTTAAATCGCATAAAATGTAAAAACTCGATTTTATATACCATTATCAAATTAAGTCGCAATTCGGTATAATAAACATCAATTTTATGATGTATATTGTCGTAAATTATATTTAATCCGCATCATTTGCCTATATTACGCTGTTGCAGTTTATGAGTCGTATACGCGTATAATTTAAATCGATTCAGTACTGTAGTAAATCGTGTTGCATGCTGAAGAAAATCATGAAACAGTAATCATATTAGATCCTAATAAAGAACATATTACATCATATTGAAACGTCAATGAAATGCTGATGCACTCGAAAGTTTTAACCGCTGTTGAATTAAATTTCCGATAGCCGCGCGAGATAGCTGGTGGTTGATAATCCAGACGACCGGAGTTCGAACCCACATCGGAGCAGTTTTCACCAAACATCAATCTGTGTCATTTCAAACATTCATATTCCACTCCCAACATAAGTCAATCAATCAATTAGTATTTCTACGAACATAAATACTCATATATAAAAATGGCGATTCGTGAGGTTATAATAAACATTTCACGAAACTATTTTGCGCCATTTGTTTTTTTTCTATGTCTGCAATAAATCGTATACATAATCGCTATTATAGCCGGTCAAAGTTGCATATTCATCCAAACAAATTCGGTAAGCATTTGCAATGTATGTATATGGCCTCCACTTTTGCATGCATATGCCAGTTAGGCGCATTATATGCCAACCAAATTTTAGGGCATATGATGTTATATATACGCTTGTTATGCGATTTAATGTTTGCTGGGTATATTTTCATTTCACCCCCTATATCTTCCGGTTAGACGTAGTCCTACGTCAAAAATGTGACATGACAAATAGTTATGGTAAATGGTAAAATGGAAAATGAATGGTAAAAATATTCTTCGTTTTACTTTTTCGGAGCTCGAAGAAACGTTCGAAATTCGTGTCTCCCCAGCAAACATTAAATCGTATAACTTTGCACATGATAAGTCACATATAATTTCGTATCAAATCACAATCGCATAAAATATCAATCAAAATATCGATCATATATATCTAAAATCGCATAAAATGCAAAAACACGAAAACATGTCATCGATGGATTGAGTGGTAACGTTGTCGTATCAAATCGCATATCAGTCCAAAAAGCATCGCATATCGTTATATACGGCTTTATATGCGTACAAAATATGGCATATACGTATATCGCCTCCACTTTTGTGTGTATATGCTAGTTATCTGCATCATATATCATACAAATGTGTCTTGGTTGTATGTATATCGCCTCCAATTATAGCTATTCATACGACTTAATGTTTGCTGGGTCTGTCCCCCTTAAGGTGAAGGTCGAAGCTAGCCATTGTAGTAGGATTGGCAACCTAACGCAAAACGTAAACGATCGGTGAGACATCTGGATTTAGTTTAGTTTTAGTTTAGATTTCCTTCTTTAATTCAATCATTGTCAATATTTATACAGTTTTCACTACTGAAAGAGATGAACAAATAACATGTTATATATAAAATTGCGCAGAATTAAATTTCTTCCAAACTCATCGCAATCAAATAATCTTTCATGATTATAACATTGTAATTTATGGAAAGAACTACAAGCCTCCCATAAACTCACACTGCAAAATTTAAAACCATCATCACTTTCACCGCAGCGCCGCCTAGGTGAAGATTTGTACGTTAGATCGTCAATATCACAATTGCTTCTTTAGAGTAATCCCTTGGTTTCACTATCATTTCATTTGAGAATTACATTTGAATTATTACATAGTAGGAAAAAAACCAACAGCACTACTCATTATCGTTTGTGTTTGACGTTTGCTTAGCGAGAGCGGTTGTGTTCACCCGAAACACGTTTACCCGGAACACATTTACCCGAATGTAACAAACACCCGAATGCAACATATACCCGAATGGACATTTACCCGAATGAAGAAGGAAAAATTCCGTCAGTTTATGAGTTTTGTCGAATCTGCTGTTAGGAAGTTACGAAGTAAACTGAGAAATTGTAATGAGGAAATTCGAAAAAGATGTTGAAGACTCCGCTGTGTTCTTTTTAGAAATTAGTGTAGGCACAATTGACATGCTGTCTTCTTTCCCTTCCGTAATGCTCTTCAAGATCAAGAGATCATTCTGAAATGAGCATTGGTTATGAAATATTCCGAAAATTAAACAGGTAATTGGTTACTTTACTGAACTTTGACATAATTTTTTTTTAATGAAAATGTGAAAAGAATAGATAAAAAAAAATGGTACTTACGTATTTGCCGCCGCAGCGCAATTTTTATCATGAGTTTATTATTTTGTGATGAAATTTATTTTGAGATCAATGTAATGGGGGCGAAGTCCCCATTTAACGGGGATAAGGAATCGAGGCGGCACCAAGCCGCCGAGGTGACGCAATCCGAGTAGGCGGTCTCTCGCAAGCAAACCTGTGTTCCACCGATTGCCCGGTTTGTTTGAAACATAGGAGACGATCCTTTAGTCAGGTCCGACCGAGCGTTAGCGAGTTTACCTCGTGCATTACGTTTGTCCGGTTAATTATGCATGTCATGCATTTTGATTGCCTGGTTGCAAACGTGATGCACCAGATAAACGTATGGCGTCCGACACTCGTAAACGGGCTGCGCCTTCCATAAGAATGGATGGACTTAATAATACGTTATAAAACTGCATTCTTTCACTTTTCATTATTTTGAAAAGGATTTTATTTCTCGAATTGTACTTCCCACGAAAAATACTTTTTGAATGGAAATGAATTATGAGACAAATATGATCTTTATATAACACTGATCACAATTAAGTATACAAATACAAATACAGATATAGTAAAATTTGTGTTTTATTTGAATATATCCTTCTTTTGGGCAAGTGTCGCTTTCGGGTAGATGTTACATTCGGGTAATTGTTACATTAGGGTAACTGTCGCATTCAGCTATATGTTACATTCGGGTAAATGTTACATTCGGGTAATTGTTGCATTCGGGTAAATGTCGCATTCGGGTAAGTGTCAATTCGGGTAGCTGTCACTTTCAGGTATTTGTTACATTCGGGTGAGTGGAATGAATGTGGTGAATGTCTTTCGGGTAACTGTCATTCGGGTGAGTGGGTTTCGGGTAAATGTGATACAATCGCGAGAGCACGTAGAATTTACCCGCTCATAAATATTTAAACTTTTTCCCGTGTTTCATCAGTTCTCATCATCATTAACAGTTTACTGTGATTGCTTGGTAAGTGTTTCGCAGTTGACTATGAAATATGATCAAGTGTAATGTAATTTTCGTCAAAAAAAATTACAAAATATAGTGTCCGTAATGTGAATTTAATCTGTCCGAAATTTGATTTAGTGTCCGAAGTTTGATTCTTATTCGCTTCATTTTATTCGATGATTTTTTTTATGTTTTCAATCAAATAGGTACCAAAGTAGAAAGCTTAAAAGCATATTGAACTAATTTATTAAAATTATCAACCAAATAATACCTGTGCATAAAGATTAGATCTGTTTTCTGCATCATATTCAGAACGGTATATTGATAGAACGCATCTAGTATTTGCATGACATTGTCATAACAGAATAATTGAGAGGACTACTTTTTCACTCAACAAACGGTTCACTACGATTGTATATACATTAGAAGGCCAATGAAAATGGTCATCTCAAATTTCAAAAAGTTACCCCTTTAAAAATGTTCACCACCTCGAAGAAACACCCTATGCAAAATATCAGCTCAATCGGAATTAGGGGAGAGTAGCGCAAAGCAATCAAAGTTTGAGTTTTTTTGAAAATCGAAAAATCACTGAAGAGGGGTAGTCGGGATTTTCGAAAAAAAAGTGTTATGCCAAAAGTCTGGAAACAAATACATGAATCGTCTGTCATTTCAAAAAACTTTTTTGTCAAAAATCGTTACTCTGGGACTTACTTTATTTTCGGAATACGAGGCAAACCGTATGGTTTTAGTGCAAATAAAAATAGTCATCTCGATTTAAAAAAAAAGTTATGAATTTTTGAAAAAGTCATTTTTGGAGAAAAGTGAAAATATTATTTTTCGAACCATTGGTGATTTTATGATAAATTTTGTAAAAAAAGACTCAGCATACATGAAAAAAAAAATCCAAAAAATAAAGCGCCCTCTAGTCCAAAGTGATATAAAAAACAAATACAATCAATAATTACGAATTCAATGTTTTTTTCAAGTATAATATTTTGCAAAAAATTAAAGGTAATAAAGCTATTTGGCTTTAATTTGATATATCGATCATCTGAAATGGTCAAGTGGTTTCAAAATTAAGACGGGTGGGTAATGTCGGGGACATAACCGGAGTGACGTAGAACTATACAAAGGGGACAGCTTTTGTTAAATATATATTTTAAATATATTGTTTTATTTTCTTCTCCTACGTGAATACCTACCTATCTACCTGAAAAATGGACTAGTTTACTGTTTACTCTTTATGAATATGTTGATGGTTCTGAAAAGAACCTTTGGTGTCGTGTTTTTGTTATCACTCGATATTCCCATCTTGTTCGGTTAAACCTTCCTGTTTGGCTATTGCGTTTGCCACAGCTTTCACAGTTGGAAAATTTCTTCCCATCCAGCTTGTGACATATTGTTCAGTAAATTACATTTAATGCGACGTGCCGGAGAAACACTTTGCCACTCACTGAAACTAATTGTTGTCTTGATGAGCGCCGAACCGAAGCTGCTCTGTTCTTGATGCGGGTTTTCTGATTGTCGTGAGCAGCTTTGCAAGCCAACTCGAGCACTCCGACGGCCGAAACTCTATAATCGCTGTTAGGTATACTGGTGCTCCGGCACCAATCCGTTCGGCCTAGTTACCCTTGCGGAGCAATCAGTGAATGCGACCAACAGTGAACTGGAGACCTGTACGGTTCGAGTGGGACTTTGCCTTTCCCTTAACTTGTCCTCCTTTGTTACGTCCACGATGCCGATGCCGTACAACCACACGGGTTTACGGTTTGAAAGAAAATAAGATATTTTTTTGGGGTCCGCGTGTTTTATACTCTAGCGGTACACACTCACAGGATAGAGACAAATCGGCAAACTCAGCCAGAGGGGCGAGTCCAACGAGACGAACGAATGAGCGTTAAAAGGGAGCGATGGCAAAAAAAAATACATTCATTACGATTTGTTCGCTCGTTTAATTCACATGCAGGCTAAAAAGGGTCCTTTTCAGGATCACAAAATTATCTTCAATCTAAAGAGTTTATTGTTTTGTTATCACTCGATATCCCCATATTGTTCGGCTAAACCTTTCTGTTCAGCGATTGCATTTGCCACTCGCCACAGCTTTCACAGTTGGAAAATTTCTTCCCATCCAGCTTGTGACATATTTTACAGTAAATTACATTCAATGGCAATTGAACATTTGCGATGACAGTGGTACAGTGTCGACTTTCAATGTGGGGTCATAATTTGGACCCCGAACTCTATGTTTACAAAAATGTCCAACTAAATATGTCGCATTGCAGGTCCGTCCAATTAGCTCAATGTCGAGATAAGTGTAAATTACTGTACTTTCAATCTAGAAGCAATTTAAGAATTGGTGAAAATCAATAAGCTCAGAACAACTACCAAATTCACATACTCATCATATCCTGGCAAACAAATTATGAAAAAATCAATTTGTGTTTTATTATTATTTTGGATATTGTTTTAGAAAGCATTGAACTGTACTTCCTAAACTCTTTTTTGGAAGGTTTAATGGCCCTGAAAAGCGCCTTGTTTTATGGAATGGTTCCAATTTAGAAAACTTAGTACTCGTGGTTTTGAAAAAAACCATTTCGAGCGCCCTCGATGCCGCCTTGTTCTGGATTTGCCACCAAAGCAGTTTGTATAAAGAACAAACTTTTTTCTTCTGCTACCTGATGCCGTTTTGCGATCGCGTTTGCCACTCGCCACTCGCCGCAACTGCCTGTTGTTGTCTTGATGTCCACCGAACCGAATATGTTCTGTTCCGAATGTGGGTTTTCTTATCGTTGCGAGCAGCTTTGCCAGCTAACTCGATCACTTCGGCGGCCGAAACTATATAACGCCGGCTAGGTGGACTGGTGCACTGGTACTAACGCGCTCGGCCTAGCTACCCTTGCGGGGAACTCCAGATCAACACTGTTCGAGCGGGATTTTGCCTTTCCCTTCACTTTTCCTCCTTTACCATGTCCAGACATGGCTGCTTGGGTTGGTTTGCTGATGTGTTGTGATGCGAACCGATGTGGTGTACGGTTTGAATGAGAATGATCGTTACGGCAGCGGAGCGGGGATTTTTAAGCTGACTGGCTGGCTCGAGAATTACGCATGTGTGAGACTGCGACCATTGTTTCGTCTTTTCTTTCTTTTTCCTTTCCAATCGTGCTTCATTCTATTTCGCTGCTGCTCTGGTTGCCCGTTTTGGTCGGTACGATTTGAGGAGCACAAAATGGACCAATCAAAAATGGGCACATAGTGCATTTTGACAATGCTTGATATTTCACAATTATTCAATTATTTATCTCAAGAAAAATGAAATGTTATTCGTTATGATAGATGCGTAGATATATTTCCTATCAATTGATGCAAAAACCTTTGCGATCTATTGAGAAATGATCGAGTTATAAGCGTTCCAAATCTTGCATTTTTTCCTACTTGTTCAGTGCCTAGATTTCCATTTCCATTTTCTATATCTTCCGGTTAGACGTAGTCCTACGTCAAAAACCCCTAAAATGGAAACGGACACCCTAATGAACAAATAAAATATACGGGTCTAATATTTTACAATAAGGAACAATTTGACTCAAATTTCTGCCTGGCGAGTGACTTTTTGAAGTTTGGAAACAAAAAAAAAGTCGCACGTGACCAAATCTGGAGAATACGGTGGATGGGGCAGCAGTTCGTAGTGCAATTCGACCAATGACGGCTGAGTTTCCATTTTTCCATTTTTCTAAAATCCACGGACACGCCCGCTTCCACACACGGTCAAAACAAAACTACGAGTCCGATTCGGCTGAAATTTTGACAGTAGCAGTTTACGAGAATGTACTACACGATAAGTAATCTCTCTTGCGATCAGCGTTGCCAATGTTCCAGTTTAAACTGGACCCTAAAATATTCCAGTTTTTTCAAATATTATCCAGTTTTATCCAGTTTTTGACGTGGGACTACGTCTAACCGGAATATATGGAGGGTAAAATGAAAACCTAAACACAGAACATGCAGGAAAAAATGAAAGATTTCGAATGCTTATAGCTCGAACATTTCGTACTGGATAGGAGAGATGTTTGCATCACTTGATAGGGAATATTTCTACGCATCTATCGCAACTAACAAAATGTTGTTTTTCATTAGATAAACAATTGAATAACTGTAAAATATTAGGCGTTATCTAAACGCCCTAACTGCATCGTTTTGATTGGCCCGATTTACGGTTTCCCTAACACAGCCATCAAAACCAAGCAGCCTTGGGGAAATCGGCATTGTAAATACTTGAAAGTAGGGGGACTTTTGTTCTCATCGAAAAATGTTCCCTAACACAGACTTTAAAACCAAGCAGCGAAATCGGCATTGCAAACACACGAAAGAGCCCAGAGGCGAGTGAACTGAAAAGTTTAAACCCTCTTAAAGCCAAAAAGAAGAAGAAGAACACACGAAAGTAGGGGGAGCTTTTATTCCCACCGAAATGTGTTCCCTAATAGAGATTTCTAAACCAAGGTGCCTGGAGAAATCGGTATTTCAAATTCATGCAAGTCGGGGGTATTTTTGTTCCGACTGGAATGTGTTTCCCTAACACAGACTTCAAATCCATGAAGCGTGGGGAAATCGGCATTGCGAATTCATACAAATCGGGGGTATTTTTGTTCCGATTGAAATGTGTTTCCCTAACACAGACTTCAAAACCGAGGTTTCTGGGGAAATCGGCTCTGCAAATAAATGCAAACTGCGAGTACTTTTGTCCTCGCTTGCCTTTGTGCAGAGTGGAATATGTCTGTCCTAACATGATCTTCTAAACTTAGGAACCTGGGAAAATCGTGCAGTCACTAGAAGCGAATGAACTTCCCAGTTTCAAGCAAATTCGAGATTCGAGAAGTATGTACACTTTTGGGATGTAAACTTCAGAGGGAAATGTAAAATAAAATAATCGTTTGATAAATTTTGTTTTGTCTTTATTGGAAAGATATTCAGCCTTAGGCTGGTTCATCAAACGTTTGAAAATTCTTCCGTACATATATTTTGTTCTAGTCATCATACCAAACGTAAAAGGTCCGTCATTAAATTTACTTGTAACGAAGAACAATCAATCACAATAAATGAATTGACTTTACACGGCATTTGTTCATTTTTTTCACTCACAGAGCAAATATATTGAACTCAAATGAATTTGGAAACTGTTTCATTCAATCAAGAATTTAATCAATACAAACGAATGATTGCTAAGCTAAGGTAGTTCTACGTCAACCTTGCGGTTATATCATAGATATAACCCACTCATTTTTTATATGTGTGCTTCAGTTTTACCCATTTTATGTAAAATAAATTCAAAATGTATAAACAATATCCCTCACTCACTCTTCCTATCCCTGGCCAAATTTAGTTTTTTTACATTTATCGTTCGTTCGATCCTATTTGTGTTTACCTTGGATTTACCTTTCTTTTATTTCACACTCAACTCAGTGTTATTTTTTTCTTGCTTACACTTCCGAATTTCTAGGTCCTCCTAGTTGAGACTAATTGAAGTACCATTTCAATTAGCAATGTTCATAGTCTTACCCAAATACGTTCATAGAGCCCGTGTGCTATGCTGGCTTTGAGTTTATATAATCATTTGAAGACCTTAGTGTCAATGAATTCCATTGACTTTGATTAATATGAACATAAAACCCAAGTAATCTTGTCCCCGTTTCCATCAACGAGATATTAGTGTTTAATGGTCTCTCAAAGGATTATATATTACGCATATTACGCATGATCTAAACTCTCCTATTTGATGCATATTTCGAAAGAAATGCAGAATTTGCATAATATACATAAGCACTATAGTGTTTATTTTGCAAGTATGTATACTATGGATTTTTCCAAAAGTATATTCTCGAGCAGGAGGAAATACCTAAGGATACTTCATTTTGATCTTGATACCCAAATTTAGTTTGGACAAGTCTGATATAAAAGTAAAATACTAAAGAATAATATCAAAATTGGAGAGAAATAGTTTTTCAATACCAATATTTTATAATTTCAACACCACAGTAACACTTGAGCAGCGTTGCTTTGGTATTGAATGTGCTCTTTTCAGTATTAAAATAATATTATGGGACCCTATGAAAAATATTCCAGAATTTTGATACATAGATCACTGCATAAATTAGTGCACGGAGTCGTCTGTTTGGCAGTTTGTTTGTTTGAGTTCCAGTTTGTTGCAATTTTCAATGTCCGTATTCAAATGTTAACAAATGGGAGCTGAAAAAAAACCACGCAAGAACGTCGAACCGAAGATAATTTTTCTTATCCTACGTTCTTCGTAAGTGAGAAAAAGATAACAACGAATATGGTCAAACAGAACACTACAGAAATCAAAATTCGCGTTAGTAGAAAAAGAACAGAACATTGGAGTTAAATTCCGTGTCCCTATGCACCTCAATTAATCTGGCACATGACATGTCGAGATTTTTCAAGTTTTACCCAAATGAAACCGTATTTTCTAGAAAGAAAGATCCTCAAACATTGTTTTACAGTAATGTTCGAATAGTGGAAAACATCATTTTGATCTTCTCGACTTATATGATTAATTACTTGTTCATTTCGCCATTTTATAAACTGCATATGAATACGACACGAAGTTTCAAAGGAGGTTTTATTTCTCAATCATTGTAATGGGTAAAAAATCATTTTAAAGGCAATCTTTTTGAAATAAAATGGTTTTACAGGATCCAGTTTTCTTCCAGTTTTTTAAAGAGCGATCTACCAGTTTTTTGAAAATTTTTATTGACAACCCTGCTTGCGATACTGACACCATCGGGCGATGAGGCTAAGTACTTTTCCGACCACCCTTGTGTATTATGTATGTTTATATGTATGTGTACACTGAGAGGAAAATTTAGTAAATATGACGAATTTTTTGGTACATGTTACCAATTCTCTAGTCATTTTCTACCCTACTAATCATTGGTACATGTTACAAAAAAAGAATGGTAGGCACATATGTCAAACAAACTACAAATTGTTGGTCCAACATTGGTGCAATAACAGTGAAAATTTTGCTTCATATTTGTGAGAAGTAATCATCAGGGATAATGACAATATTTTTTAATGATCATTTTTAATTTAAAAAATTGTATTTGATTGCGTTGATTTCTACATACTTAGAATACTTAATACTAATAACTTATTCTATAAACAACATCAATAGTTCTCGTTGGAATCATTCTATAAACTGCGTACAAGAGGCAAATTTTAACCGCAGCCTCAACCACCTCAATTTGATGAGCATTTCCAAAGCAAGTTCCCGTTCCTCTTCCTGCTGCATCGCTCTGATTTGCATTAGCTGATTAGCAGCTGATTAGCAGAGTGACGGTAGAATTAGCACGTTTCATCCGTATTTTGTTCTCTCGTGTCCCTATGAAGAAAAGAAATACATATGTTAATGATATTAAATATGCAATAAATTATGTATGTTCACCTTAAGTTTTTTACGGTCGATGATGTGTTGAAGAAAGATTCCAATCTTAGCGACAAACTCGCCGTTACCTTCAATCCCATAACTTGGATGGTTTTTGGTAAATAAGTATTACGAGTCTGGGATCATGCCAGCTGTAAAGACAAGGAAAAAGGTCAAAAGTGTTGTAATGTATAGAATATAACTGATGTTTATCCTTGGCGGGAATATGAAAATAGTTTCCCGACCGAGGTGACTGATGTAATGATGTAAAAAAAACGAATACTTATCTCCGATTTGTTTATGATGAATGATTGTACTGCATATAATTTTAAGGTCAACTAAAAAAGAAAAAAATGGTATTAGGTCAATGAAAAACATGAAAACAAATTCTCGGAGGAGATGAATACATAATTGAATTCAATAAAAACAAAGTGCTTACCTCCGAATCGCTTCGTCTCCAAAAGACAAAAGACAAAGTGCGCACATCACAGTTGTTAGGTATGACAATAAAAACAAATTTACTAATGGTATGAAGTAAAATATACGAATTCCTGGTAGGAACATTCATTGCGTCTGACATCTTTTTTACGCAATTTTAGTAATATTTACAAAAAATGTGTATATTTTACCAATGTTTTTGCTACTAAAGATTTGGTAGCTGCTTTTACTAAACTATTTCTCCAGTGTATGTTATAATAAACATCAAAACATCTACTTCAATACAATAATTAATAATAACAAGGAATTATCAATAAAATATTCACAAACAATTATTTCATTCCTTTTCAGAACATTACGACGTACAAGTGAATGACTTGTTTCTTGAAGTTCAGGTTCGTGGAAATCCACCGCCAACGATCAAATGGTTCAGAGATGGAATTGAACTTGAGGACGTTGAAGGTGACAAATTTTTTCTCTTGAGGGAACCGGATGGGATTCATAAATTGACTATACATGATCCACAACGGAAAGACGAAGGACGATATCTATGCGAAGCAGAAAATATTGCCGGAAAAGATATCATTAAGCATGTAGTTAAAAAGCTTAATAAGGAAGAGTACACTCATGTACATGGTATTACATATCACGATCCAAATATAAAAAAACATGAGACCAGCAAGGACAAACCTCTGGAGGAAACAATTGCGCAAGCACCAAGAGAATTCGTGTGGATGGATGATGGATCATATTACGTTCGAGGCCATACCCCTGAGTATTTATGGGAATGGGAAACTGACACAAGTGCGGAAAGTGAATACGAACCATATCAACCAGCACCAGACGAAATTGATGTTGAACCAGAAGAAGAAGACGACCGAGAGTATGAAGAATGGGAAATAAAACCACAACCGGTAGTAAAACATGGTCCAAAAATTAAAAAAATGAGGAAGAAAATAACCGATAAACATAAAAAAATAAACGAACAAGAATCAACTATTTTGCCAGACAAACCAATAGATGTGGAATCACAGAAACTAATTAATATAACTTTAGAAACGGACCAAGTTAAAGATACCGAAACTGAAGTTAAAGAACTAGAAAAAGACAGACCAGAAGAAAAAGTGGAATCTGATACAACAACCGAAAACCCCGAAGAAGGAATAATAAAACAAATAACAGATGATGATGAACAAGCTGTGCGAAAAGAGAAGTATCTTCGACTCTTTCCCGAGCTAGTTCCAGATACTTCCATACCCGAAGAAAATAAGAATATCCTGAAATTCATTAATGAATTAAGAGACATCACTGTCGTGGAAGGCAAATCTGCTAAATTATTTTGCACTGTTTTAGGCCCTAAAGCGGATATTAAGTGGAAGAAAAATGGCGAACCGCTTGAATTTTCCAAAAATATTAAAAACCAATCCCATGAAGGTACTGGAATTGTTAACATTGCCAAGGTATCGGTCAGCGATGAAGGTGTCTATACAGTAGTAGTAAAGCACAAAGATAGTGAAATTACCAGTCAAACGAAACTTACAGTGATCCAGAAAGTTGAGCTACCAAAAGGTACCGCCCCAAGATTCATAACTGGAATCAAACAACACTACGACTTTCGTGTTGATGATCTCATTCTCGAAACGCATATCAAAGGCGACGGTCTTCTAAGGGTTCAATGGTTTTTAGATGGTATTCAAATTGAAAATAATGACAAATATATTCAAATGCGTGCACCATTAGGTTTATACAAATTATGTATACATAACCCACAACCTAGAGACAGCGGAAATTATCTCATCAGAGTTTATAATGATTTCGGAAGCGAGGAGCAACCCTATTCTCTAAGAATTGAAGGCAAGAAAGATATTCCATCATACGGAATATTCCATGCTGATCCGAAGAAGCAGTATAAAGATGAAGATGTTAAAACAGAACCTCGAAAATACCGCGAAGTTGTATTTTTAGAGGACGGTACGTATTATGTGAGAGGTCAAACGCCGGAAAAGTTTTGGGAATGGGAAACGGATACAAGTGCCGAAAGTGAATACGAAGAATATGTTTCCACCGGAGAACACGAGACGGAGGAAGAAGAGAATAAAGATGATACGAGTGAAGATGAAATTGAAAATAAAGATGAACATATATCACTACATGAAGAAGAAAAACATGAAGTTATTGTTGAAACTCAGATCGCAGAAGACCAGGAGGAAGAACACTCCGACTATGAAGAACCCATACACGTAGAAATTAAGAAAAGAGGTCCAAAAATTAAGAAAATGCGAAAAAAAATAACAAGAATGCCATTGCAGTTATTGCCAAGTCGTGAATTAAAGTCTGATATGGAATCAAAAGTTGTTACAGAACCTGAAGCAGTTGTTGCAAAACAACCAGAAATGAAATTGAGTAAACGCATACAACTTGAACAACCTCAAGAAGTTCCATTGGTTATCAAGCCAAAGAGGAGACCAGTCGAAGTTAATTTTATAAGTCGAATGAGAAGTCAAACTGCACTTAAAGGAAAAACTGTAAGTCTTAATTGCTGCTGTTCCGATAATCAGAAACTTGAAGTGACGTGGTATAAAGATGGTAACAAATTTGAGATGAATAAGCGTTGTGTGAGTGATGTTCATTTCGGCTTCATAACCTTGGAAATCTACCAAACAACTGTAGAGGATTCGGGTATATACGAATGTCACGTGAAAACAGCAAACGGTGAAGCAAAAGACTCATGCAAAATAACAGTATTTGAATTACCAGATAAACAATTATGTGAGCTTGTGCCACCTACATTCATTCATCCTCTAAAAGGTAATTATTGTATTATATACAGTGTGTTTACCAAGAATTTCATCAAAAAACTATAGTGACACATTTTATATCAATATCAAATATCAATACAATTGAAATATATTCAGTGCTTCCATGAGTGTATTTGGGACATTTTGTGGGCAGAACCACTATGCGCGAAGCGGACTCCACCAACTAGACGGAAAAAGGATTTGACGCTAATAAATTACACGTGCTATATTAGTTTTAACGAGAGTTTTTAATTATACGTGTTCACTGTACAACGTACTGAATGGAAGAGAAAGAATAAAGTTCACTGCGCTACTTCTGTGCGCTTTGTTTTTGGTTCTGCGGGGTTGGCAATCGTCCACTGGGAAAACTATGGTGATGATATGCATCAAGATAAGAATGAGAAGGTAGACGTGTTGCTCATTCCTACACTCCTCCTCAACACGTCCTTCGAGTCTCCTTAGCTCGATACTCCAAGATGTTCCAGAAGTTGCCAGAATCTTGTGGCGCCCAACGGTTTCGTGAGCATATCTGCTGTCATCTGCTCTGATGGACAATACAACAGCTTAACCTCGTCTCGTTCGCTCAAATCTTTAATAAAGAATCGCCGTGTATCGATGTGCTTTGAGCGCTTCGTAGCTCGTTCTGCGTGGACGAAACTCAGACAACTTTGATTGTCCTCGAACACTGTAGTAGCTTCCAGCCGCTCTTCCCCGAGATCTGCTAGAAGTCTTCGAAGCCAGATTCTTGACAACAGTCACTTAAAGAGATGTATTCTGCCTCCATGGATGAAAGGCTTACACAGGACTGTCTACGACTGATCCAGGCTATAGGTCCACCACCGAAAAGGAAAATGAATCCCGTTGTAGAACGCCGGCTTTCCAGGTCACCAGCCCAATCAGCGTCCGAGTAACCTATAAGCTTCCATCCGCTATCACCAGGTCCAAACTTCAGCTTCAACTCTTTAGTACCTTTAAGATACCTCAAAACTCTTTTGGCAGCTCTCCAATCTTGATCTGTTGGTTCACTTGATTTTCGCCCGAGAAATGCCACACTGAAAGCCACGTCCGGTCTAGCGTTAACCGCGACGTATAAAAGTGCACCAACTAAGCTTCTGTACAGGGTTACATCCGCAAACGATTTACTATCACTTTTTGAACTTGTATAACCAGCTTCCATCGGTGTTTTCGAAGGCTTACAATCCTGAAGATTAAACTTCTTCACTAGCGCTTCTATGTAACTCTTCAATCGCAAACTATAAACACCTTTCTCGAACTGAATATCATATCCCAGAAAATGCTTGACAGCACCAAGGTTGACTATGTCCAACTCCTTCTTCAGCGCTTTATATACTCCATCAATTTTTACCTGATCCTCACATCCCACCAAGAGGTCATCGAAATAAACGAGCAAGAAAATAGTGGTCTGCCCATCTCGTCGAACGTATAGGCAACTGTCGGATTGACATTGCACAAATCCCATTTTGGTGAGTACCACATGGAATGTACGGTTCCAGAACCGCGCTGCTTGTTTCAGCCCGTAAATACTCCTTTTCAGGCGACAAACTAGATCCTCCTTTCCTGCTGCTGCATTACCGGGAGGCTGGCGCATAAATATTTCTTCGGTCACTATCCCATGCAAATAAGCTGTTCGAACGTCAAAATGTTGAAGAATTATTTTGTTCTTTCCCGCTACTGCCAGTAGCGCTCGCAAGGTCTCATGTCGCGTCACCGGAGCGGAAACATCTAAATAATCTATACCGTAACGCTGGGTAAAACCCTGCGCCACCAGTCTCGCTTTATGCTTCACGATATCTCCGTTTTCGTCATGTTTAAGTTTGAACACCCACCGTGAACCAATGGCCTTCTTTCCAGACGGCAAAGGAACTAGCTCCCATGTGGTGTTTTCCTCATGTGACCGCATCTCGGCATCCATGGCCTCCTTCCACTCCTTCACCTGGAGCGCATCGCGATAATTTGTGGGCTCTTCCGCTAAGCTCTTAGCAATACCCACTACGAAGTCACTTAATCGTTGTGGTAGAACACCTCTTGTTCGTCTTCTCTGTCGACGCGTTTCTTGCTCCTCCTGCGCACATGCACCGTCGCTTTTATCGGAACTATCATCAGCGCTGACAAAACCTTCAAGTTCAGAGAAGCTATCCCGAACACCTGGGGACGGCTCTGTTTCCACAACATCGTTCTGACCTTTACTAGTATTCAGCGGAATTTCTATTTCGTTGTCCAAATTTACAACTGCAACTGGATCCGTTTGTTTCAACATCATCTCCGAGCCATGCTCTAACTCCATAAACTTCGCATCCCGACTGATGGTAATGCGATTCGTAGAAGGGTCGAGGAAGCGATAACCCTTATGCTCCTCCGAATACCCGACAAATCTAAGTTTAACTGCTTTGTGATCCAATTTCGAGCGTCTAGCATCCGGAACGTGCGCGTACGCCCAGCACCCAAATACCCTCAGGTGCGCCAAATGTGGCTTACTGTTCATCCACAGTTCATACGGTGTTTTTCCGATTACACGCGATGGAATACGGTTCTGTATATACGAAGCTGTCATTACCGCTTCGCCCCAATACAGCTTATCCAGCACAGCGTCCGCAAGCATACATATCGCCATCTCTTGGAGTGACCGATTTTTACGCTCGGCTACTCCGTCCTGCTGTGGCGTGTACGGTGTAGTGTACTGCGCCCTGATTCCCTCATTTTCATAAAAAATTCGCAGCTCACGGCCGATGTATTCTCCACCTCCATCCGACCGTATGACGACAGGTTTCCTTCCGAAACAATTCTCGCAGCGACGCACAAATTCCTTGATTCTAGCGGTAGCTTCATCCTTACTCTTGAGTAGATACACGGTGGTGAAACGGCTGAAATCGTCTATCAAGGTCATAATGTACCGGTTTCCAGAGGGAGTAGCGGTTTCCATTGGTCCACGAAGATCTGTGTGGATCAACTCGAGTGGCCGTTTCGCCTTCCTTTCAACTATTGGAGGAAACGGTTTTCTCGCAAGTTTCCCCTTTATACAGCATTCACATGTAACACGATTTCCACAATCGGATAATTTAAAACCATTTACCAGATTTTCTGCTTCAATCCTGCGTAACACATCCGGATCACGATGTCCCACACGACGATGCCATGTGTGCTGACACCATTCACTATGTTCACCGCCAACTTTCAGCGACTTCTGCTGAATACGTAGCTGATAAAGACTGACGACTTTCTCGCCAACCACCACTGTCTCACCAGCAGCGTTTCTTATGGAACACTCCGACGCACTAAACACTGCAATAAACCCCTTTGCTGCTAGCTGACTCACGGATATAAGACCTCCGTCCAGCTCAGGCACAAAAAACACATTTGTAAGCTTGATTTCCACTGGACTGCCCCGTTCATCTTCACCGAAAATAACACCATCGCCGATACCATTCACTTTGGTTTTATTACCATCGGCAAGAGTCACTTTCGACTCTACACTTGTACGCAGCGATTTGAAAAATGCACGATCACTTGTCATATGCGCCGTAGCGCCACTATCGATGATCCAGCTACCCGCCATTGCATAACCAACCATAAAACATACCGAGCCGCCGGTTCCCTGCGCTTGCTTCGCCTTTGGATTGTCATATTTCGGCTTATCGCCCTTTGGCCCTTGCTTTTTATCGCTACCACTGTTTTTCGCTAACCACTTTTTACACTGCGCTTTTACATGACCCGGTTGTTTACAATAAAAACAATGCCGCTCTTCTTTGCTGCTATTCGCGGCCAGCTTCATCGCTTTCACACCTGTCGCAAGAGATTCACCTCGCTGCTGCCTCTGCCGGAATTCATCCAACAGCCTAGCCTTGACGGAAACTACCGTCCAATCAGCATCAACACGACACTGCAGGCTTTGTACCAAGCCACGATACGATTGCGGAACACTTTTAAAAATCATCGCAATTTTCAACGACTCTTCTAAAGCCAGCTTATCAAACAATTCTTCCATTCCCGACAAATGCTTGTCCATATCGTCACTTTCAGACATACTCGCACTGCACAGTTGAGTGAAATAAAACACCACTGTCGACATCGTCGCTTTCTCGTGGTGCTCTTGCAGAGCATGCCACATACCGCGCGCACTGTCCGCACCATGCACAATCTTAAATTGGCTCTCTTTCAGGAAAAGACCAATATTTGCACGAGCCTTCCGATCGCGAGCAAACCATTCCGGTTCCGGATCCTGCGGTTTGGCCAAACAAATCACATCCCATAAGTCTTCTCTCTCGAGCAACCACTCCATCCGCTGTTTCCACGAACCCCAGTTGCTCGAGCCCAACTTTGGAAAATTAACTTTGGCATTATCCGCCATTTTGCCACTTGCACAAAAAATTGCTAACACCGAATTTTTCACTCGCAAGCACACGCCGAATTAAACAAAACTAAAACTCAATATTTTCCGAACTATTCGTCTACTGGGCCCATAACCTGTGGGCAGAACCACTATGCGCGAAGCGGACTCCACCAACTAGACGGAAAAAGAATTTGACGCTAATAAATTACACGTGCTATATTAGTTTTAACGAGAGTTTTTAATTATACGTGTTCACTGTACAACGTACTGAATGGAAGAGAAAGAATAAAGTTCACTGCGCTACTTCTGTGCGCTTTGTTTTTGGTTCTGCGGGGTTGGCAATCGTCCACTGGGAAAACTATGGTGATGATATGCATCAAGATAAGAATGAGAAGGTAGACGTGTTGCTCATTCCTACACATTTCACATTCCAAAGAGAACGACTGTGTCAATCCTTGTACCTCCCTTTATCCCAACAAGATCTTGAGTTGCACGTCTTTCAGATTTTGCGGCCGTCTCTTCTAATTCTTGTTATAGTGGAATACCAACGTATGTTGGTTTGTCACCTATATCGGCATCAGTGGTGGTCCGATGTTCTTGTAGTCCGATTTGTCGGTTGTAATGGTTCGAGAGGTCGAATAGAACAAATACAATATCTGTGCAGTTCAAAAGGATTTATTTTCGAGTTTAGACGCATGCTAGTGCTATTAGTTAGGTATGATATCTTCTAGCCACGTTGTTGCGATGCTCAATATAGGCTGCATTAGCCAAAATGGAGCAGCCTGCCAATGTTCCTTGTTGCTAGCATGATCTTATCCTGGGTAATTATTCTATCATAATCGGATAATTTACGGATTAAAGGCGATCTAGTCGACATATCATCACTCTTGTTGAAGGATGCGCTACCTTCTGCTTACAAGCCGGAACTGTCTGAAGATTGCCCCTGAAGCTTGGATCATTTCGGATCATTCCCATTGCTTTTAAACGATCGGATATAGTTCGCTAGCTACTCCAAGTATACCTGTAAGTTCTTGTTGCGTATGTGATGGATCTCGATCGAGTAAAGTGAAACAAATCACGTCGACTACGGTTTTAGTGCTGTGATATCTTATAGCGAATCACGACTACGTTCGTTGCTCGGTTAAACTGGAATGCCTTTATTGTTTCTGGAAATTTTTACAAGAGTCCCGATTGAGACGCCTGAAGCACCGATTTATGTAAATGCTATGTACACGATCACCAATCGGGATCGATGTGCATGCGAAAGAGACAAAGATAGAAACCTCGAAAAAACCATGACTGTACAGGGAAACTTCGATATAACGTACCCTCGTTATAACGTACCCTCGTTATAACGTACCCTCGATATAACGTCACTCGATATAACGTACATTTTACCTCGATATAACGTACACATTTGCAAAGTGTAAAGGAAATTTTTTTTCAATATTTTTTGACGTAGGACTACGTCTTTCATTTCTATACCGGGGTGTAAAACCAAAGTTTCGAGAACGGAAGCGTTACGCTGGAGACCGAGATTTTGAGCGTTAATAGCTCTTAAACAACTGAACGAAATGGTATGATAAACACTTCATTTGAAAGATAAAATGTCTACGCGTCATATACTTGTTACTTTAAAAATTGCTTAAAATTGCTTTCAAAACAGGCTATTGAAATCAAAAATCGGTATATAAGCGAGCGCCGCTCGTAAACCCACTCAGTTATGATTGAACAGCGATTGGAGCATGTTGTCGCTGTTGTTGTTAAGCTAATTTCGTTTATCATGAATGCGCTGATGAACGGTGTCACCAAGAGCTTGTTTGTGCACCTAATGCCAAAAGGCCATCAGGAGGAGAGTGATGCCACGGTTCCGCTTGAAACATCGGAGCAGCCGCCACACATACACACACACACACACACACGCGCGGAATTCTCGTTGCTATCATCGTTGCTGAAAAATAATCTGCCAGTTCCCCTGGGAATTGAAAAATACATTCATGCGAAATAGTTTATTTTAATGTTTTCTATTCATATAACACTGCAACCAAATACATTTGGTTTTGTTATTTTTCAATCAATCGCAATTAACAGGAAAGCTTCTGAATATTTTTTTCCCCATCAGTGAAAATTTTCGTATTCAATATTGGATGCATAACATGAAAAACGGAAAATGTTTCACATCGCGAAAATCAAGTCATTTTCGAGCGATTATTTGCTTTCTACTCATATAATGCTTCGACCAAATACATTTCGTTTTGGATTTTTTCAATCAAGTGCGATCAACGTAAGACCACGTCTTTCGGCAATTTATTAGAGGTGCAATGAATCTTTAGGAATTCCCGCTCTACGCGCACTGGCAAACAATGTTTACTCAACAATTTCTCAAACTAGAAATGGGTGTTGTGAGAGAGGATTAGCGAACGCGAAAACGACAAACGGGAGAAAGATACGTCTGGAGGTTGAAGGAAATTGGCAGAAAACTTCTTCATTCTATCATTCAAATAATGTGATTCATACCACATCGTTTTGCCAGAAAGAGATTATTAATGCTCACAGGAGGAATCGAGTCCTCCGAGGAAATTACCCAGCGCAAATTAGAGTCGACTATCGATTGCGGCATTCGTACACAAATAATTTTATAATGCAGTATCACCAAAGTGATTTCCTCGGATATATTCACTACATCATGTCATGTATTTCATATTCTTCATAAGGAAATCCATATCCATGGCACCTATCGGTAACGAATTATTATCGAAACCACGATTTTCGCTAAATGCTCCTTTCAGTTCGGCCTGTAAAAAACTTTTCTGTACTCTAATCCATCAAATTTGGAGCCCTGAAAAGGGCCGTTGATTATATGCTAAGCTAATATAGCACGCTCTCCTCGGATACGATGGGCCAGCTGGATGTCCTTGGGCATGATGTGACGCGTTTTGCATGGATAGCACACAAATTGGTATCTTCGAATAAGCCTCCTGCAGCGTCATAACCGCGGAACTTTGGAAGCGCAAGTCGGTTTTGAAGTCCTGAGCAATTCCACGAACCAAATGCTGCAAAGGTAGCTTGCGGATCAGCAATTCGGTCGATATCTGATAGCGACGAATTTTCGAGTTAACTCTTTTTTACAGTAATGCTTTTGAATCCGGACACTTTGCATTACATTCAATATCATACCACAGCCATAACATTTTTTTCATGTTGAATTTATGCGATTAATAGTTGCTAATATAGTTACTGATAGTTTCTTGATAGTTACTTATCAATCGCATTAATTCAACATGCAGAAAATGTTGTGGCTGCGGTATGGTATTAAATGTAACGCAAAGTGTCCGGATTCAAATACATTACTGTATACTTACTTCGATGTTATTCGTGTCTCTCTCAGGGTAAGCAACGAGTATAATAAGGGTGGGGTTTAGATTCTATACTTTTATGGTTTATAAAATGACGCTTCCTTTGCTTTCGTTCATTTCTTACTCTACTCTCGCACCGTGACGACTCGTTTGTTTGGGACCAAGCAGATAGATAGTTAGTCTTTCAGTGGTAAGGCAAACGAAAGCAGCTCGGATAAGCGCACCAGCCGCAGGATAGGTGAAGAAGCCACATCGCTATCGGCCGGGAACTTTGCGTGAAATTCATCGCTATCGGAAGTCGACCGAATTGCTGATCCGCAAGCTACCTTTGCAGCTTTTGAATCGTGGAATTGCTCAGGACTTCAAAACCGACTTGCGCTTCCAAAGTTCCGCGGTTATGACGCTGCAGGAGGCTTATTCGAAGATACAAATTTGTGTGCGTCACATCCACGCAAAACGCGTCACATCATGCCCAAGGACATTCAGCTGGCCCATCGAATCCAAGGAGAGGGTGCTATATTAGCTTAGCATATAATCATCGGCCCTTTTCAGGGCTCCAAATTTGATGGATTAGAGTTTAGAAAAGTTTTTTCCAGGCCAAACTGAAACGAGAATTTTCGTTTGGATGCCATACAGCATCGAGAAAATTCCGAAAAGATCTAATCGTTGCTGAAAAATAATCTGCCAGTTCCCTGGGAATTGAAGAATACATCCATGCGAAAGAGTTTATTTTAATGTTTTCTAATTATATGGCGAACACAGCGACCAAATACATTTGATTTCGTAATTTTTCAATCAAGTGTAATTAGCTGGAAAGCTTCTGAAGATTATTCTTTCCCATCAGTAGGATATTTTCGTATCCAATATTGGATGCATAACATGAAAAACGGAAAATGTTTCGTATCGCGAAAATTATATAATTTTCAATCGATTATTGCTCAGTCGCCGAAATTTTCATACTCAGAGAGTTCATTCTCCTCTAGTTTGCCTTCCAAATTGCCATCGTAAACCACACCTTCTCTCGATTCAATCACGCACGAAAAGCATACTGAAATGATATTCTGGTGGTGAAACCGATTCATTTTTCGTGAGGCGTCGTGCACAAATTACGTAACGCGATAAGGGGGGAGGGGGTAGATGTTGCGTTACTTTCTGTTTATTAGAGATAGGAAATTGCGTTACGAAAGGGGGGGAGAGGTGGTTCAAAATTCGGATTTTTAGCGTTACGTAATTTGTGCACGACGCCTGAGGACATCGACAAGACAACATCGTTACTGAACTAGCTGAACGGCGAGGGATCGAGGGATTCATTACCTGGCCTGACCTGACCTGAAATGCAATCAGTTTGTTTTAACTGAGTATCAGCATCGAAATACGGTTCCTCGGGAAGACATAGAAGCAGCCGCCACACACACACATACACGCGCGCAACTCTTTTCGTTTGCTGGTTATCGAGAGGAAACCTGGAAAAAAATGATCGTTGCTGAAAAATAATCTGCCAGTTCCCCTTGGAATTGAAAATTACATTCAAGCGAGTTTATTTTAATGTTTTCTATCCATATAATACTGCGACCACATACATTTGGTTTTGTGATTTGTCAATCAAGTGCAGTTAGCAGGAAAGCTTCTGAAGATTATTCTTCAGAACAAGGTTTTTTGTATCCAATATTGGATGCATAAAACCTTGAGTCTCCAACGTAACACTCTCGTTTTTGAAGTCACCCAAATATTTATTTATTCATTCATTCAGGATGGATTTAGATTCAACTTCAAACAAATGATCTCTAAATCAACGATAGTCCTACGTCACCCTTGCGGTTATACCATAGATATAACCCACTTCCTGTTTTTTCTGATAGAACAATGAATTACCTGTATTGTGATGCTAAAACAAGTTTTGTACCTTCAATTAATCCCGAAATACAGCTGGTTTTGAGATTCCGGATTCTAAATGAATCGAGCTTTAATCAACAGTACGAAGGAAAACATCATGAGAAAGGCTGGCTACGTCTTCTGATTGAAGTTATTCATTAACTTTACTAAAACAGCAACACAATAATGTATTATAGACTACGTTTGTGAGTACTTTATTATGCTTCGATATAACGTACAATTCGATACAACGTACAATTTTGAAAGTGAAATGTACGTTATATCGAAGTTTACCTGTACACATGGTAACAGCGAGGTTCAGTAAAGATGAAATGCGACACTTTCGTTCGTCGCTGTAAACGCTGACAATTTTTGTGCAGGCAATTGAACTGAAGGTTCAATGCCCACTGGTGCATTTTCGTTCGTCGCTGTAAACGCTGACAATTTTTGCGCAGGCAATTGAACTGAAGGTTCAATGCCCACTGGTGTGCTTTGCTGTAGATGTAAAATTTAGAAGCATGAAAATGACATGTGGAATGCACATGTCACAAAAGCCTCCAATTCTTCATCTTCAAACTTGTTTGGCGGTTTGGAACGTTCTCCATCTTCTAAGTCAAAATTACTACTTTGAAACCGTGCAAACCACGTCTGACACGTTCGCTCAGTTGGAGCATGGTCACCATAAACTTCCACCAACATTTTTCATTATATTGAAGTATAAAGTATCACTCCCCACAAAAACACTCACGTTGGTACGAAATTCGACATATTCGAAGTGGCAAAAAACTATGTTGTTTACGCTTCAACTTTTTGACATATACTAAAAAAGACGCGCAATGACAGTAGCTTTCCAACGAATGTCTGGAGATTTGATTCACTGGAATAATAATCAAGTTACGCCATCTGGTGTAAAACCGAAGAAACTTACCGGCACACCTAATAATTTAAACACTGAATTTTAAATAAAACCGTTAATTGTTCTTATTTGGTATGTTGGAATTTGTAATATCGAAATTGAGATCATGTTTCCAGAATAGGGAAATTTCCGAAACAAATTTACAATAAAATCACTTCATCTACGAGGGTCGTTCAAAAAATAAGTTTCAGTGCCTCAGAAATCGCGGAAAAATAAAGTTTGGACAAAAAACAAGGTGATTTTCGTAATCTACGTTTTATTTTTTATTTTTCTACATAATGGCCGTGACGTTCGAGGTATTTTTCATAGCGTGGCACGAGTTTTTCTATTCCGAGCGCGAAGTGCGCAGCGTCCAACTTTTTGAAGTACGATGTAACTACATCACTATTGTGATGTTTTGTACCGATTGAGAACAAAAGGCCAGGTTTATTGACGAAAAGGAGTGTTCCTCATCCACAATAACGCGCGGCCCCATTCTGCTTGCGTAACTCAAGAGCAATTGAAAAAATTCAAATGGACTGTGTTCGAGCATCCTCCTTACTCCCTAGACCTCGCCCCTATCGACTATCACTTATTCCCTGTGATGAAACAGGCGTTCGGCGGTAAACGATTCGATAACACTCCATGAGAAGGATTATAAGGTGGAGCAGATGGCAGAATTTGCGAACGTAGTGTGTGTGATAGCATGCGCTGCCATAGCTACTTTTCACATTGTGACATTGATTTTTGTGTTTATGTTCAATTGCCTCCCACATCCATATGAAAACGCTTTTTGACGTAGAACTACGTCTTTCAGGAAGGGTGCCAACTCAGAAAACGAAGTTAACGTTTATAACTATTTAACGCGGACAAGCAAAATCAGGTTCCTCCTGGCTTCCGTGGGAATAGTTCACCTTCGAACGACCCAGCACTCGAGGGGACATCAAAAACCCCAACTGTCCCTATTTTTCCGTCCAGCTCAACTTCCCAATCGGGATTTATAAAGTTGTCTGACCTTTTGGATCAAATCTTCAAGTGTTTTAACGTTTCCGACTCCATCAGAACCATTGTCATTTCAATGCTTCCAGTATTAAAGACAATTTTGCAGCAATTGATGCAAACATGGCCCCTCCTTGCAATGATTATCTCTCTTGATGTCTAATTCAAATAGAGAGGTCGGAGATATCACTGTTTTACAGTGGAATTGTCGTAGTCTTATCCCTAAATTGGATACATTCAAATTTTTAATTCATAAGTTCAATTGTGATGTTTTTGCTCTGTCCGAAACTTGGCTTTCTTCGCGAGATGATCTCTCTTTCCATGATTTCAATATTGTACGCTTGGACCGTGATGACAGATACGGAGGGGTGCTATTGGGGATCAATAAGTGCCACTCATTTTTTCGAATTGACCTTCCACCTAATGGAGGGATTGAAGCTGTTGCTTGTCATGCAAACATCAGAGGCAAAGACCTCTGTATTGTCAGCTTGTATTGGTCTGAGAGCTGCGGTTAGCCGCAAGCAACTTGTTGACATGTGCTCACTCCTTCCTGAGCCACGATTGATCTTGGGAGACTTCAACTCTCACGTAACTGCCTGGGGGGAACAGTACGACGACAATCGTTCATTGTTGATATATGACCTTTGTAACAGCTTCAATATGACCGTTTTGAACACTGGGGAAACAACACGTGTACCTAAACCTCCTGCTAACCCAAGTGCTCTTCACCTCTCGCTTTGCTCGAATTCACTATCGTTAGATTGCAAGTGGGATGTAATCCAGGACCCCAACGGTAGTGATCACTTGCCAATCAAAATTTCCATCACCATTGGGTCGAATTCTTCTGAATCTATAAACATGGCATATGACCTCACAAGACACATTGACTGGAAAAAATATGCGGACGCGATTACTCTAGCCATCAATTCCAGAGATGGTTTACCTCCATTGGAGGAGTATAACTTCCTTTCTCGTTTGATCTATGACAGCGCAGTTCGCGCTCAAACGAAACCCAATTCAGGTTCCACCATTTTCCGAAGGCCTCCCAATCTATGGTGGGATAGCCAATGTTCCAAGCTTTATGTAGAAAAATCGAATGCATTTAAAGCTTTTCGGAAACGTGGTACTCCTGAAAATTTTCAAACGTATTTAGCCCTTGAGAATCAGTTCAAAAATTTGATCAAAGGAAAAAAACGTGCTTATTGGCGAAATTTCGTGGGAGGTTTGTCACGAGAAACGTCAATGAAAAAATTATGGAAAGTGGCTCGAAACATGAGAAATCGCTCTTCATCCAATGAAAGCGAGGAATATTCACATCGATGGATCTTTAATTTTGCACGAAAGGTTTGTCCTGATTCAGCTCCTGTGCAAAAATTTGTTCGAGATATACCACAAGATAGGTGCGATCTTGATTCCGAGTTTTCGATGGTAGAATTCTCTCTTGCTCTCCTTTCATGTAACAATTCTGCTCCGGGATCGGATAGAATTAAGTTCAACTTGCTGAAAAATCTCCCTGATGTGGCGAAACATCGCTTGTTGAACTTATTCAATCGGTTTCTGGAGCATAATATTGTTCCAGATGATTGGAGACAAGTACGAGTTATAGCTATTCAAAAACCCGGAAAACCCGCGTCCGACTTCAATTCGTATCGCCAAATAGCAATGCTGTCTTGTATACGGAAATTGTTGGAGAAAATGATCTTGTTTCGCCTTGATCGATGGGTTGAAACGAATGGCCTACTCTCAGATACACAATATGGGTTCCGCAGGGGCAAGGGGACGAATGATTATCTTGCGTTGCTTTCTTCAGAAATTCAATTGGCTTACGCCGAAAAAAAACAAATGGCTTCAGTATTCTTGGACATAAAGGGGGCCTTTGATTCTGTTTCAATAGAGGTCCTGTCAGACAAATTACACTCTCGGGGTCTGCCGCCTCTATTGAATAATATGTTATATAACTTGCTTTGTGAAAAACATTTGAATTTTTCTCACGGGGATTCGACAGTAAGTCGGGTCTCCTACATGGGACTCCCCCAGGGCTCATGTTTAAGCCCCCTTTTGTACAACTTCTATGTAAGCGACATCGACAATTGCCTTACACAAAATTGCAACCTAAGACAACTTGCAGATGATGGAGTGGTGTCTGTCGTAGGATCAAACGAATCCGAACTGCAAGGACCCTTACAAGATACTTTGAACAATTTTTCAACCTGGGCCATTGGGCTAGGGATCGAATTCTCCACGGAGAAAACAGAGATGGTGGTTTTTTCTAGGAAGCATAGACCAGCAAAACCAAACCTTCAACTTTTGGGTAAACCGATCACTCATGCTATGTCTTTCAAGTATCTTGGGGTCTGGTTCGACTCCAAATGTACTTGGGGGGCCCATATTAGGTATCTGAGTAAAAAATGCCAACAAAGAATAAACTTTCTCCGTACAATTACCGGCACCTGGTGGGGAGCCCATCCCGAAGATGTTCTAATGTTGTATCGAACAACTATTCTCTCAGTGATGGAGTATGGCAGTTTCTGTTTTCAATCAGCTGCCAAAACACACCTCATTAAACTCGAGCGAATTCAGTATCTTTGTCTCCGTATTGCGTTGGGATGTATGCCCTCAACGCATACCATGAGTCTCGAGGTTTTGGCAGGCGTACTCCCACTAAAAGATCGCTTCAATTTATTATCTCTTCGGTTCTTCATTCGGTGTAAGGTTATGAACCCATTGGTGATCGGAAATTTTGAGCAGCTGATCGAGCTAAATTTTCATTCTGGATTCATGAGCTCATATCATTAATTCGTCTCCATGCAGGTTGATCCTTCTTCGTATATTCCCAACCGTGTTTGTTTTCCTGACTACATCAATTCCTCTGTGCATTTTGATCTGTCCATGATGCAGGATATCCATGGAATTCCAGATTATCATCGATCGGGGATCGTTCCTACGATTTTCGAAGCAAAGTATGGGCGTGTCAATTGTGATAATATGTACTTTACTGATGGGTCCTCTATGAATGAGTCCACAGGATTTGGAGTGTTCAACAAAATTTTTAGCACCTCACACAGTCTTCAGTATCCTTGCTCAGTGTATATTGCTGAATTAGCAGCGATACACTGGGCGCTGGACAGCGTCGCCTCACGACCTGTTGAACACTATCACATTGTAACGGATAGTCTTAGCTCTGTCGAAGCTATCCGTTCAGTGAGGCCGGAAAAGCACTCGCCGTACTTCCTTGAGAGAATACGAGAAATTTTGAGTGCTTTATCCAGACGCTGTTATGTCATTACCTTTGTCTGGGTCCCTTCACATTGCTCAATTCCGGGTAATGAGAGGGCTGACTCATTAGCAAAGGTAGGTGCAATTGAAGGCGAAATTTATCAGCGTCAAATCGCCTTCAATGAATTTTATTCTTTAGTTCGTAAAAATACCATCGTTAACTGGCAACGCAAATGGAACGAAGATGAATTGGGCCGGTGGCTCCACTCAATTATCCCTAAGGTTAGCCTCAATCCGTGGTTCAAAAGTCTGGAATTGAGTCGGGACTTTATTCGCACCTTCTCCCGACTCATGTCCAATCACTGTTCGTTAGATGCACTACTCTTTCGTTTCAATCTTGCCAGCAGCAATCTCTGCGTTTGTGGCCAAGGTTATCACGACATCGAGCACATTGTTTGGTCGTGCGAGGTGTATCTGGTCGCCAGATCGAATTTAGAAAACTCCCTTCGGGCTGGAGGAAAGCAGTCCAATGTGCCGGTGAGAGATGTGTTGGCTCGGTTAGACCTTGATTACATGTCCCAAATATATGTTTTCCTTAAAGCTATCGATCTTCGAGTGTGATTATTCATACATCCTTTTTCCCCTCCTTTTCGTCCTTCGCGAGCTATCGGTTCCCTTCCTACTAACATTAGAATAAGTTAAATTGTAAATACATATTACATGTAAGGATAGTTTTAAGAATTGAGTGTGAAGTGTCAGTGTGAATGAGAATGTGAATGTGAATGTGAGTGCGAGTGTAAACACACATCTCCTTACATCCCATCCTTTTCCTAATGAAAATGTGTCACCCTTCTAAACTCGAGTCGACCGCGAGTAATCGGTTTCCTATTTCATTAACCATAGAATTAAGGAAACAACATGTTGATATATGCTAGTTGAAATATAGTTAAGAGTTTGGCTCCATTAAACTTATGTAACTGAGCCTGTAAAAATAAACGGATTAATAAAAAAAAAAAAAAAAACTAACGAAGTTAACGTTTATAACTATTTGTGAACTATCTGTGAACGAATTCTCATGATTTGCAAACCAATCGAATCGGAAATTCTATAAGGTTTGTTTGATAGGCTATACATTACAATTCGCTAATCTCTAAACGGTTTGAATTTATGAAAACTAGAACTTCCTTTTTTCCCATACATTTGTCCTACCGATTTGTGTGCTAACACTTCCCGTATTTCGAATGCTTATAACTCGAACATTTATTAACAGATCGGAAAGATGTTTGCATCAATTGATAGGAAATATTTCTACGCGTCTATCACAATTCAAATATGAACAATTGAATAACTGTAAAATGTCAAGCGTTATCTAAACGCCCTAACTGCCATGTTTAGAATGGCCCGATTTACGGTTTCCCCAACACAGACCTAAAAATCGATGTGCCCGCGGAGATCCGCTTTGCAAACATATATGCAAGTCGGGGGTATTTTTGTTCCCACCTAGCTGTGTGTCTCTAGGGGAATCCGCTTTGTCAAAACATGAAAGTTTTTTTTTCTCGCACTGAGCTATGTTTCCCTAACACGGACTCCGAAATTAATGGGCCTGGGAAAATCCGCTTTGCAAATCCAATCAGTTACAAGATTCCATTAGCCTTTTTTCTCATGACATCATCAAATTGTGAGTTATTTAAATATTATTTCATCTCTTCCATATACATTCCATATTGAATGCAAATAATGACAACACCATATTTTGTTTACCAATACAAATATACTCTGCTTACTGCTCCACCTCATATGTATTCATTTGATAGAAATTCGTGACGCAGTTACATAGTACTTCAAAAAGTTGGACACTACGCACTTCGCGCTCGGAATAGAAAAAATCGTGCCACGCTATGAAAAATGCCTCGAACGTTACGGCGATTAGGGAAGATGGGGGTAAGACGGACATGTTAAGGAAAACTTCAATTGTATCTTTGGAAACTCATGTTTTCAAAAATTTAAGAGCAGTTTCTTACAGTTCAATATACTGGTTTTCGAAATAACTGGCCAAATGTTTTATAAAAATGTGTTTTTCCATGATTTTTACTGAAAATTACCGAAAATTACAACATTTTTATCGGTGCGGGTATAATGAACATGTAGTGGGGGGGGGGGGGATATGGACAGATTCATAATATACAAAGCGTAGAGGTTTACCGCTCGCGAGAGGAATAATTTCACTCTCTTCCAGTGTTTGTGCGTCCAGTAACTGAAATAGAACAAAAAGAGAAAGCAATATAAAAAAGAGTTCAATCCCTTCTTCCCTTCACTTTCCATCATGCATCGGATGTGATTATGGATATGACTGTCCATTTAACCTTGTTTTTTGTCCTAAATTTATTTTTCCGCGATTTCTGAGGGACTGAAACTTATTTTTTGAACGCCCCTCGTAATTAGAATCAACATATATGATAATAAACAAATCTAAAGGTGGCCGTACACTGTTTGCCCGGAGGTCAAATATTTGATATTTTTTGACAGATAAGGTTTGATTTGATATTTGTACAAACACTATTTTGTTTGCCACTCTTCAATTTTCAACAGTAGTAAACAATATCAAACACCGAACATGGAAAAAATCAACTGAAATATTCAAGGAAACCTAACCATGTACCGACAGGTTCGAAGAACAGACTGAAAAAATATTTTAGGCATCCAATAATTGAATATTTGCTTGTCGTGTTTTGTGTAGAATATATTTGATCAGTACACGTTGACCAAATTTTATCTGTCAAAAAGAGTAAAATATTTGGCTTCGGTCAAACAGTGTATGAGCACCCTAATGAGTTACTCCTAAAATTTCAAAAATCAATTGGATTAAACAGAACAAACGTCTTGTATCGGACAATCTTTAGTTATTTTTCTCTCAACGTAAACACCACTGCTGTTGAAAGTTTCTCAACTATACCTACCTTACCTAACTCAGACTATTTAATTTTTAGGCCGCATTTTAGATACACTCACTTTAGACTTATCTTATTACATGTATTCGTTCAGTAAGTTGAATTCCAATAATAATTTTTATATTTTTAGAAACATATCACAAAGAATCAAATGATATTCACCTGGAAACGAGAGTAAGAGGAAACCCGATTCCGACATTCACATGGATATACGATGGAGTATTTATCCACCATAGCACGGACAAGTACGAAATATACAATCAACATTACTACGAATTGGGAACGAATATTACAACAGCTAAATTGATAATAAACAATCCTCAACTAAGAGATAGCGGCAAATATACGTTAATTGCAAAAAACGAAATTCAAACGGTAGAAGTATCACATCGTCTTAAGGTTGGCTTGCGTACAATGGATTATAAGAAGAAAAGAATGGATGACATTGTTGTTGAGAATCAAGCTCCCAGAATATTACCTAAGCCTCCAACACCGGAACCAGAAATTGTAGAACAGGTGCTAGAATCAACAAATGATGAAAATGTTTTAGAAGAAGATGTAGAAGAAAAAGGAGAAGAAGATAAAAACGACGAAGACGAGGAGGACAACGCATGGTCTTGAATGCAATATGTATTTTTGATGGTTTTAAGGCAGGAAGAATCTTGATAGAATGGCATTGCTATTCAAATACTATGGCTCTGAATATTGGACACAAATAAATGTTTCACGAGCATATATAATAATAGGATCAACCTGAATATTATTTATTGAAAAAAGACTATATTGTAAAATTACACATTGTAGGGGAGGAGGGTGATTGATTCTTAAACCAAACCACTAAATTGTAAAAGGCCTAATAAATTGTTTTTGCGCGTCTTCAGAATTGAATTGTGTGGTAAGACTTTTTTTTACTATGTATTCCATCAGTCATTATGGTTCATAAATGAAACACAAATTTCTGCGTTACTCGAGAATTAATCAAGCAATGAAACGAAATTTGGCATGTGGAAATTTAGGATGCAATGAATGGTGGTTAGAAATAAATAATGGTGGATGCAATGGTGGTTAGACACTCCACCCCCTTTCTAAGGGGAGACTGTCATACAAATGAAACACAAATTTCTACATTACTCGAGAATTAATCAAGCAAATGAAACAAAATTAGGCATATGAAGGTGTTAGGGTGCAATAAAGGATTTTATGGTGGTTTCCCCTCTCTCTTAGGGGGGCTGTCATACAAATGAAACAGAAATTTCTGCATTACTCAAGAATTAATCAAGCAAATGAAACCAAATTGGGCATATGAAGGTTTTATTTTTATGGTGCAATAAATGTTTCTATGGTGGTTTAACACTCAACCCCCCTTTAGGAGGGGGCTGCCATACAAATGAAATACAAATTTCTGCACAACTCGAGAATTGAGCCAGATTTAAAGGTTGTGAGTAAGTTACTCGATTGCGAGCAAACGTCAATCGATTCGAACCCACATTCCGTTTTGCCTGCCAAGATAGGGTCGATTAAACGTCAACAATCGACCTCAAATGCTGCCACCTTGCAATCGAGTTATCGACCATTCATATCTAGGTAGTGCGGACTGAATCAAAACGGCTGTCAAAAAAGATCCAATTGAAATGTCAAAAGAGATCTAACGATCAGGAGTGTTATTTTTCTTATGATAATCAACACTATAAAGAGGTATTGTTGTCAAGGACAAAAATAAGTAAAATTATGAAATGAACGAACTACATTTTTCCGTTAATTGTTTAATTAACCATTGCATCTCTGAAAGACCCTCTCAGCCTTTCACTGAGCAACGCATTTTTAATGTCCCCTCTCTTTGTCATAACGTTTTTCCGAACGTAATAAAAACAAACAAAGTCAGAGTCACGTAAATGTTTACTCCTGCGATTTGGAAATATTCGATAAAAAGTGGAAGGAAGAGCTGCCAGATGATTTTTAAAAAAAGTCTGTAAAAACATGTGAATGTCTGTTAAAAATGTGGAAAAGTCTGTAAAAGTGTGCAGATCTATAGAAATGTCTTTTAACGTTAATTTTCACTTATTCATTAATACTTTGTACATCACGATGCACGTAAGATTGTATTCTGTATATATATATATATATATATATATATATATATATATATATATATATATATATATATATATATATATATATATATATATATATATATATATATATATATATATATATATATATACAGCCATTCCATGCCAAACTAATATAGTGGTTCTCAGCTCTTCGTCAAAAGTGGTAATTTTGCTCTTTATCGCAAAACATTAAACTCGTATTTTTTTAATTTGTCATTAGGGTGCCCATTTCCATTTTAGGGTGATCCCAAAAATCATTTTTTCCACTTTTTCCCAAAATGACTTTTTCCAAAAATTTATAACTTTCGAACCACTCAACCGATTTAGATGATCGACATATCAAATTTAAGCCAATGAGCTTTAATTGAGAAATATTTAACTTGCATATAATATGGATCCTATTTTTAATATGGGTTGAAAGCTGAGAACTTTTCCATAAAATATCTCGATATCAGAGATGCTATTTTTTTCGTTTTTGAAATATGATTTTGCAAAACTAATCGATGGTTCGAAAAACAATTTTCCCCCATTTTTCCCACTACAAAAAGTCATAACTTTCGAACTATTGGACCGATTCATATCATCGACATATCAAATTGAAGCTTACGAGATATATTTTTAAAAAAAAATATTACTTTTGCGAAAAAATTGAATTTTGTTTTTGTAATTATGGATTGAGTTAGTTTTTCATAGTTTTCTCGGTTAAAGATAGGAGCGCTATATTTTTTTATATTTTTTATGGAAAGCTGAGGAGTATTTACTTAACATATCTCGATATCAGAGATGCCATAATTATCGTTTTTAAGTGAGAATTTTGTAAATTTAACATGTTTTAAGTCTTCGATCAATATTCATATGTGACTAAACTAGACCTATGCTACTTGTTACGGTACCATCGAGCTAGTTACCATTGATCAATCGTTTGCGTACGATCGCAGCAAGCTCGTGTGGAAAAATTCTGGACATTCTGGAAAAATCATCTCTAGCGTGCAGAAGGCTTTTTGTGTGAAACAGTTTTTAAGTTATTCTTGTTATAAATCTGAATCTTCTACTTTGTAAATCAACTTACTGATTTGTGAAGGTAAGAAAATGAATTTGTCGTTAGATGTTCCTAATGTATCATACAAATATTTAGGGCATAACCGAAACGGAAGTTGGACAGGCCAATTGAAAAGGTTAGATTAGAAGAAATCACTGAATTGTAAGCACAGATATTTATCATGAATTCTGTAGATCTAAATTAAATTATTATTTTAGTTTGAAGCATATATTAAAGTATCGCTAACAAAAACGGTGAGTTGCCTTTTGATTGCTGTCGCAACACTACTAGAATCCAATCTTCCCGCAAGTGTGAGTTTTGCTTATTGGCTTCAATTTAATATATCGATCATCTAAATCGGTTCAGTAGTTCAAATGTTATGATTTTTTGCAGAAAGTTATTTTTGGACAAATGGGGAAAAATGATTTTTTTTTAAAATCATATCTAAAAAACGAAAAAATAGCAACCCTGATATCGAGATATGTTGTGTAAAAAAATTCTCAGCTTTCAAGAAAAAATATAAAAATATATAGCGCCCTCTAGTCCAAAGTCATAAAAAAAATAAAAAACGACTACAATCAATAATTACTAAAATATAATTATGTTTTTCGCAAGTTAAATATTTTTTTATAAAAGGCTAGGTCAATTTTATATGTCGATCATCTAAATCGATTCAGTGATTCAAATGTTATTAATTTTCATTTGTCATTTTTGGGAAAAAGTGGAAAAAAATGATTTTTCGGACCACTTAATAACTTATGTGCTGTAAGTGTGTTTAAATGTTTCAACGATCTACACATACATACATACACATACATACACAAACATACGCGTTGTTAATTTTTAAAAAACACAGTATTTCTCCGTTGATATATTGGACATCCACCAAGGCTTGCGGTCTTGTCGTTTTTATTTTTAAAAAAATGCAGTGTATATTTTCCATCCGCCATGCAAGGCTATACAAGTTTTAGACCACCACACGGCCATGAACCATGTCTGTCGTAACAATATCGAACAGTAACCCATATTTCGTCATAAGCAGACCCGAAAGCAAATGTAAGTTGTTGAAAATAGAATGAAAATTTTTATTCGATGTTGTTTAAATACATAGGTTGCATAGTCCTGACCCCAACTTAACTATTTTTCAATAAATCTCCTTGCATTTCAGCAAAACAATCTTGTCTAGAACAGAAAATAATTATCAGAGACAATTTTCGTTCAAGATTTTTCCTTACCTGCGGAGAATGCAATTGTTCATTAATTGTGAATAACCGTATCCTCTTTTTCGTCTGCAATGATGTCAAGGCAAAAGTACTTATGTGTATGAGTTCCAAACATCATACACACCAGATGGGCCAACAAGAAGGACTGCCGGGCCGCAGGTTGAGTATCGCTGGTCTAACGTCATGTGTATTGATATATACTAAATATAATAACTTTTCTGTATTAAAACTATGGAAAAATGTCATATGGTGAGTCAAATATTTTTGATGTGATGAATAGATGTGATAAATGTTTTACAGATATGTCTGTAAATTTACAAACATATTTGTAAATCTGGCATCTCTGGTGGTCTGAGAATTTATTGCAAGAAATCGCTTGAAAACATGCAAGAATTTGTTTGAGAATGAAGTGGATTGAGTCCGCACCACTTAGATTCATATGCATTCATCGAACAACTTGACGCCACTTTTTCGCCAACATGTACAAAGCGTCGACCTGCTTGCAGCGCTGCTTCCAGCACTGCTTGCTGCTTGTTTGTATTGGTTTGTTATTGAAAATGAAAAGGAAATACATTGATCGATTTTAATCATTTTATTGAAAACAAATAATAAAAAACCATGTATAATAAAAATAAGGTATATAATGGAATCGGTGCTTCCGGGTTGCCTGGATTGACGATTCAAATCCGACTGAGTACATTGATGAATACCTCCTTGCCCTTGATGACACAGATATGTGGCTGAGGAGGATTCTTCAATGTGCGTGAAGCACGGGATCTCCGATGGGGAAAATTGCTCGAAATACTATCGATGGCCAGGTCCTGCTGCTGTTGCTGTTGATGCTGTTCCCCGGAATAGCACCCTGGACTTAAAGGATACTGCTGCGGGAAAGCTGATGCTGTTGGCTGGTGTGACAGAAGTGGAAATAAGCAATGTGGTGATGAGGGAAATCATCTTTCTCATTCGCCGATTGATTGAGTCGGATGTATTCATAGCTGAAACAAAATAAAATGATTAGTAAGTGAAAAGTAGAAATGAATTCCCTACTCACCAGTTGTATGATCCGGATAAAAATGCGAACATTAAAATATCATGCGATTACATTCGCTTACCTCGCCTGTTTTCATTCTACTATACAACGGAATCAGTGCACTCGGGTTCCTCCGGGGTGGTAATTCAGCTGAGCAAGTTGATAAATACCTCCTTGTCGTTGAGTTTTCGTGTCTGAAGAGGATTTTTGAATGTGCGCGAAGCACGGAACCTCTAATGGGAAAAGTTCTTCGCAATACCATACCATGGTCAAATTCTGCTGCTGCTGCTGTTGATGCTGTCCCCCGGCATTGTCAACAGGGGTTGGAGGTTACTGCTGCAGGAAAACGGATGTTGTTGGACGCTGTGATAGAAGTGGAAATCCGCACTGTGGTGATGGGAAAAATCATCTTTCTAACTTACCGATTGATGGAAGCAAACGAGTCGAATGTATTCATAGCTGATAAGACAAGATTTTTTTTTTTTTTTATCCCAATTATTTATTTCAGGCTCATTAGCATTTTAGCTGTAACAGAGCCGAATTTTAATCGTGTACATGTCACATGGTTATCATATCTATAATTATAGCACATTACATTACACAGTTGCCATTCGCCAGTATTCCTTCTATACCATTGCATATGGTACATTTACACAGTAGCCATTTAGGCGTAAGAGTATTCTGTATTGTATTTTTCTTCCATTATCCAGTTAGACCACCGGACAGCGGAGAAAGTTGATTGATCATTGTTGAGCTATTTATAGAACAGCAGCCTGATGTGTCTTGCAGAGCAGAGCAGTTGTATGGATGAATCGATCTAATTTCGACCGTGGATCGATCTCCATCGCTGATGATTGTTGCGTGGACGTAGCTATTCTGTAACAACACAAAGATGGTCAATGAGGGTCCTGAGTTTTGAACTCACGATCGATCGCTTACTAAGCGAACGCGCAACCAATGTGGCTACGGAGACCCCCAATAAGACAAGATAAAATAATTAATAATTAAAAAGCCGAAATATATTTCATACTCACCAGTTGTATGATCCATTTGTTTTTGTTTGAGATGACAGTTTAGCGGAGTGGAAAAAAGAACCACCAGTGATTCCATTTGGTTTGTTTAATTATTCAGTATTTTCGACTAACGAACTATCCGCGTTGACGATATTGGGGAATAGGCATGACAGTATGGATTTGCAGAAGGAATGAATACACTTTTAAAATGAAAATTATGAATGAACATGATTGATGGGGGCTTACCAGAGGGGGTCCGGGGACGAAGGATTTTCTTCCGCTTCCTAGAGCGGCCCAAAGGATCGAAAGTGAATTTTCCAGCTTACGATCTCAGCCACGAACTGAGATTAAGCGCACCGCAATTCTCGCGCTATTTTCGGACACCTTTTATAAATCACAGCGAAGATTTAGAATATGCGCTAACTCACTGATGATTTTATTAATTTGGCTTTCAGCGATGGAGTTTTCCTCAAAGACACCTTTTTCAATTTTACACAATTTCAAACTTCTTTTTATTTCACCGTTCACGCTTATATAAATTGGTTGGAAATAATCTTGGACTGATCTGGATCTCGTTTTGAATTCGACTGGTCTGTGTGGAGATAAAAGAGGTTTTTTTCTCTATTGCGTAAACCACCTTTTGCTAGTTGGATGGTTGGTTGACCTTTTAAGGCGGCACAAAAGTTTTTGGACACTTCATTTAAATTTCGTTCATTCCGGCCACCTTGAAATAGCTGTAATATTTCAAAAAAGACCTTTCAATTCTCTCTTATGATTATGGTTGATGGTTCGTCGGGATTACGATAATGTAGGTGATACTCGATGTACAACGATGATTTCAAAATGGACTGCGTAGATTTTTTGGATTGAAACTCTCCTTGGTCGTCGCCCTCGTCGTCGTCGTCGTCGTCGTCCGGGAATGAAAGACCAGGTAGATTGGACAAAACGGATAAAATATTTGGAACCACAATTACCTTTTCGATTCCCTCGAAGACATCGAGCATTTTGGGAGTGCTCTACCCGGATCCTTCGCTGGAACTCGATGCTGCAACCACTGTATTGTAGGGTTCAGATAACGGCAATAAGGCGATTTTAGCGACAGGTCTCAATACGGCATCCGCAGTTTCTGTCCTTAAGGTGACAACTCGACTGATTCCATCCTTACCAGGATGAACCTTGGTGATTCTCGCAAGCGGCCATTGGATGGGTGACAAATTTTCGTCCTTAAGCAGTACGACACGTCCAACTTCAATTTGGATTGGAGGATTGCATCCTTTCGAAGCTCGGGTTTGCAGTTGTTGGAGGTATTCGGGATACCATCTAGACCAGATCTGCTGGAATCGTTTCTGAGTCAACTCCCAGTGTGTCAGGCGATTGTCTGGAACATCCTTGACGTTTATATCCGGAATTGCCTGCATATTGGTCCCAACCAGGAAATGTCCTGGAGTAAGTACCTCCAAATCAGATGGATCTGTTGGGATTGGTACTAATGGTCTCGAGTTCAGACACATTTCTGTTTGCGCGAGTAATGTTACCATATCTTCGAAACTGACGCTGGTTTTACCAATTTCTCGCAACAAATGCTTCTTGGCTGATTTCACGGCTGCTTCCCACAGTCCTCCGAAGTGGGGAGCCCGTGGAGGAATGAATCGCCAAATTATTTCATTTTCTGCACACCAGTCAAGTATTTGTTTCCGCCCTTCCTGGTCAGATTTCAGCATTCGGTAATTTCGGTTGAGTTCATTCGCCGCTCCCTTAAAAGCGGTTCCGTTATCGCTGTGGATCTCTTTCATTCTGCCACGGCGAGCAACAAAACGTCGTAATACAGCCAGAAAAGCTGGCGTTGATAGGTCGGATACCAAGTCAATATGGACTGCGCGCGTTGAGAAGCACACAAAAATGACAATATATGCTTTCGTTGGTGACCTGTTGCGTACTGGAGATTTAATAAAAACGGGCCCACAATAATCCACCCCGCACACAGAAAAAGGTCTGGTAGGAGTTACACGACTGGACGGTAGATCGGCAATGGTTTGTTGAATCAAAACGGGTTTATTGCGGAAGCACGCATGGCATTGGTGATAGATACGACGAACTAAATTGCGACCACCGATGATCCAAAACTTTTGACGAATTGTTGCTAACATCAGTTGAGGACCAGCATGTAGCAAACTTCTATGGTAGTAATCTACCAGCAAAATGGAAAGAGGGTGCTTAGCTAACAGCACAATTGGATGCTTATGGTCTACAGGTAGCCTCGTGTTACTGAGTCTCCCACCGACTCTTATAATACCATCTGTGGTAACATGCGGACTTAACCATTTCAGTGCGTTGGATTTGGGAATACATTTTCCTGAGGTAAGGTTCAGTAATTCTTTGGAGAACATCTCACGCTGTGCCATGCGGCATAATGACAATTCTGCATCACGTAGATCAATGGAAGTCAGGAAGGTAAACTCCTCACGTTGTTTCTTGAGAGTTGCGGTCTTCAATACGGAGAAATACCGCATCCAGTATGCGACAACACGGCGAAGCTTAGTATAGCTGGAGAATCGGATGAACAGTGCATCGGAGAATTGTGTTTCGACGGCTGTATTTGCAGAGAGTGCGACCCTGGTTTGCTCTTCGGGAACATTCGACGTTTCGATGGCTGGAAATTCCGTCTGAGGCCAGTGGGTTGATGGGAGGGATAGCCATGATGGTCCGTTCCACCACAGATAGCAATTGATGAGGTTTGTCGGGCTACAACCTCGAGAAATAATGTCGGCGGGGCTGCTTATTCCTGGTACGTGTCGCCATCTCGAAACCTCGGTATTTGTTTGGATAGTTGAGACGCGATTCGCAACGAATATCTTCCATTTACTTGGAGAGGATTTCAGCCATTGAAGGACGGTTAGCGAATCTGTCCAGAAATAGGCATCTGTAGACAGGCTCACTGAGCTCACGACCTTCTTGTACAGATTGGATGATAGGACCGCCGCACAAAGCTCCAACCTTGCGACTGTTTGAACACAGGAGAGCGGCGCAATCTTGGATTTTGCTGTCAAGAGTTGTATGGAGATTCCCGTGGTAGTTTCTGATCGGACGTAACAACACGCCCCGTACGCCTTCTCCGAAGCGTCACAAAAGAAATGTAGTTGTACGGATGTTGCTCTCGACTGCGAGACGAATCTGGGAACAGTGATGTTGCATATGGAATCTAACGTGCTATGGAGCTGCCTCCAGTCATTTTCGAGGCGTTGAGGAAGCGGACGATCCCATTCGTATGGGTCACCTGAGTCTGTTTTCAGAGACCACAACTTCTGCATGAACAACTTGGCAACGGTGGTGATCGGTCCCACAAGTCCCAGCGGATCGAAAATGCGTGCAATATATGACATAATCTTTCTCTTCGTCAGGATCTGCGCTGGTAATGGTAATTGGACGTTGAAACGCATTGAATCTGACGTTGGTTCCCAAACAAGTCCGAGCGTTGACACTGATTGCGGTTCTTGGAGTTCGTGATACGGTGAATTAGCGAGGTGTTCAGGATCTACATCGGATAGGACTGCAGGGTTGTTCGATGCCCATTTTCTTAAGGGTAGTCCAGCCGACAGAAGCATGGTGGAAAGCTCTCGGCGTAGACGGATTGCGGATTGGATATCAACTGCTCCAGACAAGAGATCATCTATATAGAAGTCTTCTACTGCCACTTTGGCTGCAACAGGATATTTCTTGCCTTCGTCCTGTGCAACCTTTTGAAGGGTGCGTGTTGCCAGGAATGGCGCGGAGGCGAAGCCGTACGTCACGTGGAGTTCGTACGTTGCGATAGGTTCTGCCGGAGACGAACGCCACAAAATACGTTGATACGAACGATCATCAGGATGTAGAAGAATCTGCCGATACATCTTCTCGATGTCGGCTACGATGGCGATTGGGTGAGTGCGGAATCTCATAACGATCGACAGTAGGCCTTGCTGAACAGTAGGTCCAACAAGTTGCTTGTTATTCATGGAATATCCGGACGATGTCTTGCAGGATGCATCAAAAACCACTCTAAGTTTCGTAGTTGAGCTAGTATTCTTGAATACTGGGTGATGGGGAAGGTAGCAGTGTGCTTTGGTGTCATCTACTGGATCGGAGATTCTTTTCATGTGGCTGAGGCTGGCGTACTCGTTGATGAAGCGGCAGTAAGCTTCCTTGGTGGTCGGATCTCGCTCGAGTCTTTTCTTCAGACTTATAAAACGGCGTTCGGCAATGGATCGGGATTCGCCGAGGGGGATGAGCGGATCTAGGGTGAGAGGCAAGCGAGCGACATAACGACCGGACGAATCGCGAGTGGTGGTAGTGGCATATATTTCTTCACAACGTTTTTCTTCGGTGGAAAGGGGGGAACACTGTTCGACGGTTTCTAGCTCCCAGAATTTCTGCAAAGCGTTTTCTAGGTTCCGATCGACAGTCGTGAGATGGCAAAGTTGTGGAGTGTTGGGTGTGTTGACAGAAGTCCTTCCTGAGACAGTCCATCCGAATACTGTCTCTATTAAGTATGGAAGATCTTCTCCAATGGAAACCTTGTTGCCGGTGTGTAGCTCGTGATAGGTTTCACCACCGACAACCATATCTATGTCAGATGGAACATGGAAGCGGGGATCAGCAAGAGTGACCTTTGGAATTCTCCAGGTAGAAGTGTCGATCGGAACAGTCGGAAGATTGACCGTTGGTCTTTTGAGAATTAGGAATTCAAGCGACGTTGAATATGGATACATGTCAGATCGGATCGTAGCAGTTAGTTTGCTCTTGATATGTTTCGTGGATTCACCAATACCTGATACTGATATTTCAATCTTTCTACGACGAAGATTGAGTGTGTTGGCGAGCCTTTTCGTCATGAAGTTGCACATGGATGCCGAATCAAGGAGTGCGCGTGCGGAGTATTCTTTACCATGTTGATCAACAACTTTAACGACCACTGTTTCCAACAGCACGATGCTGTGAACTGGCATGGATTGTACCGTCATACTGACGTGAGGTCCAACTGCGGTGGATGTGGATGGGTATGGTTCTGGAATGGGTTGGTTTGGTAAGCTCGCTTTATTTTCTAGGTTCCGATCGACAGTCGTGAGATGGCAAACTTGTGGAGTGTTGGGTGTGTTGACAGAAGTCCTTCCTGAGACAGTCCATCCGAATACTGTCTCTATTAAGTATGGAAGATCTTCTCCAATGGAAACCTTGTTGCCGGTGTGTAGCTCGTGATAGGTTTCACCACCGACAACCATATCTATGTCAGATGGAACGTGGAAGCGGGGATCAGCAAGAGTGACCTTTGGAATTCTCCAGGTAGAAGTGTCGATCGGAACAGTCGGAAGATTGACCGTTGGTCTTTTGAGAATTAGGAATTCAAGCGACGTTGAATATGGATACATGTCAGATCGGATCGTAGCAGTTAGTTTGCTCTTGATATGTTTCGTGGATTCACCAATACCTGATACTGATATTTCAATCTTTATACGACGAAGATTGAGTGTGTTGGCGAGCCTTTTCGTCATGAAGTTGCACATGGATGCCGAATCAAGGAGTGCGCGTGCGGAGTATTCTTTACCATGTCGGTCTTGCAGGATGCATCAAAAACCACTCTAAGTTTCGTAGTTGAGCTAGTATTCTTGAATACTGGGTGATGGGGAAGGTAGCAGTGTGCTTTGGTGTCATCTACTGGATCGGAGATTCTTTTCATGTGGCTGAGGCTGGCGTACTCGTTGATGAAGCGGCAGTAAGCTTCCTTGGTGGTCGGATCTCGCTCGAGTCTTTTCTCCAGACTTAGAAAACGGCGTTCGGCAATGGATCTGGATTCGCCGAGGGGGATGAGCGGATCTAGGGTGAGAGGCAAGCGAGCAACATAACGACCGGACGAATCGCGAGTGGTGGTAGTGGCATATATTTCTTCACAACGTTTTTCATCGGTGGAAAGGGGGGAACACTGTTCGACGGTTTCTAGCTCCCAGAATTTCTGCAAAGCGTTTTCTAGGTTCCGATCGACAGTCGTGAGATGGCAAACTTGTGGAGTGTTGGGTGTGTTGACAGAAGTCCTTCCTGAGACAGTCCATCCGAATACTGTCACTATTAAGTATGGAAGATCTTCTCCAATGGAAACCTTGTTGCCGGTGTGTAGCTCGTGATAGGTTTCACCACCGACAACCATATCTATGTCAGATGGAACGTGGAAGCGGGGATCAGCAAGAGTGACCTTTGGAATTCTCCAGGTAGAAGTGTCGATCGGAACAGTCGGAAGATTGACCGTTGGTCTTTTGAGAATTAGGAATTCAAGCGACGTTGAATATGGATACATGTCAGATCGGATCGTAGCAGTTAGTTTGCTCTTGATATGTTTCGTGGATTCACCAATACCTGATACTGATATTTCAATCTTTCTACGACGAAGATTGAGTGTGTTGGCGAGCCTTTTCGTCATGAAGTTGCACATGGATGCCGAATCAAGGAGTGCGCGTGCGGAGTATTCTTTACCATGTTGATCAACAACTTTAACGACCACTGTTTCCAACAGCACGATGCTGTGAACTGGCATGGATTGTACCGTCATACTGACGTGAGGTCCAACTGCGGTGGATGTGGATGGGTATGGTTCTGGAATGGGTTGGTTTGGTAAGCTCGCTTTATTTTCTAGGTTCCGATCGACAGTCGTGAGATGGCAAACTTGTGGAGTGTTGGGTGTGTTGACAGAAGTCCTTCCTGAGACAGTCCATCCGAATACTGTCTCTATTAAGTATGGAAGATCTTCTCCAATGGAAACCTTGTTGCCGGTGTGTAGCTCGTGATAGGTTTCACCACCGACAACCATATCTATGTCAGATGGAACGTGGAAGCGGGGATCAGCAAGAGTGACCTTTGGAATTCTCCAGGTAGAAGTGTCGATCGGAACAGTCGGAAGATTGACCGTTGGTCTTTTGAGAATTAGGAATTCAAGCGACGTTGAATATGGATACATGTCAGATCGGATCGTAGCAGTTAGTTTGCTCTTGATATGTTTCGTGGATTCACCAATACCTGATACTGATATTTCAATCTTTATACGACGAAGATTGAGTGTGTTGGCGAGCCTTTTCGTCATGAAGTTGCACATGGATGCCGAATCAAGGAGTGCGCGTGCGGAGTATTCTTTACCATGTCGGTCTTGCAGGATGCATCAAAAACCACTCTAAGTTTCGTAGTTGAGCTAGTATTCTTGAATACTGGGTGATGGGGAAGGTAGCAGTGTGCTTTGGTGTCATCTACTGGATCGGAGATTCTTTTCATGTGGCTGAGGCTGGCGTACTCGTTGATGAAGCGGCAGTAAGCTTCATTGGTGGTCGGATCTCGCTCGAGTCTTTTCTCCAGACTTAGAAAACGGCGTTCGGCAATGGATCTGGATTCGCCGAGGGGGATGAGCGGATCTAGGGTGAGAGGCAAGCGAGCAACATAACGACCGGACGAATCGCGAGTGGTGGTAGTGGCATATATTTCTTCACAACGTTTTTCATCGGTGGAAAGGGGGGAACACTGTTCGACGGTTTCTAGCTCCCAGAATTTCTGCAAAGCGTTTTCTAGGTTCCGATCGACAGTCGTGAGATGGCAAACTTGTGGAGTGTTGGGTGTGTTGACAGAAGTCCTTCCTGAGACAGTCCATCCGAATACTGTCACTATTAAGTATGGAAGATCTTCTCCAATGGAAACCTTGTTGCCGGTGTGTAGCTCGTGATAGGTTTCACCACCGACAACCATATCTATGTCAGATGGAACGTGGAAGCGGGGATCAGCAAGAGTGACCTTTGGAATTCTCCAGGTAGAAGTGTCGATCGGAACAGTCGGAAGATTGACCGTTGGTCTTTTGAGAATTAGGAATTCAAGCGACGTTGAATATGGATACATGTCAGATCGGATCGTAGCAGTTAGTTTGCTCTTGATATGTTTCGTGGATTCACCAATACCTGATACTGATATTTCAATCTTTCTACGACGAAGATTGAGTGTGTTGGCGAGCCTTTTCGTCATGAAGTTGCACATGGATGCCGAATCAAGGAGTGCGCGTGCGGAGTATTCTTTACCATGTTGATCAACAACTTTAACGACCACTGTTTCCAACAGCACGATGCTGTGAACTGGCATGGATTGTACCGTCATACTGACGTGAGGTCCAACTGCGGTGGATGTGGATGGGTATGGTTCTGGAATGGGTTGGTTTGGTAAGCTCGCTTTATTTGGGGGTTTGAATTCGTGGAGTAACGAGTGATGGGTTTCGTGGCAATTGCGACATTTATATTTTGACGTACAATTTCTTGCTTGATGTCCAGTACGGAAACAATTCCAGCATAAGTGCTTCTGAGACACCAATTCTCGACGTTGTTGAACATTCATCTTTCCAAAGGTTGGACACTGGAACAAGAAATGTTTGTCTGGACAGGCAATGCATGACGGAATATTGGATTTGGGATTCGTCGTAGCTGTGTTTGCAGTTAACTTTGAAGGAAACCTTTGTGCTGGCTTCGGTCCAGCCATCTTGTTTGGAACTGGTTGATATAGTCTTGATTGCATATCAGTTGAGACAGATTTCAACATTCGCGCACGTTGGTATAAAAAATCGATGAGCTGCTCATAAGTAACATCATCGACGTTGCTAGTTTTCTCCTCCCATGCTCGTAAGGTCGTGGAGTCTAACTTATACGTAAGAATATTCACTAACGGAGTATCCCAATATATCACGGGTTCATTAAGCTTCGCTAAAGCTTTCACATGTCGCTGAAAGTCGTCTATCAATGAATGTAATTCTTGTGGTGATTCTCTCTTCACGGACGGAAGATCGTAAATGGCACGGAATAGTTGACGCTTAAGCAGTCGTCGGTTATCATAACGCTTCATAAGAGCATCCCAGGTCGATGCATAATTGTCTGCTTCAATGTCCACACATTCAAAAGGTTTGTGGGCTTCTCCCTCTAAAGATTGTAGCAAGTATTGTAGTTTTGCTACGGTTGGAATATTTGCATTTGAATGAACCATTGATTTGAACGTGTCTCGGAACGATAGCCAATGGGAAAAATCACCATTAAATTTTGGAAGATCAATTTTTGGTAGACGAAGTTGAAAATTCGAGGACATCTGCTGATTTTCATTGATTGAATTATTCATCATTTGTTGAGTATCAGTACCCGTGCGTTTTGCCAGAAGGAATCCCTTCGCTGTACAATATCGTGATTCGAAGTCTAATCTCTCATCCATGTGAGTATCCAGATTTTCAGGATTGTCTCCTTGTTCTATTTCCGATTGTATTTCCAGGAACTCCCTGTAAACGCGATCCAATGATTCTAGGCGAATAAGTATCTGGCATGTGTCTCGATCTTCGTCAAATCCATTGATAAATTTTTCTACAGCATCCCGCACAACGTATAAACTCCTACGTTGAATCAAATTAGCTGACAACTTCCTTTCTATTTTAGACGTCATTGTGTTTCACTGCACTAATGCACTTCACTACCACCACTTTATATGACTGCGAAAAATACTAATCGAAAACGGTACGTAATTCGATAACGAAATCCTTCCCGTCGCGGCGTACCGTTTTTACGCGATTTAAATAACGAGGAAATGACACAAATCGAACGATAAACTCCTTCCCGTCGCGAAATTTCACACCTTTCTCGAAACGATTGACCGAGATTGATACGTTTTAATTCGTACGAAATCTCCTTCCCGACGCGACGTATCAACTTACGCGATACGCTTACCACTCACCACCACCAGAATAAAATAATCAATTTGATATATATGTTCATATAATATATTCGGATATTCTTGTATTCATTTATTTTCTCAAAATCTTTATTTCAACACACCGTTGCTTCTCCAGAGCAATAGATTATGCAGATTAGGATATTGTTCTATACACCACTGCGCTTTGAGATGTGGGAATCATCCGCACAAAGAGGAACTCAGGATAACCAATTCGTTCGCTCGGGTTCAATCAACTGCCAACGCCTCAGCAAACAATAAACGCTGTACTCACCGCAATCAATCTCTTTGGTTGGGGGTTTCCTTTGATCCGGTTCGAAGGACCAAATGATGGGGGCTCACCAGAGGGGGTCCGGGGACGAAGGATTTTCTTCCGCTTCCTAGAGCGGCCCAAAAGATCGAAAGTGAATTTTCCAGCTTACGATCTCAGCCACGAACTGAGATTAAGCGCACCGCAATTCTCGCGCTATTTTCGGACACCTTTTATAAATCACAGCGAAGATTTAGAATATGCGCTAACTCACTGATGATTTTATTAATTTGGCTTTCAGCGATGGAGTTTTCCTCAAAGACACCTTTTTCAATTTAACACAATTTCAAACTTCTTTTTATTTCACCGTTCACGCTTATATAAATTGGTTGGAAATAATCTTGGACTGATCTGGATCTCGTTTTGAATTCGACTGGTCTGTGTAGAGATAAAAGAGGTTTTTTTCTCTATTGCGTAAACCACCTTTTGCTGGTTGGATGGTTGGTTGACCTTTTAAGGCGGCACAAAAGTTTTTGGACACTTCATTTAAATTTCGTTCAATGATTTTTCCTTAATCAAATTAGTACTCTATGTAAGTGAAAATCACCATTGCCTGCAAGTGGTGAAAAAAACTCATAAAAAAATATGTTTTAAGATAATTTTATATTATAATGACAAGTTTTTTTGAGAATATCTGAACGTCTATAAAAAATAATTCAATTTAGGGTCATGACAACGTACTTTAAGTTGAAAAAATTATGCCAAGAAAAAAATTTCATACAAATTTTAGCAAATATAAACTGATTCGGGCCGACTAATATGAACCCACAATCCAATCGACGAAAAAAACATCGACCTAACAACGACCGTAACGCTGTTACCTATTCACGATGACGACGATTAGGTATCGACATCTGGATACGGCATTAGTTTGTATGAGGCAAACTATTCTCTATCATATTAGTCGGCCCGAATCAGTTTATATTTGCTAAAATTTGTATGAAATTTTTTTCTTGGCATAATTTTTTCTACTTAAAGTACGTTGTCATGACCCTAATTTGAATTATTTTCTATAGACGTTCAGATATTCTCAAAAAAAAAACTTGTCATTATAATATAAAATTTTCAAAACTCAGGGCCCTCATTGACCATCTTTGTGTTGTTACAGAATAGCTACGTCCACGCAACAATCATCAGCGATGGAGATCGATCCACGGTCGAAATAAGATCGATTCATCCATACAACTACTCTGCTCTGCCAGACACATCGGGCTACTGTTCTATAAATAACTCAACAATGATCAATCAACTGTCTCCGCTGTCCGGTTATCCAACTGGATAATAGAAGAACAGAAAGAATAACTCTTACGCCTAAATGGCTACTCCGTGAATGTACCATGTGTAATGGTATAGAAGGAATACTGGCGAATGGCAACTGTGTAATGTGCTAATTATAGATATGATAACCATGTGACATGTACACGATTAAAATTCGGCTCTGTTACAGCTAAAATGCTAATGAGCCTTAAATAAATAAATGGAATAAAAAAAAATATAAAATTATCTCAAAACATATTTTTGACGTAGGACTACGTCTTTCATTTCTATACCGGGGTGTAAAATCAAAGTTTCGAAAACGAAAGCGTTACGCCGGAGACCGAGATTTTGAGCGTTAATAGCTCCTAAACAACTGAACGAAATGGTATGAAAAACACTTCATTCAAAAGATAAAATGTCTACGCGTTATATACTTGTTACTTTTTGATCCAAAAACTTGTTTCAATAGTCTTAAAATTGCTTTCAAAACAGGCTATTGAAATCACCAATCGGTATATAAGCGAGCGCCGCTCGGAAATCCACTCAGTTCTAATTGAACAGCGATTGGAGCATGTTGTCGCTGTTGCGGTGAAGCTATTTATTTATCATGAAAGCGCGGATGAACGGTGTCACCAAGAGCCTGTTTGTGCACCCTAGGCCAGAAGGGAATCTATCAGGAGGAGAGTGATGCCACAAACGGTTCCCTGGGAAGACATCGCTACACACACATACACGCGCGGCTATTAACAGGTGGTTATCGAGTTGGCATTAACCACTGGTGGGCTTCCAGTATCGAGGAAAATGTGGAAATATCTAATCGTTACTGAAAATAATCTGCCAGTTCCTCTGGGAATTTTCAAAATATATTCATGTGAAAGAGTTTAATTGAATGTTTTCTATCCATGTTACACTGTGACCAAATATGTTTCAATCAAGTGCTATTAACAGGTGGTTATCGAGTTGGCATTAACCACTGGTGGGCTTCCAGTATCGAGGAAAATGTGGAAATATCTAATCGTTACTGAAAATAATCTGCCAGTTCCTTTGGGAATTTTCAAAATATATTCATGTGAAAGAGTTTAATTGAATGTTTTCTATCCATGTAACACTGTGACCAAATACATTTGGTTTTGTGGTTTTTCAATCAATCGCAATTAACAGGATAGCTTCAGAAGATTATTCTTCCCCATCAGTAGGATATTTCCGTATCCAATATTGTATGCGCCCGCAATCGATTATTGCTTATTCGCCGAAAGTTCCGAGCTCAGAGAGTTCATTCCCCTCTAGTTTGCCTTCCAAATTGCCATCGTAAACCACACCTTCTCTCGATTCAATCACACACAAAAAGCATACTTAAGCGATATTCTGGTGGTGAGACACATTCATTTTCCGTGAGGACATCGACAAGACAACATCGTTGCCTAACGTGCTGGAGGAGGTGGACGGCGAAGGATCGACACATACACGCGCAGAACTCTTTCCGTTAGGATGCCATTCAGCATCGAGAAAGTTCCGGAAAGATCTAATCATTGCTGGAAAATAATCTGCCAGTTCCTTTGGGAATTTTCAAAATATATTCATGTGAAAGAGTTTAATTGAATGTTTTCTATCCATGTTACACTGTGACCAAATATGTTTCATTCAAGTGCTATTAACAGGTGGTTATCGAGTTGGTATTAACCACTGGTGGGCTTCCAGTATCGAGGAAAATGTGGAAATAACTAATCGTTACTGAAAATAATCTGCCAGTTCCTCTGGGAATTTTCAAAATATATTCATGTGAAAGAGTTTAATTGAATGTTTTCTATCCATGTTACACTGTGACCAAATATGTTTCAATCAAGTGCTATTAACAGGTGGTTTTCGAGTTGGCATTAACCACTGGTGGGCTTCCAGTATCGAGGAAAATGTGGAAATATCTAATCGTTACTGAAAATAATCTGCCAGTTCCTTTGGGAATTTTCAAAATATATTTATGTGAAAGAGTTTAATTGAATGTTTTCTATCCATGTAACACTGTGACCAAATACATTTGGTTTTGTGGTTTTTCAATCAATCGCAATTAACAGGATAGCTTCAGAAGATTATTCTTCCCCATCAGTAGGATATTTCCGTATCCAATATTGTATGCGCCCGCAATCGATTATTGCTCAGTCGCCGAAAGTTCCGAGCTCAGAGAGTTCATTCCCCTCTAGTTTGCCTTCCAAATTGCCATCGTAAACCACACCTTCTCTCGATTCAATCACACACAAAAAGCATACTTAAGCGATATTCTGGTGGTGAGACACATTCATTTTTCGTGAGGACATCGACAAGACAACATCATATACTGATTTTAACCTCCGACCGAGAAGGTCACGTTTTTTTCAGCTCGGCAGTTTGGCGTTTTGGACAGCGGACTAGGACGTCTCCCCCTGGCGATTCCGAAGGAGTTAACTTTAATTATTTTTAAGTGGCAGCAGAAGGAGAAGCAGATAGCAACGGCTAGTTTCGACCGTTAGGAGCGGGCGCTTGCCGGCAAACCGGAAAAGCGCGCGCTTTTGCGGCGTCACCGACGCCACGCCCCCTTTTTCCTTTGGGCAGTTTATCTTCTAGTATCGTAGTGATTTTTAACATAAACAAAAAAACTAAAAAGAAAACACGCATTACGGACGGTGAAGTGACTGAAGGAAAACAAATTCAAAAGTTTATTCCCCTAAATTGTTCGCGATTATTGGTGGTTTTTGTAAGAGCTCTATAAAAAAAGTGACAGTGTTTTTCTAGATAATATCCCAAAGTGAAAAGCCCTCATAAGTGTTCTCTCCTTTAAATAATAAATCGATCTGTCGGCTATACCTAGGGGGTAGCCGACAACAGCATGGCTTCCAGTAGCTCCGGGCCTCCGGGAGGCTGGGCTACAAATTTGTACGAGGGTAAACCTACCCAACGTACTGCTCCAAGGTGGGCCGACCCACTGAACGGCAACCTTCAGATCCTGTTACTTCGTGCCACAGGAGAGAACGCGATCCCGACTAACCCGTTCGTCGTGAGTAAGACGATCGCCAACGCTGTAGGAAAGAAATACTACACAGCGCGACCGCAACGGGACGACAAAAAGAGGACGCAGTATATCCTTACGGCCAAGGACGAGGATATAATTGGTAAGCTCCTTTTAATCAACAAATTGATCGATGAAACCCCTATCGAAGTAATTTACCACCCTACTCTAAATCAACGTAAATGCGTTGTTACTTGCCGTGATGTAATTGACATCAAAGAATCCGAACTGGTGACAGAGCTTTCCGATCAAGGTGTGATCGATGTCAAGCGAATCACCAGGAAGGAGAATAACATTGTTATCCCAACCGCTACTCTCATTTTGACAATTCGTGGAACTGTTGTTCCCGAGTTTATTAACTTCGGATTTATTCGGGCTGGGACTAGAAATTTCTATCCCAACCCAATGCAATGATTCAAATGCTATAAATTTGGACTACGAGCAAGCGATGCAAACGCGAGAACCCGCTTTGCCGAAATTGTGGACAGGAACATCCAGAACAAAAGGATGGAATTAAAACCTGCAACGCTTCAGCATTTTGCTTGAATTGCCAAGGGGACCATTCCTCTTCGAACAGGAAATGCCCCGTATGGCAATCTGAAAACAATATAACCAAAATCAGAATTGACTATGGTATCTCCTATAAAGAGGCGAAAGAAAAGTTCAACGGTCAAAATAACGGACCAACTTTTGCAAGTGTTCTGCAAGACAGACTCTCCAACTTGCAAAAGCCAACACCCAGCTGCAATTGCAAATGTAACTGCGCCTCGGCCGCTTCGGCCTCTTCTAGCCGCGAAAGCACACCCCCAATTGACACTACAATCGATACCTCAATGACAGAGTCGACAACTGATAGCTCAACAACTGAATCCGAAAACGAATCAGTCATTTCAATGGACACTTCTGATGTTCCAAACAAAAATAAAAATAAACGGAAAATGGCGAAAGGATCATCTTCTTATTCAGATCAAAAATCCGAAGATGAAATCCAAAATAACAAGGACAAGAAAAGAACAAAAAACGAACAAAGAACTACACCACCAACAAATAACAACACAACACCAACAAAAAACAACAACAACAACAACACACATCAAACAAAAAACAACAATAACAACAACAGCAACGCACACTCAACAAAAAACAACACACACACAACAAACACTCCAAAGACTTCTACACCAAACAAAAACGACACCAACACCTCAAAGAAAGCTTCTCTTTCCAAGGGTAAAGGACCATCGAACTAATTCTCCTTGAATAGTTCAAACATACACACATTTAAGACTTAGGAATTAGAGTCAAAAACACCAACACATTCACTCCAACACAGAAATTCGGGATACAATGGAACATCAGAAGTATCCGACGAAACATTCTAGAATTGAAAATGCTTATTTCGAACTCTAATCCCACAGTCATAGCCCTTCAAGAAACTATGACACCAAACAATTTCAATAAACACTTCATCTCAAAATATATCACATATTTCAAAGAGGGTCCCAACCCCTCAAAAAACGGAGTTGCAATCGCAATCAAAGATGGCACTCCACATGATCTTCTTCCCATTACCACTGATCTTCAGGCAGTGGTAGTGCGCATTAAACACCCCTTTCCAATCACCGTCGTTAGCATCTACATCACTAATGATTCCGATCCGAACACTCTACGCGGACAACTGGACCATCTGTTCGCCCAACTTCCCGCCCCAATCATGCTTATGGGTGATTTCAACGCCCACTCATACGCCTGGGGAGGTGCATACCTCGATCGAAAAGGATCCATCATTGAGGATTTCATATCCGACCATTCTCTTCTCCTTCTTAACAACGGCCAACACACCAGAATCCATTATTCTGGTACTACTTCAGCCATCGATCTCACTATAGTATCAGACAAACTCTCTTCAAAACTTTCTTGGAACATCCACGATGATACTTGCGGAAGCGATCATTTTCCAATCTTCACCTCCTTCGGCCAAACTTCTCCAGAGTTTTCAACAAGGCCAAGATGGAAATTTGAATACGCTGACTGGGCTGGCTATCAGTTTGACATTGAAAACCGCCTCTCCGCTAAACGAGATTGGACAGCTGAGGAATTCTCCAAAGTTGTCCTAGAAGTTGCAATGGTGCACATCCCCAGAACCAGTGGCATCCCTGGCAGGAAATGTGTCCCATGGTGGTCACCTGAGCTGAAGGCAGCGATAAAAGGTCGACGTAAGGCCCTACGCAAATTAAGAAAGGCCCATCCGGACAGCCCACTGAGACCCACTCTGCTTGCAGAGTTCCAAAGGGCTCGCAAAGAAGCTAAGACTGCTATCAACACAGCCAAGCACAACAGTTGGGTTAAATGATGATGATGATGATGGCCCACCTCATACCCCTACAAAGGTTTGAGCAGGACGATTTATCTTATAGATAATAATTAAGTTTAAAAATATCAAGAGACCAGTATTATAAAAAAAAACGAAGCGAACTGGATCTGTTGCAGGCATAAATATCTATTAATAGAACAGTAAAAATAGGCACAAACTGCGAAAAAACAAACAATGTTCCTATCCATATTGACATTGCCATAGTCATAGTCTCAACTTCAGGCCCAATGTTTTTTCTGAGGCATGTCAAGAAAATTTCCAACCCGGGAAGATCCTTGACTGATTGGGAATTGAACCCAATATCTAAAAGTTTCTACTTAGAACATGAAAGAGATCTGCTACAATCAGAAATAATCGATATAACCATCTGATGAAAGATAGTTTACGACAATTCCGAATGAGCTATCCCAATTCCAGTTTCCACTCCAGACCCTATATAAAAATTTCATTATGTGTCAGTTTTCTGCCAGTGTTCATTATTAACATTTGTCCAGACCCACCAAACGCGCGCGAGGCTCAAACTTTCGTAGACAACGCTATTTTTTTTTTTTTTTTAATAATAATCTACAATTTTAACAAATTTAACAATACAAATTTAACAACAAAAAAAACATCATCATCATCAGTACGAACATGGCAGTTTGAGATACCTGTAAATATTTTTCTAATTTCAATTGATATTAAACATAAATAAATCATTTGACAAAAAATTACGAGAACCTGTTTACAAAACAGATTTTACGTGGGAAATACACATTCTCTTAAACTCTGCCATTGTTGCCGCACGTTTTATTTCTCTGGGCATCGAATTGAAAAAATGTATTCCTTTGTATAACAACGAGTTCTGCGACCTACTGAATATGAAGTTAGGTGTTCTTGCATCATCCGCGTTTCTAGTATTGTATCTATGAACATCACTTCCTCTTTCAATTCGATCACACAAGTATCGAGGCAGCATACCGTTTAAAATTTTGAAGACGAACACCATTGTCAAGTAATAAATTCTTTGCTTCACAGATAGCCACTGTAGCGCGTCCAACATCAAATTAGAGGAAGTGTATCTACTACATCTTAAAATCAAACGCATAATCTTATTTTGTAAACGCTGCAATCTCGTTAATTGTGTATTGTTTGCAAGGAATAGGATCGACGAGCAAAAGTCTATGTGCGGTGAGATCAATGATTTATACAATTTAATTTTACTGTTCACCGTCAGTTCTTTTTTCAAACGACACAAAACGCCGTATTTCTTGGCAATCTTCTTGATGACATTATTAATGTGAGACTTGAAGGTTAAATTGTCATCAATGATAACTCCTAGGTATTTGATTTCATTCACGCGTTCTAATGTCTCACCATCTATTTCAAAATTTACGTCAATACTGGAGTTCACTGAAGAAATCAGCATGTATTTTGTTTTGCCAACATTTAATTTCAATTGTTTAAATTTAAGCCACTGAGCCAGAGAATGCAAATCTTCGTTTATGTGATCCTCGGTTTCTTTTATATCCTTAGCTGCGATGAACAAGACAGTATCATCCGCGAACAAATTAATATCACAATATCGTAAAACCCGTCGCAGATCATTTATATATAAAATAAACAAAATGGGCCCTAAGACACTTCCCTGCGGCACCCCGAGTGAGTTGCCGATGGGATCGGAAATAGAATCATTAAAACGAGTCTTTTGAGTTCTGTCGCACAAATAGCTTTCGAACCATTTGTACGACATTCCTACAATTCCATTGCGCTCCAATGTTTGTAACAATAAGGGCCTAGAAATTGTTTCAAAAGCGCGTTTAAGATCCAGAAATACCGCAAATATAGTCTCTTTCGCTTCGATATTCTCTTTCCATTTTGCTAACACCAGATTCAGAGCGGTTTCACAAGAGTGTCTCTCTCGATATCCCGACTGTTCCGGTATTAGCAAATTGTTGTTATCTACAAAATGCATCAGCTGGACTTTCACAACAAGTTCTAGTATTTTTTCTAATGTGTGCAACATGTTAATAGGGCGGTACTCTTCGGCTTTATCCGTCCCATTAACTTTGGGGATCGGAATCACAAGGGATCCCTTCCAAACCGTTGGCACGTGCCCAGTTAGTAAAGATTCATTAATTAGGTCCAGTAGATCGTGTCCAATGACATGAAAGCAATCTTGTATCACTTTTGCGTTGACATTATCGATACCAGCCGATTTTTGCAATGAAAAACAAATATCTCTTAACTCAGCAAAAGTGATGGGTGAAAAACAATCTAGTCTACAATTGATATTAATCGGCTGTATTATTTCGTCAGGTTCGCTGACCAAGTCAATACTTTGGTTGATCAGCAGAACACTATTGACGAAATAACTGTTGAATTTATCGGCAATAGTTTGGTCTGACTGTTCTTCTGACCCTTCGAAAACTATGGATCGCGGTGTACTATTTTTAGAATTTAATAACTTTTTTAATAATTTCCATAGTTCTTTGCTATTATTTTGATGTTCATCGATTTTCCTCTGTATATATTCACTTCTAGTCCTTTTCAAGACCTGTGAATATATATTCCGCGCGAAGGTGTACCTATTCCAATCATTTTCTAAATTAGTCTTTATAAACTTTTTGTACTTTTTATCTCTTTTGCGTTTGAGACGCAGCAGATCAAAAGAGTACCAGCTGTTCGAATTGTTTAATTCAATATATTTTTCAACCACTAATTTATTGGTACACTCTCTCAGAATATCGGTCAGAACAGCTGCTTTATCATTCAGGTGTCCCGTCATTGCTTCAAAATCCAGGCTTGTCGAAACAAGCTGAGACATGGCTTCTTTGGAATATCTATTCCAGTTTTTAATTTTTATTCTATTTCCGTCACGGTCATCCTGTCCATTCTCAATGTAAACAAAAATTGTCTCATGATCAGTTATTTTTAATTTGGCCTGTGTAGAAGAATGGACAGTGGCAAAATTAGAATACACGTGATCTATTAGAGTTCTACTATATTTAGATATTCTAGTGGCTTCGTTAACAGATTGTTTTAAGGTAAAGTAATGTGATAATTGTTTCAATTGATTCGAACTTCGGGCATTAAGCCAGTCAATGTTAAAATCACCAGCAATTATATTTAACTTACTGCAATCAACAAAGCTTTCCCACCAGTTTTCCAAAATATCTAGAAAACGCTGGTCACTAGAACTGGGGGAATGATATATAATTCCATAATTTCCCATCTGCATGCCTCTTTCAACTGAAATAGCCAAGAACCAGTTATTTTCAACAGCTTCGTTTGAAAGAGTGTTGAATTTGACTGATTCTATTGCATAAATTGCAACACCTCCAGTGTGTTTGGAGTGCGACAAGCAAAAAGCAACTTTATAGCCCGGAATGTTGTACTGATCATATGATTCTCCATCGATTATGTGAGTTTCAGAAAGAAAAACCATCTGAGGACGCATGCTTTCTACAAGATATCGCATTTCTGCGTAATTTGTAGAAAGCCCAGCTATGTTCAGATAAATTATTGCTAACTTATTCACACATTTTTTTTTTTTGGATTACTATTTGGTTTGAAAAATGACGCTTTTTTTCTTCTCCAGCAGTCTCCGATAGACAGGACACTGGGTGCTATAAGTTGGATGATTTTCATCCAAATTCAACTTCTGTTCATTATTAACTTTGATACAATTTATGCATTTCAATTCAGTTGATGAGCACTCAGATGTTTTATGTTTCTCATTACACCTTGAACATGTTTGTTCTTTCTTGCAATCTGTGCTCTTATGCCCAAATTCTCCACATTTAAAACAGCGCAAAACACTAAAGGCCTCAACCACGCTACATTTATCCCACCCGACACTTACTTTACTAGCAGTCATCAGGTTTCTGTAAGTATCATGGTCAACTTCAATTATCGTGTTGTATTTATTATACTTCAAGCGTGGATTTTCATATTCAACAACGACCTTGACATCCTTGATCGAAATGTTTTCATTTTGACTCTTTAAGTAGTCAATGAAAACATCAGAGGAATATCGATCACTCATCCCAATAATTTTTAATTTTGGTTTTATTGGCTTTGGAATAAAAGTACTAAACCCTTTTCCAAGATTGCTTTCAATTCCACTTTTCACTTGCTCAATATTATCCCCTGCTGCACACTCAACAATAATCGAGCCATCTTTACCGTTCCTGAAATTCTCTATTTTGTGTATTTTAGGATCTAATTTAGTCTTCAACATTTTTCTTGTATCATCATTTTTCTTGTCAGACTCTATTGGCTTTACCACAATGACTGGACGAGCCTTACGAGCCACGACATTAGCGAAACTTTCAATATTATTATTATTATTTCTAAACATTTTTTCTTTCAAATCATTATTTTTATTCGTTAACATAATTTTCTTGCTCGGAGTGTCCAAATTAGCACTAATTGAGCTCGGACTAACCTGTCGCTTCCTGTTCATCACAGCTAAATTTCTGTCAACATTATTTTTTTCAGAGAATAAGCTTTTCATATTTTCCAACTTTTTGGCAACACTGCTCTCGAAGCATGCCATCTGCTCTTTGAAAAGCTCGTCGAAAGATCTGACAAGCTTATCTCGCTCATTCTCAAACGCGATGTTTATTTGCTCGGTGAAGCTTCCTCGGACATCAGAGAGCGAAAGTGAGATCTTTTCCATCTCCCTTTGCAATCCACCAACGTCTAAAGCATCACCTCGCACGCCACATTTCTGGTCCGACAAACATTCATCACAAATAAACTGAATGTTCGGATTCTCTGTTATCAGTTTCGCTGTTGCTTTTGTAAGCGAAGTACAGCGCCGATGAAATCGAACACCGCATTTACCTACACAAACAACAGGATCATCACTGATCATTACTTTGCCGTCGCACGCCTTGCACTCGCTCATCTCGAGAGTGCCCTGCGCGGCAGCAATGGCAAAAGCAGAGACAACAAAAAAACAATACAACGATACACAACACAGCACAAGCAGCTACGGTGGCTATCCTGAGCGATAGCGAGCCGTAGAGCCGTGATATAAATTTGATTTAAAAACGCACAACAATTATCAGCATGCACTCAATAGGTACTTATCCTGATAATATTTAAAATTCGCCGTCGGTGGAACAAATTTGTTCTAATTCCAGCCGTCTATTTCCCACAAAAAACACTTTAAATTCAGCACTATAAAGATACACAAACCACCATGTTCGCTGAAAAAAAAGTGATTCGTCAGCGAAATTAATCCCAACGCGTCAACAAAGGAGTTATGGAGTAAGATTGGCAGGCTTCATGGAAAGAAAAGAAGCAAAGAATATAATCTTCTAATTAACGGTCAATACACCAATGACCGGAAAATCATCGCCGAGGCGTTTGGAAATTTCTTTGCTTCCGCCTCCTCCAATCATAACTACGACCAAACCTTTCTAACCCACAAAACGGAATGCGAAAGAATTCCCATCGATTTTCATACCGATGTGGAATTTGACTTCAACAAAAACCTCTCCCTCAAAGAGCTCGATTGGGTACTGAACAAAGTCAAACAAGGATCCACAGGACCTGATGACATCAGCTACCCTATGCTTAAGAATCTACCCCATCTCGGGAAAAAAGCACTTCTGAAGCTCCTCAACAAAGTCTGGGACAGTGGAACCCTCCCCAGTTGCTGGAAAGAGGGTTTAATGATCTGTATCCCGAAACCAGACATGAACAACCATCTTCTTGACAATTTCCGCCCCATCACTCTCCTAAGTTGTGTTGGGAAAGTCTTGGAAAAAATGATCAATCGACGCTTAACGACTTTTCTAGAGTCAAATAAGCTGATTGATCCCAGACAATTCGCCTTCCGTGCGGGAAAAGGTACAGAAGATTGCCTTGTAGCAATCGAAAAAATCCTAGATGACGCAACTGAAAAATTACACCACATTGATATTGTTTCCCTGGATTTATCCAAGGCCTTCGATCGGGCATGGAGGTACCCAGTGCTGAAAAGCCTTTTCGACTGGGGGATTCGTGGGAGATTAGGTCTCTTCGTTAAAAGTTTTCTAGAAAACCGGTCTTTCAAAACCGTTATTAACAACCACCAATCTTCTCTAAAAATCCCAGAAAACGGCTTCCCACAAGGCTCAGCACTTTCACCAACCCTCTTCAACATTGCCATGCAATCTCTATTCGAGATTATCCCGGACCATATAAAGGTCATAGTCTATGCAGATGACATCACTCTTATCTCTACGAGCTGCTTCGGCTTAATTCAGAGAAAGAGGCTTCAAAAAACCTTAGACTCCATCCAAAACTGGGCTCTAAAAACAGGTTTTAAAATTTCCCCGGAGAAATCCAAACACATACATATCGGAAAAGCTCTCAGAAGGAGAACCTATCTTCAGCTCAACAAAATCCCGATCCCTACAATGAGGACATTGAAAATACTAGGGGTTACTTTCTACAAGAAACTCAACTTCCTATCACATTCCCAAAAGACCAAAATAGCCACCAGAAAGAAACTGAACATCATCAAGGCTATCGCAGGCAACCTAGCCTCTGGTCATAGAAAGACGCTGCTAAATGTTGTAAATGTTTGGTTGGTCCCACAAATCCTTTACGGAATAGGCACCTTCAGCCGTGGAGGGGACAGGGTGTTAAACACCATTCAACCAATTTACAATAAAGCAATTAGGCTCGCAATTGGCGCTTTTCCCTCCAGTCCTACTCTTGCTGTAATGGCAGAAAGTGGGCAACTTCCCTTCACCCACCTGGTAACAAAAGCCATCACCAATAAAGCCATCCGTCACTTGTCACTCCCCGAAAGCGACCACAATGTCCCATTAATATATAGGGCTAAAACATGGTTCAAAAATCTCACGAACAAAGATCTTCCCGATATATGTGAACGTTCATCTGCGACGGGAAGAAATTGGAACGTCAAACCGCCGAACATTAACCTTGAACTTCTCAAGGCAGTTCGGGCGGGAGACCCTTCTCCAAAAGTCAAAGCCTGCTTCAATAACCTCGTTGCATCCAATTTTCAAATCAACCACCAGGTATACACAGATGGTTCAGTCAGTGCCGATGGAGTTGGATGTGGAATCTTTGAGAGTAGATACACTGGTAGCTTTTCTCTTCCACCGCAATGCTCCATCTTCAGTGCGGAAGCTTTCGCCCTTTTAATAGCTACCCAAGAATGCACCCATGAGTTTCTTCCTACCACAATATTCTCAGACTCAGCTAGCTGTCTCCACGATCTTCTAAGTGGAAACAGCAAACACCCATGGATTAAGCAAACAGAAGAGGCTGCTTCAAATAAAAACATCTCCTTCTGCTGGGTTCCTGGTCACTCAGGAATCCGCGGAAACACAGCCGCCGACATACTGGCCGGCAAGGGCAGCAAAATAGAACCCCCAGACATGCCCTGTCCTCCATCTGACATTGTCCGCTGGGTAAAACAGCAAGTCCGTGAAAGTTGGGACATAGGTTGGATAAACAGCCGTCCCACTCATCTTCATAAAATCAAAAATTCCACTCTCCCTTGGGAGGACCGTCTCAATAGTAGGGAAAGGCAAGTCCTTACCCGTCTTCGAATTGGGCACACTAACTTCACCCACTCACACTTGTTCTGCAGAGCCGAAAAACCCCAATGTGCTTGCAACGAAGCTCCGGTTTCCGTTAGCCATCTTTTACTTGAATGTCAACATACCAAAGATGCTCGAGTCCGACACAACATAGGTCAGAGTCTCTGAGATATCCTCAGTAGAGACGAGACCCAAGAAACCAATTTAATTGCGTTTCTGAAAGAAACCGACTTCTTTGGTAAAATCTAAACCGAAATACTAAATACCTTGGAAATTGCTTATTAAAGTTCGCCACTTCACAGTCATGTATGCGTGTTTATGTGTGTATACACATGTATGTACGGGTCGGAAGGAAGGTATTCATACATGTATATACACGCATTCAATAATAATAAATAACAAATAATATAATATATAATTTCATACCCACATCTATCTTCTATCCATTACATTATACTTTAATCAACTTCCTATTCCTAAAGCCACACTCACCAAGGAGGATAAATTCATTAAATAAACCTCTCCATTTTTCAGCTCTACTATATACCATTAAATTCAAAACCACTATATTTTATTATCTATTCAAACTGTATTTCATTTCATTTCACCCCACCCCACACCCACTCCTCCCCTCTTTCCTTCCCATACCACTCCCACCCCCTTCCACTCCACTAATCCCACCCAAATCCTTTCCACTCCTTTCCTTCCTATCCTCCTGAGAAGGGCCTTTTTGTTTTTTGGATTTGGAACACGCCTTTCGCTGGGTCACTTGTGCTTCGTTACTGCTTTGGTCCTTGGATCAGTAAATTTTTACTTTTCTTTATAGCATATATTAAATATCTTATGAAGCATAGGATCCCTTCCTACCTTCTTCTTTAACCGAGGGTCGAACGGACAGATCTGATGAGTGATTTTTTTTTTGGTTTCCCTTTCGCCAGTCCCCTCTGGGCTGGTTTTATTGTGGCTCTTCACTGGGCTAGAGGCGAATGAACTGCAAAGTTTAAAGCCTCTTAAAAACAAAGAAAGAAAGAAAGAAAGACAACATCGTTGCCTAACGTGCTGGAGGAGGTGGACGGCGAAGGATCGACACATACACGCGCAGAACTATTTCCGTTAGGATGCCATTCAGCATCGAGAAAGTTCCGGAAAGATCTAATCATTGCTGGAGAATAATCTGCCAGTTCCTTTGGGAATTTTCAAAATATATTCATGTGAAAGAGTTTAATTGAATGTTTTCTATCCATGTAACACTGTGACCAAATATGTCTCAATCAAGTGCTATTAACAGGTGGTTATCGAGTTGGTATTAACCACTGGTGGGCTTCCAGTATCGAGGAAAATGTGGAAATAACTAATCGTTACTGAAAATAATCTGCCATTTCCTCTGGGAATTTTCAAAATATATTCATGTGAAAGAGTTTAATTGAATGTTTTCTATCCATGTAACACTGTGACCAAATATGTTTCAATCAAGTGCTATTAACAGGTGGTTATCGAGTTGGCATTAACCACTGGTGGGCTTCCAGTAACGAGGAAAATGTGGAAATATCTAATCGTTACTGAAAATAATCTGCCAGTTCCTTTGGGAATTTTCAAAATATATTCATGTGAAAGAGTTTAATTGAATGTTTTCTATCCATGTAACACTGTGACCAAATACATTTGGTTTTGTGGTTTTTCAATCAATTGCAATCAACAGGATAGCTTCTGAAGATTATTCTTCCCCATCAGTAGGATATTTCCGTATCCAATATTGGATGCATAAAACCTTGTGCCTCCAACGTAACGCTCTCGTTTTCGAAGTTCTCCAAATATTCATTCATTCAGAATGAATTCAGATTCAACTTCATACAAATGATCTCTAAATCAACGATAGTCCTACGTCACCCTTGCGGTTATACCATAGATATAACCCACTTCCTGTTTTTTATGACGTTTTTTCACCACTTGCAGGCATTGGTGATTTTCACTTACATAGAGTACTAATTTGATTAAGGAAAAATCATGTTCATTCATAATTTTCATTTTAAAAGTGTATTCATTCCTTCTGCAAATCCATACTGTCATGCCTATTCCCCAATATCGCCAACGCGGATAGTTCGTTAGTCGAAAATACTGAATAATTAAACAAACCAAATGGCATCACTGGTGGTTCTTTTTTCCACTCCGCTAAACTGTCATCTCAAACAAAAACAAATGGATCATACAACTGGTGAGTATGAAATATATTTCGGCTTTTTAATTATTAATTATTTTATCTTGTCTTATCAGCTATGAATACATTCGACTCGTTTGCTTCCATCAATCGGTAAGTGAGAAAGATGATTTCTCCCATCACCACAATGCGGATTTCCACTTCTATCACAGCAGCCAACAACATCCGTTTTCCTGCAGCAGTAACCTCCAACCCCTGTTGGCAATGCCGGGGGACAGCATTAACAGCAGCAGCAGCAGAATTTGACCATGGTATGGTATTGCGAAGAACTTTCCCCATTAGAGGTTCCGTGCTTCGCGCACATTCAAAAATCCTCTTCAGACACGAAAACTCAACGACAAGGAGGTATTTATCAACTTGCTCAGCTGAATTGCCACCCGGAGGAACCCGAATGCACTGATTCCGTTGTATAGTAGAATGAAAATAGGCGAGGTAAGCGAACGTAATCGCATGATATTTTAATGTTCGCATTTTTATCCGGATCATACAACTGGTGAGTAGGGAATTCATTTCTACTTTTCACTTACTAATCATTTTATTTTGTTTCAGCTATGAATACATCCGACTCAATCAATCGGCGAATGAGAAAGATGATTTCCCTCATCACCACATTGCTTATTTCCACTTCTGTCACACCAGCCAACAGCATCAGCTTTCCCGCAGCAGTATCCTTTAAGTCCAGGGTGCTATTCCGGGGAACAGCATCAACAGCAACAGCAGCAGGACCTGGCCATCGATAGTATTTCGAGCAATTTTCCCCATCGGAGATCCCGTGCTTCACGCACATTGAAGAATCCTCCTCAGCCACATATCTGTGTCATCAAGGGCAAGGAGGTATTCATCAATGTACTCAGTCGGATTTGAATCGTCAATCCAGACAACCCGGATGCACCGATTCCATTATATACCTTATTTTTATTATAAATGGATTTTTATAATTTTTTTTCAATAAAATGATTAAAATCGATCAATGTATTTCCTTTTTATTTTCACTAACACACCAATACAAACAAGCAGCAAGCAGTGCTGGAAGCAGCGCTGCAAGCAGGTCGACGCCTTGCACATGTTGGTGAAAAAGTGGCGTCAAGTTGTTCGATGAATGCATATGAAAGGTCGATAACTCGATTGCAAGGTGGCAGCATTTGAGGTCGATTGTTGACATTTCATCGACCCGATCTTGGCAGGCAAAACGGAATGTGGGCTTTTTCACCGCTTGTTTACATCGACGAATATATTTTTGACGTAGGACTACGTCTTTCATTTCTATACCGGGGTGTAAAATCAAAGTTTCGAAAATAGCTCCTGAACAACTGAACGAAATGGTATGATAAACACTTCATTCGAAAGATAAAATGTCTACGCGTTATAATTGAACAGCGATTGGAGCATGTTGTCGCTGTTGTGGTGTAGCTCTTCGTTTATCATGAAAACGCGGATGAACGGTGTCACCAAGAGCCTGATTGTGCACCTTAGGCGAGAAGGGAATCCATCAGGAGGAGATTGATGCCACAAACGGACATCGGAGCATCCGCCACACACACACATACACGCGCGGAACTCTTCGTTTGGATGCCATTCAGAATCGAGAAAATTCCGGAAAGATGTCATCGTTGCTGAAAAATAATCTGCCCTGGGAATTGAAAAATACATTCATGCGAAAGAGTTTATTTTAATGTTTTCTATCCATGTAACACTGTGACCAAATATTTTTCAATTAAGTGCTATTAACGGGTGGTTATCGAGTTAGCATTAACCACCTCTGGTGGGCTTCGAGTATCGAGGAAAAGCTGGAAAAAACTAATAGTTGCTGAAAAATAATCTGCCAGTTCCCCTTTGAATTGAAAAATACATTGATGCGAAAGAGCTTATTCTAATCTTTTCTATCCATATAACACTGCAACCAAATACATTTGGTTTTGTGATTTTTCAACCGATCGCAATTTACAGGAAAGCTTCTGAAAATTATTCTTTCCCATCAGTAGAAAATTTTCGTATCCAATAAAGTACGCGCGCGCAACGAAAAATCTTTCGCATCGCGAAAATTATATAATTTTCAATAGCAATAACAGTCGCCGAAAGAGAGTTCTTCCCCTCTAGTTTGCCTACCAAATTGCCATCGTAAACCACACCTTCTCTCGATTCAATCACGCACAAAAAGCATACTTAAGCGATATTCTGGTGGTGAAACGAATTCATTTTTCGTGAGGGCATCAACAAGCCAACATCGTTATTGAACGAGCTGGACGGCGAGGAATCGAGGGATCGAGAGATTCATTACCTAGCCTGACCTGACCTGAAAGACATGCAGTTTGTTTGGAACTGTGAGGGAGGGCAGAAAAGCCAGGAGGCAGGAGGCAGGAGGAGAAGAGAAGGTGACCAAGAGAGTATCAGCATCGAAAAACGGTTCCCCGGGAAGACATCAGAGCAGCCACCACACACACGCACATATACACGCACGGATATTTTTTTCGTTTGGATGCCATTCAGCATCGAGAAAATTCCGGAAAGATACAATCGTTGCTGAAAAATAATATGCCAGTTTCCCTGGGAATTGAAAAATACATTCATGTGAAAAAGTTTATTTTAATGTTTCCTATTCATGTAAAACTGCGACCAAATACATTTGATTTTGTAATTTTTCATTCAAGTGTAATAAGCAGGAAAGCTTCTGAAGATTATTCTTCCCCATCAGTAGGATATTTTCGTATCCAATATAGTACGCGCGCGCAACGGAAAATGTTTTGCATCGCGAAAATTATATAATTTTCAATCCATTAATGCTCAGTCGCCGAAAGTTTCAAACTCAGAGAGTTCATTCCCCTCTAGTTTGCCTTCCAAATTGCCATCGTAAACCACACCTTCTCTCGATTCAATCACGGACAAAAAGCATACTTAAGCGATATTCTGGTGGTGAAAAGCATTCATTTTTCGTGAGGCAACATCGTAATTGAACGAGCTGAACGTGCTGGACGAGCTGGACGGCGAGGGATCGAGGGATTCATTACCTATACTGACCTGACCTGGAAGACATGCAGTTTGTTTCGAACTGTGAGGGAGGGCAGAAAAGCCGATCCATCAGAAAGAGAAGAGAAAACGTCCGAAAGAATACCAGCATCGAAAATTGGTTCCGCTTGATACATCGGAGCAACCGCCATACACACACACATACACGCGCGCAACTCTTTATGTTTGCTGGTTAACGAGAAGAATCCAGAAAGAAGTGATCGTTGCTGAAAAATAATCTGCCAGTTCCCCTTGGAATTACAAATTACATTCAAGCGAAAGAGTTGATTTTAACGTTTTCTATCCATATAATACTGCGACCAAATAAAATTAGTTTTGTGATTTTTCAATCAAGTGCAATTAACAGGTGATTATCGAGTTAGCATTGATCACTGGTGGTGGACTTCGAGATGAATCCGGGAAGATATCGCTGCTGCAAAATAATCTGCCAGTTCCCCTTGGCTAAACTGACCAGACGTCCCGCGTTACGCGGGACAGTCCCGCATTTCAACAAAATGTCCCGCGTAAGATTCCGTCCCGCATTTGGAAAAAGAAACGAAAATGTCCCGCGATATCAATATATTTCAATATCACAATTTGATCATGTTGATTTTCTTAAATGGATGAACCAACGTTAGTCAGACGAAAAGTTCATCTTTGGTCCTCTAGCTCGGTCAGGGCTTAACGTTTCAAATAAGCCGGAAGAAACAGTGTATATTCGACAGGAAGAGGCAGAGTTGTTTGATGAAGTATCGTAAATGAAGCGCTGGACGGTCTTACGGAAGTCGGCCGGAACCTGAACCATAACCGATGAAAAGATGTATATCGGCGTGTTATTTTTCCTTTTCGTGGCTTTGGTGGTCGTCTGTTTCTCTATTTTGGCCAATCGCCCAAAAGTTTTCTATCGGGCGCAGCTGGGGAATGTTGGGAAGGTTGGTGGTCTTCGCGACAATGTTTATCTCCAGCCGATCCATCCTCCAGTGATCTTTTGGCATAATGGGCTGATCCCAGGTTCGGCATAAAGACCACATTACCTTCCAACTCCGGCAAGCACTTCGTACTATATATTTCCCCGCTCACCATATGACTCGGAAGAAGAGCGGCTTGGACATTCCCTTCACGTCTGGCAGAGAAGATTCTTCTTCGAGAACTTGATGTGAATGATATATTCGACGTCATCGCTTACCTAGGGAACGTAAAGTACCCGGTCCCCTGCCATTCGTTGAATTCTAGCATCAAGTACGTCTCGTCTTTCATTATTAGTACGAAAAAAAGTTTTTCGTCGGAAAGAAGTTTTTCACCAGCACCTCAAGCTACTCCTTCTGGGTGATTGCCTGCTGCTCAGATACGGCCGGTCTCGTCTGACGCTTCCGTATAAAAATGTCCATTTTGGCCAGATTCTTCTCCACCGTTTGACCGGTTGCTTCGATCTCCCGGCTTAAGGAGCGGCGAAGAGATGATATTGTAAATACCAGATTGCCTTTATCTGGCGGACACAAAGTACCTCAGAATATCCAACTCCTTCGCTGTGAGATGGAGCTTGCAGTATGGAAAAATCATCAAGTTGCTTGACACTGCTACTGCTGCGAATCAACAGCCTTGAATCATTTTTGTTGTAGACTTAATAAACGTAAGATTTAAAGAAAATTTGTTCCTATAAATTATCTTTCATCGCCATTCGAAATTAGTCAATTTTTTTGAATGCATACGTTAACACTAAAACCGATGAAAAATGAATTGAAATTTTCGAAGAAAATTGTAGAATTTGAATCGTGCTTGCCAGGCGTAAATGCTCTGATTGAGCGAGTGATTTTCGGGCGTAAACAAAATCTAAACCACCGAAAAATCATAACTGAGTGCCGATACTTATGTTTATGTTCACATAACGTATATACATAAAGTTTTGTGTTTTGTGTCCCGCGTTAGACCTCTGACCATCTGGTCACTTTACCCTTGGCATTGAAAATAACATGCAAGCGAAAGAGCTCTCGTTTTCGAAGTCCCCCAAATATTTATTTATTCATTCATTTAGAATGGATTCAGATTAAACTTCAAACAAATGATCACAGAATCAACGATAGTCCTACGTCACCATTGCGGTTATACCATAGAAATAACCCACTTCCTGTTTTTTCCACTATGTTTCGTAGGAGAGTGTATGCATACTAATACTTATGACAGACATACAACTGTACTAGCGTTGTACTTCTAAAATTGTATGTCTGTCACCATGTACAGTGCTAGAACCATGCAAGCAACTCGGTACAATCGTTGTACCTGTACCGACCTGTTTTACCGCTGTACATGGCTACAGTTGTACTGTGCGCAGCGCCATAGACGGTTGGTGGTGGGTAGCATGAACAAACCGAATCAAAGCACTTGGTAAACGTTCTTTTCATTAATTTTCTCTTAAGTAATAACTCAGATTGGAAGCTTTTTTGTAGTGTTTGATAGCTTAGACGTTAAATAAAAACCATTTTCATTGAAATATGTGGTGAAAATTGGGAAAATTTCTGATTGTCAGTTTGACATACGGTACAATGTACAACCAAAGTATGTCTGTCATGGAAAGATGGTAACTGTAAAACGCTGTACACGTACAACGCAAGTACAGCTGTATGTCTGTCCCTGGTATAACCAACCTTATACTTATGACAGACATACAGCTGTATTGCGTTGTACTTCGAAAATTGTATGTCTGTCACCATGTACAGCGCTAGAACCATGCAAGCAACTCGGTACAATCGCTGTACCTGTACCGACCTGTTTTACCGCTGTACATGGCTACAGTCGTACTGTGCGCAGCGCCATAGACGGTTAGTGGTGGGTAGCATGAACAAGCAGAATCAAATCACTTGATAAACGTTCTTTTCATTGACCTTCTTTTAAGTTAATAACTCAGATTGGAAACTTTTTTGTTGTGTTTGATAGTTTAGACACTAAATAAAAACCTTTTTCATTGAAATATGTGGTGGAAATTGAAAAATATCTGATTGTCAGTTTGACATACGGTACAATGTACAACCAAAGTATGTCTGTCATGGTACGATGGTTCCTGTACAACGCTGTACACGTACAACGCAAGTACAGCTGTATGTCTGTCCCTGGTATAAGGTACGGTAATGTGCTCAATAGTGAAATATATGATAGTGAATGAGCTGATAACCACCTATTCATTCCCTATCACAGCCATCATTTTGATTGTACGATATGTGCATACGGCGAAAGATGCCCGGCGTTGAACATTCAATAAGTACAAAGCCTTCATACATAAACATAAACGCATCACCAGAAAGGACTACAACATTGTTGTGCCAACGGCCACTCTAATATTGACCATTCGCGGAACTGTTGTTCCCGATTTCATTTATTTTGGGTTCATTCGAGTCGGGACTAGAAATTTTTATCCCAATCCAATGCAATGCTACAAGTGTTACAAATTTGGACATACGAACAAGCGATGCAAGCGCGAAAATCCGCTTTGCAGAAACTGCGGCCAAGAACACCCGGAACAACAAACAGAAGCAAACAAAGTATGCAATGCTTCAGCTTTTTGTGTCAACTGCCAAGGGAACCACTCCTCTTCCAGTAGGAATTGTCCCGTATGGCAAAATGAAAACAAAATTACCAGAATAAGAATCGATAATGGAATCTCATACAAAGAGGCAAAGGAACAGGTTCAACTTCAAAACAATGGCTCACAGACTCAGACTCACCAACTTGCAAAAGCCAGCACCCACATGTAACTGCGCCTCGGCCGCTTCGGCCACTTCTAGTCGCGAAAGCACCCCCCCAATTGACACCACATTCGATACAACCATGACAGATTCAACAACTGGTAGTTCAACAACTGAATCTGCAAACGAATCAGTTGTCTCTATGGATACGTCTGATGCTCCAAACAAAAACAAAAACAAAAGAAAAATAACTAAAGGATCATCCTCAGAGTCAGATCAAAAATCTGAAGATGAGACCCAAACAAACAAGGACAAGAAAAGAACTAAGAATGAACAAAGACAGACACCAACAACAAATAACAATACAACCCCAACAGAAAACAACAACAACAACAACAACAACAACAACAACACACATCAAACAAAAAACAACAATAACAACAACAGCAACGCACATCCAACAAAAAACAACACCAATACCTCAAAGAAAGCTTCTCTTTCCAAGGACCATCGAACTAATTCTCTTTGAATAGTTCAAACATACACACAATTAAGACTCAGGAATTAGAGTTAAAAACACCAACACATTCACTCCAACACAGAAATTCGGGATACAATGGAACATCAGAAGTATCCGACAAAATATTCTAGAATTGAAAATGCTTATTTCGAACTCTAATCCCACAGTCATAGCCCTTCAAGAAACTATGACACCAAACAATTTCAATAAACACTTCATCTCAAAATATATCACATATTTCAAAGAGGGTCCCAACCCCTCAAAACACGGAGTTGCAATCGCAATCAAGGATGGCACTCCACATGATCTTCTTCCCATTACCACTGACCTTCAGGCAGTGGTAGTGCGCATTAAACACCCCTTTCCAATCACCGTCGTTAGCATCTACATCACTAATAATTCCGATCCGAACACTCTACGCGGACAACTGGACCATCTGTTCGCCCGCCCCAATCATGCTTATGGGTGATTTCAACGCCCACTCATACGCCTGGGGAGGTGCATACCTCGATCGAAAAGGATCCATCATTGAGGATTTCATATCCGACCATTCTCTTCTCCTTCTTAACAACGGCCAACACACCAGAATCCATTATTCTGGTACTACTTCAGCCATCGATCTCACTATAGTATCAGACAAACTCTCTTCAAAGCTTTCTTGGAACATCCACGATGATACTTGCGGAAGCGATCATTTTCCAATCTTCACTTCCTTCGGCCAAACTTCTCCAGAGTTTTCAACAAGACCAAGATGGAAATTTGAATACGCTGACTGGGCTGGCTATCAGTTTTACATTGAAAACCGCCTCTCCGCTAAACGAGATTGGACAGCCGAGGAATTCTCCAAAGTTGTGTAATGAAACGGATCTTCTACTGTGCGCATTTTGCGCTAATGACATGCATGTAAATACAGAGAAGAAATGGGTTACCCCTGCACTCACCGTGTCCTTCCTTCAGCGCATCCGTCGGCCGGAATGTCATCATCCGACCACCTTTGTCCCGTCGAGGCCCTCCAGTTGCCGGTCGGAATCGGTTGCTCCCACCTGCAGCTCCGTGGCGTTCTTCTTCCTGCGGGAAAGCTCGCCCGCTCTGCTGCGTGCGCCGGCGCCAATTACACCAGCTTGGACGGCAGTGGGGGATTCCACGAAGCGCACGAGCGCCACCACCCACGTCGAGCTCGAGATCCGGGCAAAGCAGCCCGTCCGATCGGACGGTGAATCTCCTATCCGCAGCGGCACTCCACAAAACCTCACGTCCGTTCGGGCGGCTACCGCGGGATCCAGCAATCACCGCGCGCATCAGCCAGCGCCCCAAAAAAGCTTCGTCTTGTCCGTTCGGAAGGCCCGCTCGGGAACATACGATCGCGGTACGCACCGGCGCCAGAAGAAAAGACTTCCTCTCGTCCGTTCGGACGGTAATGGCCGAACCAAGACCACCAAATCACACTTCACGCACTCGCGCTCAAAAATTTTGCGTCCGTTCGAGACGATGTACTGCACGGAAGTCCCAATTTTCTCTCGTTGTTTTCTTTCCTCTTTTTGTCTTACTGACAGTTCAATACTGTCGCCGTGACAGTTGTGGTGGGTGCGATTGTGCAGGGGTGTACTGCATGCATGCCTGAACTGAATGTCTGATTCAGACGCCCAAAACGTAACATAACTCCACCGTGCAGGGAAAAAAATTATGAATCGAAGGATTTCGATTCATAATTTTTTTTTTTTTAATAATTTAAAGCCATTTTGTTATCTGTCGTCGACCAGAGACCTAGCGTTTGTATCAATGATCTTTCTACAAATCCTCTCAAATTTCGAAACTTAAATCGCCACAAATCCAATCATTATTATTTATTTTACCACAAATCAATCAAATCCATTAAATTTTCAAAATGCCACAAATCAAAAAGGAATTATTTTATACGCCATCGTGTCATGGCAAAGAAGTCTCTGGCCAACGGAGGATTTTCGTGCTTAGAGTGAGTGCAATATTTAATTGTGTTTTTAGAACGTCAGTGTAGTGTTTCGGGTTTGAGGGCATTTGCTCCCTCTGATCGGCAAGAGCCCAGAAAGGAGTTTTACCGCGCCCCAATTCGCGTTACTTTAGGATGTGTTTTTCTTGGCGACCCCCTAATGCACTTATCACTGATCTGATGTTTTTAATGTGTTTTGTAAATATTATAGAAACTTAAAAAGGACATGGCTTAGTTTTGCGTATTGGGATAGCTTATCATATAAAAATGAGCAGTTCGTTTTTAGCGAGGTTTGACAGTTCGTTGTCAGCGAGTGGACAGTTCGTTGTCAGCGAGTTCGACAGTTCGTTGTCAGCGAGTTCGACAGTTCGTTGTCAGCGGGTGGACAGTTCGTTGTCAGCGAATGGACAGTTCATTGTCAGCGAGTGGACAGTTCGTTGTCAGCGAGTTTGACAGTTCGTTGTCAGCGAGTGGACAGTTCGTTGTCAGCGAGTTCGACAGTTCGTTGTCAGCGAGTTCGACAGTTCGTTGTCAGCACGTACAAGTTGTTGTGAAGCAGCAGATCTTTGCCGAAATTCGCAAAGTGCGGACTGACTCCCGTCACTTCATGCTTTGCGCTGTTTATCGCGGCAGTGATGGCTGCCAGGTTCTCGTCCCAGTCTCGGTGTTCCCCGTTTAACAGCGAACGAACGCACGTTAAAAGGACTCTGTTCACTCGTTCGGCGTTGTTTACCATCGGACAGTAATACGCGGTTTTCATGTGCGTGATGTTGTGGCGACTGAGCATTGCGCGTAGAGCCAAGGACTCAAACTGCTTGCCATTGTCCGAGAGCAGTATGCGTGGACGGGAAAATTTCAAGAAAACCTCCTTCTCCAGAAAGTCGACCATCTTGCCTGAGTCAGCGCTGCGCATTGGATGTGTGATTACGTACTTGGTGATCCAGTCTACTACCACCAACAGGACAGTATTCCCCATTTTAGAACGTGTGAACAGACCCACAAAATCGACGGAGATGAGTTCCCATGGTATTTTCGCCAGTTTCAGCTTTCCCATTTGCGGCATCATTCGCATGTTTGGAGCCTTGCATGCTTTGCAGATGTTGCAGCTTCTCACGTACTGCTCAATCTCTTCCTTCATTTTTGGCCAGTAGAAGTGGTTTTGTATTTTCTGCCATGTTTTGTGGAGACCCAGGTGGGCCGCGGACGGTGAATCGTGGAATTGGCGAATTATACTAATGCGCTCTTCTTGTGGAACCACTTTTTTCCATTTGTGGGTCGTCACACCCGTTTCATCTCTGCAGAGGCAATTCTTATAAAGCTGATTGTTGGCTACTCCTGTTCAATCAAACGTAGGTACCAGGCATCTTTGACGTCAGCTGGAGAGACTACCACTGATGAAACGATTCTGGATAATGCATCTGGCACTTCATTGCAGCTTCCTTTGCGGTATTTGATTTCGAAGTCAAAAGCGTTTAATCTGAGTAGCCAGCGGCTCATTAAAGCTGTTGGATTTTTCATTGAGCGCAGATAGCTCAGTGCTGCGTGGTCGCAATACACTGTGAACTTGACACCTTCAATGTATCCTCGAAATTTCTCGATCGCGCGAATGACTGCCAGACATTCTCGCTCGGTAACTGAATATTTCCTTTCCGACGATGATAGTTTCTGCGAGAAATAGCAGATCGGGTGCTCCTCCCCCTGTGTTTCTTGGGTCAAAACAGCTCCGATTGCGACATCACTTGCGTCACATGAGATGGCAAACGGTTTTTTATAGTTTGGCGTTGCGAGCACTGGAGCTTTAACTAATGCTTCTTTGAGCTTCCAGAAGGCTTCTTCTGCTTGCGGCGTCCAATGAAACCTGGCTTTGGTCCTCGTTAGTTCGGTAATTGGCGCTGTTATTTGTGAGAAGTTCGAAATAAACCGCCGGTACCAGTTGCAGAGTCCTAGAAATCTCTGCACTTCCTTTCTGCTTGTTGGAACGGTAATTCTGGTGATGGCTTCTACTTTTTCTTCGTCGACTTGCCAACCGTTTTCATTCAACACGTATCCCAGGTACTTAATTTCCTTCCGACAGAACATTGACTTTTCCGGAGATATAGTTAGGTTGGCTCTGCGTAGTCTGCTGGCTACCTCTTTTAGTAGAAGGAGATGATCTTCGAATGTACCGCTGCAGATGACTATGTCGTCTAAATAGTGGAACACATGCGGCTCCATGTCAGCGAAAAGGTGTGTCATGATCCGAGCGAGCGCTTGACTGGCCGTGCAAAGTCCGAAAGGTACTACCTTAAACTGGAAATGCCCTCTTGAGGGTACTGTGAACGCGGTGAGTGGCCTTGAATTGGCATGTAACGGTAGTTGCCAGAATGCGTCTTTCAGGTCTATCGAAGATATGTAAGTGCAACCTCCCAGGTGATTAATTATGGATGACATTTGCGGTATTGGGTAACCCTCATTTACCATTATCGAGTTCAAATGGCGAGCATCTAAGCATACTCGATACTTTCCGGTCTTCTTCTTGACCGCCACCAAGGGGTTGTTCCATGGGGAGAATCTGGCTTCTTCTATGACGTCGAGTTTTAACATTCTGTCAATTTCTTGATTCACCTCTTGCAAGACATATGGCGACATGGGATAATGACGCTGTTTTCGTGGCTTTGCTTCTCCAACGTCAATATGATGTTCATAAAGAGGTGTCCTTCCTAGTTTTCCTTCTTCAGCTTTCGGAAACTCCGCAATTGCTTGAAGCAAGGCCTGTTTTTGCTTTGCCGACAGCTGCTTCCAAATTTCATCGTCTGCCCTATGCTCTTTCTCGTCGAACGTTATGTTGTGACACACCGCTTTCACGCCGAATTTTTCCCAGAAGTCCATCCCTAGGATTATACAGTCGGGAATGGTTGGTATGAGAAGAACCCGTACTGTATCGCTGCGGTTGTTATAGACGATTGGAATTTGAGCGAAGTTGTCGATTCTATGTGGCGTTCCATCTGCTGTTTTGATTCCCGCTTTTATAGGTTCTGTTTGTAGACCCAGCTTATCTACCAAATGCACATTTCTTCCTCCTAGCAACGAGCAGTTGGCTCCGCTGTCTAACAGCGCTCTAAATCCTTTTCCCATGATACTAATCACTGCGTGCGGACGGTTGTCATTTCCGGAACTAATTATTATTTGACTTAGCCGCTTAAACTGCTGATACCTTAGGAGGCTGCTTGTTCGCGGAGATTCGATCCTCCTCAATGATTCTCCGCCAGAGCGTTTCCCGTACCTGAATGACATGTGAAGCAACTGCGGAGAGAATAACCCCTTCTTCCGCACCGATAGCAGAAAAGGATCGCTTGCGGTTTCGGGCAGCCCATGAAACGATGCCCAACTTCGTCGCAGTTCCAGCAAACTATATTTGCCTGTTGTTGTGATGGAATATTTTCTCTTCGATCGGAATGAAGTCGTGGTTGTTGTGTTCCGTTACTTCGCCATTGTTGCTGCTGTGATTGCAGTTGTTGCTGCTGCGGCTGCCACTGTTGCTGATGCAGTTGCCGTTGTTGCTGCTGCGGTTGCTGTTGTTGCTGCTGAGGCTGCCGCTGTTGCTGCTGCTGTCTTGTTTGATACGGATGTTGTTCGGCAGTGTGGACTCTCGACGGCTGTTCTGCTGTTGTCCATCTTGTTGATGGTGTGTTTCTCTTTTCCATGCGCAATTTGATCTCGTTGACTTGGCTTATAAGGTCTTCTAGTCGGTACTGCCAATGCTCATGGTTGTCCGTTGGTTGAGCTACGCATTCCTGTGCGTTTGATTCAGAAGTGCTCGATTCGACTTGTTCACTTGAGTCAATAGCGTGGATCCTACCGTAACGTTGTGGCGAGAATGGGATTTTTTGTGGAGTAGATGGTGTGGCGAAGTTCGGTTCTAAAAGCGCGCTGTGCGGTATTGGAATGCGACGTTGTCTGGACAGTAACAATCTGGTTTCATCGTAGCTTGTGCATATTTCCACTATTTCCTGCAATGAACGTGGTCTGGCGGCTGTCACAATAGCGGCGTAGTCAGCGTTCATATTCTTTTTAACGATAAAGAATTTCTCATCGTCGGACATCTGCGGTGTGACGAAGCGAAATAGCGCTGCAATGTCTCGGTAGTATTTGGCGAACGATTCGTTGTGACCCTGAAAGCGGAAACTGGCTTCTAGGTGTAGGATTTGCGCGTATCCACTGGGAAGAAACTCTCTTCGTATCTCTGCTTTAAAAGCTCCCCAAGAGTATAGCAACTGCTGCGACATCGCTCTCGCATACCAATCCAACGCATCCTCTTGCAACAGATGTTTTATTGATGCTAATAGCGTTCCATCGCTCATGTTTTCTGACCTTGCGAATGTTTCTACACGATCTAGGAACACGTTCAGAGACGTTGTATCCTTCTCCCCGCGGAATTTGAAGGGCCAGTTGTGCACCGCCTTCTGCATTCTACGTTCATCCCCTCGCTCTTGTGCGAAATCTCTTTCCGGAGTGGATTGTATACGATGTCTACGATTCAGCCGATCTATTAGATCATCACGAACTCGATTTTGCATGGTGACTGCTGCTAGCTCCCTGCGTTCTGTTTGTCTGCTTGGCTGATAATACGACGCCTCTTGCAGTTCGGTTTCTAGGTTTCTGTTGCGCGGGAGAGGTTGGTTTTCCGTCCATCGGTTGTTCCGTCTTATGGCTCCTAATGGTGAACTCGCTAGTTGTAGACCCTGATGTTGTGACACGTCCATTCTATCTGTTGTGTATTCCGAGGGACCTCGAGCACCTCCTTCCAAGATCGCAGGACCAGCTGCCACTGCTTGCTGTGTTTCACTCTGCTGGATTGCTACTCGCCCCTCTGTTGAATCACTTTCGTTTATCTCCACACGTTGCACTGGGTTTAAAACACTGTCAATATCTTCTATCACTACCTGCACCAGCGCACTGAGGGTTTTCAGCGGTTCTTTTAGAAAGCCTGGTGGCTTGATAATGGCTAAACGCCGTTCATAATGCCACAGTCGGGATCGGTATTCAAACAACGAATCTCGTCTGCCGCTTTGAATTGCTGAATCTGCGAGTTTTTGAATTTCTCGAATTTTAATTTCGGACTGTTCTATGTTAACAGTCGCACTCATTACGTGCTCTGAGTCCTCATAACGAACTCCTCTTTGGATATCTTCTTCCATTAGAGCTTTCAATTTGATGACCTTAGCTCTGTGCGTGCTAGAGCCCAAATTGGCCACATGGCGTAGCGCCAATTCATACGCTATCTCGTCATTGCAAGTTAACGACGAAACTGCAAACCCAACTTGGAAACAAACGCCAACCGCCCCAAGCGTGTATCTCGCTTCATCAGCAGCATCAAACCTCCCACGAATAAACATCCCGTCAGCAACGCGGCCAGCCAGCCAGCCAGCCGTTCAACTATCAACGAATAACGCACAATCAGATATTCCGTCAACAAGGTGTCATATTCCGCCAGCTACCCAACTATCGATGGAATGCGCAGCGAGACCGTTGTATGCTTAGTTTAGTAAACAAGATTAGGGAAGTTATAAAAAGGCTTCAACAATTTGAATAAAGAGCATTATAGTAGTAAACGTCGAGGAACGTAGTCGAGTAGTTTTTTAAAAACCCCGAAAGGCCATCGAAGGTCTTGATTGGCGCAGTCGTGCGGATTAATCTCGTGTTTTCGAATCGCAATCGAGCGCCCGCGAGTGAATATCGTGGACTTGAATTCGTTACCGAGAAAAATCCGCGAACCGAAAGATAACTTTAGTGAACCCCGAAGTGAAGTGTATTTCCAAAACGGACATTGAAACAGCAATATAAGTGTACTGGAGCTCTTGGATCCGAGCGAACATCGGAAATCAGGTAAGCTTTTCCTATTTTTTAGAAAACTAACACAAAATCAACTGTGAAAATATTAAAAATAAAAAAAAATTAATGAAAAAAGTGATTAAGCGTTGTTAACAAGTGTCAAAATACATATTCAAATTATACAAAGCGAGAAAAAATTTTATTGATTGTGTTCTAGTGCTAAGGAAAAATTAAAAATAATTAAAATGAGCCATCTTCACCAACAAGTTGCCGATTTGCAACAAGAGTTGGCAAATCGAGATGAATTAATTCATCAATTAAGAGTTGAAGCGCAAGGCGCTGCCGAAGCTGTTAACGCAGCTCGAGCAGCACAAGCCGAACACGCAGCGCAAGCAGAACAAGCTGAACAAGCAGCACAAGCCGCGAACGAAGCCGCCGCCGCCCAGGCAGCAGCAGCAAACAATGTAATTAGAGGACAACAAATTGAAAGTGTCCTCAAATCCCTACAAACACCGCAAATTCTCCGGGACCTACCGTCTTTTGACGGCAATCCCGTAAAACTTCACTCCTTCATACGATCAATCGAAAATCTCATCCCAATAATTGATTCTGTGCGAGGAACAAATATGCACACTATTTGGACCCAAGCCATTAGATCAAAAATTGTCGGTGATGCCGATAACGTTTTAGAACTATACGGCACAAATTTAGAATGGAGAGAAATTAAATCGAATTTAATTACTCATTACAGCGACCGAAGAGATGAAATTTCTCTTACTAGAGATCTCTTTGGAATCAGTCAAATTGGATCAGTTGAGGATTTTTATGGGAAAATATCTCACATTGTATCATTGTTAGTAAATTTGCTGAATATAAACGAACTGAACGTGCAAGTGAAAACTGCCAAAAATTTATTTTACCAACAAATGGGTTTGAAAGTCTTTTTGTCAGGCTTGAAAGATCCATTAGGTCCAATTATACGTGCGCAAGCTCCCCGAAATATGAAAGAAGCTTTACGGCTATGCTTAGAAGAAAAGAATTATCATTTTGGGAAATATACTCCTTAACCTCAACCTCCACCAATTCCCTCGAAACCTAATTCACAATATCCACCAAACCATAATGCAAAATCTTTCCCTTCATATCCAATCCAATACAGAAAACCGTTCCCACAATTTCCCCCGAGACAAAACCATAACCCCTCCCAACAATACACACCGCGACCACAGCAGCAAAATTTCCAATACAAACCCAATCCATTTAACATTCAAAAACCCCAGAACACACTTCAATTTCCCCAAAATCAATTTGTAAACAAAAATGCATTTGCTCCAAGACATATACCACAACCAAGGCCAATACCTATGGAAGTTGATCCATCGATAAGATCGCGGCGAGTAAATTATATAAACAGGCCGAATTACCAAATTCCAGAAGAAAACGCTGAAAATAAAAATTATCCACTCGAGTTCAATGATCATGAATATGATCAGCAGCAATATTATTACAAACATACAGAAGAAGAAAATATGCCAGGGTCACAACAAAATCAAACTGATGATACTGCAGAAATGACGAACGAGCCGATAGCTGAACAACAAGACGATAACGAAACTGATGATTTGAATTTTCAGACGGTCGAATATTCACGGCCACCAACATAAATAATTTCATCCCATATATCGTACTTGAAACAACAAAAGGTCCCCTACGGTTCCTTATCGATACGGGAGCCAATAAAAATTACATCGATCCCAAGTACGTTAATATTGACAAATGCAAAATCACAGCACCAATGCGCATCCGAAATGTAAGCGGTACGCACAAAATAAATCGATATGCCAAACTTAATCCTTTCCCACAAATTAAGGGAATAGAAAAACAAACATTTTTCGTATTTCGGTTCCATTCATTTTTCGATGGACTAATTGGATATGAAACCTTGAAAAATGTAAAAGCAAATATTCTGACCGAAACTAACGAACTACAATTTCCCGATGGAAAAATTAAAATGTTTCGAAAATATCCAGATATCAAGAAGGTCCATCTAAATTCAAATGAAACTAAAATAATTAATCTCACAATAGATACCGAAAACGGAGACTTTTTTCTCGAAAGTGATTATTTCATTCAACCACAAGCAGTAATTCATTCCGGATTATACAGAATATCAGACAAAAACGCTCGTGTTGTGATTACAAATTATTCAAACGAGCCATGCTCGATTAATCTAGACAAAACATTTTTGACACCAGAGATCAACAATTTTGAAACAGGGCACAGAAGTGCATGTTCATCAGGCGAAGTCATGAAAAAATCCCTTTTTGAGCAACTTAGAGTTTCGCACTTAAATGATGAGGAGCGAAACAAACTTTTAAAATTAATTCATAAAAATGAGGATGTATTTTTCATTGAAGGCGAGAATCTTACTTTTACTAGTGCCATTAAGCATGAAATAAAAACAAAGGATGATTTGCCTATACATTCTAAATCATACCGTTACCCATTTTGTCATAGGGAAGAGGTACAGCGACAGATTTGCAAAATGCTTGAGCAGGGCATCATCCAACATTCCAGTAGTCCGTGGACGTCACCTGTGTGGATAGTCCCGAAAAAAATGGATGCTTCCGGACACAAAAAGTGGCGCCTAGTAATAGATTACAGAAAATTGAATGAAAAAACGGTTGATGACCGTTATCCGATACCCAATATCACAGATGTTCTCGACAAGTTGGGACGTTGTATGTATTTCTCAACTTTAGATCTTGCTTCCGGCTTTCATCAAGTCGAAGTAGAGAAAAAGGATATTCCTAAAACTGCATTTAGTGTCGAAAACGGGCACTATGAGTTTTTGAGAATGCCGTTCGGGTTGAAAAATGCACCTTCCACGTTCCAGCGCGTAATGGACAACGTGCTAAGGGAACATATTGGTGTCATCTGCCTCGTATACATGGATGACATCATCGTTTTTTCAACTAGCATCACAGAGCATCTTGACAATTTGGCGAAAATATTTGCAACTCTTCAGAGACATAATTTGAAAATACAATTGGACAAGAGTGAGTTCCTTCATAAGGAAGTTGCTTTCTTGGGCCATATTGTAACGTCCGATGGAGTTAAACCAAATCCGGATAAAATTGATATCATTCGGAAATGGCCTATCCCAAAAAATGAAAAGGAACTTCGAGGTTTCCTAGGTATACTAGGTTACTACAGAAAATTTATTCGAGATTTCGCTAAAATAGCAAAACCCTTCACAAATGCTTTAAGAAAAGGAGAATCGATTACACACTCAAAAGAATTTGTTACTACTTTTGAGAAATGTAAAACAATTCTCTCTGGAAGTGATATTTTACAATATCCTGATTTTTCAAAACCATTCATATTGACAACAGACGCTTCTAATTTCGCCATTGGAGCCGTTTTATCGCAAGGTCCTATTGGAAGCGATAAACCAGTAGCCTTTGCTTCCAGAACATTGAATAAGTCTGAAGAAAAGTACTCCACAATTGAAAAGAAGCTTCTAGCAGTGGTATGGGCGTGTAAATATTTCCGGCCATATCTTTATGGACGCAAATTCATTTTGTACACCGATCATAAACCCCTTACTTATGGTTTGAATTTAAAGGACTCCAACAACAGATTAGTTCATTGGCGTCTCTCTTTAAGTGAATTTGATTACGAAATTAAGTATCGACCAGGAAAACAGAACACTGTTGCTGACAGTCTTTCTCGAATACGAAACGAATTGAATGTAAACGAAAATGATTCCTCTGATGACATAAGCATGCACTCAGCTGATACGGACGACTCTGAATTTATCAAATGTACAGAACTACCACTGAACACATTTAGTAACCAGATTGTTCTCAAAATTGGTCCAGATGAACCTGACAAATATGAACAAATTTTTCCAAAAGTATTCCGAAGAACAATAACTAAGGTTGGTTTTGGAGTCCCAATACTAATTAGGATATTCAAAGATTACATGGATCTAAGGCGCGTTAATTGCATACTTTGTCCAGAAAATTTGATAAACAGTATACAGATAGTATATAAAAATTATTTCAGCAGATGCAAATCATTCAAAATAGTTATTACCCAAAAATTTTTAATCGATTTAAAAACGCCGGAAGAACAAAATCTAGTGATTGAACAAACACACGAATCAGCTCACAGAGGTGTTTGGGAAAATAAAACACAAATTTCGAAACGTTATTTCTTTCCAAAAATGAAATTCAAAATTCAACAATTCATTAAAGTTTGTGAAGTATGCAATGTCAATAAATATGATAGACATCCATATAAAATTCATCTTGGTTCTACACCACACACTAAAAAACCCTTTGAAATAGTGCATATTGACATTTTTTTGAGTCAACCCTTTATATTCTTATCAGCAATTGACAAATTTTCCAGGTTTGAACATTAATTCCTATAAAATCAAGAACAATTACAGATATAAGGAAAGCCTTGCTCAAATTATTCTCCACATATGGTACACCTGGATTGATAGTAAGTGATAATGAACCGGCTTTACGTTCCTCAGAAATTAGAGGATTAGCTAGTAATTTGATTGTCCAGATGCATTTCGTGCCCGCGAATCATAGTGAAAGCAACGGACTGGTCGAAAGGTTTCACTCAACCATAGCTGAAATCTTTCGATGCATTAAACCTCAATACACAAATCTAAACAATAAAGAAATTTTCCTAATAGCTTGTACTCTTTACAACAATACAATACATTCAGCTACAAGATTGAAACCTAGAGAAATATTTTACGGTTTGAAAGATGGACACGAACGGCCTCTCGACATTGATTTAATGCTAGAAGAAAAGAACAAATTCTATGATGAGGTTATTTTGGCGAATGAAAGAACGCAAAATAAAAATCTAACCTACCATAATAAAGGTAGAGAAATACAACCTCCCATAGAAGAAAATAAAACAGTTTATAAACTGATTCAAGGAATTAAAGGAAAAACTAAAGAAAAATATCACCTGACCAAAGCTATTGAGGACAAAGGAAGAGTAATTCTCGATAGGTTTGGACGGGAAATTCATAAAGAGAATATTAAAAGAATATGAACTAATATCTTTTTCTATTTTTCAGGATGGACGTTTCATTAATCATTATCCTACTGTTCCTTCCCTTTTCCCACAATAAATTTATCCAATTACACGATATCACAAATAATCCTGGAGCGCTAACTTTAAGCGCGGGAGAGGGCAGAATTCAAGAAGGATACAATAGATTACTTCACACAGTAGATTTGCAAGAATTAGGAGTCACAATTGAAATACTGGAAAATTTAATACTGAAGGTTAATAGTTCAACAGGTGATTTTTCTAGGCTTATTTATATCAAGTTTAAGGAAATTAATAATACATACAAAGCCCTTCTCCCAAACATTCAAAGAAACAAAAGATCAATCGAAACATTAGGCAGTGTTTTAAAATTTGTTAAGGCAATTTAGACGCTGAAGATTTACGACACATTAGTTCAAACATAGATGCTATTAAAAGATCTGAAAACAAACTAATGGAACAAAATAATAAACAGATTGTAATGAACCAAGAATTCAAAAATCGTATACAAACATTGACAAATGTAATAAAACAGCATGAAAATGTCATATTAAAATTGAATACACAAAAAGGATATGTAATTACAAAAAACACTAAAATTTCCATACTTTTTCAGTTAGACATGGTGTTACAAACACTAAGAACAATAGAAAATACGATAGCACTTGCCAAATTAAATATTGTAACCAGACAGTTATTAACAATCAATGAACTTAAAATTGTAGCCGAACAATTAAAACAAGCAAATGTTAAATTAGACAGTTTAGAAGATGCATACAACTACCTCTCGATAACTGTGCTTTACCATGGACGCCATCTCATCATTAGCATCGACATCCCAAGGGTACCCATAATTTACGAAAGAATGATTATCGAAGAACTCCCAATCTTAAATAAAACCGTCAATATTGATCACCAAACAGTTCTAGTGCATTCCAACGAAACAATGGCAGTCTTAGCAGAGTTTGAACAAATAGCCAAAATCCATATTTATAAACGAAACCAATTGTTGAATATTACCAACGACTTGTGTGTTGCACCTTTAGTTCGAGGACGAAGTGGGAAATGCCCCTTCAAAGAAACACCACCCACAACAGAATATAAACTTCTGACTTATGGAACATTAGTAGTCAAAGCTACGCTAGAAAACGTTGTGATGAGCAGTACTTGTGGTATAAACCGAAAAGAACTCAAAGGCAACTACCTTATCGTATTTCAAAATTGCTCTGTAATTATTCAGGACAGGCTATTCGAAAATCTAGAATTGCACTTCAACCACCCGATTATTTCACCTCTCGAAATAAATCAAATAGAAGAAACCTCTTTAGAAAAATACTACAACACTTCATACTTACATGAAATGCACATTGAAAACAGAAAGCATTTGGATTCGCTGAAAATACACAATTTTTCATCGATTGGAGCAATGTTTGCCTTAACCATGATAATCATCCTTGTTACAATCTACAGAAGACGCAACGCGATAGCAACATTTTTTATAAGACGCACGGGACGTGCTTCTCTTGGGGATGGAGTAGTTAACGACGAAACTGCAAACCCAACTTGGAAACAAACGCCAACCGCCCCAAGCGTGTATCTCGCTTCATCAGCAGCATCAAACCTCCCACGAATAAACATCCCGTCAGCAACGCGGCCAGCCAGCCAGCCAGCCGTTCAACTATCAACGAATAACGCACAATCAGATATTCCGTCAACAAGGTGTCATATTCCGCCAGCTACCCAACTATCGATGGAATGCGCAGCGAGACCGTTGTATGCTTAGTTTAGTAAACAAGATTAGGGAAGTTATAAAAAGGCTTCAACAATTTGAATAAAGAGCATTATAGTAGTAAACGTCGAGGAACGTAGTCGAGTAGTTTTTTAAAAACCCCGAAAGGCCACCGAAGGTCTTGATTTATATATATATATATATATATATATATATATATATATATATTATTTATTTATTTATTTTTATTTACGATGTGAAAAATAAACCTTAAAAAAAAAATATATTGCACTCACTTTCCCTTCACGGCAAAACCAAAAAAAAAATCAAAGTTGATAAAAGAAAAATTCAAACGGGGTCACTGAGTACGACCCTGACGATTAATCTCGCTCGATTGCAAATACAACCACACTCACGTTAATTAAGTGAGGTTATGAAGAACTCGTGGTTTTTATTTTACGTTGGGCGCCATTGTAATGAAACGGATCTTCTACTGTGCGCATTTTGCGCTAATGACATGCATGCAAATACAGAGAAGAAATTGGTTACCCCTGCACTCACCGTGTCCTTCCTTCAGCGCCTCCGTCGGCCGGAATGTCATCATCCGACCACCTTTGTCCCGTCGAGGCCCTCCAGTTGCCGGTCGGAATCGGTGGCTCCCACCTGCAGCTCCGTGGCGTTCTTCTTCCTGCGGGAAAGCTCGCCCGCTCTGCTGCGGGCGCCGGCGCCAATTACACCAGCTTGGACGGCAGTGGGGGATTCCACGAAGCGCACGAGCGCCACCACCCACGTCGAGCTCGAGATCCGGGCAAAGCAGCCCGTCCGATCGGACGGTGAATCTCCTATCCGCAGCGGCACTCCACAAAACCTCACGTCCGTTCGGGCGGCTACCGCGGGATCCAGCAATCACCGCGCGCATCAGCCAGCGCCCCGAAAAAGCTTCGTCTTGTCCGTTCGGAAGGCCCGCTCGGGAACATACGATCGCGGTACGCACCGGCGCCAGAAGAAAAGACTTCCTCTCGTCCGTTCGGACGGTAATGGCCGAACCAAGACCACCAAATCACACTTCACGCACTCGCGCTCAAAAATTTTGGGTCCGTTCGAGACTTTGTACTGCACGGAAGTCCCAATTTTCTCTCGTTGTTTTCTTTCCTCTTTTTGTCTTACTGACAGTTCAATACTGTCGCCGTGACAGTTGTGGTGGGTGCGATTGTGCAGGGGTGTACTGCATGCATGCCTGAACTGAATGTCTGATTCAGACGCCCAAAACGTAACAGTTGTCCTAGAAGTTGCAATGGTGCACATCCCCAGAACCAGTGGCATCCCTGGCAGGAAATGTGTCCCATGGTGGTCGCCTGAGCTGAAGGCAGCGATCAAAGGTCGACGTAAGGCCTTACGCAAATTAAGAATGGCCGATCCGGACAGCCCACTGAGGCCCACTCTTCTTACAGAGTTCCAAAGGGCTCGCAAAGAAGCTAAGACTGTTATCAACACAGCCAAGCACAACAAATTAATCCCAACGCGTCAACAAAGGAGTTATGGAGTAAGATTGGCAGGCTTCATGGCAAGAAAAGGGGCAAAGAATATAATCTTCTAATTAACGGTCAATACACCAATGACCGGAAATTCATCGCCGAGGCGTTTGGAGATTTCTTTGCATCCGCCTCCTCCAATCAAAACTACGACCAAACCTTTCTAACCCACAAAACGGAATGCGAAAGAATTGCCATCGATTTTCATACCGATGTGGAATTTGACTTCAACAAAAACCTCTCCCTCAAAGAGCTCGATTGGGTACTGAACAAAGTCAAACAAGGATCCACAGGACCTGATAACATCAGCTACCCTATGCTTAAGAATCTACCCCATCTCGGGAAAAAAGCACTTCTGAAGCTCCTCAACAAAGTCTGGGACAGTGCAACCCTCCCCAGTTGCTGGAAAGAGGGTTTAATGATCTGTATCCCGAAACCAGACATGAACAACCATCTTCTTGACAATTTCCGTCCATCACTCTCCTAAGTTGTGTTGGGAAAGTCATGGAAAAAATGATCAATCGACGATTAACGACTTTTCTAGAGTCAAATAAGCTGATTGATCCCAGACAATTCACCTTCCGTGCGGGAAAAGGTACAGATGATTGCAACTGAAAAATTACATCACATTGATATTGTTTCCCTGGATTTATCCAAGGCCTTCGATCGGGCATGGAGGTACCCAGTGCTGAAAAGCCTTTTCGACTGGGGGATTCGTGGGAGGTTAGGTCTCTTCATTAAAAGTTTTCTAGAAAACCGGTCTTTCAAAACCGTTATTAACAACCACCAATCTTCTCTAAAAATCCCAGAAAACGGCTTCCCACAAGGCTCAGCACTTTCACCAACCCTCTTCAACATTGCCATACAATCTCTATTCGAGATTATCCCGGACCATATAAAAATCATAGTCTATGCAGATGACATCACTCTTATCTCTACGAGCTGCTTCGGCTTAATTCAGAGAAAGAGGCTTCAAAAAACCTTAGACTCCATCCAAAACTGGGCTCTAAAAACAGGTTTCAAAATTTCCCCGGAAAAATCCAAACACATACATATCGGAAAAGCTCTCAGAAGGAGAACCTATCTTCAGCTCAACAAAATCCCGATCCCTACAATGAGGACATTGAAAATACTAGGGGTTACTTTCGACAAGAAACTCAACTTCCTATCACATTCCCAAAAGACCAAAATAGCCACCAGAAAGAAACTGAACATCATCAAGGCTATCGCAGGCAACCTAGCCTCTGGTCATAGAAAGACGCTGCTAAATGTTGTAAATGTTTGGTTGGTCCCACAAATCCTTTACGGAATAGGCACCTTCAGCCGTGGAGGGGACAGGGTGTTAAACACCATTCAACCAATTTACAATATAGCAATTAGGCTCGCAATTGACGCTTTTCCCTCCAGTCCTACTCTTGCTGTAATGGCAGAAAGTGGGCAACTTCCCTTCACCCACCTGGTAACAAAAGCCATCACTAATAAAGCCATCCGTCACTTGTCACTTCCCGAAAGCGACCACAATGTCCCACTAATACATAGGGCTAAAACATGGTTCAAAAATCTCACGAACAAAGATCTTCCCGATATATGTGAACGATCATCTGCGACGGGAAGAAATTGGAACGTCAAACCGCCGAACATTAACCTTGAACTTCTCAAGGCAGTTCGGGCGGGAGACCCTTCTCCAAAAGTCAAAGCCTGCTTCAATAACCTCGTTGCATCCAATTTTCAAATCAATCACCAGGTATACACAGATGGTTCAGTCAGTGCCGATGGAGTTGGATGTGGAATCTTTGAGAGTAGATACACTGATAGCTTTACTCTTCCACCGCAATGCTCCATCTTCAGTGCGGAAGCTTTCGCCCTTTTAATAGCTACCCAAGAATGCACCCATGATTGTCTTCCTACCACAATATTCTCCGACTCGGCTAGCTGTCTCCACGATCTTCTGAGTGGAAACAGCAAACACCCATGGATTAAGCAAACAGAAGAGGCTGCTTCAAATAAAAACATCTCCTTCTGCTGGGTTCCTGGTCACTCAGGAACCCGCGGAAACACAGCCGCCGACATACTGGCCGGCAAGGGCAGCAAAATAGAACCCCCAGACATGCCCTGTCCTCCATCTGACATTGTCCGCTGGGTAAAAAAGCAAGTCCGTGAAAGCTGGGACATAGGTTGGATAAACAGCCGTCCCACTCATCTTAATAAAATTAAAAATTCCACTCTCCCTTGGGAGGACCGCCTCAATAGTAGGGAAAGGCAAGTCCTTACCCGTCTTCGAATTGGGCACACTAACTTCACACACTCACACTTGTTCTGCAGAGCCGAAAAACCCCAATGTGGTTGCAACGAAGCTCCGGTTTCCGTTAGCCATCTTTTACTTGAATGTCAACATACCTGTTGCCGCAAGTCTACCGATCTACTACATCCACGATGGATCTGGTCACCCGGTATCTGAAAGCGACGCTTCAACGGAAACGTTACCCGCTGTCAGGAAGAATGATCGTGACGCAGACTCGATCGATCTGTCAATCGACCAGATCCGGCTGAATCATACGATCGACCACATTGATCGCGGCGTTAAGTGGAGCGGAGTGAATTTATTAAATTAATTACTACCTAAAAGTTTGTTACTACTGTATGAATTTGTTTAAATACCTAGTGTAGCGTACATTATTAATTATTCTATTATTCAATTTGTTATTCTAGATATTAGTTCCCGCTTCTGTGGAGAAAATTTATTATCCTATAGTGCGGTTTCTAACCCCCAAAATTGAACTAATGCACTAAATTGTAAGAAACCTAAATTGTCTAAAATTATTCATAAACCTAATTGTAACTACCTTTGCAGCTTTGAAGCAGATAAATAAATGCTATCTAATCTTAGTGTACGGGGTTTTACTTCCGCCAACAATTCTTCAAAGAATTTAAGCCAAATGATGCCGGATGATACTCCACCCACTCCGGGAGTTGTTAAATGCGTGGCCTGCGATGAGAAGGGATCCGGCAACTTTGTCCAGTGCGACAAATGCAAATCCTGGTGGCATTTCGAATGCGCAGGCGTCGATGCTTCGGTGAGCGACCGGGAGTGGAAGTGTACTCAGTGCGAAACCATTCCTAGCGAATCGGGTAAAAGCAGCAAATCCAGCCGAAGCATATCCTCTATCGCTGACGATATGAAACGGTTGAAGCGACAGCAGGAGATTGAGCGGAAGCAGGTCGAGCTGGATATGAAGAGGAGGTTCCTGCAGCAGGAGCAGGAATTGCTAAACAAGGCAAAAGTAGCTGACGAAACCAGAAGCCAGAACTCCAGGATTAGCCAACGAGGACGCGATCATCGTGTGCAACAGTGGTTAAACAAGACCACTAACGGCGATGAAGAAGGCGCGGTAGGTGGAGAACCATTACCAGCTGCCTCGCACACCAAAACCAGTGGTCAACAACTACCCCCCGGCACCGGCGATCAGCAAACAGACCCAAAAACGACGAAGTTCGGCAACCAATTGCAAACCCGCGAAACTCGCGATGAAGTGACCGAATTGCGAGCGCAGCTGGCGCTCTGTATGCAGCGAATGGACCAGGTTATTAGCCAGCAGTCGAACCAGGTACCACAACAGCCCCCGATGAGTGTGCCCATGTCTACAGGTGCCATTCCTAAAACATATCCTAACCATGAACAGTTAAGTAGACATCAAGCACCCCTACCCGCTGGAAATAAAGGCAGATCCAGCTTGTTTGACAGGATAAGTGCTCCCACAACCAAACAATACAATCGCTTCTCATCTCTGTGTGAACCACCCAGAAACTCGCTCCCAAGCTTTTACGACTGGCCCCCTATGGGAAACAATCCTCCTCCAAACCCTCAACCTTTCCCCCCAAGGCACTCTCAAGCTTCCGCAATAGCCTCGCAACCAGGTCCAACATCGCAGCAACTCGTAGCTCGGCAGTCTCTGGCTAGGGATTTGCTAACATTCACCGGGGATCCAGCAGAATGGCCGATATTCATCTCCAGCTACAACTACACGACCGAAGCGTGTGGCTATACGGATGGCGAAAATATGGTCAGGCTGCAGCGTTGCCTGAAAGGCAGTGCGCTCGAAAGCGTAAGAAGTCGGCTCGTGATACCCCGTACGGTCCCGCAGGTCATCGAGACACTGCAAATGCGATATGGACGTCCGGAAATCCTCATAAATGCTTTGCTCCAGAAAGTTCGGTCAATTCCAGCCCCGAGATCGGACCGGCTTGAGGGACTCATCGATTACGGGACTGCGATTCAAGCACTGTGCGACCACATCGTAGCAGCGAACGAGCTGATTCACCTGTCGAACCCTACACTGCTCCAAGAACTAGTAGCCAAGCTTCCGGCCGACCAGAAGATGATGTGGGCAGGGTACAGACGTGGCGTTGGCAACGTAGACCTGACAACGTTCTGTGCTTACATGCAGCAAGTGGTCGAGGATGCCACGAGCGTGCATTCGTTTGAGTCAGACGAAGGACGTAAGGAAGGGAGCAGGGAAAGGACAAAGTGAAGCAGAAAGGTTACGTCCATCAACATGCGTCCGGAACTTCCGGCTTATCCGAAGCAGCTGAGCAAAAGCCGGCCGACAAGTTTCAATGCGCAAACTGCAGCAAGCAAGGACATCGCATTAAGGACTGCGGAGAGTTTAGGACTCTCAGCATCGATAATCATTGGCGGAGAATTCGTTCGTTGGGTGTCTGCCAAAACTGCCTTTTCAGGCATGGCCGACGTTCCTGCCGAACTGTTACACGTTGCGGTATCAACGGATGCCAGTACCGACATCATCCTCTTCTGCACTCTTCGCCCAGGCCATCGGATTCAGATGCTGTCACACAGGTAGCTGACAACCACACTCATCGTCTGCAGAGTTCGAGTGTACTCTTCAGGATTGTTCCGGTTACTCTCTACGGGAACAACGGCCAGGTGAATACCTTCGCCTTTCTTGATGAAGGATCTTCTCTAACGCTGGTAGAAGGAAAATTGGTGAAGGAGTTAGGAATATCCGGTATCCCACAGCCGCTCTGCCTGCGATGGACGGCGAACACCTCTCGGACCGAGAAATCTTCAATGAGTGTGTCCATCTCCGGACAAGGCAAGGAAAGGAAGCATCAGATCGTTGGAGCGCGAACGGTTGAGAGCTTGAATCTACCAACGCAAAGCTTCAATTTGGAGGAGGCAGTGAAACGTTTCGAATACTTGAAGTACTTGCCTCTGCAGAGTTACCAGAATGCTACGCCTGGGATTCTGATTGGACTGGACCATCTGTCGTTGGCCCTGCCGTTGAAGATCAGGGAAGGATATGGATCCGGTCCCGTCGCAGCCAAAACCAGGCTTGGCTGGTGCGTTTACGGTCAGCAGCAACAGCAACAGAGCGCCTACAGTTTCCACATATGTGGATGCACGCATAATGAAGAGCTCCACGAAACGTTGAAGCAGTTTTTCACTGTAGAAGAAGTCGGAACAGTCGGCCCTTCCCTTTCGACGTCGGATCAGCGAGCCCAGCAGCTACTGGAGCAAACAACCAAGCGAGTCGGAGACCATTTCGAGACCGGGCTGTTGTGGGACAACGACTACATCGAGCTTCCAGACAGCTATCCCATGGCGTTGAGCCGGATAAAGTGTTTGGAGCGTCGTATGGAGCGAGATCTGACTCTCAAGGAGAAGGTACACCAGAAGATACGGGAGTACGTGTCCAAGGATTACGCGCATGTAGCGACGGACGAAGAACTGGAGACCGCCGACCCCAGGCGAGTCTGGTATTTGCCGATAGGGGCAGTTACGAATCCACGGAAACCCGACAAGATCCGCATCATCTCGGACACAGCCGCGTTGGTAGATGGAACATCTTTAAACAGCCATCTACTGAAGGGTCCGGATCAACTGACCGCGCTGCCTGCGGTTTTATTCAAGTTCCGGCAATTCGGGATAGCGGTGAACGCTGACGTGCAAGAGATGTTTCATCAGCTTCGGATGGCGGCACGAGATAAACAGTCGTTACGCTTCCTGTTCCGGTTCGATCCAACGCAGCCTCCCATAATCTACGTTATGGACGTAGCCACGTTCGAAGCGACCTGCTCACCGGCCTCGGCACAGTTCGTGAAGAACTTGAATGTCAAGGAACATGCCCAGCAATACCCTCAGGCTGCGCAGCGGATAGTCGACAATCACTACGTCGATGACTATCTCGACAGCTTCGGGGATGAAAAGGAAGCGAAGAAGATTGCAGCAGAGGTGCGTACCATCCATCTCCAGGGTGGCTTCGTCTTGAGGAATTGGAACTCGAACAGCAAAGCAATACTAGAGTCTCTGGGGGAACCTGGGACCAACGAAGGCGAGAACATCAACCTGGTCGACAAGCAGCACACTGAGAGGGTTCTCGGAATGCTATGGATGCCAGCGACTGACGAACTCTGCTTCTCGACACACATGAGTGAGGAGGTACGCGCACTTATCGAGAGCGGTACTCGTCCAACGAAACGAGAGGTGTTGCGCTGTGTAATGACACTATTCGACCCATTGGGACTGCTAGCAACGTTCCTGATTCACGGAAAAATACTCATCCAGGAGTTGTGGCGCACCGGAATCAACTGGGACGAGCAAATCCAGGACACTGAGTTGAATCGCTGGCGAGAGTGGGTACAGATGATCCAGTTTATTTCAACAATTCGCATTCCGAGATGCTACTTCGAAGGAGCGACGAATTCCACCTACGAAAATGCACAGCTACATGCGTTCGTCGACGCAAGTCCAGCGGCGTATTGCTGCGTTGTATAATCTACGCGTGATGAAATCCGCTGGTTCCGGAGTGTGTGTATTGGTTGCAGCGAAGACGAAAGTGGCACCGTTAAAGCCCATGTCCATACCCAGGCTCGAACTGCAGGGTTGTGCACTCGGTGCGCGGATGCTGAAGTTCGTCCAGGAAAACCATACAATTCCCATCACGAAACGCTACTTGTGGACGGACCACACTACGGCGCTTTCCTGGATCCGGGCGGATCCACGCAACTATCGACCGTTCGTTGCCCACAGAGTAGTTGAGATTCTGGAGACTACCAGTGCGGAGGAGTGGAGATACGTGCCTTCAGCATCCAACCCGGCCAATGAAGGGACCAAGTGGGGAAAAGGCCTATATTTCAGTACTGATAGCCACTGGTTCTCGGGACCAGAATTCCTGCAACACCCAGAAGACGCATGGCCGATTTTACCAGCGATGCCCATCATCGAGACGGAGGAGATACGAGCTTCTGTCCTGTTTCATCTCGCGTACGAGCCCGTTATCCAGTTCGAAAGGTTTTCCAAATGGGAGAGATTACATCGCACCGTTGCCTACGTGCTGCGCTTTGTCAAGAATATCAGCAGAGAGCGTAGCAAAATATCCGGTGATTTGCAACAGGAGGAGTTCCAGGCAGCGGAAGCGGTGATCATGCAGCAGGTGCAGTGGCAACCGTTTCCGGATGAGATGGTGATCCTCACGAAAAATAAATCGGTGGCGCGAGGTGATATGCAACCGATTCCGAAAAGCAGCTCCCTGTACAAAATTGTTCCAAGCCTGGACGAAAATGGAGTCATGCGGCAGACAGGACGTATTGGGACAGCCAAGCAAGCATCCTACAATCTGCGATACCCGGTGATCCTTCCCAAGAGAAGTGAGATAACTTCGCTCGTGGTAGACCTGTTCCACCGGAAGTACAAACACGCGAACTCAGAGACCGTCGTCAACGAGATTCGCCAGCAGTTTGAAATTCCTAGTCTGCGAACACTAGTTCGAAGATGCAGCCGTGATTGTTGGTTCTGCAAACTTCGCCAAGCTCGACCGCACATCCCTCCGATGGGTCCACTATATGCAAGTCGTCTCGAAGCCTTCAGCCGGCCGTTCAGCTTCAGTGGATTGGACTATTTCGGACCGGTGTTGGTGAAGCAAGGAAGAGCCAGCGTGAAGAGGTGGGTCGCCCTCTTCACCTGCCTCACGGTACGCGCGGTCCACCTTGAGGTCGTGAATAGCCTGACGACTTCATCCTGCATTTCCGCTGTCAGAAGGTTCATCGGCCGTCGAGGGGCACCCGTTGAGATGTTCAGCGACAACGGGACTAACTTCCACGGCGCCGAACGACTACTTCGTCAACAAATCGCTACGGGGCTCTCCGAAACCTTCACCAGTTCGCAGGGCAAATGGAGCTTCATTCCGCCTGGAGCCCCACACATGGGCGGCGCCTGGGAAAGGATGGTTCAGTCAGTGAAGGCTGCAATGGGGGATGGGAAGCTTGATGAGGAAGGACTTGGGACTTTAGTTGTGGAGGCAGAGAGTATGGTTAACTCTAGGCCTCTAACGTACTTGCCGTTAGACTCTGATGAAACGGAAGCTCTGACACCGAACCATTTTCTGCTCGGGAGTTCAACTGGGGCAAAGGTACCGGGTAAAGGCATACGACATCAGCAGCGAAAGCTCCAAGAACTATGGGTGGACATCCAGGACCAGCTGGACATCTTCTGGAAACGGTGGCTAAAAAAATACCTGCCGGTCATTCGCTGTCAGCCGAAGTGGTTTGAAGAAGCGGCGAAGGAGATCACGGAAGATGATTTGGTTCTCATCACCGATGAAGGAAAGCGTAGCGAGTGGATCAGAGGACGTGTAGAGCGAGCGATTCGAGGATCGGATGGGCGTGTACGACAGGCGATCATGCGGACTGCCGGAGGACTCGTGCACAGAACGGTAACGAAGATAACCTTGCTGGACGTCAAAAAAGACAGGTGGGTAATGTCGGGGACATAACCGGAGTGACGTAGGACTATACAAAGGGGACAGCTTTTGATAAATATATATTTTAAATATATTGTTTTATTTTCTTCTCCTACGTGAATACCTATCTATCTACCTGAAAAATGGATTAGTTTACTGTTTACTCTTTATGAATATGTTGATGGTTCTGAAAAGAACATTTGGTGTTGTGTTTTTGTTATCACTCGATATTCCCATCTTGTTCGGTTAAACCTTTCTGTTTAGCTATTGCGTTTGCCACTCGCCACAGCTTTCACAGTTGGAAAATTTCTTCCCATCCAGCTTGTGACATGTTGTTCAGTAAATTACATTTAATGCGACGTGCCGGAGAAACACTTTGCCACTCACTGAAACTAATTGTTGCCTTGATGAGCGCCGAACCGAAGCTGCTCTGTTCTTGATGCGGGTTTTCTGATTGTCGTGAGCAGCTTTGCAAGCCAACTCGAGCACTACGACGGCCGAAACTCTATAATCGCAGTTAGGTATACTGGTGCTCCGGCACCAATCCGTTCGGCCTAGTCACCCTTGCGGAGCAATCAGTGAATGCGACCAACAGGGAACTGGAGACCTGCACGGTTCGAGTGAGACTTTGCCTTTCCCTTAACTTGTCCTCCTTTGTTACGTCCACGATGCCGATGCCGTACAACCACACGGGTTTACGGTTTGAAAGAAAATAAGATATTTTTTTGGGGTCCGCGTGTTTTATACTCTAGCGGTACACACTCACAGGATAGAGACAAATCGGCAGACTCAGCCAGAGGGGCGAGTCCAACGAGACGAACGAATGGGCGTTAAAAGGGAGCGATGGCAAAAAAAATACATTCATTACGATTTGTTCGCTCGTTGGATTCACATGCAGGCTAAAAAGGGTCCTTTTCAGGATCACAAAATTATCTTCAATCTAAAGAGTTTATGGTTTTGTTATCACTCGATATCCCCAGCTTGTTCGGCTAAACCTTTCTGTTTAGCGAGCATTTGCCACTCGCCACAGCTTTCACAGTTGGAAAATTTCTTCCCATCCAGCTTGTGACATATTTTACAGTAAATTACATTCAATGGCATGTCGCATTACCACCACTCAGTATCGGATTGGAGGTAATTTTAACCTGTAATTGAACATTTGCGATGACAGCGACTTTCAATGTGGGGTCATAATTTGGACCCCGAACTCTATGTTTACAAAAATGTCCAACTAAATATGTCGCATTACAGGTCCGTCCAATTAGCTAAATGTCGAGATAAGTGTAAATTACTGTACTTTCAATCTAGAAGCAATTTAAGAATTGATGAAAATCAATAAGCTCAGAACAACTTATGAAAAAATCAATTTGTGTTTTATTATTATTTTGGATGATGTTTTAGAAAGCATTGAACTGTATTTCCTAAACTCTTTTTTGGAAGGTTTAATGGCCCTGAAATGCGCCTTGTTTTATGGAATGGTTCCAATTTAGAAAACTTAGTACTCGTTGTTTTGAAAAAAACCATTTCGAACGCCCTCGATGCCGCCTTGTTTTGGATTTGCCACCAAAGCAGTTTGTATAAAGAACAAACTTTTTTCTTCTGCTACCTGATGCCGTTTTGCGATTGCGTTTGCCACTCGCCACTCGCTGCAACTGCCTGTTGTCTTGATGTCCACCGAACCGAATGTGTTCTGTTCCGAATGCGGGTTTTCTTATCGTCGCGAGCAGCTTTGCCAGCTAACTCGATCACTTCGGCGGCCGAAACTATATAACGCCGGCTAGGTGGACTGGTGCACTGGTACTAACGCGCTCGGCCTAGCTACCCTTGCGGGGAACTCCAGATCAACACGGTTCGAGCGGGATTTTGCCTTTCCCTTCACTTTTCCTCCTTTACCATGTCCAGACATGGCTGCTTGGGTTGGTTTGTTGATTTGTTGTGATGCGAACCGATGTGGTGTACGGTTTGAATGAGAATGATCGTTACGGAAGGAAGGAAGGTATTGTATTATAGAGACTTTAAACTTTTGCAGTTCATTCGTCTCTAGCCTTGAGAAAGGCCCTTTGAAAACTCTACTCTACTCTACTTCAGCGCTACCACCTCCGCCCTCTTGCCATGAGAAAGGCACTCGATCCCTCGCCGTCCAGCTCGTCCAGCAACGATGTTGTCCAGTCGGTGTCCACACAAAGAATTATCGTTACGGCAGCGGAGCGGGGATTTTTAAGCTGACTGGCTGGCTCGAGAATTACGCATGTGTGAGACTGCGACCAATGTTTCGTTCATTTTTTTCTTTTTCCTTTTCAATCGTGCTTCATTGTATTTCGCTGCTGCTCTGGTTGCCCGTTTTGGTCGGTACGATTTGAGAAGCACAAAATGGACCAATCAAAAATGGGCACATAGTGCATTTTGACAATGCTACTTGTTCAGTGCCTAGATTTCCATTTCAACCCCTATATCTTCCGGTTAGACGTAGTCCTACGTCAAAAGACCGTGCAGTCTTGGCCGATGGCAAGATGCACCCGGCGGAGGATGTTGCCGCAAGTCTACCGATCTACTACATCCACGATGGATCTGGTCACCCGGTATCTGAAAGCGACGCTTCAACGGAAACGTTACCCGCTGTCAGGGAGAATGATCGTGACGCAGACTCGATCGATCTGTCAATCGACCAGATCCGGCTGAATCAGACGATCGACCACATTGATCGCGGCGTTAAGTGGAGCGAAGTGAATTTATTAAATTAATTACTACCTAAAAGTTTGTTACTACTGTATGAATTTGTTTAAATACCTAGTGTAGTGTACATTATTAATTATTCTATTATTCAATTTGTTATTCTAGATATTAGTTCCCACTTCTGTGGAGAAAATTTATTATCCTATAGTGCGGTTTCTAACCCCCAAAATTGAACTAATGCACTAAATTGTAAGAAACCTAAATTGTCTAAAATTATTCATAAACCTAATTGTAACTACCTTTGCAGCTTTGAAGCAGATAAATAAATGCTATCTAATCTTAGTGTACGGGGTTTTACTTCCGCCAACAATACCAAAGATGCTCGAGTCCGACACAACATAGGTCAGAGTCTCCGAGATATCCTCAGGAGAGACGAGACCCAAGAAACCAATTTAATTGCGTTTCTGAAAGAAACCGACTTCTTTGGTAAAATCTAAATCGAAATACTAAATACCTTGGAAATTGCTTATTAAAGTTCGCCACTTCACAGTCATGTATGCGTGTTTATGTGTGTATACACATTTTTTTTCGGGTCGGAAGGAAGGAAATCATACATGTGTATACACGCATTCAATAATAATAAATAACAAATAATATAATATATACTTTCATACTAACATCTATCTTCTATCCATTACATTATACTTTAATCAACTTCCTATTCCTACAGCCACACTCACCAAGGAGGATAAATTCATTAAATAAACCTCTCCATTTTTCAGCTCTACTATATACCATTAAATTCAAAACCACTATATTTTATTCAAACTGTATTTCATTTCATTTCACAACCACCCCACACCCTACTCCTCCCCTCTTTCCTACCCATACCACTCCCACCCGGTTCCACTCCTCTAATCCCACCCAAATCCTTTCCACTCCTTTCCTTCCCATCCTCCTGAGAAGGGCCTTTTTTGTGTTTTTTTTGTTTTTGGAACACGCCCTGCGCTTGGAGTCTAGGTCATTTGTGCTTCGTCACTGCTTCGGTCCTCGGATCAGTAAATATTTACTTTTCTTTACAGCATATATTAAATATCTTATGAAGCATAGGAACCCTTTCCTACCTTCTTCTTTAACCGAGAGTCGAGCGGACAGATTTGATGAGTGATTTTTTTGGTTTCCCTTTCGCCAGTCCCCTCTGGGCTGGTTTTATTGTGGTTCTTCACTGGGCTAGAGGCGAATAAACTGCAAAGTTTAAAGCCTCTTAAAAACAAAGAAAGAAGAAGAAGACATACATTCATTACGATTTGTTCGCTCGTTGGATTCACATGCAGGCTAAAAAGGGTCCTTTTCAGGATCACAAAATTATCTTCAATCTAAAGAGTTTATTGTTTTGTTATCACTCGATATCCCCATCTTGTTCGGCTAAACCTTTCTGTTTTGCGATTGCGTTTGCCACTCGCGACAGCTTTCACAGTTGGAAAATTTCTTTCCATCCAGCTTGTGACATATTGTACAGTAAATTACATCCAATGGCACGTCGCATTACTACCACTCAGTGTCGGTTTGGAGTTAATTTTAACCTGTAATTGAACATTTGCGATGACAGTGGTACAGTGTCGACTTTCAATGTGGGGTCATAATTTGGACCCCGAACTCTATGTTTACAAAAATGTCCAACTAAATATGTCGCATTACAGGTCCGTCCAATTAGCTAAATGTCAAGATAAGTGCAAATTACTGTACTTTCAATCTAGAAGTAATTTAAGAATTGGTGAAAATCAATAAACTCAGAACAACTGCCAAATTCACATACTCATCATATCCTGGCAAACAAATAATGAAAAAATCAATTTGTGTTCTATTATTATTTTGGATATTATTTTAGAAAGCATTGAACTGTATTTCGTAAACTCTATTTTGGAAGGTTTAATGGCCCTGAAAAGTGCCTTGTTTTATGGAATGGTTCCATTTTAGAAATCTTAGTACTCGTGGTTTTGAAAAAAACCATTTCGAACGCCCTCGATGCCGCCTTGTTCTGCATTTGCCACCAAAGCAGTTTGTATAAAGAACAAACATTTTTCTTATGCTATCTGCTGCCGTTTTGCGAATGCGTTTGCCACTCGTCACTCGCTGCAACTGCCTATTGTCTTGATGTCCACCGAACCGAATGTGTTCTGTTCTGAATGCGGGTTCTCTTGTCGTCGCGAGCAGCTTTACCAGCCAACTCGATCACTTCGGCGGCCGAAACTATATAACGCCGGCTAGGTGGACTGGTGCACTGGTACTAACGCGCTCGGCCTAGCTACGCTTGCGGAGCAATTGGCGGATACCTCTACGGGGAACTGCACACCTGCACGGTTCGAGTGAGACTTTGCCATTCCCTTAACTTGTCCTCCTTTGCTACGTCCACACGTCCACGTTGCTGCTTGTTTTCTTTTTATGATGTGATGCGATGCGATGTTAAACGATGCCGTACAACCACACGGGTTTACGGTTTGAAAGAAAATAAGATATTTTTCTTCTTCTTTCTTTGTTTTTAAGAGGCTTTAAACTTTGCAGTTCATTCGCCTCTAGCCCAGTGAAGAGCCTCAATAAAACCAGTCCAGAGGGGACTGGCGAGAGGGAAACCAAAAAATCACTCATCAGATCTGTCCGCTCGACCCTCGGTTAAAGAAGAAGGTAGGAAGGGATCCTATGCTTCATAAGATATTTAATATATGCTGTAAAGAAAAGTAAATATTTACTGATCCGAGGATCGAAGCAGTGACGAAGCACAAATGACCTAGACTCCAAGCGAAGAAAGTGCTCCAAAACCAAAAAAAAGCCCTTCTCAGGAGGATAGGAAGGAAAGGAGTGGGAAGGATTTGGGTGGGATTAGAGGAGTGGAAGGGGGTGGGAGTAGTATGGGAAGGAAAGAGGGGAGGAGTGGGGTGAAATGAAATGAAATACAGTTTGAATAAAATATAGTGGTTTTGAATTTAATGGTATATAGTAGAGTTGAAAAATGGAGAGGTTTATTTAATGAATTTATCCTCCTTGGTGAGTGTGGCTGTAGGAATAGGAAGTTGATTAAAGTATAATGTAATGGATAGAAGATAGATGTGAGTATGAAAGCATATATTATATTATTTGTTATTTATTATTATTAAATCATACATGTATACACATGTATGATTTCCTTCCTTCCGACCCGTACATACATTTGTATACACACATAAACACGCATACATGACTGTGAAGTGGCGAACTTTAATAAGCAATTTACAAGGTATTTAGTATTTCGATTTAGATTTTACCAAAGAAGTCGGTTTCTTTCAGTAACGCAATTAAATTGGTTTCTTGGGTCTCGTCTCTACTGAGGATATCTCAGAGACTCTGACCTATGTTGTGTCGGACTCGAGCATCTTTGGTATGTTGACATTCAAGTAAAAGATGGCTAACGGAAACCGGAGCTTCGTTGCAAGCACATTGGGGTTTTTGGGCTCTGCAGAACAAGTGTGAGTGGGTGAAGTTAGTGTGCCCAATTCCAAGACGGGTAAGGACTTGCCTTTCCCTACTATTGAGGCGGTCATCCCAAGGGAGAGTGGAATTTTTAATTTTATGAAGATGAGTGGGACGGCTGTTTATCCAACCTATGTTCCAGCTTTCACGGACTTGCTGTTTTACCCAGCGGACAATGTCAGATGGAGGACAGGGCATGTCTGGAGGTTCTATTTTGCTGCCCTTGCCGGCCAGTATGTCGGCGGCTGTGTTTCCGTGGATTCCTGAATGACCAGGAACCCAGCAGAAGGAGATGATTTTATCTGAAGCAGCCTCTTCTGTTTGTTTAATCCATGGGTGTTTGCTGTTTCCACTCAGAAGATCGTGGAGACAGCTAGCTGAGTCGGAGAATATTGTGGTAGGAAGAAAATCGTGGGTGCATTCTTGGGTAGCTATTAAAAGGGCGAAAGCTTCCGCACTGAAGATGGAGCATTGCGGTGGAAGAGAAAAGCTACCAGTGTATCTACTCTCAAAAATTCCACATCCAACTCCATCGGCACTGACTGAACCATCTGTGTATACCTGGTGATTGATTTGAAAATTGGATGCAACGAGGTTATTGAAGCAGGCTTTGACTTTTGGAGAAGGGTCTCCCGCCCGAACTGCCTTGAGAAGTTCAAGGTTAATGTTCGGCGGTTTGACGTTCCAATTTCTTCCCGTCGCAGATGAACGTTCACATATATCGGGAAGATCTTTGTTCGTGAGATTTTTGAAACATGTTTTAGCCCTATGTATTAGTGGGACATTGTGGTCGCTTTCGGGGAGTGACAAGTGACGGATGGCTTTATTAGTGATGGCTTTTGTTACCAGGTGGGTGAAGGGAAGTTGCCCACTTTCTGCCATTACAGCAAGAGTAGTACTGGAGGGAAAAGCGCCAATTGCGAGCCTAATTGCTATATTGTAAATTGGTTGAATGGTGTTTAACACCCTGTCCCCTCCACGGCTGAAGGTGCCTATTCCGTAAAGGATTTGTGGGACCAACCAAACATTTACAACATTTAGCAGCGTCTTTCTATGACCAGAGGCTAGGTTGCCTGCGATAGCCTTGATGATGTTCAGTTTCTTTCTGGTGGCTATTTTGGTCTTTTGGGAATGTGATAGGAAGTTGAGTTTCTTGTCGAAAGTAACCCCTAGTATTTTCAATGTCCTCATTGTAGGGATCGGGATTTTGTTGAGCTGAAGATAGGTTCTCCTTCTGAGAGCTTTTCCGATATGTATGTGTTTGGATTTTTCCGGGGAAATTTTGAAACCTGTTTTTAGAGCCCAGTTTTGGATGGAGTCTAAGGTTTTTTGAAGCCTCTTTCTCTGAATTAAGCCGAAGCAGCTCGTAGAGATAAGAGTGATGTCATCTGCATAGACTATGATTTTTATATGGTCCGGGATAACCTCGAATAGAGATTGCATGGCTATGTTGAAGAGGGTTGGTGAAAGTGCTGAGCCTTGGGGGAAGCCGTTTTCTGGGATTTTTAGAGAAGATTGGTGGTTGTTAATAACGGTTTTGAAAGACCGGTGTTCTAGAAAACTTTTAATGAGATACCTAACCTCCCACGAATCCCCCAGTCGAAAAGGCTTTTCAGCACTGGGTACCTCCATGCCCGATCGAAGGCCTTGGATAAATCCAGGGAAACAATATCAATGTGGTGTAATTTTTCAGTTGCGTCGTCTAGGATTTTTTCGATTGCTTCAAGGCAATCTTCTGTACCTTTTCCTGCACGGAAGGCGAATTGTCTGGGACCAATCAGCTTTTTTGACTCTAGAAAAGTCGTTAAGCGTCGATTGATCATTTTTTCCATGACTTTCCCAACACAACTTAGGAGAGTGATGGGGCGGAAATTGTCAAGAAGATGGTTGTTCATGTCTGGTTTCGGGATACAGATCATTAAACCCTCTTTCCAGCAACTGGGGAGGGTTCCACTGTCCCAGACTTTGTTGAGGAGCTTCAGAAGTGCTTTTTTCCCGAGATGGGGTAGATTCTTAAGCATAGGGTAGCTGATGTTATCAGGTCCTGTGGATCCTTGTTTGACTTTGTTCAGTACCCAATCGAGCTCTTTGAGGGAGAGGTTTTTGTTGAAGTCAAATTCCACATCGGTATGAAAATCGATGGCAATTCTTTCGCATTCCGTTTTGTGGGTTAGAAAGGTTTGGTCGTAGTTTTGATTGGAGGAGGCGGATGCAAAGAAATCTCTAAACGCCTCGGCGATGAATTTCCGGTCATTGGTGTATTGACCGTTAATTAGAAGATTATATTCTTTGCTCCTTTTCTTGCCTTGAAGCCTGCCAATCTTACTCCATAACTCCTTTGTTGACGCGTTGGGATTAATTTCGTTGACGAATTTAACCCAACTGTTGTGCTTGGCTGTGTTGATAACAGTCTTAGCTTCTTTGCGAGCCCTTTGGAACTCTGTAAGCAGAGTGGGCCTCAGTGGGCTGTCCGGATGGGCCTTTCTTAATTTGCGTGAGGCCTTACGGCGACCTTTGATCGCTGCCTCCAGCTCAGGCGACCACCATGGGACACATTTCCTGCCAGGGATGCCACTGGTTCTGGGGATGTGCACCATTGCAACTTCTAGGACAACTTTGGAGAATTCCTCGGCTGTCCAATCTCGTTTAGCGGAGAGGCGGTTTTCAATGTCAAACTGATAGCCAGCCCAGTCAGCGTATTCAAATTTTCATCTTGGCCTCGTTGAAAAAACTGTTGAAAGTTTGGCCGAAGGAAGTGAAGATTGGAAAATGATCGCTTCCGCAAGTATCATCGTGGATGTTCCAAGAAAGCTTTGAAAAGAGTTTGTCTGATACTATAGTGAGATCGATGGCTGAAGTAGTACCAGAATAATGGATTCTGGTGTGTTGGCCGTTGTTAAGAAGGAGAAGAGAATGGTCGGATATGAAATCCTCAATGATGGATCCTTTTCGATCGAGGTATGCACCTCCCCAGGCGTATGAGTGGGCGTTGAAATCACCCATAAGCATGATTGGGGCGGGAAGTTGGGCGAACAGATGGTCCAGTTGTCCGCGTAGAGTGTTCGGATCGGAATTATTAGTGATGTAGATGCTAACGACGGTGATTGGAAAGGGGTGTTTAATGCGCACTACCACTGCCTGAAGGTCGGTGGTAATGGGAAAAAGATCATGTGGAGTGCCATCCTTGATTGCGATTGCAGCTCCGTGTTTTGAGGGGTCGGGACACTCTTTGAAATATGTGATGTATTATGAGATGAAGTGTTTATTGAAATTGTTTGGAGTCATAGTTTCTTGAAGGGCTATGACTGTGGGATTAGAGTTCGAAATAAGCATTTTCAATTCTAGAATATTTTGTCGGATACTTCTGATGTTCCATTGTATCCCGAATTTCTGTGTTGAAGTTAATGTGTTGGTGTTTTTAACTCTAATTCCTAAGTCTTAATTGTGTGTATGTTTGAACTATTCAAAGAGAATTAGTTCGATGGTCCTTTACCCTTGGAAAGAGAAGCTTTCTTTGAGGTGTTGGTGTCGTTTTTGTTTGGTGTAGAAGTCTTTGGAGTGTTTGTTGTGTTTGTGTTGTTTTTTGTTGAATGTGCGTTGCTGTTATTGTTGTTTTTTGTTTGATGTGCGTTGTTGTTGTTGTTTTTTGTTGGTGTTGTGTTGTTATTTGTTGTTGGTGTAGTTCTTTGTTCGTTTTTTGTCCTTTCTTGTCCTTGTTATGTTGGATTTCATCTTCGGATTTTTTATCTGAATCTGAAGATGAACCTTTAGCGATTTTTCTTTTATTTTTGTTCTCGTTCGGCGCATCAGAAGTATCCATACAAATGACCGATTCGCTTTCGGATTCAGTTGATGAACTACCAGTTGTTGAATCTGTCATGGTTGTATCGAATGTAGTGTCAATTGGGGGGGTGCTTTCGCGACTAGAAGTGGCCGAAGCGGCCGAGGCGCAGTTACATTTGCAGTTGCAGCTGGGTGCTGGCTTTTGCAAGTTGGATAGTCTGTCTTGCAGAACACTTGCGAATGTTGGAGCATTGTTTTGAAGTTGCAGCTGTTTCTTTGCCTCGCTTTGAGATTCCATTGTCGATTCTTATTCTGGTGATTTTATTTTCGGTTTGCCATACGGGACAATTCCTACTAGAAGAGGAGTGGTTCCCTTGGCAGTTGACACAAAAAGCTGAAGCATTGCATACTTTGTTTGCTTCTGTTTGTTGTTCCGGATGTTCTTGGCCGCAGTTTCTGCAAAGCGGATTTTCGCGTTTGCATCGCTTGTTCGTATGCCCAAATTTGTAGCACTTGTAGCATTGCATAGGATTGGGATAAAAATTTCTAGTCCCGGCTCGAATGAACCCAAAATAAATGAAATCGGGAACAACAGTTCCGCGAATGCTCAATATTAAAGTGGCCGTTGGCACAACAATGTTGTTGTCCTTTCTGGTGATGCGTTTTACGCCGATCACACCTTGAGCGGTGAGTTCTTTCACCAGTTCGGATTCAGGAAGGTCGATAACTTCTCGGCAAGTAACAACGCATTTGCGTTGGTTTAATGTTGGGTGGAAGATCACTTCTACAGGGGTATTGTCAATCAGTTTGGTAATAGAAAGTAACTTACCGACTGTATCCTCGTCCCTGGTTGTCAAGATGTACTGGAGTTTCTTTTTATCATCTCGCTGTGGTTTTGCGCTGTTGTTGGAAGCACCTTGTCTCCTGTAGCTCTCAGAAGCAGTATCTGGAGATTACCGTTCGAGGGGTCCGCCCATAGCGGTGGCTTCGGTGGGCTTGCCCTCATAGAAATTTGTAGCCCGGCCTCCCGGAGGCCCGGAGCTACTTGAAGCCATGCTTCTGCTTGGCTATACCTCGATTATAGTCAGCAGACACGAGTGTGATAATCACTAGAATTCCTTATTGGGGGATTATCACTAAGGGGTATGTTCCCAGAAAATTACACTTTGTTCCAATAAAACACATTGAAAAGCCACCAATGGGTGCGGAAAAATTGCAAATCACGCTTAAGGCAATAATTGCTTCACTTCAATAACAGTCACTTCACTGTCTGTATGCGTGTTTTCCTTTTTAGGTTTTATTTAATAATAAGATTCACTACACTACTGACACTACAATAAAACTGGCAACACTCCCCGAAAAAAGGGGGCGTGGCGACAGTGACGTCGTAAAAAGCGCGCGCTTTTCCGGTTTGCCGGTAAGCGCCCGCCCTCCACGGTCGAAACGAGCTATTGCCTTTTCCCGCTCTCCTACTGCTGCCACTTAAAAATAATTAAAATTAACTCCTTCGGAATCGCCAGGGGGAGACGTCCTAGTCCGCTGTCCAAAACGCCAAACTGCCGAGCTGAAAGAAAACGCGACCTTCTCGGTCGGAAGTTAAAATCAGTATGTTGTTGAGATTTTTTTTGGGGTCCTCGTATTTTATACTCTAGCGGTACACACTCACAGGATAGAGACAAATCGGCAGACTCAGCGAAAGGGGCGAGTCCAACGAGACGAACGAATGAGCGTTAAAAGGCAGCGATGGCAAAAAATTCATTCATTACGATTGTTCGCTCGTTGGATTCACATGCAGGCTAAAAAGGGTCCTTTTCAGGATCACAAAATTATCTTTAATCTAAAGAGTTTATTGTTTTGTTCGGCTAAACCTTCCTTTTTAGCGATTTGTTACCACTCGCCACAGCTTTCACAGTTGGAAAATTTCTTCCCATCCAGCTTTGTGACATGTTGTACAGTAAATTACATTCAATGCGACGTGCCGAAGCACCACTCAGTGTCGCATTGGAGGCGATTTTAACCTGTAATTGAACATTTGCGATGACAGTGGTACAGTGTCGACTTTCAATGTGGGGTCATAATTTGGATCTCTATGTTTACAAAAATGTGCAACTAAATATGTCCCATTACAGGTCCGTCCAATTAGCTAAATGTCGAACTAATTGTAAATTACTGTACTTTCAATCTGGAAACAATTTCAGGAATCAGGAAAGTCCCCAACTATCAATAAGCTCAGAACAACTGCCAAATTCACATACTCATCAGATCCTGACAAACAAATGATGAAAAAATCAATTTGTGTTTATTATTATTTTGGATATTATTTTAGAAAGCATTGAACTGAATTTCGTAAACTCTTTTTTGAAAGGTTTAATGGCCCTGATAAGCGCCGTGTTTTATGGAATGGTTCCAATTTAGAAAACTTTGTACTCGTGGTTTTGAAAAAAACCATTTTTCCATTTGTTCTGGATTTGCCACCACAGCAGATTGTAAAAAGAACAAACTTTTTTCTTCTGCTACCAGCTGCCGTTTTGCGATTGCGTTTGCCACTCGCCACTCGCTGCAACTGCCTGTTGTCTTGATGTCCCCCGAACCGAATGTGTTATGTTCCGAATGCGGGTTTTCTTATCGTCGCGAGCAGCTTTGCCAGCTAACTCGATCACTTCGGCGGCCGAAACTATATAACGCCGGCTAGGTGGACTGGTGCACTGGAACTAACGCGCTCGGCCTAGCTACCCTTGCGGGGAACTCCAGACCAACACGGTTCGAGCGGGATTTTGCCTTTCCCTTCACTTTTCCTCCTTTGCCATGTCCAGACATGGCTGCTTGGGTTGGTTTGTTGATATGTTGTGATGCGAACCGATGTGGTGTACGGTTTGAATGAGAATGATCGTTACGGCAGCGGAGCGGGGATTTTTAAGCTGACTGGCTGGCTCGAGAATTACGCATGTGTGAGACTGCGACCAATGTTTCGTTCATTTTTTTTTCTTTTTCCTTTTCAATCGTGCTTCATTCTATTTCGCTGCTGCTCTGGTTGCCCGTTTTGGTCGGTACGATTTGAGGAGCACAAAATGGACCAATCAAAAAATGGGCACATAGTGCATTTGGACAATGCTTGATATTTTACAATTATTCAATTATTTATCTCAAGAAAAATGAAATGTTATTCGTTATGATAGATGCGTAGATATATTTCCTATCAATTAATGCAAAAACCTTTTGTTTGGTTGTTGGATACTGTTTGTTCACTCCACCAGCGTTCAACGAGTGATGATGACAGAAGGATGGTGAACAGTCGTGGAATGGTGTTATCAGATAAAAGATACCGAAGTGGAACGAGATATGATGAAAACCACCCTCTGTGGTCCTAGACGAGATGCCTCCTAAATTATGTATGGATGAAATAAAGAAAAACAACTCACCAATGTCCAATCACTCATTATGTCCAATCACTACTGTAACCGGTAGGTTCCATATCATATGTGTCTTTGACACCTTTCAACACACCCACATCACAACACAACAAACTACACACACAAAAACTGCGCACAATGCGAATACTGCAGCGTGTCATTCCCCTGGTAATCGAAGGCAGATGGCTGCGTCGGTTTGAGCTGTAGTGAGAACCGCATTTGAAGTGTTCTACACACCGCTCACTAGGCAGGGCTCTCAGCCAGATAGCGAAGGTACAAACCCATTGTCGGAGTTGGGTTTTTTCCGCTTCCCTCCAACAATAGGCTTGAACACTCGGCTAAAGGCGATGGTCAGTCTTTCTGCCTAGAACTATGAACGGGAGTAGAAGTGCGCGTCGGGTGTAGTAATTTAATTTTTGTATTTTGTGTATAATATGTGTATTCATGAATTTTTGTTGTAGGCATAAATGAAAAAAAAGAAACAGTTAGTGGAAGGAATTGTAGAATAATTGAGTTTGTGAAAAAAAGGTTTGTCAGAATAGTAGTGAAAGATAGAAGTACATAATATAGGTTTTTTTTATAGAAATAGGAACCTGAAAAATAATTAATTATACACTTACCTGGAAACCCTGAAAAAGAAAAAAAAAACTGAAAAAAAGGTAAAGTAAAATAAAACGAGCATGTGGTGGCGAGTGGTGGTGGTCTTCGATCGATACAGTGCTAACCTCAACTGTGCAGGTCCGCACAGTGGGCCTTTTTTTATGTCTTCTCCAAAATAGGCATCAACCACAACTTTCTAGGCCGAAAGTGTAGAGAGCCACCAACAAACTCAAGCGATTGGCTTACAGCAAGACCGAGCACTCTAACCGCAACTTTTACAACCGATTGCGAAGGACAATCGAACCTGGACAGACGTGTCCCAGAGGACGAAACAGGAAGACATATTCACACAAGGATATGGATAAACAACGTATCACACCAAATTGAGGACCACACCACATTGAGGACCACACCACATTGCTCAAATACATAACGATTGCGCAAGTATACAAAACCATAAACTGTGACGTCACAAATAGTAAAGTATATCAAAACACATAGAAAAGTATATGTTTAGAATTAAATTAAAAGTAAAAGAAGTATTTACACCTAGAATTTATATAGTACGCCACTACAAACATAATACACGTGTAAGAAATTAAAAGTTTGGTTTACATAAATTTTCGTTTGTACACATATTTCCGTATTTCTGTTTGTCGTTTTCCCGAACTCAAAAGGAGTTGTCAGGCCTCGCCCGCTCTAGTTTGGCAGGAATCGTGTGCCATCGTCAGCCTTTGAGGAAGTTGGAAAACGGCTGAGGGTTCTGTCCCTTGTTGCGTGTGTATAACACTTTTAGGAAATTAAACCCGAGCTCCCGATTAACAGCTAGATGCTGCCGGTGAGTGCTGGGAGAACGACCCTGTGGTTTTCTCATCATGCTCTTTGAGCTAGACACTCATAGTCACTCACGAGTAACGAACAGGAAGTTACAAATTGGCGCCCAACAAAAACACACACATACACACGAACACGGATAAGTTAGGAACTGAACGGTTACACTATCCCCCCATAGAGGGAGGAATAAAATACTTCGTATTATTCATTTTCTTCTTTATCGTTCTCCAAACGTTTTCATAGATAATTTCTCAATATATACATTATTTTCATTCATACATTTAGTGTTATATGTTATTTGCATGTTCATGTATATGAAAAATATTTATTATTTATGTATATCTGTATTCATTCGAAAAATTGTTCACTTATTTATTAATTTCGTTATAAATTCTCGTTTATTTGTATTTCGGGATAAATGTGTTGTTGCATTGAACGAAACGTCCATCTTTCTCAATCTGACTGATTTAAATCCCTAGAATCACAGGGCCGTTTGAAAACCGTCCTGGAGCCTGGTTCCTACGAATCAGGACTAAGAAGGGTCAGTACAGCTGGATAGCAGAGTGAGTCTGTATAAGGGAACAGACGTTGATCTGGCAGTGATTCATTATTAATCAGTCAGCATTAAGAGAGACAAAGTTCTACAATGGACACTGAAATACAGATGCAATATAAAACATTATTAGTACACCACCTGGAAAGACAGGAGATTGAATACGAAATGGTCATTCGAGCGGTCCAATTCGAGAATACAGAGAGTCGGTCAGCCATTCAGAGACGGTTGAGAGATCGCTTAAGAGAGGAACGAGAAAAGAATAATGTAGATATTGATTTCGCACGTGCTCAGTTAGACGTGGATAGTGAAATCCAAATAATAGATGAAAATATTAAACAAATTCGAGACTATCTGGAAAACAAGACTCGTTTCGAAGGAATTCGCGATACTTTGAAAACGCGTTTAACTCATTATTTCATGAGAAGTCGTAGGCTACAGGAATATGCAGATGAAAATGAAGATCTAGATGACTTAGATCTTCTAATTAATTCAATAAGAGGTCTTCTAAATACGTATTTTTCACCATTCTCACCAATTTCACAAATTCAAACAGAGATTATAAATCAAATTTCCAAATCTTTGTCAAATTTGGCAATGTCCCAAGGTCAACTAGTTTCGCCCAGTGCTCAAGTGAGTGCAAACAATGATCCCAATCAAGAAAAAGACGAAGAAATTCCAGAATGTAGCGGTCAGAACGAAAATGTACAAGAATCGCGTAGAAAATTGAAGTCGACGGGATGTTATAACTTTCACAATAACCAGCAGAGCATATTTCCATACGGGCCTCCGGTTCACTGCGGATTTCCGAGAACTCCACACCTAAACCAATGGAAAATGGAGATAAATTTGTCCGTAGATTTCCATTAAGTAAAAATGAAATATGGCCTCGTAGGGATCGGCTGGATTCGGACTTGAATTCGTCGTCTGATTCCTCTGATTCGAGAATGCATCATCGGCGTAGATCTAGATCACGAAAACATTCGTACCGTAGTCGTAGTAAACCAATATCAGATTGGAAACTTCGCTACGATGGTAAAGATAATGGTCAGAATTTAATTAAATTTATTAAAGAAGTCGAGTTCATAGCGAAATCAGAAGGACTTACTAACAGAGAACTGTTCAATTCAGCTATTCATTTGTTTAGCGGCCCAGTCAAAGCATGGTTCATGAGCGGGATAGAAAACGAAGATTTCGGAAACTGGAAAGAATTAATTCAGGAGATGAAAAAAGAATTCTTAACCCCAGACCACGATCATGTAGGAGAATTACGCGCTATATCTAGGAAACAGGGAATGAAAGAAAAATTCCAAGATTATTTTTTCGAAATGCAGAACATATTTGGTTCACTAACCAGAACGATTTCGGAAGGTAAAAAGTTCGAAATTGTATTTAGAAATATGCGATCAGAATATAAAAGCCATGCTATCGCAGCTAATATCGATAATCTGGCGGATTTAAAACGATTTGGTCGAAAGTTAGATTCCACATACTGGTACAGATATAGCCAGAATAACGAGGCACAAACGACGCGAAATCGTTCGCACGTAGATGAAATCAACCAGGGAGCAAAACCAAAGCGTAACAATGTTGTGAAAACCCGGAGTTTTAATAGATCGCAGAAGAATTCTTCTCACGATGAGGAAACCAATAAGAAAACCAATGAACCTACAATGAAAAAGAAAACAGAATATATTAAAAATTCTTCCATCATTTCCAAAGGACAGAATGCGTTGTTGGCAAATTATAGTCCTCCTAACAATGGGAGATGTTTTAATTGTCGGTTACCCGGACACCACTTTGAAGAGTGCGAAGGTCCACCACATCAATTTTGCAAGAAATGCGGTTTTCCCAATGTGGACACACATAATTGTCCATATTGTACAAAAAACTTCCAGTAGACTGTCTGGGGAGGCAGGCAGGTCAAAACAAAGGTAAAAATCCTCAAAACCAACATTTTCCCAATTTTAATTTAATGGGATATAGGAAAGTAAATTCTAATGAATATATCCATACCTCGAATTTCGAAATCAATCAAATTTTTTTCAACCAGCCAGAAGATACTAGACCGTTTGTTAAAGTCACCATTCAGAATATTCCGATAACCGGATTGTTGGATAGTGGAGCAAATCGAACCATTCTAGGAGATGGTGCCCATGAAATTATCACGAAAAGTAAATTACGGATTCACCCGACAGATGTTGAGGTGTCAACGGCGAGTGGACAAAAATTAATCGTAACAGGTTACGTGAATTTACCAGTAACCTTTAATGAAAGCACAAAAATCATTACAGCGCTTGTGATTCCCTCGCTGAAACGAAAATTGATTTTAGGAACCGATTTTTGGAGTGCGTTTGGAATTGTCCCAACCATGGCTCCTGCCGCGGTAGAGGAAATTGAATGCCCTGCCAACGGCATAACAATAGATGAAAACCTAATTCAAGCATTAGAAAACGTCAAACACTTGTTCAAAATTACCGTAGAGGGACAGTTGGACACTACCAACATGATACAACACCGTATAGAGTTGACAGAAGAAGCTAGAAAATTGCCCCCTGTTCGAATAAACCCTTTTCCGATGTCGCCTAAGAAGCAAGCTCCAATTGATGAAGAACTTGACCGTTTGTTACAATGTGGTATCATTGAACGATCGTATAGCGATTGGGCTTTACGATTGATTCCGGTCGACAAGCCAGACCATTCAGTGCGTTTGTGCCTGGATGCTCGTAAATTGAACGAGCGGACTATCCGGGACTCCTATCCTCTCCCACACGCAGACCGTATTCTAAGTCGACTAGGACCTAGCCGGTACATTTCGACAATTGATTTGTCCAAAGCGTTCCTTCAGGTGCCACTACATCCGAAGTCGAAGAAATATACGGCGTTCTCCGTTCTGGGGCGAGGGTTGTTCCAGTTTACTAGGATGCCCTTCGGTCTCGTCAACAGTCCGGCCACGTTGTCGCGACTGATGGACAGAGTATTGGGTGGTAGTGAACTGGAACCGAACGTGTTTGTATATCTAGACGATATTATTGTCACCAGCAACACGTTCGAGGAGCATCTGGATAGACTACGAGAAGTTGCACTGAGATTACGGGCAGCAAACCTTTCCATAAATCTCGAAAAGTCGCGGTTCTGTGTGACTGAAGTGCCTTATTTGGGATATATTATCGGAAAATCTGGTTTGCGTCCCAATCCTGAACGGATTGAAGCGATAGTTAACTTCGAGAGACCATCTACCTTGAGAGCCTTGAGAAGATTTTTAGGGATGTGCAACTATTACCGAAGATTTATTTCAAGCTTCAGTGAAGTTGTACAGCCTCTTACAGATCTTCTCAAAGGCAAACCCAAGGCAGTACGTTGGAACGACCTAGCGGAAAAATCATTCGTTAAAGTGAAGGAGTTATTGATTAGTGCTCCAATCCTCACAAATCCTGACTTTAGCAAAGGCTTCAGCATACACTGCGATGCTAGCAATACGGCTATTGCGGGGGTGTTGACCCAGAGCTATGACGGAATAGATAAACCCATAGCATATTTTTCACAAAAGCTAGGTACCACGCAACAAAGGTACGCGGCCACCGAGAAAGAAGCACTAGCGGTTCTCAAATCCATCGAAAAATTTCGATGCTACGTGGAAGGCTATAAGTTTACGGTCTACACAGATGCATCCGCACTATCCTACATATTACGTAGTAGTTGGCGTACATCGTCAAGATTGTGTCGCTGGAGCATCGAGTTACAACGGCACGATATGGAGATCAAGCACAGACGAGGCGTAGACAACGTTGTGCCTGATGCTCTATCTCGGGCTGTGGAAGTGCTCTCTGTTTCCTCCGACGAATCTGATTGGTACCAAATCATGATGAAAAATGTACAGAAACAACCTGAAAAATACAAAGACTTCAGAATCGAAAATGGAAAATTAAGAAAATATGTAAACAACTTCGAAAATAACCTGGATTACCGTTTTGAGTGGAAGACTTGTGTTCCTACTTCCCTCAAAGAAAGCATCTTAGTGCAGGAACATGACGATGCACTCCATCAGGGATATGAGAAAACCCTGGCGTTGGTCAGAAAAAGGTATTATTGGCCGCAAATGGCAAAAGAAGTTAGGAATTACATTCAGAAATGTACAATTTGCCAACAAAGTAAACCCAGCAATCGCTCCCAATTACCTCAAATGGGACAACAACGAATCACCTCAAAACCATTTCAGATCATTGCTCTAGATTTCATACAATCTCTGCCTCGATCTAAGCAAGGTAACTGCCACTTGCTAGTTATTATGGATTTGTTTTCGAAATTCTGCTTGTTGTTTCCAGTTCGAAAAATTTCCACTTCACTCGTTTGCAAACTTGTTGAAGAAAATTGGTTTCGACGCTATTCGACACCGGAATGCATTATTACGGACAATGCGTCCACATTTCTGTCGAAAGAATTTAAAAAGTTACTCGAAAAATATAATATTACCCATTGGGCCAACTCTCGCCACCATAGCCAATCCAACCCGGTGGAGAGGCTGAACAGAACGATAAATGCGTGCATTCGAACTTATGTTCGCTCAGATCAAACCCTTTGGGATACACGTATATCAGAGTTAGAATACACTCTGAATAACACTCCACACTCCGCAACAAGTTTCACACCATATCGCATTCTTTTTGGTCATGAAATCGTTAGTTCCGGTGACGAGCACAAAATGGATTTAGATGCCGAAACGCTTTCTGAGGAACAACGACTTCAAAACAAACTCAAACTTGATTCCTTTATTCGCGATTTAGTCTACAAGAATCTGAAAAAACAACACGATAAGAACACCAAATATTACAACCTACGATCTAGAACGTATGCTCCGGTATATTATCCGGGTCAAAAAGTACTAAAAAGAAACTTTCGTCAGTCCTCAGCCATCAACAAATACAACGCAAAACTGGGACCATGTTATATTCCCTGCCTAGTTCTCGCCCGGGTCGGTACAAGTTCCTATGAATTGGCCGATGAAAAAGGAAAGTCCATTGGAATCTTCTCGTCTGCTGATTTGAAACCCGCTTCCTGAAAAGAAAAAAAAAAGTTAAAGAAAATATGTAATTCGTGATCTCATCAATGTGGAATCTTACCAGTCAAAGTATTTGTACTCATTCAGCTGCTGCAGAAGTTGAATGGTGCATCTGAAAAAGAAACAAAATTTAGTAATACATTAATGAATGTTACTTACCTGCCCTCGATTCACTGCATGAATAGAAACAGTCTTGCTTTCCAGAATAAATCCCCATATTCGTATTCCAAACATTACTCAATGTAAATAAAACCGATCTCTGAGGGAATCCGATCGAATGAGCGCTCTTCGTCTAGAATTATGCTGGAAAATGAAAACGTTTCTCCAAATATATCTATCCTCCGAATTTAAAGAAGTGAACTGAATTAGTAAACAAACTAATTGTGACATTTGGTATTGTTCACCAAGGGTATGGCATCGCCCTGATTATTCATTCGTTTTCGCTGTGTCCTGTTTTCTCTCGCGAGTGTGAGAGAATATCAGGACACCAAATATAGCCTTTTACACCCCGTCAACTCTCTTATCCCCGGGTAAGTGATGTTTGAGTAGGAGTTGTTTTTCTTCTAAGTTTCAAAAGGAACTTAGTTCCTTTTGAAAGACGGACGGGGAGGTAATGTAACCGGTAGGTTCCATATCATATGTGTCTTTGACACCTTTCAACACACCCACATCACAACACAACAAACTACACACACAAAAACTGCGCACAATGCGAATACTGCAGCGTGTCTTTCCCCTGGTAATCGAAGGCAGATGGCTGCGTCGGTTTGAGCTGTAGTGAGAACCGCATTTGAAGTGTTCTACACACCGCTCACTAGGCAGGGCTCTCAGCCAGATAGCGAAGGTACAAACCCATTGTCGGAGTTGGGTTTTTTCCGCTTCCCTCCAACAATAGGCTTGAACACTCGGCTAAAGGCGATGGTCAGTCTTTCTGCCTAGAACTATGAACGGGAGTAGAAGTGCGCGTCGGGTGTAGTAATTTAATTTTTGTATTTTGTGTGTAATATGTGTATTCATGAATTTTTGTTGTAGGCATAAATGAAAAAAAAGAAACAGTTAGTGGAAGGAATTGTAGAATAATTGAGTTTGTGAAAAAAAGGTTTGTCAGAATAGTAGTGAAAGATAGAAGTACATAATATAGGTTTTTGACGTAGGACTACGTCTAACCGGAAGATATAGGCGGTGAAATGGAAATCTAGGCACTGAACAAGTAAGAAAAAATGCAAGATTTGGAACGCGAGTTATAAGAGCATTTCTCAATAGATCGCAAAGGTTTTTGCATCAATTGATAGGAAATATATCTACGCATCTATCATAACGAATAACATTTCATTTTTCTTGAGATAAATAATTGAATAATTGTGAAATATCAAGCATTGTTAAAATGCACTATGTGCCCATTTTTGATTGGTCCATTTTGTGCTCCTCAAATCGTACCGACCAAAACGGGCGACCAGAGCAGCAGCGAAATAGAATGAAGCACGATTGGAAAGGAAAAAGAAAAAAATGAACGACACATTGGTCGCAGTCTCACACATGCGTAATTCTCGAGCCAGCCAGTCAGCTTAAAAATCCTCGCTCCGCTGCCGTAACGATCCATTCTTTGTGTGGACACCGACTGGACAACATCGTTGCTGGACGGGCTGGACGGCGAGGGATCGAGTGCCTTTCTCAAGGCAAGAGGGCGGAGGTGGTAGCGCTGGAGTAGAATGGAGTAGAGTTTTCAAATGGCCTTTCTCAAGGCTAGAGACGAATGAACTGCAAAAGTTTAAAGTCTCTATAATACAATACCTTCCTTCCGTCACGATCATTCTCATTCAAACCGTACACCACATCGGTTCGCATCACAACACATCAACAAACCAACCCAAGCACCCATGTCTGGACATGGTAAAGGAGGAAAAGTGAAGGGAAAGGCAAAATCCCGCTCGAACCGTGTTGATCTGGAGTTCCCCGCAAGGGTAGCTAGGCCGAGCGCGTTAGTACCAGTCCACCTAGCCGGCGTTATATAGTTTCGGCCACTGATGTGATCGAGTTAGCTGGCAAAGCTGCTCGCGACGATAAGAAAACCCGCATTCGGAACAGAACACATTCGGTTCGGTGGACATCAAGACAACAGGCAGTTGCAGCGAGTGGCGAGTGGCAAACGCAATCACAAAACGGCATCAGGTAGCAGAAGAAAAAAGTTTGTTCTTTATACAAACTGCTTTGGTGGTAAATCCAGAACAAGGCGGCATCGAGGGCGTTCGAAATGGTTTTTTTTTTTCAAAACCACAAGTACTAAGTTTTCTAAATTGGAACAATTCCATAAAACAAGGCGCTTTTCAGGGCCATTAAACCTTCCAAAAAAGAGTTTAGGAAATACAGTTCAATGCTTTCTAAAACAATATCCAAAATAATAATAAAAAAAAATTGATTTTTTCATAATTTGTTTGCCAGGATATGATGAGTATGTGAATTTGGCAGTTGTTCTGAGCTTATTGATTTTCACCAACTCTTAAATTGCTTCTAGATTGAAAGTACAGTAATTTACACTTATCTCGACATTTAGCTAATTGGACGGACCTGTAATGCGACATATTTAGTTGGACATTTTTGTAAACATAGAGTTCGGGGTCCAAATTATGACTCCTCATTGAAAGCCGACACTGTCATCGCAAATGTTCAATTACAGGTTAAAATTACCTCCAATCCGATACTGAGTGGTGGTAATGCGACGTGCCATTGAATGTAATTTACTGTAAAATATGTCACAAGCTGGATGGGAAGAAATTTTCCAACTGTGAAAGCTGAGTCGAGTGGCAAATGCAATCGCTAAACAGAAAGGTTTAGCCGAACATGAGGGGATATCGAGTGACAACAAAACAATAAACTCTTTAGATTGAAGATAATTTTGTGATCCTGAAAAGGACCCTTTTTAGCCTGCATGTGAATCCAACGAGCGAACAAATCGTAATGAATGTATTTTTTTGCCATCGCTCCCTTTTAACGCTCATTCGTTCGTCTCGTTGGACTCGCCCCTCTGGCTGAGTCTGCCGATTTGTCTCTATCCTGTGAGTGTGTACCGCTAGAGTATAAAACACGCGGACCCCAAAAAAATATCTTATTTTCTTTCAAACCGTAAACCCGTGTGATTGTACGGCATCGGCATCGTGGACGTAACAAAGGAGGACAAGTTAAGGGAAAGGCAAAGTCTCACTCGAACCGTGCAGGTCTCCAGTTCTCTGTTGGTCGCATTCACTGATTGCTCCGCAAGGGTAACTAGGCCGAACGGATTGGTGCCGGAGCACCAGTATACCTAACAGCGATTATAGAGTTTCGGCCGTCAGAGTGCTCGAGTTGGCTTGCAAAGCTGCTCACGACAATCAGAAAATCCGCATCAAGAACAGAGCAGCTTCGGTTCGGCGCTCATCAAGGCAACAATTAGTTTCAGTGAGTGGCAAAGTGTTTCTCCGGCATGTCGCATTAAATGTAATTTACTGAACAACATGTCACAAGCTGGATGGGAAGAAATTTTCCAACTGTGAAAGCTGTGGCGAGTGGCAAACGCAATAGCTAAACAGGAAGGTTTAACCGAACAAGATGGGAATATCGAGTGATAACAAAAACACAACAACAAAGGTTCTTTTCAACCCTCAACATATTCATAAAGAGTAAACAGTAAACTAATCCATTTTTCAGGTAGATAGGTAGGTATTCACGTAGGAGAAGAAGATAAAACAATATATTTAAAATATATATTTAACAAAAGCTGTCCCCTTTGTATAGTCCTACGTCACTCCGGTTATGTCCCCGACATTACCCACCCGTCTTTTTTTTATAGAAATAGGAACCTGAAAAATAATTAATTATACACTTACCTGGAAACCCTGAAAAAGAAAAAAAAAACTGAAAAAAAGGTAAAGTAAAATAAAACGAGCATGTGGTGGCGAGTGGTGGTGGTCTTCGATCGATACAGTGCTAACCTCAACTGTGCAGGTCCGCACAGTGGGCCTTTTTTTTATGTCTTCTCCAAAATAGGCATCAACCACAACTTTCTAGGCCGAAAGTGTAGAGAGCCACCAACAAACTCAAGCGATTGGCTTACAGCAAGACCGAGCACTCTAACCGCAACTTTTACAACCGATTGCGAAGGACAATCGAACCTGGACAGACGTGTCCCAGAGGACGAAACAGGAAGACATATTCACACAAGGATATGGATAAACAACGTATCACACCAAATTGAGGACCACACCACATTGCTCAAATACATAACGATTGCGCAAGTATACAAAACCATAAACTGTGACGTCACAAATAGTAAAGTATATCAAAACACATAGAAAAGTATATGTTTAGAATTAAATTAAAAGTAAAAGAAGTATTTACACCTAGAATTTATATAGTACGCCACTACAAACATAATACACGTGTAAGAAATTAAAAGTTTGGTTTACATAAATTTTCGTTTGTACACATATTTCCGTATTTCTGTTTGTCGTTTTCCCGAACTCAAAAGGAGTTGTCAGGCCTCGCCCGCTCTAGTTTGCAGGAATCGTGTGCCATCGTCAGCCTTTGAGGAAGTTGGAAAACGGCTGAGGGTTCTGTCCCTTGTTGCGTGTGTATAACACTTTTAGGAAATTAAACCCGAGCTCCCGATTAACAGCTAGATGCTGCCGGTGAGTGCTGGGAGAACGACCCTGTGGTTTTCTCATCATGCTCTTTGAGCTAGACACTCATAGTCACTCACGAGTAACGAACAGGAAGTTACACTACAACCTAAACGCGCATCTCTATCGCATTGGGCTCGCAGAAAACAATCTTTGTGATTGTGGCGATGGCTACCACGACATCGAGCATATTGTCTGGTCGTGTATCCGGTTCCATGCTGCTCGCTCTCAGCTCTCTAGAGCACTGAGAGCAAAAGGCAGACAATCGGATATCCCCGTCCGGGATATCTTAGGTAGCCGTGATCCTGATCTTCTGCTTCATCTATACCTGTTCCTCAGAAACGCCGATGTCAACGTTTAATGATGTTTCCTTCGTTGTGTCCCCGTTTCATATCCCTCCTATCCGATCTATAAACTTTTACTTAGTCGCGGCAATACATACACACACTCTTTACAGATACACGGGCCAAAGGTTGTGCAGTCCACTGATGATTCAACAAGAGCCAAAGGTTGTACCGCTCATGACAACTCTACACGAGCTGATGTTTGCGCCGGCTAGTGACCATTCTATCCTGGATTCCTCGAGTCGAGAAGACGCACTACGCTAGATATGGGGTACAGACTAGGGGGCGTTGCTGATTAATGGTCAGCTGCATCCCAAAAGGAAGTATCCCGTGTCGGGCACAGGTACAGAGCATTGGAGACAGCAACATCACAATTACGAAAACACTTGTAATACTAACCTCGAGCCAACCGCGAGTAATCGGTTACATATTACTAACATAGTTATAAGGCAAACATTGTCGAAATATTGAACTCCCGGCCCCGTCAGGTTGACGCCATATGAGCCTTAATAAAAATATATATTTTGGATAAAAAAAAAACTCACCAATGTAATATAAGATAATTACCAATACCAAACACAATGATCAATTTTACTCATCAGTAAAAACATATTACTTTAATATAGAGAAAACATATTTAAAATGGAAAAGGTAATTTTCTTTTATAACTTTTACTTTCTGAGTGTTTATTCAACCCAATGCGAATTGTTGGGGGTCGGTTCGTTGATTTAGTTTTGACTTGATTTTTTCTTCCAAATCTACGTTGTGAAAAATGTCCTTCTTTTCCGGAGACAAAATTTTCCACGTCCGTTCGTCTCGAAGGTTCGATTAATTATATCCTATTCTAATGATTTTTATACAGTTGCAATTTTTCATAGCATGGCTTACTAATTTTCCTTATTTATTTTCTCATCAGTTATAATAATATTTCAGGGGCAAACATAACCGCCCCCCCTTGAAACTTGTTTCAAAACAATCTATGACAAAATCCTAGCTAGTTCAATTCAATATGACAGAAGTTAATTGACATTTATTCTGTAGGCTCTGCAGAATCCTCAAAAGGCAAAGGACAGATTCGATTGGTAGGACGCTTGTATGTCCCTTTTGCTGTCCTAATCGTTGCTACTCGAATGACTCCGTTTGCGCCAGGATGAACTTCGATTACTCTCGCTAGTGACCATTGTAATGGTGGTATATTGTCCTCTCGAAGAACTACGATGCTACCAATTCTGATATTTCTTGATTGAAGATTTTTCGTTGCCTGCTGCAGTCCCGTGATGTATTCTCGACTTCAGCGTTGCCAGTAACGTTGAAACATCTGCTATCGTTGCTGATAGTGGGCTAGGCGGTTAGTGGGTATGGCGGTTAGGCGGTTAGTGGGTATGGTATGGCGATCGTCAAGATCGGGATCGGGAAGAGCCTTCATAGAAGACCCGATCAAAAAATGGACTGGTGTGAGAGCGTTTAAATCTCTTGGATCGTCTGATAATGGGGCTAAAGGTCTCGAATTTAAAGCGGCTGATATTTGTACGAGCAGAGTGCAAAAGTTTTCATGATTTAGTTGGTTGGTGCCAATCACTTTCTTCAGGCAGGTTTTGGTTGAGCGAACTGCTGCCTCCCACTATCCTCCAAAATTAGGAGCGCGAGGTGGAATGAAGTGCCAAGAAATGCCTTGCTGGGACATTTCATAACCTTTGGCTTGTTGTCCGACTTTGCTGTTGAGCTCTCTGTATAGTTCATACAATTCATGCTTGGAACCTTGAAAATTTGTCGCATTGTCGGAGTGAATCTGCGATGGAAGCCCGTGATGTCCGACAAATCGTCGAAGTGCGGATAGGAATCCAGTTGTTGAAAGGTCCATGACAAGCTCTAAATGTATTGCTTTGGTCGTGAAGCATATAAAAACAGCAATATAACATTTCGTTGGTGCGGCTCGGCGGTGAGGTGGCTTTAAATAAAAGGGGCCACAAAAGTCAACACCAGTTATTAGAAAGGGGCGGGCTGGTTGTATCCGTGTAGATGGCAGCTGTCCCATCGGTTGTTGTATTGATGTGGGGTTTGAACGGAAACATCGATGACACTTTCGGAGAACGGCACTAACGACACTTTTGCCATGAATTGGCCAATAGACGACCACCAACTCTAATAATGTTATCCTTGTCTAAAAACGGAGATAACAGCTTCAAAGATGATTTATGAGAAACTTGATACCGCTTCTTTAAGGATCTGAATTCTTCAGAGAAACATTCCTCCTGAGCTAGTCGCACGAGAACCATTTTTGCCTGATTAATTTCATTCGTTGTCAAAAATACCGTAGTGTTTCGTTTGACGGATTTTCGACCATTGTTAACGAATCGTAAGCATAGTGCAACTATTCTGACCAAAGGAAGTAAAGAAGATCGATATTAGAAGATAAAGCTGGTTTCTTTTACTGTGGTAGTCGGGATTCAAGATCTGTTTCATCAGGTACGGTTCCAGAAAAAATCGTCTCCCATTTTAAAGGTTCTTGTTTCAGCCATGTAGGCCCGTGCTTCCAACGGTCACTTGCTAAAAAATCTTCAATTGACATACCTCGAGAAACGAGATCCGCAGGATTTTCTTTTCCTGCTACATGTAACCAAGAGTGTCCATACGTAGCTGTCTGTATAACAGAAACGCGGTTTGCGATAAAAGTTTTCCATGAATTCGGTGGGGCCTTCAGCCAATGTAGCACCACGGTTGAGTCCGACCAAAAGAATGAATGGACATGATCTAATGTGAGTGATTTTTAACAGTTTGATATAAACGAGCAGCTTCTCTAGCTGCGCATAGTTCCAATCTCGGGATCGTTATTCGCTTCAGAGGAGCGATCCGAGACTTCGATGATAACAGTTCAACACGTACGTTCCCCTGTCGATTCACGGAACGAATATATATGCAGGCTCCGTACGCAAGATCCGATGCGTCAGCGAAGCAGTGGAGTTGTATGTTGACGTAATCCGGAACGAAGCAGAATCTAGGTATGTTGAATACGGATAATTTGAACAGTCGACGATGAAAATCCTTCCATTTCTCCTCGAATTGCTGCGGTACCGGATCATCCCATCCTGTGTGCAGTAGCGCTAACTGCTGCATTATTATTTTTGCGGTTACCACCACGGAAGATATTAATCCGAGTGGATCGAACAATTTCGCAATTGCAGATAGTATGCGTCGCCTAGTCCATTTTCCTTCATCATCTCCTACATTGTATAAAAACCGAAGCTGGTCTGCTTTCGGTTCCCACGTAATCCCTAGTGTTTTAACTTTTTCTTCAGGATCCAATTCGAAAGTTATTGTGAGGTTAGTTCCTAATTGTTCTTCAGGAATACCAGATAAAACTTCAGGTCGATTCGAGCACCATTTCCGGATTGGGAAACCTCCTTTGCTCATTAATGTTGTTAAATCCTTCCTTAGCTTGATTGCTTCATCGACACTATTGGCTCCTCCAATATAATCGTCTATGTAAACATCTTGTTTAAGTGCTAAATATGTCTTATTGCCTTCCACACCTTCGTCTATAGCTAGCTGTGGCATCACCCGTGTTGCAAGAAAAGATGACGGTTTGAGCCCATATGTGACTGTGAGTAGTTCGGAAAAATATTCTTAGACGAAGAGTGTCCATGGTGTCCTGGAGTACTTGCCTATACATTTTTTCTACATCTCCCACAAGCGCCACTTCATGCTTGCGGAAGCGTAATAATAGATTCAGTAGATCGTCTTGAATTATGGGTCCTTTTAAAAGAACGTCGTTGAGGGAATACTCACTGTCTGTACGCGCCAAAGCGTCAAAGACGACACGTACTTTCGTAGTTGTACTTGATTCTTTTATTACTGCGTGGTGTGGTAAATAAAATACTTTGTCCGTTCCGTTTGCCTCTGCTTGAAGTTCCAAATGAGTTATTTTTCGCATGTGCTGTAAATCCAAATATTCCCTCATGAATGCGTGGTATTGTTACTTCATGTTCGAATTTCGTTCCAACCGATTCTTCAATTTCTGGTATCTGTCTAACGCCATAGCACTGGAATTTCCCAGCATTCGTTCCCAATTACCATGCTTAGGAAGATGAACGATGTATCGACCATCTTCAGCCCTTGAATGTGTTCTTGTGAAATACGCCTCGCAGTCCTGTTCTTCCTTAGACCAAGCGAGTTGTTCGTCGCAGCTTTCTACTTTCCAGAACTTTTCTATCAATTCTTCAATTTTCTCGGGGGTGGTTGCTGTACAGCATCGCACAATCCTTTCCTGCTGTAGACTTTCATCACGTCCCGACACAATCCACCCAAATACCGAATCCGCGAATATTGGTAATTGCGGACCCAAAACTAATCTTCTCACTTCTCTGTCTGCTAAGAAACTGAAAAACTGAAAACCCAATCCAATGGAGAAATTGATGACTCTGGAACTAACCGTTGTGCTAATTGCATGCCTTGCCGTTGATTCAGACTGTCCAACTCCCGTTATTGGAACGCAAATCGGTCGACGTTTGAGTTTCAGCATTTGACAAAGCCTCTCAGTCATAACATTGATATGGGATCCATTATCCAGTAAAGCCCGAGCTAGTTGCTTACCACCATTTTCATCTTGTATTGCTACGACCACCGTATAAAGAAATACCCTAGCATTCATGTTGTCTTTTTTCGTTCCGACACTATACAATCCGGATGAGAATCCTTCTGCTGCTTCACTTTCTCCATCATTGTCTATTTCTGCTGCAACGTGCGCCCTAGCTACGGTGTCTTTTCGTTCAGAGCCATTCATTGATCCACTGACTTCTGAATTACCTTTGTTACCGCTTTCTCCTTTCACCGTTTGAAATCCCGGATGTATTAATGTGTTGTGCTTCTTTCCGCATGCCTTTCAGCTAAACTTGGAACTACAATCCCGTAACCAATGACCAGTTTTGAAACAGTTGCGCTTGCCATTGACAAAATCCAATTTTTGCTTCTATCCGAGATTCTGAAACTTCGAACACCTCATCAAATAATGTAAATCACCGCAACATTGACAAGTAGGCTCAATTTTTCCACCTTCCGAAGACGCGTGCACCGCCACACGTTCACGTTTCACCGTTGTCTTGGACTGAAACGAAGTATTGCTAGTGTTAGACAATACAGCATCCAGAACTCTGGTTCGCCTTTCCAAAAAATCCACCAATACCGAAAACGTTGGTTCTTTTTTCGTTGTTTTTTTTTTGACGTAGGATTACGTCTTTCGGGAACATATTGGGGTACAAATTGAAAATCGAAAATCGAGCACATCGTGACAATTGTCCAATTTCAAACGCTTATTGCTCATTCATTTCATGATGGATTGATGAAATTTTTGCGTCAATCGATTTCGACACTTCATAACAATTTTTATATTGAATAAAATAATATATGTCATGAAACTAACCATCAAACGATTGAAAAATCTCAACCCCTATCCTAACGGAAATACCCACTTCTGATTAGTCGAAATTGACGACACATGCGGCGAGTCCCTAACAGAGACATCAAAACCAAGCCTGGGGGAAATCAACATTGCTAATACATGAAATTAAGGGGAGCTTTTGCTCCCACCGAAATGTGTTCCCTAACAGAGACATCAAAACCAACCTGCCTGGGGGAAAACGGCATTCAAATACATGAAAGTAGGGGGAGCTTTTGTTTCCACCGAAATGTGTTCCCTAACAGAGACTTAAAAACCAAGGTGCTCGAGGAAATCGGCATTGCAAATATATGCAAGTCGGGGACATTTTTATATTGCATGTAAGGTGAAACGATTAATCCTAGCAATTTAAATTTGAAACTTCAATGTTGGTTGCTTCGTGAAATTTCAAATCAATGACCGACCGTGTATTGTGAAAAATTTAGCACAAGTGTAAGTATAAAATTGTATACGGTAGTAGTTGTGTTAAAAAGGTCTTGATATATAAAACGGTTTATTTCAATTTTCATTAATGCAAAGCAAGGTGTGTTCCCACTCGAGAACGGGTCGTTCGGTTTAAGCTGTCTGTTTTGTTTTGTATATTTTCACCCAAGAAAAGTTCATACGGCGATAAAAGTTGGGAAGGTGAAGAAATATTCGGAAAAGTGATTTCCCATATGCTCTACATATAGTATTAGGCGTTGTTAGTCCAATTAAAATTCGCATTGGTTGAATAATCACTCAGAAAGTAACAATTATAAAAGAAAATTACCTTTTCCATTTCTATATATTTCATTCCCCTTCGGCATCTTCTATCTGATACGCACCATCTAACGACTAATTACCATTCTTCTGTCAACTTCACTCGGTTGTAAACATTGGTGTATCGAACAAACAATACCCAACAATCAAACAAAACGGCCCTTTCAGGGCCACCAAATCATTATCAGAGTTTAATTCTTCAAACACATCCAAAATCAACAGATAGCCTAACGGAATCCTACGTCAACTATGCGGTCGTGTCTCAGACACAACCCTCCTGTGACTTTTTGTTTGCAAAGTTCTCGAATCCAGCTTCGAGCACATCCAATGAACAATCGTCGCACCCCAATGCTCCGTTTTCTCGCCCAGTTGCTTCAAAATCTTCAGTCGTTGATCAAACTCGTCCACCAGTCCATGTATTCGCCCTGCCGATTCCTTTTCTATTTTTGGGAATTACATCAACGCTTGAAGATGACGCTTCTTTAGTAGGTATTCGTTGGAGTAACGCTTCGTTATAGTTTCCCATGATATTATATAGTTTCCGTTGGTAATAGTAAGTGACTCGATTAACTTGGCTGCTTCTCCTTTCAATGCGGACTTCAGATAATGAAATTTCTGCACGTCATTGAGCTCATTTGAGTAGTGTATCAACGACACGAAAGTTGACTAAAATGAAAGCCGTCCTTTGAAATCCCCGTCAAACTCTGGTATCGAGATTTGCGGTAATCGAACCCCTGTGTGCGCACCAAAAACACCGTTGTTCCGACCAATATTATTGTCCACATTTGCCACGGATATGGGGAGTTCTAATTTACTCAGCAGTGCAGCTCTAATCTCGTAGTAGCGTTCTTCGAAGCCAGCATACGCTTTATGGATATCTTCCTCTAATTCACCCTTTGTATCTATCTCTGCTATTTCTTCCTGCAGTTCATTAAATTCTTCCCATGATAGTTCTAATTTATCCAATCGAGATTGGACTTGCCCTTTTTTGGTCTCTGGATCGTATTCTTCCAAGAAAACCACATGCCGATCCAGAGTTGCAAAAATGCGATCTCGCTTCCTGAACTTCTCTTTGATTTTTGCAGCCCTACCCACACTGTGACTCGCCTAATTCAGCCTCTGTAGTTTGAATTATCCTAATAACCGTCCACTGCCAAATACCGCTCCGTTGAAACAATCGATGGAATGGAAAATATCTCACACAGCACCAACAAAACCAGAATACTTATATTGGACAGCTACTAACCTGTAGCCTGTCAATAGGATGCCTTGATTTTAAGTAATGAAACGCCTAATGTCACCTCTCGATGGAACCACCAGTTGTCGCCGTTTTTCGTGCTCACGTGCTGCTGATATCCGCTGTATTAGATGTCCTTGCCGTTCGATGTAGCACGATCTGCTCCGCAAATTATCCCGTTGTAGCCAACCCGATGTGCAGCTGCTGAGACCTTTGTCAGGTGTATGTTATCCAAATCTTCAAATGTGGATCACCATCCGATGTAAGAAGAAGAAGAGGCTCCGATGCCGCTCCGTTCAACCTACCAATGGAATGAAAAAATATCTCACGCAGCACCACTAAAACCAGAATAAAGATATTGGACAGCTACTAACCTGTAGCCTGTCCACAACAGGCCCTAAATAATGTTATATCACCGTACGCCGTCCAAGTCCTCCAAAATTGGAAAATGATCCAGTTTTCCTCAAATCCGTTCCTACTCAATCACGTATCTTGGTCTCGGCACCAATGTTGGGGGTCGGTTCGTTGATTGAGTTTTGACATGATTTTTTCTTTCTACGTTGTGAAAAATGTCCCTCTTTTCCGGAGACAAAATTTTCCACGTCCGTTCGTCCCGAAGGTTCGATTTATTATATCTTATTCTGATGGTTTTTATACAGTTGCAATTTTTCATAGCATGGCTCACTAATTTTCCTAATTTTATTTCTCATCAGTTATAATAATATTTCATAGGCAAACACGAATTTTAATTGGACTAACAGCACCTAATACTATATGTAGAGCATATGGGAAATCACTTTTTGTAATATTTCTTCACTTTAAACTTTCCTTGGGTGAAAATAATCACAACAAAACAGACAGCTTAATGTGCGATTCACATAGCACGTTACGGAGAAGAACGTCTACGTTCCGTCAACGTCTCCACCAATTCACACATGCAGTCAATGCTTCCACCAGCACCGTCACGTCAAATGCCAAACGAATGATTTATTTAATTTTATTCATGGTGTCGCCACCTACAACAATTTTAAATTGCAATGCCCTCTTTCAAATCTGCATGCCTAGAATCAATTCTAAATTTTGAAAAATTCAATGAGAATCATTAAATTCAATTATTTAAATGCTTAAACCCCGTAGTCCGACCCTTATGCAATAATAATAATAAATAGAATAATTCTTTCAACTAGTCGCGAATGATTTTCACTCCGAAATTTGGAGCTAAGACATATGTTGGCATAAAAAATACAGTAAGTTACTTATAAAGCGATATGCTGGGGTACCACTCAGTGTCGCATTGGAGTCGGTTTTGACCAGTAATTGGACATTTGCGACTGGTGGCGACTTTCAATGTGGGGCTATAATTTGGGCTCCGAACTCAATGTTTACAAAAATGTTCAACTAGAGGTAAAAATGTCTAATTAAACGTGTTGCATCACAGATCTGTTCAATTAGCTTAATGTCGAAGTGATGTAAATTACTGTATAACCAAATCAAAACAAAAGCCGAGACACAAGGCCCAGACAAGAACCAAACGAGCCGTCCGTCTCCGTCAATTATTCTTTTCTACAAACCCTGCCGGTCGTTTTCGTTGAACGTATGCTGACGGGTCGTTACGTTGCTGGTGTATGTGAATGTTTTCATGAGAATTTCATGGTAGAATCATTGACGTATCGTGACGTGACGGGACGTGAACGTGACGTGTATGTTGTATGTAAATTGCACTTAAACCAAACGACCCGTTCTCGAGCGGGAGCACACCTTGGTTTTGACGTAGAACTACGTCTTTCATTAAGGGTGCCAAATCAGTAAACAGGTTTTTTATGAAATAAAGTTAACGTTAATAACTATTTTTGCCGCGAACGGATTTTGACGATTCACATACTAAACGAATCGGAAATTCCGTAAGATTTGTTTAATATGCTATACATTAGAATCCCCTGATTTGTAAATGGTTAAAATTCATGAAAACTTGAGGCGTTTCCATTTTCCCATACATTTGTTCTGTCCATTTATGTGCTTTCCCGAACAGACCTGTCAATAACGAGCAACTTATCGACGACCAACGGAGGGGAAATCGTAGGATTCAAAGTCCCCATGAACAAAGGAAAAGTAGAAGAATGAAGGGAAATACTTGCCTAGAGTATAAACAGTGGATCTCGCTGAGGCAAACTTTCATTCGGCATCGGACTGTTGAGCAATCCAGTTCACTTTGCTTTCGCTGCGCTTCGATCTAAGATTGGACCCCACCAGTGATAATCCAACTTGGATATCGTCGTTTTTTCGTCGGTTTTTTCTGTTCGTTTTTCGCGTTATTCGTATCGTGTGTTTTTCTTTCCGCGTCATAAATTGGACGCTTCGCGTAGTGTATGATGAGCAAAAAGAAGAGGAAGGCAGGCTCGAGCCCTGCAAAAAAAACCAACTCATTGTCAGGGGCAATAATATTTCGAGGCAAGCGTCATCCAATGATGCACGCGATGTTGGTGCAGTGAAAAGCGCTCGCACTGAACCGAGCCTTCGCGAGTGTGACACCGCATCGCACAACAGCGTAGTAGGCGATTTCGGCGCGTCGGTCGAAATTGTAAACGCCGTTACCCAGGCAGCAACCAAAATCAAGCTCCCCCCGCTGGTGGTGAAGGCGGCCGCTCTTGACAAATGCTTTCTTTACAATGCAGGCTTTTAATCGCATGCGATATACTCACTCGCGGTATTTTTCAGTGCAGCTCTTTACAATGGTGCCCGATATCGCGAGATGATCTGTCATAATCTGTCTGTCAAACCTGCGTTTCTCTAATCATACTGCCATTATTTGTTATGGACAAGGTCGTACTAAATTGGTGGAACAAAATCATATCGCTAGAAATGTGAAAGCAAGTATAAAACTCCAGATAATTAATAATCGAAAAACTAACGAATTCAATCCAATATTAACAAAAATGCGTAAAAATAATTATTATTATGCAGCAAAACACTTGCAATAGGTAATCGATTCAGCTCTCACTTTATGAAGCGCCTCATATGTATAGAACTGAACATTTATTTTGATATATCGTTCCACCCATCAAGCATATTTTGTTCCACCTCTCTGATGTATGTAGTGTCTCTCATCAAAGCAACGCGATTTTCGTAGCCAAAGCTTGGAGAGTTCTATCTTTTTTCGCACTGTCATGGGTGATTTCGCGCTTTGCTCTGATTGGTTGACGAATAAAAATCGTTATTGAAGAAAAAAAAACGCGCTTATTGTGAAGGATTGTAAATCCGGCAAAACTCATCAGCGAATTTGCATCGATGGGTGTTACAGCAGAGTACAAGCTGTGTGGCATAATTCAGTCTTTTTCCAAGCAGTTAACATTGTTTGTTTTCCGTTTCCGTTGTGGTTTCGGTTGTGCGTCAAAAAAATATTTGGGGAATACCAAGCATCTTGAATGTGTTACTGGAATGTTATAAGTTATTTGGGTTCGCGTACCAGTTGCAAAACTACCTTCAGCTAGGATTGCTATAGCGCTATGGAGCATTGCTACTGTTTTCGAGGTTGTTATTAACAAAAAGAGTTTATTTTGCTTGTTTAGTCACCGAGAAAGTAAATGTCGTTCTGGAATTTTGTATGTGGTTTCGCTTGCCAGTAACAAAACTTCCTCCACTAAGGGTGATAGCTGCGCTTCTCTCGAGCATGAGAAAGAAATACAACTTTTTTCGAGGCCAGTAATATTAACAGAAGCGTTTCTTTTGAGAATAGCGCAAAATGATGAGAAGTGTTTTATATTCCTAGTAGTTTCAAGCCACCAATGTATGGCTCTGTATGCATGCTATGGCGAACGCTTGTTTGGCGCTTGGTTTACGTTGTACGAACGATGCCTAGAGGTGCGATTCCTTTAAGGCAATACTAAATAACATGTAGCATGATATTTGATACTTGCAAGTGTTGTCATTGTTGTTGTTTCCATGCGGTGCCAAAGATATATTGATGTAGTTATGAGATGTGGAATAATGGTGCTGGTGCAACATGTATATAATCGAGTCTAGCCGAGTCTATGTCAATTGCGAAAAAGGCAAAAAAAAACAGGAAGTGGGTTATATCTATGGTATAACCGCAAGGGTGACGTAGGACTATCGTTGATTTAGAGATCATTTGTTTGAAGTTGAATCTACATCCATTCTGAATGAATGAATAAATGAACATTTGGGGGACTTCGAAAACGAGAGCGTTACGTTGGAGGCACAAGGTTTTATGCATCCAATATTGGATACGAAAATATTCTACTGATGGGGAAGAATAATCTTCAGAAGCTTTCCTGCTAATTACACTTGATTGAAAAATTACAAAATCAAATGTATTCGGTCGCTGTGTTATATGGTTAGAAAACATTAAAATAAACTCTTTCACATGAATGTATTTTTAAATTCTCAGGGGAACTGGCAGATTATTTTTCAGCAACAATTAGATTTTTTCAGATTTTCCTCGATACTCGAAGCCCACCAGTGGTTAATGCTAACTCGATAACCACATGTTAATAGCACTTCATTGAAAAATATTTGGTCGCTGTGTTATATGGTTAGAAAACATTCAAATAAACTCTTTCACATGAATGTATTTTTCAATTCCCAGGGGAAAAAAAAATCAATCAACGAATAGGTTAGGCAATAATGTACTCAAACCATTCATAGATCGGAAGTAGTAATTTTTAAAAGATTTGTATCTTACGCTACTGCACAATAAACAAACAAACAAACAAACATTTCGATAGAAGCAAAAGTTCCCCCTACTTTCATGTATTTACAATACCGATTTCCCCCAGGCAGGTTGGTTTTGATGTCTCTGTTAGGGACCCGCCGCATGTGTCTTTTGATCAGAAGTGGGTATTTCCGTTAGGATAGGCGTTGAGATTTTTCAATTGTTCGATAGTTAGCTTCATGAAATATATTATTTTCTTCAAAATAAAAAATTGTTATGGAGTGCCGAAATCGATTGACGCAAAAATTTCATCAATCCATCATAAAATGAATGAGCCATAAGCGTTTGAAATTGGACAATTTTCACGATGTGCTCGATTTTCGATTTTCAATTTGTACCCCAATTCGTTCCCGAAAGACGTAATCCTACGTCAAAAAAAAACTTAAAATTGATCAATCGATACTCTTTTCTTAGTGCCAAAATATTAAAAACATAACAATAAGGAATAAGATTTATATATCAATTGGTTTCATTGATATTTTTTCTCGAGGATATGGTTTCATCACTCAGACGTTTTATTATTAAGGATTTATTGGGGGCAATGTTTATTCATCTAATCAACAATTTATCAAGAAAAGTTTTAAATCTATATGCATGTATTTCCAATAAAGTAGTTGTTTTGAATTACTCATTCTCGTTCAATATGATGTAAAGACACTTATATAATATTTTCTTTTTTTTTAAATTTATTATAATCAATAAAAATTATAAATAATTATTTCTATATAAATAAAATTGGAACTCGAGGAAGGAACCAGTCGATTTGATTCGTCAGATCAGCTGGTGTTTGCATCATCAACTGCTCGTATCAACGCTGTCCCACGACTTTCGGCAGCCACTATTCCATTACTACTATTGCTACCGGCCTTATTATACACCCCAACCAAGGACGCTTGTATCACAGATGCCGGGGATGTTATCGCAGACTTTTTGAAGCAGCCTATTCTGCTGGTAAAACAGTGGATGAACCGGATATTTGTTGTTACTGCTACTGCTGCTGTAAAACAACCGTACTTCGGGAGATTTTCCGTTGTGGTACCGCAGGAGCGGACAGAAATTCTGGTAGTTTTTTGTTCCAGTCCAGCTTATAGAGCAACAGTTCCATTATACGCAAGTGGTTTTCCGTGTTACACAAGATTTGACTGGAAAAAATAAACAAATTCATTAACATGTTACAAAACTTACATACAAAAAACATACTTACAAAATTTTCTCCCTAGAAGGACCATTAGAATATGGCACCACACTTGCATCAGTATTGTCGGTTCCTCTCTCAGTTCCCGCTGGTACTGCATTTGGCATATTCGTATCAGATGTATCATGATATACTTGAGCGTCATGTTGTGGTAAATTGGCAGATCCTGGATATGCAATCGGATTGCTACGCATCACTGGTAATTTATTTGTGGACAGATACATGGATACTTAATAAAAAGTTATATAAAACATGTATAGGATATCCTACTTGAGGCTTACGACGAATTTGTCGTAAAACATAACCAGAATGATCGGATCGGACAGCTCCCGTAAGAACTTCTTTAGCACCGTGGCTACACACTCCGGTGAATAGCTGCCCAGATCGGCGTTGATTAGATTTCCGTTGAGTGAGTCACGCAGTTTAACCTCATCGTCGTTCGGTGACGTCGTCCAATACAGATTATACAGATCCAGATTCAAGTTAAACATCACTTTCTGTTCGAGCTCGTTGCAAAGTATTATGACGATCTGCGGCGCCGGCAGCTCGGCCACGCTAAACTGCTAGCAAAGACCAATTCCAAAGGCCTGGTGACTACGGCTGGTCAACGTTACCGTCCTACTGCCAGTTTCCGCTGCGCACGGTTCTCGTGGCCGAGCACTGCTGATGCACTATGAGATTACACTGCAAGTATTACTGACATTTATCACATTTAATCCTCCACCAGATCAAGCGGATGTTTATCGGCCGAGTTATCACCATCTTCGCCGGTTATTCCCAGCACGATACCTCTACCTCCACTGGTGGTTCGCAAAGTACCACAACTGTGAATCGGTTTCTCTGCGTTCTGCGCGATTAGGTGGACCATATTTAAAAACCTATAATACAGCAATGAAATGATAAGCCATAAAACAAACGTTAAAATGCAATGTTTAAAAATTATTCAAAATAAGGTAAGTTTATTATTGTTATCAGCACGGCGAAAATTGAAATAATGACTGATCATTATTCGCGGTTGCCAGAGGTGGCAAGGTGTATTGCCGGGATTTCGCATTCTTCTTATTACTCATGATATATATTTGCATTTTCATTTATAAATATTTATTATTTATTATCTTTTTTGAAATCTTGAGAAAAATGTTCATTTACAAAAAATAGATATGAAGGATTTCTGTTAACGAAAGAAGGGATTATTTAAGCAGTCTCAAGGGATATACTTCTATCAATGTAAAAAAATCAAATCCGAATTTAACAAAACATATATATTTACATAGCTATGAACATGACAACAATTCAATTTTTCAAAAAAAACAGGAAAAAACAAAGAAAACAGGAAGTGGAAAGCGCCGCTGGGTTTGGACGGATAACCGGATAACAATGTGAAAGAGTCATCGCACTACACAAAACCGTACATCATTCACATACACATACATGCATTTATTAATATAGTGGAATGACAGGTAAACATTGCAAATATTTCAGCTACATGCAGCTGATTGCATATGGGAAATCCTGAAACCACAACTGCTGCGGCAACCACGAGCCTTCCCAAATTTGTGTCCATTGGAGAGTACATTCGGCCGGGGTGTGGTACGCCAGGCCTCGCGTACACTACTTGCACATCAGAGCGGTGTTCTTATGTTAAATAAACATGAAAAACCTACTGGACAAAAAACATGGGTGTAATAAACAGTTTTTCAAAAACTAACTTTAGTCCAGTTGCGGTGTACTTATCCACACGCTAAGTTCTTTTATTTCCAAACATACACAACTAGCATGTTTTATTTCACACGCTCTGTTGCCACATATTTTTTCAACAGTCTCAGAAACACGGTTAGAAAAAAGTGTACAATTTGATGAACCAATAATTATATCATTTCGTAACAAGGGGGGGGGGGGGGTACTTAATTATATGTGATATGTGTTCAGTTCCTGTGATTATCCTTAGAATTTACCTACGAGAGAGTATATGCTTATTCATCCATTCTAGACTGTCTATTTTATTCCACCATTGCAGTAATTATTCTTACGATTAAAATTACATAGTAATTTTCCTTCAAACACTATCTCACTATCTCTTCGTCCAGAAAGGCGCTCAGCATACATATGTCGCAATTCCTGGTGCACGTACTCCTGGAGCAAGGACAGCTTCTCGAACGCATTTCGCTTCAACGCACAGCTGTTAATAAGCGGATCCTGGGCGATGAATGACGAATCAGAAATGCCAACAACTGGATGATTTCGCTCTATCTGAACCGATACTTTTGTGTCGGACAGGGGAACATCTTGATCGCCGAGCACAGAACGGACAGTTTTGGTTTGAGTTCCTCGAGTCGAGTTGCGGACACCTCATCGTCGATCGTGTTCCGGGTCAGGACGAACTGTGTGGAATACCGTATAAGAATTAGAAGAGAGAACTATTTTGGTGTGTTTAATTGAACAAAAACAGGAAGTGGGTTATATCTATGGTATAACCGCAAGGGTGACGTAGGACTATCGTTGATTTAGAGATCATTTGTTTGTAGTTGAATCTAAATCCATCCTGAATGAATGAATAAATAAATATTTGGGTGACTTCAAAAACGAGAGTGTTACGTTGGAGACTCAAGGTTTTATGCATCCAATATTGGATACAAAAAACCTTGTTCTGAAGAATAATCTTCAGAAGCTTTCCTGCTAACTGCACTTGATTGACAAATCACAAAACCAAATGTATGTGGTCACAGTATTATATGGATAGAAAACATTAAAATAAACTCGCTTGAATGTAATTTTCAATTCCAAGGGGAACTGGCAGATTATTTTTCAGCAACGATCATTTCTTTCCAGGTTTCCTCTCGATAACCAGCAAACGAAAAAAGTTGCGCACGTGTATGTGTGTGTGTGTGTGTGGCGGCTGCTTCTATGTCTTCCCGAGGAACCGTATTTCGATGCTGATACTCTCTTGGTCACGAGAGTATCAGCATCGGCTTTTCTGCGCTCCCTCGCAGTACAAACAAACTGATTGCATTTCAGGTCAGGTCAGGCCAGGTAATGAATCCCTCGATCCCTCGCCGTTCAGCTCGTTCAGTAACGATGTTGTCTTGTCGATGTCCTCAGGCGTCGTGTACAAATTACGTAACGCTAAAAATCCGAATTCTGAACCACCTCTCCCCCCCCCCCTTTCGTAACGCAATTTCCTATCTCTAATAAACAGAAAGTAACGCAACATCTACTCCCTCCCCCCTTATCGCGTTACGTAATTTGTGCACGACGCCTCACGAAAAATGAATCGGTTTCACCACCACAATATCATTTCAGTATGCTTTTCGTGCGTGATTGAATCGAGAGAAGGTGTGGTTTACGATGGCAATTTGGAAGGCAAACTAGAGGAGAATGAACTCTCTGAGTATGAAAATTTCGGCGACTGAGCAATAATCGATTGAAAATTATATAATTTTCGCGATACGAAACATTTTCCGTTTTTCATGTTATGCATCCAATATTGGATACGAAAATATCCTACTGATGGGAAAGAATAATCTTCAGAATTTACACTTGATTACACTTGATTGAAAAATTACGAAATCAAATGTATTTGGTCGCTGTGTTCGTCATATAATTAGAAAACATTAAAATAAACTCTTTAGCATGGATGTATTCTTCAATTCCCACGGAACTGGCAGATTATTTTTCAGCAACGATTAGATCTTTCCGGAATTTTCTCGATGCTGTATGGCATCCACACGAAAATTCTCGTTTCAGTTTGGCCTGTAAAAACTTTTCTAAACTCTAATCCATCAAATTTGGAGCCCTGAAAAGGGCCGTTGATTATATGCTAAGCTAATATAGCACCCTCTCCTTGGATTCGATGGGCCAGCTGAATGTCCTTGGGCATGATGTCGTCACATCACGTTTCACGTTTTGCGTGGATAGCACACAAATTTGTATCTTTGAATAAGCCTCCTGCAGCGTCATAACAGCGGAACTTTGGAAGCGCAAGTCGGTTTTGAAGTCCTGAGCAATTCCACGATCCAAAAGCTGCAAAGGTAGCTTGCGGATTAGCAATTCGGTCGACTTCCGATAGCGATGAATTTCACGCAAAGTTCCCGGTCGATAGCGATGTGGCTTCTTCACCTATCCTGCGGCTGGTGCGCTTATCCGAGCTACTTTCGTGTGCCTTACCACTGAAAGACTAACTAGCTATCTGCTTGGTCCCAAACAAACGAGTCGTCACGGTGCGAGAGTAGAGTAAGAAATGAACGAAAGCAAAGGAAGCGTCATTTTATAAACCATAAAAGTATAGAATCTAAACCCCACCCTTATTATATTCGTTGCTTACCCTGAGAGAGAAACGAATAACATCGGAATAAGTATACAGTAATGTATTTGAATCCGGACACTTTGCGTTACATTTAATACCATACCGCAGCCACAACATTTTCTGCATGTTGAATTAATGCGATTGATTAGTAACTATCAAGAAACTATCAGTAACTATATTAGCAACTATTAATCGCATAAATTCAACATGAAAAAAATGTTATGGCTGTGGTATGATATTGAATGTAATGCAAAGTGTCCGGATTCAAAAGCATTACTGTAAAAAAGAGTTAACTCGACTGAAATTTTTTCGGTTCGGCCTGCAAAAACGAAATTAAGAGCCCCCGCCGACTGCAGACTGACTTGTCGACCGATAGTTCGGTCGGCTTCTTAATCAGTACGGAGAGGTATGCACGTGTGTAAATTACACCGATTCAGTTGCGTCGGTTTTTGCACCAGTAGGCCGATCCGACCATACTGTCGGCTGAAAAAAAGTCTATAGTCTATAAAAGTCTAATTGAAGTGTACAGCATAATGCATAGACGTAAGTATGAGCTTCCCCATCTCATATTCGAATAAGATTAATGGGTTTCCAAGTGTGCGCGCTACATACGGATACGAATGATTTCAATAACCTGTTTTCGAAGCTATTTTTCGACTCAATAAATAGCAATCATATAACTCTTGGACATTTTATCTTTTGTATGAAATAATTATCATACTGTTCCGTTGATCCGAAGCAGAATGAATCACGCTTAAAGAAGGAATGGATTTTTTCTTGGAATTTAATCAGCAGAAATAATGCCCTTTCCCAACAATTAAAAACGACAAACGCTAAACAGTTTCATCAAACTGATTTCTTCGATATGGGGATATATTCACTACATCATGTCATATATTTCATATTTTTCATTATGAAATTCATATCCATGGCACCTATCGGTATCGAATTATCATCGACACTACGATTTTCGCTAAATGCTCCTTTCAGTTCGGCCTGTAAAAAACTTTTCTGAACTCTAATCCATCAAATTTGGAGCCCTGAAAAGGGCTGTTGATTATATGCTAAGCTAATATAGCACGCTCTCCTCGGATACGATGGGCCAGCTGGATGTCCTTGGGCATGATGTGACGCGTTTTGCATAGATGCACACAAATTGGTATCTTCGAATAAGCCTCCTGCAGCGTCATAGCCGCGGAACTTTGGAAGCACAAGTCGGTTTTGAAGTCCTGAGCAATTCCACGAACCAAATGCTGCAAAGGTAGCTTGCGGATCAGCAATTCGGTCGACTTCTGATAGCGACGAATTTCATGCGAAGTTCCCGGTCGATAGCGATGTGGCTTCTTCACGCTTCCTGCGGCTGATGCGCTTATCCGAGCTGCTTTCGTGGTGCCTTACCACCGACAGACTAACGAGCTGTTTGCTTAGTCCCGATGAAACGAGTCCTCACGGTGCGAGAGTAGAGTAAGAAATGAACGAAAGCAAGGGAAGTGTCATTTTATAAAACATAAAAGAATAGAATGTAAACCCTCCGACTTGCACTGTGATCACGCGTATTCTAGAGCTTGCCACTCAAAATGCATTCAGGGCGTGTTATTTGGCATAGAAATCTCAACTAAGTACTAATAAAAATGACGCAAGTAATACTACGTTGAGACGGCGAAGTTCCTCTAGGAACGTTAGTGCCATTGAAGAAGAAGAAGAAGAAGAAGAAGGTGCCATGGATATGGATTTCTTAATGAAGAATATGAAATACATGACATGATGTAGTGAATATATCCCCATATCGAAGAAATCACTTTGGTGAAACTGCATTATAAAATTATTTGTGTACGAATGCCGCAATCGATAGTCGACTCTAATTTGCGCTGGGTAATTTCCTCGGAAGACTCGATTCCTCCTTTGAGCATTAATAATCTCTTTCTGGCAAAACGATGTGGTATCACATTATTTGAATGATAGAATGAAGAAGTTTTCTGCCAATTTCCTTCAACCTCCAAACGTATCTTTCTCCCGTTTGTCGTTTTCGCGTTCGCTAATCCTTTCTCACAACACCCATTTCTAGTTTGAGAAATTGTTGAGTAAACATTGTTTGTCAGTGCGCGTAGAGCGGGAATTCCTAAAGATTCATTGCACCTCTAATAAATTGCCGAAAGACGTGGTCTTACGTTGATCGCACTTGATTGAAAAAATCAAAAACGAAATGTATTTGGTCGCAGCATTATATGATGTGAAACATTTTCCGTTTTTCATGTTATGCATCCAATATTGGATACGAAAATTTCCACTGATGGGGAAAAAAATATTCAGAAACTTTCCTGTTAATTGCGATTGATTGAAAAATGACAAAACCAAATGTATTTGGTTGCAGTGTTATATGGATAGAAAACATTAAAATAAACTATTTCGCATGAATGTATTTTTCAATTCCCAGGGGAACTGGCAGATTATTTTTCAGCAACGATGATAGCAACGAGAATTCCGCGCGTGTATGTGTGTGTGTGTGTGTGTGTGTGTGGTGGCTGCTCCTATGTTTTAAGCGGAACCGTGGCATCACTCTCCTCCTGATGGATTCCCTTTTGGCCTTAGGTGCACAAACAGGCTCTTGGTGACACCGTTCATCAGCGCTTTCATGATAAACGAAATTAGCTTCACAACAACAGCGACAACATGCTCCAATCGCTGTTCAATCATAACTGAGTGGGTTTACGAGCGGCGCTCGCTTATATACCGATTTTTGATTTCAATAGCCTGTTTTAAAAGCAATTTTAAGACTATTGAAACAAGTTTTTGGATGAAAAAGTAACAAGTATATGACGCGTAGACATTTTATCTTTCAAATGAAGTGTTTATCATACCATTTCGTTCAGGTGTTTAAGAGCTATTAACGCTCAAAATCTCGGTCTCCGGCGTAACGCTTTCGTTCACGAAACTTTGGTTTTACACCCCGGTATAGAAATGAAAGACGTAGTCCTACGTCAAAACTGACCTTCACATTCAGCTCGATGAAGTCGCTCAAAATTTTGCCCTTGATGAACCAGTTGGAAATTTATTTCACATCCTTGATCTCGATCAATACTGATTTCGAATAAGGGAAGTTGTCTGTGAACAAAACAAAAACAGAGGTTAATTAAGAACTCGATCAATTTGTCGAAAGACACTACCCACCGTTAATAACACAATCCATGGCAATATACTCCATGATGCCCTCGTGCGCCTGTGACCATTGCTTCGCTTTGATCAGAAAGGTTCATCACTTAACTTGTTCCATAGCAGCGAAATAAAAATTTCGGCATCCATATCACTTGCGACTTCTGAATTGACTCCAAAACAAACAAACGTCAATACCACACATACTAATGCATGAGAGGAAAAATTGCCTGAATTGTACTAACACTAACAGACATCACAAACAACTGTCAATTCGCGTTGAGCTTTATGCTCCGCTTTTGGGAAATTATAGTGATAATGGATTTTCAGGTGCAGTAAACACATATATAAAATAAAAAATTATGAATGAAAATTAACTTTTTCTTATATGTTATATGTTTTTATGTAATAGAGTAGCACGTTTTTTGCAAGAGAGGAAATACCCCGGAACAATAATTATGTTTGATAGTGATTTTATATTACAATATTGAGTTTTAGTGAAAATATCAAGAAAATTATACAGAAATGATTAAACAAGAATCAGTACCGCAGGTTTTAAGAAATGAAATAAGTAATGAAATAAATTTTCATTAAAAATTTAAACAACTCAAAACTGTCTTAAGGTTTAATAATCTTATAGAGAATGATTTGCTTTCCCAAACTGATGTCTCCACCAGACGTCGACACTATACTACTTTCATCGCGTATAATACTTGTCCGATCGCCGGACATGTAGTCGCAGTAGACGGCTGCATCACGGCGCCGTAAATAGGTTGGTACGGTTGAAATTTGCCATTTGGGTTTCAGACCGGTCCGGCAGAAACCGGATAATGTGTAATCGGCCTTACGTTGGAGGCACAAGGTTTTATGCATCCAATATAGGATACGAAAAACCTTGTTCTGAAGAATAATCTTCAGAAACTTTCCTGCTAACTGCACTTGATTGACAAATCACAAACCCAAATGTATTAAATGGATATTTTATGGATATAAAACATTAAAATAAACTCTTTCGCTTGAATGTAATTTTCAATTCCAAGGGGAACTGGCAGATTATTTTCCAGCAACGATTAGATATTTCCACATTTTCCTCGATACTGGAAGCCCATTCAAATAAACTCTTTCACATGGATGTATTTTTAAATTCCTAGAGGAACTGGCAGATTATTTTCAGTAATGATTAGATATTTCCACATTTTTTGGTCACAGTGTTACATGGATAGAAAACATTCAAATAAACTCTTTCACATGAATGTATTTTTAAATTCCCAGAGGAACTGGCCGATTATTTTCTGGATCTTTCTCGATGCTGAATGGCATCCAAACGGAAAGAATTCCGTGCATGTATGTGTGTGTGTAGCGGCTGCTTCGATGGTCACCTTCTCTTCTCCTGAAGGATCGGCTTCTCTGTGCTCCCTCACAGTTTCAAACAAACTGCTTGCGTTTCAGGGCAGATCTCGATCCTTCGCTGTCCAGCACCCTTAGCAACAATGTTGTCTTGTCGATGTCCTCACGAAAAATGAATGCGTCTCACCACCAGAATATCGCTTAAGTATGCTTTTTGAGCGTGATTGAATCGAGAGAAGGCGTGCTTTACGATGGCAGCTCGGAACTTTCGGCGACTGAGCAATAATCGATTGCGGGCGAATACAATATTGGATACGGAAATATCCTACTGATGGGGGAAAAATAATCTTCAGAAGCTATCCTGTTAATTGCGATTGATTGAAAAATCACAAAACCAAATGTATTTGGTCACAGTGTTACATGGATAGAAAACATTAAAATAAACTCTTTCACATGAATGTATTTTTAAATTCCCAGAGGAACTGGCAGATTATTTTCAGTAACGATTAGATATTTCCACATTTTCCTCGATACTGGAAGCCCACCAGTGGTTAATGCTAATTCGATAACCCCCTGTTAATAGCACTTGATTGAAAAATATTTGGTCACAGTGTTACATGGATAGAAAACATTAAAATAAACTCTTTCACATGAATGTATTTTTAAATTCCCAGAGGAACTGGCCGATTATTTTCTGGATCTTTCTCGATGCTGAATGGCATCCAAACGGAAAGAATTCCGTGCGTGTATGTGTGTGTGTAGCGGCTGCTTCGATGGTCACCTTCTCTTCTCCTGAAGGATCGGCTTCTCTGTGCTCCCTAACAGTTTCAAACAAACTGCTTGCGTTTCAGGGCAGATCTCGATCCTTCGCTGTCCAGCACCCTCAGCAACAATGTTGTCTTGTCGATGTCCTCACGAAAAATGAATGCGTCTCACCACCAGAATATCGCTTAAGTATGCTTTTTGTGCGTGATTGAATCGAGAGAAGGCGTGCTTTACGATGGCAATTTGGAAGGCAAACTAGAGGAGAATGAACTCTCTGAGCTCGGAACTTTCGGCGACTGAGCAATAATCGATTGCGGGCGAATACAATATTGGATACGGAAATATCCTACTGATGGGGGAAAAATAATCTTCAGAAGCTATCCTGTTAATTGCGATTGATTGAAAAATCACAAAACCAAATGTATTTGGTCACAGTGTTACATGGATAGAAAACATTAAAATAAACTCTTTCACATGAATGTATTTTTAAATTCCCAGAGGAACTGGCAGATTATTTTCAGTAACGATTAGATATTTCCACATTTTCCTCGATACTGGAAGCCCACCAGTGGTTAATGCTAATTCGATAACCCCCTGTTAATAGCACTTGATTGAAAAATATTTGGTCACAGTGTTACATGGATAGAAAACATTAAAATAAACTCTTTCACATGAATGTAATTTTAAATTCCCAGAGGAACTGGCAGATAATTTTCCGGATCTTTCTCGATGCTGAATGGCATCCAAATGGAAAGAATTCCGCGCGTGTATGTGTGTGTAGCGGCTGCTTCGAGATCTTCCCGGGGAACCGTTTGTGGCATCACTCTCCTCCTGATGGATTCCCTTCTGGCCTAAGGTGCACAAACAGGCTCTAGGTGACACCGTTCATCCGCGCTTTCATGATAAACGAAGTGCTTCACCACAACAGCGACAACATGCTCCAATCGCTGTTCAATTAGAACTGAGTGGATTTCCGAGCGGCGCTCGCTTATATACCGATTGGTGATTTCAATAGCCTGTTTTGGAAACAATTTTAAGACTATTGAAACTAGTTTTTGGATCAAAAAGTAACAACTATAGAACGCGTAGACATTTTATCTTTCGAATGAAGTGTCTATCATACAATTTCGTTCAGTTGTTTAGTAGCTATTAACGCTCAAAATCTCGGTCTCCGGCGTAACGCTTTCGTTTTCGAAACATTGATTTTACACCCCGGTATAGAAATGAAAGACGTAGTCCTACCTCAAAAATTATTTCCATACAGCTACCATGGTGACAACGATCGGGAGGCCGAAATATATTCATAACATTCTACAATTTTGTATCATAGAATTTTATTAACCAATTCTTTCAGCAGATACTTTCAGCTTTAATTAATAGTAATAGTAATAGTTATAGTTATAGTTATAGTTATAGTTATAGTTATAGTTATAGTTATAGTTATAGTTATAGTTATAGTTATAGTTATAGTTATAGTTATAGTTATAGTTATAGTTATAGTTATAGTTATAGTTATAGTTATAGTTATAGTTATAGTTATAGTTATAGTTATAGTTATAGTTATAGTTATAGTTATAGTTATAGTTATAGTTATAGTAATAGTAATAGTAATAGTAATAGTAATAGTAATAGTAATAGTAATAGTTATAGTTATAGTTATAGTTATAGTTATAGTTATAGTTATAGTTATAGTTATAGTTATAGTTATAGTTATAGTTATAGTTATAGTTATAGTTATAGTTATAGTTATAGTTATAGTTATAGTTATAGTTATAGTTATAGTTATAGTTATAGTTATAGTTATAGTTATAGTTATAGTTATAGTTATAGTTATAGTTATAGTTATAGTTATAGTTATAGTTATAGTTATAGTTATAGTTATAGTTATAGTTATAGTTATAGTTATAGTTATAGTTATAGTTATAGTTATAGTAGCCGTGGAGCTGCCGGCCTAGAATAGCACTTCGGGTCTTGGTCCCTGTCCCTGTCGTAGAAGGCGACTAATCGGGTGACAACGCGAGTAAGGGCGCGGTAAAGCCTATGGAGATTGCACGGGGGAAATACCGTGTACAGGAGCAACGTAGGGAGTGCCGAGCACATCAGGGTTGACGCCAGTAAGATCCTGATTACGACATACTGGTACGACACGGAAAACGGACATGTTAAGGATGAGAACTACTTTCGACGCTAAAGGCTGACAATCGTGCTATCCTGTTCCCTGAGTAAGGAAGGGTGACACCTTCCTGAAACGGCGTGTGGGCTAATAGCGCGGTTGCCCCCGTCCCGGTAATAACTTGGCAAGTCTTCGGGTACGTTCGATGCTCGTCTAGGCTCAGGCACTAGGTACTAGGCGTCAGATGTCACATTCCTGACTTGCGCTGATCTGGCTCTGAACACGGTCCCCATGAAGGACCGTGTCAACCCCCTGCATGGCCTCACTGCTTGCATAGATAACCATGGGATCACTGATAGCGACTATGTGCAACGAGCGGAGATAGCGGCCCGGAGTTGGGACCCAACAACAAAAATGAGTTTCCAAACAAATTCAACAGAAATCGAGAGCGAAATCGAAGAGGTAGGCATCTTTGCCAGAAGGGGACAGGTGATGAGATCTCCGCCGCTGAGCCAACCACCAGCACCAAAATCCACAAGCGATAAATACATCGGAGAGCAGCCAAACCTGCAACACGAGAAAACTAAGCTGGGTGAGGCCAAAAGGGCATCTGATGAACTCTACGAGTACATTAAGCCTCGCAGTAACGTTCACGCCGTCATAAGGACCTTGACGATTAAAATCAAATCGGCGCTTGCAGCAGCCGAACGCGAGCAACAATTCTGGAGAGCAAAAGCTGAAAAGGCGGAGAACGCACTGAAAGAGAATGTGCAGAGTAAGCCGATAGAAGCGATCTCGACACCAATGAGTGACAGTACCCCGTTAACCGCGAAAAGGAAAAGACTAACTCCTGAAGAGAAAAGGGCAGCAAAGAAACAGAAAGATGGTAGCGAAGTGGCTAATGATGAAAGCAAACAGAACAACGAAGAGATAAATGAGTGGAAAAAGATCGAAAGAAAGAAAAAAGAAGAGAAGAAGAAAGAAAAATTAAAGCCTAGGCTGGAGAGGCCAAAGCCGGACGCTCTGATTGTGGCTACAGCGGGCGCTGCAACATATGCTGAGATCTTGCGGAAAGTAAAAGAGGATCCGTCCCTGAAAAATCTCGGAGAAAACGTGGCCAAAGTAAGGCGAACTCAAAATGGACAATTGCTGTTCGAATTAAAGAAGGACCCAACGATTAAAAGCTCAACTTATAAAGAGCTTGTCGAGAAATCGTTGGGCGAAACAGCGAAAGTGAAAGCTCTGTCCCAAGAAACAGTGGTAGAATGTAGAAACCTGGATGAGATCACTACAGATACCGAATTGAAAGAAGCCCTGAATGAACAGTTTAAGCTGGGAGAAGTCCCCATATCAATCAGGTTGAGGAAAGCATTTGGAAATACCCAAATAGCAACCTTAAGACTGCCAAGAACCGCAGCCAGCAAGCTGTTGGAGGCTGGTAAGATGAAAGTCGGATGGACGGTGTGCTCCCTGAGAGCTATCCAGCAAGTATCTAGGTGTTTCAAATGCATGGACTTTGGCCACCAAGCAAAGTACTGTAAAGGACCTGACAGATCGGAGCTCTGTATAAGATGCGGCGACAAGGGGCATTTGGCAAAGAATTGTACGAAGCCCCCAAGGTGCTTGCTCTGCACGACTGAGGAAGAGAAGGACCACGCTACAGGGGGACCGAGATGCCCGGTCTTTAAAAGGGCGATGGCAGCAATAACCAAATGGAGGTAACCCAGATAAACCTGAATCACTGCGACACGGCGCAACAATTGCTATGGCAAGCCGCATCAGAAACCAAATGCGATGTAGCGATCATAGCAGAGCCGTATCAAGTACCTCCAGATAACGGAAACTGGGTGACCGACAAAGCTAGAATAGCTGCAGTGAAGACAACGGGAAGATACCCCATCCAGGAAGTGGTATCCAACGCATATGAAGGGTTCGTGATAGCCAAAATAAATGGAATCTTCGTATGTAGCTGCTATGCCCCCCCGAGATGGACGATAGAGCAGTTTGATCAGATGCTCCACAATCTAACCGAAGATCTCGTAGGAAGGAGCCCTATAGTCATCGGCGGAGACTTCAATGCCTGGGCAGTGGAATGGGGTAGCAGATTTACCAACACGAGGGGCTTTAGTCTGCTGGAAGCTCTGGCAAAGCTGAATGTGAGACTGGCCAATGAAGGTTGCACCAGCACCTTCCATAGAGATGGTCGAGAATCAATTATTGATGTCACATTTTGCAGTCCGACACTGGCATCAAACATTAATTGGAGAGTGTGTGATGATTATACTCACAGCGACCACCAAGCAATTCGCTATACCGTCGGCAGCCAGAACTTAGTAAAAAGACGAATAATGAGAACAGAGGGTCGAAGATGGAAGTCGAAGGAATTCGACAAAAATCTCTTCCTGGAAGCACTCCGAGAGGAACGATCAGTCAATAACACGAGCGCCAGTGAATTGACAAGTATAATGGTGAGAGCATGTGACGTCGCCATGCCGAGAAAAAGAACACCGAAAAACGAACGCTGCCCAGTTTATTGGTGGAACGAGGTGATTAACTCCCTTCGCTCGGACTGTCTCCGAGCGAGAAGGAGAATGCAGAGGGCTAGAACTACTAGCGAAAGAATAGAGCGTAGAGAATTATTCAAAACGGCAAAAGCCGCCCTTAAGCACGAAATCAGATCCAGCAAGAGAAACTGCTTCAAAGAGTTATGTCGCGATGCCGATGCGAACCCTTGGGGCACAGCATATAGGGTAGTGATGGCCAAAATCAGAGGCCCATCGATGCCCCGTGAAAGCTGTCCGGATAAGCTGAAGAAAATCGTAGAAGGTCTCTTCCCGAAGCATGATCCGATTACCTGGCCAGCAACGCCATATGGCGATGATGAAGAACGCGTCGAGAGAGTGTCAACAGAGGAGCTGATTACGGCAGCAAGAAAATTAAAAGTCAACAAAACACCTGGCCCCGACGGAATCCCAAATGTGGCGGTTAAAGCCGCAATACAAGCGAACTCTGACATTTTCAGGGCAACGCTGCAAAAGTGCCTGGATGAGGGGTACTTTCCAGACATGTGGAAGAAGCAGAGACTGGTGCTACTGCCAAAACCAGGGAAGCCACCAGGGGATCCATCCTCGTATAGACCGATTTGCCTCCTTGATACCCTTGGGAAACTGTTAGAGAAGATCATCCTCAACAGGCTGTCGAGATGCACAGAAAGTGAACACGGACTCTCGAGGATGCAGTTCGGATTTCGGAAAAATAAATCTACGGTGGATGCCATCTTGTCAGTTGTCGAAGCAGCTGAAAAAGTGTTGAAGCAGAAAAAACGTGGAAATCGATTTTGCGCAGTAATTACGGTCGACGTAAAAAATGCGTTCAACAGTGCCAGCTGGGAAGCTATCGCCGAAGCGTTGCACAGACTGACGGTACCAAACTATGTTTGTAAGATCCTGAAAAGCTATTTCGAGAACCGAGTTTTGATTTATGACACAGACATGGGACAGGAGTCATTTAACATAACAGCGGGTGTCCCACAGGGTTCCATCTTGGGTCCAACACTATGGAATGGAATGTACGATGAAGTGCTGAGGTTGAAGCTTCCGCAGGGTGTAGTGATTACCGGCTTCGCCGACGATATATCCTTGACGGTAACAGGCAAGTCCCGAGAGGAGGTAGAAATGTTGGCTACTGAGGCAATACAAACTGTTGAAGATTGGATGAACGATGCTAAACTGAGGATCGCACACCACAAAACAGAAATGGTGATAATCAGCAACCACAGAGCAGTACAGCAGGCAGAAATAACAGTTGGGGCGCATACTATCGTCTCCAAACGCGAACTTAAATACCTGGGTGTTATAATAGACGACCGACTCAATTTTAAGAGCCACGTGAAATACGCGTGTGAAAAAGCGGCTAAAGTTTCCACGGCGTTTGCTAGGATAATGCCCAATAATGCAGGGCCAAGCAGTAGTAAGAGGCGCCTTCTGGCCAGTGTAGCCACTTCGATATTGCGATACGGTGGTCCGGCTTGGACAGCAGCGCTTAAATTACAACAAAACCGTAGACTGTTGAACAGAACTTACCGGATGACGGCGATGAGAGTAGCCAGTGCCTATAAAACGATATCTGCGGAGGCGGTATGTGTCATAGCCGGATTGGTTCCTATCGAAATCACTCTGAGCGAAGATAGTGTGTGCTACAATCTGAGAACGACAAGCACACAGAGCAATAGAGCAGCTCGAGTAACAGCAAGAGCCGACTCCATGAGGAAGTGGCAGCAGGAGTGGAACAGCACCCCTAACGGTAGATGGACCCACAGACTGATCCCAAATATAATCAATTGGGTACAAAGAAAGCACGGTGAAGTCAATTTCCACTTGACGCAATTCTTATCCGGACATGGTTGCTTTAGACGGTACTTGCACAGATTCGGCCATGCAAGTTCACCGTTTTGCCCTGAGTGTGATGGAATAGAGGAAACGCCGGAGCACGTGGTTTTCTACTGTCCTCGCTTTGTCCAAGAAAGAGAACAAATGTACCGGGAGATCAGCCCAGATGTGAACGCTGGAAACGTTGTTCAACGAATGTGCGAAAAAGAGAGCACGTGGAATGCGGTTAATTCTGCTATTACCAAAATACTCACGATGCTCCAACGAAGATGGAGAGAAGAACAAAGAAGTAGCAATTCATAGAGATGAGTGCATGAGCACAGCCTCCTCCCGAAGTAATACCAAACGGTGGTTCCGGGGGGGGAAAGGCAAGGCGCATAGGAGGTGGTTTTAGTGAGTAAGAATCTCACACTACCCAGTCAACATGGCGACTGGGTGTCTATGAAGATCTCCACCTTCTTCACCAAAAAAAAAAAAAAAAAAAAAAAAAGTTATAGTTATAGTTATAGTTATAGTTATAGTTATAGTTATAGTGGTTCTCAAATGGGGATCAACATAGGGTAGGAGCCTGCCTGTTGGTCTCAAATGTTCCTATCTCACGCCTCCACGAAGATCATATGACGACATATAGTTATAGTTATAGTTATAGTTATAGTTATAGTTATAGAGTTATAGTTATAGTTATAGTTATAGTTATAGTTATAGTTATAGTTATAGTGGTTCTCAAATGGGGATCAACATAGGGTAGGAGCCTGCCTGTTGGTCTCAAATGTTCCTATCTCACGCCTCCACGAAGATCATATGACGACATTTTTAGATCGGGCGTGAACTGGAAACACACACCTGGTCTTGGCTCCGAGAACGGGTGTCGAAAGTGGCTAAGTGAGGGGGTGCGAGCGAGTCAGAGCGCTATATCTCTCCCGGGGAAGGCCTCCCGGGTCATGGAGGCCTTGCCAACCCGCTGTCTCCCGGGCAAAGGAGATACACCCAATAAAATGGAGCTACGATCACGAAGAATAATTAGAATGCGATCACCCGAGGAGGGTCCCCGAACTGGAGCTGGTCCTGGAACGGGCGTAAGAGCGAGCGGCCAGCGGCTGGAGGGCGATGTGCAAGAGCGGGCCACCAGCCGGGTTCAACCCGAAGAGCTACCGCCACACGGAAACAGCAGCCATCGACATCACCCAAGAAACGCTGCGCCTACGAGACGTGTTGCGACTGCCAGACGACAGTCGTCCACACTTGTGGGTACCACTAGGCGCCGGATCATGTGGACACACGAAATGAATGAATTCGTGATCCGCGCCTATTACATCTGCACTGCTTTGGAGACGGACATGAGCGGTCGCCCTCGAATACTAACAATGTTCGAGGAAGCGTATCCAGAGTTCGTCGGGAGGCTTGATCAGAACGCGATGAACGCGAGGCGTAGAGCGATAGTACGCAACAACATGCTCTCCCAAACGCAAATCGACGAGATCAAGCAGCAGGTGCAGAGAGAAATAAGCTCCAGGAACAACAGAGCAAGCGATGTGTTATAGTTATAGTTATAGTTATAGTTATAGTTATAGTTATAGTTATAGTTATAGTTATAGTTATAGTTATAGTTATAGTTATAGTTATAGTTATAGTTATAGTTATAGTTATAGTTATAGTTATAGTTATAGTTATAGTTATAGTTATAGTTATAGTTATAGTTATAGTTATAGTTATAGTTATAGTTATAGTTATAGTTATAGTTATAGTTATAGTTATAGTTATAGAGGGTCAAAGAACTCGACACCTTCGTGCAGGACAAACCCAACGTGCATAAGGAGATCAAGACCAGGATGTCGGGTATTAGATCTCTCTTGGGACGAGCTTTAAAGGAGCACGATGGACTCGTCGAAAGGACGAAAACCGCCGAGAAGGCACTCGCAGAAGCGTTGCAAAGAGCTGCAGCTGGACAGGTGACGCCAAAGATTCGTCGAAACCGTTCGGAAAAAAGAAAAAAGGATTCACCAGCAGAAGAAGAAATGCTCAAAAAACGCAAGGACGATCACGACAACGATGATCAAGACGATAGTGCCGCCCAGGGCGACAGCGAAGAGCTGGGTGACAGCGATGACCAGATCAGCACCGATAGCAAGAGAAACGACTGGAGCACGGTTACGAAAAGAAACAAGAAAAAACAAAGGAACGAAGAAAAAGAGAGGGAGAGAAAAGTGAAATTAGTGGAAAAAAATAAGAAAGAGAATGAAAAGTGGCAGGGGCCAAAAGACAAGAAGCCTAATCCTCGGCGGGCGAGAGACAAAGGCGATGCACTCATCGTCGAAGCGAAGGGCAACGTATCATACGCTGATCTCTTTAAAAAAATGCGAGAGGACCCTGGCCTCAAGAAACTGGAGGAGAGCGTGGTGAAGTCCAGGCGCACCCAGAACGGCGAAATGCTGTTCGAGCTGAAGAGAGACCCAGAAATCAGGAGCTCAGCATTCAAGGATCTTGTAGAAAGGGTTCTCGGCGATGGAGCGAACGTAAGGGCCTTATCCTCCGAGGCATCGATAGAATGCAGGAACCTCAGTCTGTTCACCACCGAGATAGACCTACGTCAGAAGTTGGAGGAGGAAAACATCCTGGGCAAAGTTCCGATGAAAATCCGACTACGAAAGGCGTATCGCGGGACGCAGACCGCAACGATTCGTCTCTCAACGGACGCAGCGAACAAGTTACTGAAGTTAGAGAGTATAAACGTCTGCTGGGCTGTGGGTCGTTTTAGAATCATTCCGCCTGTTCCCAAGCCACTGGAGCGATGTTTCAAGTGTTTAAACTTCGGCCACCTGGCGAAAGGCTGCTTGGGGCCAGATAGATCCAAACTGTGCAGGAAATGCGGAATAGAGGGACACTTTGCCAGCGACTGCAAGGGAAAACCAAGGTGTATGCTCTGCGAAAAAGAGGACAGTAATGACCATATGACGGGAGGCTTTAATTGCCCTGTGTACAAACAGGCGAGGGCAAGCCAACAGTGATGGAGATAACCCAAATTAATCTCAACCATTGTGACATCGCACAGCAACTGTTGTGGCAGTCAACGACAGAAACAAAATGTGATGTCACAATTATCGCGGAGCCGTATCGCGTTCCCCCCGGTAACGGTAATTGGGTGACGGATAAAGTAGGAATGGCCGCCATCCAGGTCATGGGCCGATATCCCATTCAGGAGGTAGTTTCGAGGTCTCGCGAGGGTTTCGTGATCACAAAGATCAACGGAATTTTTATCTGCAGTTGCTACGCACCTCCCAGATGGACGATGGACCAGTTCCACTATATGCTGGATGTCCTCACCGAGGAGCTCGCCGAACGAAAACCAGTCGTTATAGGAGGGGATTTCAATGTTTGGGCAGTAGAGTGGGGAAGCAGATGCACCAACGCGAGAGGGACTAGTTTACTAGAAGCTCTAGCCAAGTTGGATGTTACCCTGTGCAACGAGGGCACCACTAGTACCTTCCGCCGAGAGGGTCGAGAGTCCATCATCGACTTGACTTTCTGCAGTCCTTCGTTAATGACGAAAATGAGGTGGAGGGTATGTGAAGGATACACCCACAGTGATCATCAAGCCATCCGTTATACCATTGGCCAACGAAACTCCGTGGCAGTACGGATAAGTAAGACATGCCCGCGCAGGTGGAAGACAAAAACCTTTGACAAGGACCTTTTCATCGAAGCACTACGCGTGGAAAGCGACGTCTTGAACATGAACGCGGATGAACTGACGAAAACGCTAGCAACAGCATGTGATATAACAATGCCAAGAAAAAGGGAACCCAGGTATAAGCGACCTCCAGCCTATTGGTGGAGCGAGGCACTTGGCGTGCTTCGGGCCAACTGCCTTAGCGCCAGAAGACGTTTCCAACGGTCAAGCATAGACACCAGAGAAGAGCGGAGAGTGGAATTCAGAGAGGCTAGATCCACTCTTAAACGGGCGATTAAGCGGAGCAAATCTAACGACTGCGCTCCACACGATGAAAGTCCCAGACTACCTGTGTAGAATACTGAGAAGCTACTTCGAGAACCGTGTGCTGGTGTACGAGACAAACACGGGCCAGGCGCAGATTAAAACTACGGCGGGAGTTCCGCAGGGCTCTATCCTGGGCCCATCGCTCTGGAACAGTATGTACGATGGTGTACTAAAACTGAATCTGCCCAGAGGTGTGGAGATCATTGGCTTCGCGGATGACATCGTTATTCTCGCGACAGGGGAATCTTTGGAACGGGTCGAAATGCTCGCGACCGAGTCGATAGACATGATCGGAAGGTGGATGCAAAGTGTGAAACTACAGATAGCCCACCACAAGACGGAAATGCTGATTGTCAGCAACCGCAGGGCGGTGCAACGTGCAGAAATCACAATTGGAGAGCACTCGATAACCTCGAAGCGAGACCTAAAATACCTGGGATCGACGATCGACTGAACTTCAACAGTCACGTCGACTACGCTTGTAAAAAAGCAACGAAGGCAATCAATGCACTGACACGAATCATGCCCAACAACTTTGGCCCAAGCAGCAGCAAGAGGCACCTCTTGGCTAGTGTCTCCTCATCGACACTACGTTACGGTGGTCCAGCCTGGATCGCGGCGTTAGAAACTCAGCGGAACACGAAGAGGCTGAATAGTACGTACCGGCTCATGGCGATGCGAGTCGCGAGTGCGTACAGAACCGTGTCAACAGAAGCGGTCTACGTCATAGCCAGGTTGGTCCCCATAGACATCATCTTGGCGGAGGACAGCGAGTGCTATAGGAGGAGGGGAACCAGAGGAATCCGGAAGCTAATGAGGGCGGAGTCGATGGCTAGGTGGCAGCAAGAGTGGAGTGCCGCGCAAAACGGCAGGTGGACGCACAGGCTCATACCGACACTAATGGGCACGGAGAGGTAAATTTCCATCTAACGCAGTTTTTGTCTGGTCATGGCTGCTTCAGGCAGTATCTGCACCGGTTCGGACACGCAAGATCGCCTCTTTGTCCGGAGTGTGGAAAAGTGGAGGAAACACCGGAACACATCGTATTCGAATGTCCCAGATTCACCACAGTGCGTGAGGGGCTGCCAACCCTTCATGCTGGGAACATCGTGGAGGAAATGTGTCGTGACGAGGGCACCTGGAACGCAGTAAACAGTGCAATCGTACATATCATGTCAGAGCTACAGCGGAAGTGGAGGACCGACCAGCATGCGGATAACGCCTGACCATAAGAGATGAATAATCGAGACGGCTGTAGTACCGGATAGTCCCCCCCCGAGAGCCGCCGTGACGGAGTGCGCGTCATGTTGGAGGGCACTACCTAATCGGCGCTCCGCTGGGAAGAGAAATCCTGCGAGGGTGACTGTGACGGGGCGCGCGTCAAGTTGGAGGGCGCTTCCTGATCGGTGCACGTCTCGACAGGTAACCGGATACTGCCACGGAGAAGAGCAAAAATGCCTGCCTGGCAACGCCTGATCGTGGCCTGGATGGAGAAACACTGCGAACGTTTCAAGGAGCGAGCATCAAGGATGAAACCATGATCAAAATGGTGCATACCCCACAAGAGTAGCTGTGACGGAGTGCGCGTCATGTTGGAGGGCACTACCTAATCGGCGCTCCGCTGGGAGAGAAATCCTGCGAGGGTGACTGTGACGGGGCGCGCGTCAAGTTGGAGGGCGCTTCCTAATCGGTGCACGTCTCGACAGGTAACCGGATACTGCCGCGGAGAACAGCAAAAATGCCTGCCTGGCAACGCCTGATCGTGGCCTGGATGGAGAAACACCGCGAAGGATGAAGCCGTGATCAAAATGGTGTATACCCCACGAGAGTAGCTGTGACGGAGTGCGCGTCATGTAGGAGGGCACTACCTAATCGGCACTCCGCTGGGAAGAGAAATCCGGCGAGGGTGATTGTGACGGGGCGCGCGTCAAGTTGGAGGGCGCTTCCTAATCGGTGCACGTCTGGACAGGTGAGAAATCCCGCGAGGGTGACTGTGACGGGTTGCGCGTCAAGTTGGAGGGCAATTCCTAATCGGTACACGTCTCGACGGGTAAATGGATGCCTGCGAAGAGGACATAAGCGCAGTGGAATGAAAAGCGAATAGAGAGAAAAAATGTTGAGAAAAAGGGAAGGACAACGCTAGTCAGCGTTGAAAACTCGAAGAGTGCATGAGCACAGCCGCCCCCTGAAGTAGTCGCCTAGATGTGGTCCCAGGGGGAATAAGGCAACGAGTAGAGGGCTTGGATTTTGTGGGTGCGATCCCCACTCGACGTCTGGGTTAACCCTTCCCAGATAAGGCTGGTAGAGCGTTCCTCACCTCTATAAAAAAAAAAAAAAAATAAAAATATTTTTTTTTATTGGGGTAAAAATTTTTTTTTTCTTTATAATGAATGATTTTTAGTATAAAATTAATAGAAGAGTTTACTTCTTTCTTATGTTTTCAAAACATATGCTGTAAAAGCTTATTAATTAATTTAAAAGGTTATCTCAGTATTTTGATAAAAGGGGATTAATAATAAAATATAAAAAATATAAAACTGTTAAAATTTGTCCTGTTATAATATAAGGGATTTCTACGGGTCGTGCTCCAATTCAAGTTAATAGGCATGTAATAGATGTTATTCTTCAAAATAGAATTTGGTTAAGAGGATAAAATTGAAGTCCTTGAAATTTACTTATATGAGTAAAAGGTAAAATTATTAAAATGGCAATTGATATAACTAAAGCAATTACTCCTCCTAATTTATTAAGAATTGATCGTAAAATTGCATAAGCAAATAAAAATATCATTCAGGTTGAATATGAACAGGGGTTACTAATGGATTAGCTGGAATAAAATTTTCTGGGTCTATTAATAAATAATTAAATTTTCAAATAAAAGTGATTAAAATTCAAATAAAGATAATAAATCCTGCTATATCTTTATAAATAAAATATGGGTGAAATGGAATTTCATCAATATTTCTATTTAATCCTAATAAAAGGTGAATTATTGTTAAAGCTAAAATAATAAAAGGTAAAATAAAATGAAAAGTAAAAAATCGAGTTAAAGTTGCGTTATCAATTGCGAATCCTCCTCAAATTCATTGAACTAAATCATTTCCTAAATAAGGAATAGCTGATAAAAGATTTGTAATAACAGTTGCTCCTCAAAAAGATATTTGTCCTCAAGGTAAAACATATCCTAAAAATCCAGTTGCTATTGTTATAAATAATATAATTACTCCTACTATTCATGTAGGAATATAAAGAAATGAATTATAATAAATACCTCGTCCTACATGAGTAAATAAACATGCAAAAAAAATGAAGCTCCGTTTGCGTGACAAATTCGGAGTAGTCATCCATTATTAACATCTCGATAAATATGATTTACACTATTAAAAGCAGTTTCAATATCTGCTGTATAATGTATAGCTAAAAAAAGACCTGTTAAAACTTGAATTATTAAACAAAGCCCTAAAAGAGATCCGAAATTTCATCAAATTGAAATATTAGAGGGGGCAGGTAAATCAATTAGTGCATTATTTATAATTTTAAATAAAGGGTGGGTATTTCGAATTGGTTTATTCATTAATTTCATAAATAATTTTGTTAATTAAGTTAATGGACGTAAAGGTCCATAATTTTTTATAGAGATTTTTACTGTAACTAATAATGTTAAAAATAAATAATTAATTAAAAGTAAAGTAATTAAATTTGTAGGAAAACTATATATTTTATTTAAAGATAAAATATTTTCTATATATAAAGATTTAAAATTTGATAATAAATTTATTTCGTAATTATTAATAAATGTTTCAATTATTATTTTATCTATAAAAAAAAATTATTAAAAAGATAATTAGTATAAAATATAGAATAATTGATAATTTTATTGAAAAAGAAAATATTTCATTTGATGAAAGAGAGGTTACATAAATAAATAGAACTAATATTCCTCCTATAAAAATTAAAAATAAAATATAAGCATATCAAAATGTTTGGATATAAATTCCTGAAATTATACAAATTAAAAATGTTTGAATTAAAAGAATTAATCCTATAGTTAAAGGGTGATTAATTTGTGTGAAAATTAATCTAATTATAAGAGATGAGAAAATAAAAGTTATAAAAATATCAAGAAATAGTTTATAAAAAATATTAATTTTGGGAATTAATGAAAAAGAATTTTCTTTTTTCTTGATGTTTTAAAAAAAAATTTTATTTTTAGTTTACAAGACTAAGGTTTTGATTAAACTATTAAAACTAAATTAATGGTAAATTTATTTTTATTATTTATTATAGTAATATTTATAATTGGATGTTTAGTATTTATTTCTAGACGAAAGCATTTATTATGTATGTTATTGGCATTAGAATTTATGGTTTTAATATTATTTATAATATTTTTTTTTTTAATTATATAGAAAATGAAAAGTATTTTAGAATATTTTTTTTAACTTTTTGTGTTTGTGAGGGGGTATTAGGGTTATCTATTTTAGTTTCTATAGTTCGAACTCATGGGAATGATTATTTTCAAAGATTTTCAATTTTACAATGTTAAAATTTATTTTTTTTATTATTTGTTTATTATTATTATATAAAAAAAATTATTGAATGGTTCAATGTTTATTATTTTTAGGGAGATTTATATTTATATTAAAAATTGTAATAATAAATTATTTTTGTGATATTTCTTATTATTTTGGATTAGATTTAATTTCTTATGGTTTAATTATATTGAGATTTTGGATTTGTGCCTTAATATTAATAGCTAGAGAAATAATTTATCGTGTTTTTAATTATAGAAAATTATTTATTTTTATAATTTTATTGTTATTATTGATATTAGTATTTACTTTTAGTTCATTAAGAATATTTATATTTTATTTATTTTTTGAGAGAAGATTAATTCCTACATTATTTTTGATTTTAGGATGAGGTTATCAGCCAGAGCGTTTACAAGCAGGAATTTATTTATTATTTTATACTTTATTAGCTTCTTTACCTTTATTAATTGGAATTTTTTTTGTTAAAAATGATTTAAATACTATAAATTTGATTATATTAAATTATTTAAAATATTATAATTTAAAATTTTTATATTTATGTATAATTTTTGCTTTTTTAGTAAAAATACCAATATTTTTAGTTCATTTATGATTACCAAAAGCTCATGTTGAAGCTCCTATTTCTGGTTCTATAATTTTAGCTGGTGTTTTACTAAAATTAGGAGGTTATGGATTATTACGTGTTTTTTCATTTTTACAAATTTTAGGTATAAAATTTAATTATTGATGAATTAGAATTAGTTTAATAGGGGGTGTGTTAGTAAGATTAATTTGTTTACGTCAAATGGATTTAAAGGCATTAATTGCTTATTCTTCTGTAGCTCATATAGGGATTGTTTTAAGAGGTTTAATAACTATAACTTATTGAGGATTAAGAGGATCATATACTTTAATAATTGCTCATGGTTTATGTTCTTCTGGATTATTTTGTTTAGCAAATATTTCTTATGAACGAATAAATAGACGAAGTTTATTAATTAATAAGGGGATATTAAATTTTATACCTAGAATAGTTTTATGATGATTTTTATTATGTGCTGGGAATATGGCGGCTCCTCCAACATTAAATTTATTAGGGGAAATTAGTTTAATAAATAGAATTGTAAGATGATCTTGATTAACTATAATTGGTTTAAGATTATTATCTTTTTTTAGAGCGGCCTATACTCTTTATTTATTTTCATATAGTCAACATGGTAAAATTTATTCTGGGGTTAATTTTTTTTCTTTTGGGACAAGTCGAGAGTATTTATTATTAATATTACATTGATTACCTTTAAATTTTTTAATTTTAAAAAGTGATATTTGTATATTATGAATTTAATTTAAATAGTTTAAAAAAAATATTGATTTGTGGTGTCAATGATATGAATTTTCATTTTAAATCGTGAATTCTTTAATTAATTATTGTAAGGTTAGATTTTATTTTTTAATTTTTATTAGATTTAATTTTTTTATATTTAGTTTAAATTTTTTATTGAATGATTTAATTTATTTTATTGAATGAGAAATTATTTCTTTATATTCGACTTCAATTGTTATGACTTTTTTATTGGATTGAATAAGATTGATATTTATATCTTTTGTATTATTAATTTCTTCTTTAGTAATTTTATATAGAGATGATTATATATCTAGAGATTTTAATAAAAATCGATTTATTTTATTAGTTTTAATATTTGTTATATCAATGATAATATTAATTATTAGTCCTAATTTAATTAGAATTTTATTAGGATGAGATGGGTTAGGATTAGTTTCTTATTGTTTAGTAATTTATTTTCAAAATGTAAAATCTTATAATGCTGGGATGTTAACAGCTTTATCAAATCGAATTGGTGATGTAGCTTTATTATTAGCTATTGCTTGGATATTAAATTATGGAAGTTGAAATTATATTTTTTATTTAGAAATTAATAAGGAAAATTTTGAAATATTTATAATTGGAGGGTTGGTGATATTAGCAGCTATAACTAAAAGAGCTCAAATTCCTTTTTCTTCTTGATTACCTGCTGCTATAGCAGCTCCTACTCCTGTTTCTGCTTTAGTTCATTCTTCAACTTTAGTAACTGCAGGGGTTTATTTATTGATTCGTTTTAATATTTTATTAGTAGATTCATTATTTGGTCAAATTTTATTATTAATTTCAGGATTAACGATATTTATAGCTGGATTAGGGGCTAATTTTGAGTATGATTTAAAAAAAAATATTGCTTTATCTACTTTAAGACAATTAGGATTAATAATAAGAATTTTATCTATTGGAGAATTTAAATTAGCATTTTTTCATCTTTTAACTCATGCTTTATTTAAGGCATTATTATTTATATGTGCAGGAGTAATTATTCATAATATAAAAAATATACAAGATATTCGCTATATAGGAGGGTTGTTTATAAGAATACCTTTAGTTTGTAGATGTTTTAATATTGCTAATTTAGCTTTGTGTGGAATGCCTTTTTTGGCTGGATTTTATTCAAAGGATTTAATCTTAGAAGTTGTTATACTTTCTTATATAAATTTTTTTTCTTTTTTTCTTTTTTTTCAACTGGGTTAACGGTTTGTTATTCTTTTCGATTAGTTTATTATTCTATAACAGGGGATTTTAAAAATATAGTTTTAAATATATTAAATGATAAGAGATGAATTATAAATTTTAGAATTTTTTTTTTAATAATTATAGCTATTATTGGAGGAAGTTTTCTTAGATGATTAATATTTTTTAATCCAGAGATAATTAATCTACCTAAAATGATAAAATTTTTAACATTAATGGTTTGTGTTTTAGGGGGTTTGATAGGTTATTTATTAAATTATGAAAATTTATTTAGTAATAATAAATCTTTTATATTTTATAAATTTAGAAGATTTATTGGGATAATATGATTTATGCCATATATTTCGACTTTAATTATTATTAAATTGCCATTAAAAATAGGATTATTTTCATATAAAAGATTTGATCAAGGTTGAAGAGAATATTTTGGTGGACATATATTATATTATCAAATAAAAAAGTATTCTTTATATATTCAAGAGTTTCAAAATAATAATTTGAAAATTTATTTAATAAGATATTTTATTTGAATTGTAATTTTATTATTAATAATATTTTTAAATTAATTTAAATAGCTTATATTTAGAGTGTAACATTGAAGTTGTTAAGGAAATTATTTTAATTTTTAAATATTGAAAATATTTATAAATAAAGTTTATTAATTTTACATTGAAAATGTAATGTTTTTTTTAAACTATATAAATAAATATTAATAGAAATATGGTGATCAAGAAAAAGCTGCTAACTTTTATCTTTAATGGTTTAATTCCATTTATATTTCTTAATTGGAATTTAAAATTCATTAATATTATTAACAGTAATATACCTCTTTTTGGTTTCAATTAATTTAAGATAAATTGATTGAATCAATATTTTTTAAGTGCAAGTTAAATGTTATAATTAACTATTATCCTATTTATTTATTTTTTAAAAATATGGGTGTAATTCACCTAAGATTAGGCCGAAACTAATTGCAATATATCGCTTCATATTTGGTTGAGATTTAATTATTTCATTCTAATGCTCCTTGGTTTCATTCGTGGTATAATCCAATTAATAGAATAAAAATAAAGAAAAGGCTAGTAATTGTTCAATTTATTAAATTTGATGATTTAAAAATTAAGATTATCGGGAGAAGAAGAGCAATTTCTACATCAAAAATTAAGAAAATAATTGCAATTAAGAAAAATCGAAGAGAGAAGGGTAAACGAGAATAATTTATAGGGTCAAATCCACATTCAAAAGGGGAAGATTTTTCACGATCAGTAATGGTTTTTTTAGATAAAAAGGTTGCTATTATTATTATAATAATAGAAATAGTTAAAATAATTAGACTTATAATAGTAAGTGTTAAAATTATTTATACTAAAATTATTTAGTCCTAATGATTGGAAGTCATTTATACATACATATACTTTATAAATTAACCTCCTCATCAGTAAATTGAAATATATAAAAATAATCAAACTACATCTACAAAGTGTCAATATCATGCTGCTGCTTCAAATCCAAAATGGTGATTTTTTGAAAAATGATGATTAATATGACGTAAAAAACAAATTAATAAAAAAGAAGTTCCAATTAAAACATGAAGTCCGTGGAATCCTGTTGATATGAAAGATGTTGAGCCATAAACATTATCTGCAATAGTAAATGGGGCTTCTATATATTCATATCCTTGTAAAATTGAGAAATAAATTCCTAAAAGTCCTGTAAAGAATAATCTTTGAATTGTTTGAGTATGATTATTTTCTATTAATCTATGATGAGCTCAAGTTACAGTAATTCCTGATGCTAATAGAATAGCTGTATTTAATAAAGGAATTTGAAAAGGATTAAATGGATGGATTCCGATAGGAGGTCATATTATTCCTAGTTCAATTGTAGGAGATAATCTTCTATGAAAAAATGCTCAAAAAAATGAAACAAAAAAGAAAATTTCAGAGATAATAAAAAGAATTATTCCTCATCGAAGACCTAAGGTTACATTGAAAGTATGAAGTCCTTGGAAAGTACTTTCTCGAGAAATATCTCGTCATCATTGATATATAATTAATAGGGTAATAATATTTCCTAAAATAAATAAATTATTATTATATTGATGGAATCATTGAACTAATCCTGTAGTTATTGTTATTGCTCTAATTGCTCCTAATAAAGGTCATGGACTATAGTCTACTAAATGAAAGGGATGATTTATTTTTGTTGACATTAATTTACTTCTCTAGAATATAAAGTACTTAAAACTGAAAATACATAAGATTGAATAATAGCGACTGCTGATTCAAGTAATAATAAAGCAATTTGAACAATTAAAATAATTCCTATAATAATGTAAGATGTAGATATAGGTCCAGTATTTCCTGAAAGGGTTAAAAGTAAATGACCAGCAATTATATTTGCGGTTAATCGAATGGCTAAAGTTCCTGGACGAATTACATTTCTAATTGTTTCAATACATACTATAAAAGGTATTAGGATTGCGGGGGTTCCTTGAGGAACTAAATGAGCAAATATATGTTGTGTGTGAGTTGTTCATCCATAAATTATAATTCTTAATCATAAAGGAAAAGCTAAGGTTAAAGTTAATGTCAAATGACTAGTTCTTGTAAAGATATAAGGAAAAAGTCCTAAAAAATTATTAAATATAATTAAAGAAAATAAAGAAATAAATATTAAAGTTCTTTTATTATTATTAGTTGGACCTAAAAGAGTTTTAAATTCTTTATGTAAAGTTAATAAAATATTATTTCAAATAATTTGGAATCGATTAGGGATTAATCAATAAGAAGATGGAATAATTAATAAACCTAAAAAAGTTCTTATTCAATTTAAGGATATATTAAAAATTGTTGTTGAAGGGTCAAATACTGAAAATAGATTAGTTATCATTTTCAATTTAATTTAGATTGTTTAATATTTAATAGTTGGGGGGTTGAATTTAAAGAATAAAAAAAGCAATAATAATTTTTAATATTAAAAATTATTAAAGTAAATGAAAAAATAAAGAATAAAGTTAACCATCTTAATGGAGATATTTGAGGAATTAAAAAATATTAAATTATTAATATTTTTAGTTTGACAAACTAAGGTTTTGATTAAACTAATTTTTTTGAGAGAAATGTTAATATCATTAGAAGTAATTGCTAATTTACTATAATATGATTTAAGAGATCATTACTTGCTTTCAGTCATCTAATGAATTGATTTGAGATGAAATTCATTTAATAAAGAAATTTATTGGGATTCTTTCAATAACAATTGGTATAAAGCTATGGTTTGCTCCACAAATTTCTGAACATTGTCCAAAAAATAATCCAGGTTGATTAATTAAGAAATTAGTTTGATTTAATCGTCCTGGAGTTGCGTCAATTTTTACACCTAGGGCTGGGATTGTTCATGAATGAAGAACATCTGTAGCTGTTACTAAAATTCGAATTTGATTATTAAAAGGTAAAATAATTCGATTATCTACATCTAATAGGCGGAATCCATCTATATTAAGTTCATTGGTAGGAGTTATATAAGAATCAAATTCTAAATTAGTAAAATTTGAATATTCATATCTTCAATATCATTGATGTCCAATAGTTTTTAGAGTAATTAAAGGATTATTAATTTCATCTATTAAATATAAAAGACGAAGAGAGGGAAAGGCAATAAATATAAGAATAATTGCAGGTAAAATTGTTCAAATAATTTCAATTGTTTGACCATGAAGAAGATATCGATTGGTAAATTTATTAAAAAATAATATAATTATAATATAAGCAATTAATGTTGTAATTATAATTAAAATTAAAATAGTATGATCATGAAAAAAGTTTAATTGTTCTATTAAAGGAGAAATTCTATTTTGTAATCCTAAATTAGATCATGTTGCCATTTTCTAATAAAAGAAAAAATCTTTATATATGAAGCTTAAATTCATTGCACTATTCTGCCATATTAGAAATTTGATGATAAAATAGGAAGTTCTGAATATGTGTGTTCTATAGGAGGTATAGAATGATATCATTCAATTGAAGAAGAAAGTTGTATGGGGAATGAAGGAGTTCGTTTAGTAATTATACTTTCTCAAATAATAAATAGGAAAAATAAAATAGCAATTAATGAGATAGAACTACCTAAAGAAGAAATAATATTTCATGTTAAATAACTATCTGGAAAATCTGAATAACGACGGGGTATACCTGCTAATCCTAAAAAATGTTGAGGAAAAAATGTTAAATTTACTCCAATAAATATAATTATAAATTGAATTTTTAATCATAAGGGGTTTATAATTAATCCTGTTAATGAAGGGTATCAATGAATAAATCCTGCTATAATTGCAAATACTGCTCCTATAGAGAGAACATAATGAAAATGAGCTACTACATAATAAGTATCATGAAGAATAATATCAATTGAAGAATTTGCTAAAATTACACCTGTTAATCCTCCTACAGTAAATAAAAAAACAAATCCTAATGATCATAATAATGTAGGATTATAATTTAATTGAGTACCATGAAGAGTGGCTAATCAACTAAAAATTTTAATTCCTGTAGGAACTGCAATAATTATAGTAGCTGAAGTAAAGTAAGCTCGAGTATCAACATCTATACCAACTGTAAATATATGATGAGCTCATACAATAAATCCTAAAAGTCCAATAGCTAATATAGCATAAATTATTCCTAAAGTCCCAAATGTTTCCTTTTTACCTCTTTCTTGAGTAATAATATGAGAAATTATTCCAAATCCTGGAAGAATTAAAATATATACTTCTGGATGTCCAAAAAATCAAAATAAGTGTTGATAAAGAATTGGATCACCTCCTCCAATTGGGTCGAAAAATGAAGTATTTAAATTACGATCTGTAAGAAGTACAGTAATAGCTCCTGCTAATACTGGTAAAGATAAAAGAAGAAGAATTGCTGTAATAATTACTGATCATACAAATAAGGGTATTCGATCTAAAGAAATTCCTTCAGGTCGTATGTTAATAATAGTGGTAATAAAATTAATAGCTCCTAAAATTGAAGAAATTCCTGCTAAATGAAGAGAAAAAATTGTTAAATCAACTGATGATCCATTATGAGCAATATTAGATGAAAGAGGGGGATAAACTGTTCAACCAGTTCCTGATCCATTTTCAACTATTCTGCTTGAGAGTAATAAGGTAATAGATGGAGGAAGAAGTCAAAATCTTATATTATTTATTCGTGGGAATGCTATATCAGGAGCTCCTAGTATTAAAGGTACTAATCAATTACCAAATCCTCCAATTATAATAGGTATTACTATGAAAAAAAATATTACAAATGCATGGGCGGTTACAATTACATTATAAATTTGATCATTACCAATAAATATTCCTGGTTGTCTTAGTTCTAAACGAATTAAAATTCTTATTGATGTTCCAATTATCCCTGCTCATGCTCCAAAAATAAAATATAAAGTTCCAATATCTTTATGATTTGTAGAAAATAGCCATTGTCGCGATTGAATGGCTGAAATTTAGGCAATAAATTGTAAATTTATTTATAAGAATATTTTCTTTTTAATCAAACTTTATAGTCAATAATGATATTAGATTGCAATTCTGAAGGAATAAGGAATAATTATTAAAGTTTAAGAATTAAAAGATTTTACAAGTATTTTTAGCTTTGAAAACTAATAGTTTTATTAACTTAAACTCTTTATAAGATTAAATAAAATGAGAAAATTATTATTAATCCTATAATAGAGGTAAAATTTATAAATAAAATTAGAAGAGAATTGTTATTAAAATTTTTTATAATTCATGAATTTTTATAGAAATTTAATATATAAATTCTATATGATATTCGTAAATAATAAAATAATGTAATTAAAGTTATACAAATTGCTATAAATATTAAAAAATAATGATTTATTTTTGTTAAATTTTCAATAATTATTCATTCAGGGAAGAATCCTAAAAATGGAGGGAGTCCTCCTAAAGATAATAAATTAATGAAAATTATAAATTTAATAATTGGGTTTATTAATGAAAAGTATTAAATTTGATTAAAATAATATAATTTAAAATTATTGAAAATTAAAATAATAGAAGATGATAGGAAAGAATATAAAAAAAAGTATATTAGTCATAAATATTCATTATATATTATTGCTATTAATATTCATCTTAAATGATTAATTGAAGAAAATGCTATTAATTTTCGTAAGGAGGTTTGATTTAATCCTCCTAATGCTCCAATAATTATAGAAAATAAAATAAAAATGAATAATAAATTATAATTTGAATTATAAGAAATTATTATTAAGGGGGCAATTTTTTGTCATGTTATTAAAATTAAATTATTAATTCAATTTAATCCTTCTATTACTTCAGGGAATCAAAAGTGGAAGGGGGCAATTCCTCTTTTTAATGCTAAAGTTGAATAAATTATTAAATGAATAACGTTATTTTTAATAATTAAGTTAAAATTGAATAATAATAATAATAAAATTGAAAATAATAAAATAGAAGAAGCATAAGCTTGAATCAAAAAATATTTTAGACTTCTTTCGGATATTAATATATTTTTTTTATTTTCATTTATTAGGGGAATAAATGAAAGTAAATTAATTTCTAATCCTATTCAAACTCCTAATCAAGAGTTTGAAGAAATTGTTAATAAAGTTCCAAAAATTAATGTTATTATAAAAATATTATTTGAAAATTTTTTAATTAAAAAGAAAAGGATTATAACCTTTATAAATGGGGTATGAGCCCAGTAGCTTAATTTAGCTTATCTTTTTAAATATAATTGAATTATATAAATATATTTTAGTGCATGATGCACAAAAATTTTTGAAATTTTTAGAAATAGTTTAATTCTATTAAATATAATGAATAAAAATATTAAATTTTTATAATTTACCCTATCAAGGTAATCCTTTTATCAGGCAATTCATTTTTATTTTTTTTTCTATTATTATAAGTAAAAAAAAAATAACATGATTAAGATTTAATTTTGAAAGGCATTTAAAATAAAGTTTATAAATGTTTATTTTTAAAATTTTTAATTTAAATTTAATTTAAATAATTATTTTTAGAATTAATTATATATATATATATATATATATATATATATATATATATATATATATATATATATATATATATATATATATATATATATTATATAAATGTTTAATATATATATATATATATAAATGTATTATATAAATTAATAAAATATTTAATAATATAGTCATCTATTATATATATATATATTTAGATCTATTAATAAATATATTATATATATAAATTAAGAGAATTAATTAATAAAGATTATATTATCGTTAGTGTATTATTTATATGCCTATTCGGCCTATATTTACAGAGAAAAAAAAGATCTATATACATATAAATAATTTATATATAAATATATTCATTGTATTTTATTTATTTATATTATATTAAATTATTTATATTAAATAAATAAACATAATTAATTTATATAATTATAAATATATATATATTATAAATAATTTATATAAAGGGAGTATAAAAAATATTTAATTAATAAAATATATAATTTAATATTAAATAATTATATATAAATATAAAATTTTAAATATAAAATAAAATTATTAATATTGGTTGCGCGTCGAGGAAAGAATTGAGTCAAGTTGTTTTTATTAGTTTAATTTGTTTGTTTGATTATGATGAATATATTATTAAATTAATTATTTTTTTTTATAAATTAATTGAAAAATTTTATTAGTTAAAATATTTTTTTTATTTAGGGGGTGTAAAAATTTTTGACACTTGGAAAGAATTGAGCTAAGTTGTTTTTATTAGTTTAATTTGTTTGTTTGATTATGATGAATATATTATTAAATTAATTATTTTTTTTATAAATTAATTGAAAAATTTTATTAGTTAAAATATTTTTATATTTAGGGGGTGTAAAAATTGTTGACACTTGGAAAGAATTGAGCTAAGTTGTTTTTATTAGTTTAATTTGTTTGTTTGATTATGATGAATATATTATTAAATTAATTATTTTTTTTTTATAAATTAATTGAAAAATTTTATTAGTTAAAATATTTTTATATTTAGGGGGTGTAAAAATTTTTGACACTTGGAAAGAATTGAGGTAAGTTGTTTTTATTAGTTTAATTTGTTTGTTTGATTATGATGAATATATTATTAAATTAATTATTTTTTTTATAAATTAATTGAAAAATTTTATAAGTTAAAATATTTTTATATTTAGGGGGTGTAAAAATTTTTGACACGTGGAAAGAATTGAGCTAAGTTGTTTTTATTAGTTTAATTTGTTTGTTTGATTATGATGAATATATTATTAAATTAATTATTTTTTTTTTATAAATGATTTATTTGAATATTTTAAATATAATATGTAAATAATTTTATTATGGTTAAATTTTTTACTATTATTTTATTTTACATGTAAATTTTTGTGCGAAATTATTTAATTTTTAAAAAATTAATTAGTTTTATTTATTCTCAGTAATTAATATTAAAGAAAAAAAGAAATTTTGTATTAGTAATAATTTTTAATATTGGTAAAATTTGTGCCAGCTACCGCGGTTATACAAATAATATAAGTAAAAATTTTTAATATTAGTTAAATTGTTTATTTATAATATAAAAATTAATTTATTAGGTGAAATTATTAAATTATTGTTATTGTTATTTGAAAAATAAATTTAAGCTGTAAACTTTTTGTAATAAACTAGGATTAGATACCCTATTATTAAAAATAAATAATAAAATATTAAAGTAGTATTAGTTATATTCTTGAAATTTAAAAAATTTGGCGGTAATTTAGTCTATTCAGAGGAATCTGTCCTGTAATTGATAATCCACATTGAACCTTACTTAAATTAATTTAATTTGTATATCGTCGTCATCAGAATATATTATAAGATAAAATTTTCATAATTTAAAATTAATAAAAAATGTCAGATCAAGGTGCAGTTTATATTTAAGTAGAGATGGATTACAATAAATTTATTTATATGGATAAAATTTTGAAATTAAATTTTTGAAAGTGGATTTGATAGTATTATAAAAAAGATTATTTATAAGATTTTAGCTCTAAATTATGTACATATCGCCCATCGTTCTTATAATTAAAATAAGATAAGTTGTAACATAGTAGATGTACTGGAAAGTGTATCTAGAAAGTCAATTTAAAGCTTAATTAGTAAAGTATTTCATTTACATTGAAAAGAAATTTGTGCAATTCAATTTAAATTGAATAAATTTTATTTATTAATTTTATTTATTTTTTATATTATTTAAATAAAATTAATTAAAAATAATTTTATAATTTAAAGTTTTAGTATTATTTAAATAAATAATAATTTTTATTATAGTTTATTAGTATTGTAAAAGAAGATTGAAATAAATTGAAAAATTTTTATTTTAAAAGAAAATTTAATTTATTGTACCTTGTGTATCAGGGTTTATTAATTAATTAATTATTATATTAATTTTTCTCGAATTTTAAAGATTTAAATTTATAAAAAAGTTAATGTGGAATAATTATTTTTAATATAAATTTAGAAATGAAATGTTAATCGTTTTAAAATATATCTAGTTTTTTAAGAAATAAATTTAATTCAGATTTATTAATTAAATATTTAATTAGATAATTATTTAATTTAATAAAATTAATATTTTAAGGGATTAGCTTTAAAATAAAATTTTAAATTTTAATTAAGTAAATAAATAAATATAGGCTTAAAAATAGTCATTATTAGTAAGTATGTTCTAATTTATTTTATAATCATATTATTTATTTTAAAATTAAGTTATTTATTAAAATATAAATTTTAATAAAGAAAGTTTATTAATTATGATAAAATTAGTATATAAATTTATATAAATTATTTATAAATGAGAGGTTTATATAAGGAATTCGGCAATAAATATATATTTACCTGTTTATCAAAAACATGTCTTTTTGAAATTAATTTAAAGTCTAACCTGCCCACTGAATATTATTAAAGGGCCGCAGTATTTTGACTGTGCGAAGGTAGCATAATCAATAGTCTTTTAATTGGAGGCTTGTATGAATGGTTGGATAAGATATATACTGTCTTATATAATTTTTTTTAGAATTTAATTTTTTAATTAAAAAGTTAAGATAAAATTAAAAGAAGAGAAGACCCTATAGATCTTTATTTTTATATTTTATAATTTTTTAAGGATTATTTTAATTATAATTTTATTAAAAATTTTACTGGGGTGGTATAAAAATTTAATTAACTTTTAATTGTATTATACATTAATATATGAATAATTGATCCAATAATATTGATTAAAAATTTAAGTTACCTTAGGGATAACAGCGTAATTTTTTTTTAGAGTTCATATCGATAAAAAAGATTGCGACCTCGATGTTGGATTAAGAGTTATTTTTAGGTGTAGAAGTTTAAAGTTTAGGTCTGTTCGACCTTTGAATTCTTACATGATCTGAGTTCAAACCGGTGTAAGCCAGGTTGGTTTCTATCTTTAATTAATAATTATATTATAGTACGAAAGGACCTAATATAAAAAATATAAATTTTATTAAAATGATTGATAATAATGTTTAATTACTATTTTGGCAGATTAGTGTAATAAATTTAGAATTTATTTAAATAATATTTTATTATTATAAATAGTATTGTATTTTAATGATTATGTATTGGGGTTAGTAGGTAGTTTATTATTAATTATTTGTATTTTAGTTAGAGTTGCTTTTTTAACATTATTAGAACGAAAAGTTTTAGGATATATTCAAATTCGAAAAGGTCCTAATAAAGTTGGATTTGTTGGGTTATTACAACCTTTTAGAGATGCAGTTAAGTTATTTACTAAAGAACAAACATATCCTTTATTATCTAATTATTTAGTTTATTATTTTTCTCCAATTTTTTCTTTATTTTTATCTTTATTAATTTGGTTATGTATTCCTTATTTAATTAAATTATATTCTTTTAATTTAGGAGTATTATTTTTTTTTTGTATTACTAGATTAAGAGTTTATACTGTTATAATTGCTGGGTGATCTTCTAATTCTAATTATGCTTTATTGGGGGGTTTACGGGCTGTTGCTCAAACTATTTCTTATGAAGCAAGTTTGGCTTTAATTTTATTAAGATTTATTTTTTTAGTGGGGGGTTATAATTTTGTAAGTTTTTATTTTTTTCAAAAATATATTTGATTTATTGTTTTTTGTTATCCTTTAAGATTAGTTTGATTTGCTTCTTGTTTAGCTGAAACTAATCGAACTCCATTTGATTTTGCAGAAGGAGAATCAGAATTAGTCTCTGGGTTTAATGTTGAGTATAGAAGAGGTAGATTTGCTTTAATTTTGTTAGCAGAATATGCAAGAATTTTATTTATAAGTATATTATTTGTAGTAATTTTTTTAGGTAGAGATATTTATAGATTTTTTTTTTTAATTAGTTTTTATTTCTTATATATTTATTTGGGTTCGAGGGACTTTACCTCGATTTCGTTATGATAAATTAATATATTTAGCATGAAAAAGATTTTTACCTTTATCTTTAGCAGACTTATCTCACTTCTTAACTAGGCGAACCTAGCCAGAATTTTCACCTGCCCCCGGGCTTCTGAATGCCAAAGGGGGACTAGGCTCTGCGGAATGCACGTATCTGCATGCTCGTGCTGTTTCAGTCCTGACCGAGAAATTGTCGGACAATCGCGCAGGTGCTAAGGATGACCGACTTTTGGATGCCGGCCAATTCCTTCTCCATATTCAACACCTTTAGCGCTTCCAGAAGTGTCTTCGGGACAATTCCAGTTCCAGAGAGAACGACTGGAACAATTCTTGGGACCTCCCTTAGCCCCCACAGTTCCTTGAGCTCCACGGCCAATGGTCGGTACTTGCAGATTTTGCGACCGTTGGTCTCCTCCAGATTCTGGTTCAGTGGAATAGCGACATCGATGATGGTGACTTTGCGGTCGCTCTTGTCGTAAACCATTATATCTGGCCGGTTGTGGTGGATCGAGAGGTCGGTCAGAACAGTGCGATCCCAGTACAGCTTGAAACGGTCATTTTCCAGGACAGGTGCAGGCAGGTACCGGTAGTTTGGTACGTTGTCTTCCAGTAGAGCACATTGGAGCGCCAGTTGTCGATGAACAATACGGGCCACGTTGTTGTGGCGCTCGGTGTAGGCTGCGTTGGCCAAAACGGGACAGCCTCCCATAATGTGCTCTATGTTTTCACCTGGTTGATGGCACATCCGGCAAAGGTCATCAACGTCTTGATGCCAGACGTACCGCCTGCAGTTTCTCGTCGGCATTATCCTGTCCTGGATGGCTATCATGTCGGCTTCTACTACTGAAGAGAGTTCACCACGCGTTAGCCACAGATTAGATGCGGCCTTGTCGACGTGTGGCCGATCCAGTTGATGGGGGTGGGCACCATGCACTGCCTTCTGCTTCCAAGCTGCAATCTTCTCCTCCACTGTCTGCAGATTGCAGTTGAGTTGGTATTCCGCTTGCGCCAAGTGCAGAGCGCTGTATCCTCTGTCGGCGGCGCAGACAGCCCGGTATAGCGCGTTTTGGTTGGCGCGTTCTGCAAAGTACTCGCGCAGTTGTCGTACCTGGGCAACACACAGTGCAGATATGTCGACTATTCCAAGTCCCCCTTCTTTGCGTGGCAGTGAAACTCTCTCCAGTGCCGATTGAGGATGGTGCATTCCGGCCTCTTTAAATGCTTTCCTCATCCTCCTCTCAAGGTCCTCTAGGTCAGTTTTGCTCCATTTGACTACACCAAAACTGAAGGTCAGCAGGGGAACCGCGAATGTGTTGATCGCGCGTACCTTGTTCCCCGCGTTGAGGAAAGTCCTCAGGACACAGTTCACTCGACTCAAGAACTTGTCTCGCAGCTCCGTCTTGATGTCGGAGTGGCGAATCCCGGTGAGCTGTCGGAATCCAAGATATTTATAGGACTCGCCACGAACCATGTCTCTTATGAACTCGCCGTCATAGACCTCGTAACCTCCGGATTCGGTAAGCTGCCCTTTCAGCAGATGGACACAGCGGCACTTGTCGAGGCCGAACTCCATGCAGATGTCCCTGCTTATGTCTTCGACAACCCGGATAGCTACACCTAGACGCTGAGGTGAATCAGCGTAGACCTTGAGATCATCCATGTAGAAGGTATGGGTCACTTCTTCGTGGGCGCCGTCGCCATACCTTATTTTATAGCCATGACCGTTTCTATTGAGCGTCCTACTGAGGGGGTTCAGTGCCAGACAAAACCAAAGCGGGCTGAAAGAGTCGCCTTGGAGTATCCCCCTCTTTATCTGCAGCGTTCTAGACTGCAACACATTTTCCCCATCACTGAGGTGCAGAGACGTACTCCACTGCCTCATCGCATGCTGCAGGAACCTAACGACGACGGGATCAATTTTGTAGAGCTCCAATACCCGGACGAGAAACGAGTGAGGTATGGAGTCATAAGCCTTCCTGTAATCGATGTAGGCCATACTTAGGTTCCGCTGGTTATATACCGCCTGGCCGACTATGGCTGCGTCGATGATGGCCTGTTCTTTGCAGCCATGCGTATTTTTCCTGCATCCTTTCTGCTCTTCTGCGATGATGTGATGCTGTTCGCAGTGAGCAGAAACTTTGGCGGTAATTATGCTGCTCAGTATTTTGTACAGACTCGATAGGCACGTTATCGGTCTGTACTTTGATGGGTTCAATGTGTTGCTGTCTTTCGGGAGGAGGAAGGTGACGCCACGGGTGGCGAATTCAGGAAGGTTGTGTGGGTCACGTAGCACCTTGTTGAAGCACTCAGCTATCTTTGGATGTGCGACGGTCAGCTTCTTGTGCCAAAAGTTCTGGACACCATCGGGGCCCGGTGCTGCCCAGTTCCTCAGGTACCGCGAGGCTTCGCGGACATCGTTCTCTCCGACGATGATAGCTGGCATCTCTCCAATTTCACCACAACTCTCCTCCTCCCGTCTTAACCACATTTGCCCGTCGCGATGTTCTACTGGGGTCTCCCAAATACCAGCCCAGAAGTTCGTCACATCGCTAATATCTGGCAAACCTTCGCGGTAGTCGGGCTTCTCGTCGCTAATGTGGTCGTAGAACGCTTTCTCGTTATCTCTGAACATCCGATTTTGTTCCTGGCGCTTTGCAGAGTCAGAGTAACGTTTCAGCCGTTTAGTTAGGACGCTCAATTGCTGTACCAGTGTGTCGAGTTTTTCCGTCAGCTGGTGAGCTCCCAGCTGGCGAAGTTCAGTAGGCCGCACGATCACAGCAACTTGGCGACATAATTTCACCGATCTGCTGCCTCTTTTGTACGCCATCAGTCTTCCAATTGCGGCGCGCTTGTTTAGGATCCGTTGCTCCAATCTCCTTCGCCATGGAGGCTCACGCCTTTCACGGAGATGTTGGAGCACTCCGCCTCTTGGCCTAATACGGTATCCTAAACTTTTGGCGGTCGCCACAGCAGCACAGTAAACTTTCAGTTGCAGCTCCTCCATGTTCTCAGCATCAACCAAGTGCAGCGGAAGAACGTGCTCGTTCATGAGCTTTACTGCACTTGTCAGCCTGCGGGAATGCTGCAACTTCGGGATCCTGGGGCGCGACAAAGGGTCCGTGTCGCGGAACTGTGAGATCGCCTCGTCGTAATGGAAGACCAGATCGCGTAGTAGTTGTTGATCTGGCTGTGGATCTTCCGGCTCAGAGGGTTGTTGTAGTGTGGCCTCCACTGGTGCTGATTCGCGTGCCCCACTCGCGAATGAATTGCTCAGCCGTACTGAACTTCGTCTCGACACATCGCTTGCTCTGCTTGTTCTGGAGCTTAGTTCTCTCTGCACCTGCTGCTTGATCTCGTCGACTTGCGTTTGGGAGAGCATATTGTTGCGTACAATCGCTCTACGCCTCGCGTTCATCGCGTTTTGGTCAAGCCTCCCGACGAACTCAGGATACGCTTCCTCGAACATTGCGAGTATTAGAGGGCGACCGCTCATGTCCGTCTCCAAAGCAGTGCAGATGTAATAGGCGCGGATCACGAATTCGTTCATTTCGTGTGTCCACATGATCCGTCGCCTAGTAGTACCCACAAGTGTGGACGACTGTCGTCTGACAGTCGCAACACGCCTCGTAGGCGCAGCGTTTCGTTGGTGATGTCGATGGCTGCTGTTTCCGTGTGGCGGTAGCTCTTCGGGTTGAACCCGGCTGGTGGCCCGCTCTTGCACATCGCCCTCCAGCCGCTGGCCGCTCGCTCTTACGCCCGTTCCAGGACCAGCTCCAGTTCGGGGACCCTCCTCGGGTGATCGCATTCGTAGTATTCGTCTTGACCTTAGCTCCATTGTCTGGGTGTATCTCCTTTGCCCGGGAGACAGCGGGTTGGCAAGGCCTCCATGACCCGGGAGGCCTTCCCCGGGAGAGATATAGCGCTCTGACTCGCTCGCACCCCCTCACTTAGCCACTTTCGACACCCGTTCTCGGAGCCAAGACCAGGTGTGTGTTTCCAGTTCACGCCCGATCTAAAAATGTCGTCATATGATCTTCGTGGAGGCGTGAGATAGGAACATTTGAGACCAACAGGTAGGCTCCTACCCTAGTGTTGATCCCCATTTTCCTTAGCACCTGCGCGATTGTCCGACAATTCCTCGGTCAGGACTAAAACAGCACGAGCATGCAGATACGTGCATTCCGCAGAGCCTAGTCCCCCTTTGGCATTCAGAAGCCCGGGGGCAGGTGAAAATTCTGACTAGGTTCGCCTAGTTAAGAAGTGAGATAAGTCTGCCAAAAAAAAAAAGACGGTTCTCAAATGGGGATTCTTGAGTCGAGTGAACTGTGTCCTGAGGACTTTCCTCAACGCGGGGAACAAGGTACGCGCGATCAACACATTCGCGGTTCCCCTGCTGACCTTCAGTTTTGGTGTAGTCAAATGGAGCAAAACTGACCTAGAGGACCTTGAGAGGAGGATGAGGAAAGCATTTAAAGAGGCCGGAATGCACCATCCTCAATCGGCACTGGAGAGAGTTTCACTGCCACGCAAAGAAGGGGAACTTGGAATAGTCGACATATCTGCACTGTGTGTTGCCCAGGTACGACAACTGCGCGAGTACTTCGCAGAACGCGCCAACCAAAACGCGCTATACCGGGCTGTCTGCGCCGCCGACAGAGGATACAGCGCTCTGCACTTGGCGCAAGCGGAGTACCAACTCAACTGCAATCTGCAGACAGTGGAGGAGAAGATTGCAGCTTGGAAGCAGAAGGCAGTGCATGGTGCCCACCCCCATCAACTGGACCGGCCACACGTCGACAAGGCCGCATCTAATCTGTGGCTAACGCGTGGTGAACTCTCTTCAGTAGTAGAAGCCGACATGATAGCCATCCAGGACAGGATAATGCCGACGAGAAACTGCAGGCGGTACGTCTGGCATCAAGACGTTGATGACATTTGCCGGATGTGCCATCAACCAGGTGAAAACATAGAGCACATTATGGGAGGCTGTCCCGTTTTGGCCAACGCAGCCTACACCGAGCGCCACAACAACGTGGCCCGTATTGTTCATCGACAACTGGCGCTCCAATGTGCTCTACTGGAAGACAACGTACCAAACTACCGGTACCTGCCTGCACCTGTCCTGGAAAATGACCGTTTCAAGCTGTACTGGGATCGCACTGTTCTGACCGACCTCTCGATCCACCACAACCGCCCAGATATAATGGTTTACGACAAGAGCGACCGCAAAGTCACCATCATCGATGTCGCTATTCCACTGAACCAGAATCTGGAGGAGACCCACGGTCGCAAAATCTGCAAGTACCGACCATTGGCCGTGGAGCTCAAGGAACTGTGGGGGCTAAGGAAGGTCCCAAGAATTGTTCCAGTCGTTCTCTCTGGAACTGGAATTGTCCCGAAGACACTTCTGGAAGCGCTAAAGGTGTTGAATATGGAGAAGGAATTGGCCGGCATCCAAAAGTCGGTCATCCTTAGCACCTGCGCGATTGTCCGACAATTTCTCGGTCAGGACTGAAACAGCACGAGCATGCAGATACGTGCATTCCGCAGAGCCTAGTCCCCCTTTGGCATTCAGAAGCCCGGGGGCAGGTGAAAAATCTGGCTAGGTTCGCCTAGTTAAGAAGTGAGATAAGTCTGCCAAAAAAAAAAAAAAAGTTATAGTTATAGTTATAGTTATAGTTATAGTTATAGTTATAGTTATAGTTATAGTTATAGTTATAGTTATAGTTATAGTTATAGTTATAGTTATAGTTATAGTTATAGTTATAGTTATAGTTATAGTTATAGTTATAGTTATAGTTATAGTTATAGTTATAGTTATAGTTATAGTTATAGTTATAGTTATAGTTATAGTTATAGTTATAGTTATAGTTATAGTTATAGTTATAGTTATAGTTATAGTTATAGTTAGTTATAGTTAGTTATAGTGCCGTGGAGCTGCCGGCCTAGAATAGCACTTCGGGTCTTGGTCCCTGTCCCTGTCGTAGAAGGCGACTAATCGGGTGACAACGCGAGTAAGGGCGCGGTAAAGCCTATGGAGATTGCACGGGGGAAATACCGTGTACAGGAGCAACGTAGGGAGTGCCGAGCACATCAGGGTTGACGCCAGTAAGATCCTGATTACGACATACTGGTACGACACGGAAAACGGACATGTTAAGGATGAGAACTACTTTCGACGCTAAAGGCTGACAATCGTGCTATCCTGTTCCCTGAGTAAGGAAGGGTGACACCTTCCTGAAACGGCGTGTGGGCTAATAGCGCAGTTGCCCCCGTCCCGGTAATAACTTGGCAAGTCTTCGGGTACGTTCGATGCTCGTCTAGGCTTAGGCACTAGGTACTAGGCGTCAGATGTCACATTCCTGACTTGCGCTGATCTGGCTCTGAACACGGTCCCCATGAAGGACCGTGTCAACCCCCTGCATGGCCTCACTGCTTGCATAGATAACCATGGGATCACTGATAGCGACTATGTGCAACGAGCGGAGATAGCGGCCCGGAGTTGGGACCCAACAACAAAAATGAGTTTCCAAACAAATTCAACAGAAATCGAGAGCGAAATCGAAGAGGTAGGCATCTTTGCCAGAAGGGGACAGGTGATGAGATCTCCGCCGCTGAGCCAACCACCAGCACCAAAATCCACAAGCGATAAATACATCGGAGAGCAGCCAAACCTGCAACACGAGAAAACTAAGCTGGGTGAGGCCAAAAGGGCATCTGATGAACTCTACGAGTACATTAAGCCTCGCAGTAACGTTCACGCCGTCATAAGGACCTTGACGATTAAAATCAAATCGGCGCTTGCAGCAGCCGAACGCGAGCAACAATTCTGGAGAGCAAAAGCTGAAAAGGCGGAGAACGCACTGAAAGAGAATGTGCAGAGTAAGCCGATAGAAGCGATCTCGACACCAATGAGTGACAGTACCCCGTTAACCGCGAAAAGGAAAAGACTAACTCCTGAAGAGAAAAGGGCAGCAAAGAAACAGAAAGATGGTAGCGAAGTGGCTAATGGTGAAAGCAAACAGAACAACGAAGAGATAAATGAGTGGAAAAAGATCGAAAGAAAGAAAAAAGAAGAGAAGAAGAAAGAAAAATTAAAGCCTAGGCTGGAGAGGCCAAAGCCGGACGCTCTGATTGTGGCTACAGCGGGCGCTGCAACATATGCTGAGATCTTGCGGAAAGTAAAAGAGGATCCGTCCCTGAAAAATCTCGGAGAAAACGTGGCCAAAGTAAGGCGAACTCAAAATGGACAATTGCTGTTCGAATTAAAGAAGGACCCAACGATTAAAAGCTCAACTTATAAAGAGCTTGTCGAGAAATCGTTGGGCGAAACAGCGAAAGTGAAAGCTCTGTCCCAAGAAACAGTGGTAGAATGTAGAAACCTGGATGAGATCACTACAGATACCGAATTGAAAGAAGCCCTGAATGAACAGTTTAAGCTGGGAGAAGTCCCCATATCAATCAGGTTGAGGAAAGCATTTGGAAATACCCAAATAGCAACCTTAAGACTGCCAAGAACCGCAGCCAGCAAGCTGTTGGAGGCTGGTAAGATGAAAGTCGGATGGACGGTGTGCTCCCTGAGAGCTATCCAGCAAGTATCTAGGTGTTTCAAATGCATGGACTTTGGCCACCAAGCAAAGTACTGTAAAGGACCTGACAGATCGGAGCTCTGTATAAGATGCGGCGACAAGGGGCATTTGGCAAAGAATTGTACGAAGCCCCCAAGGTGCTTGCTCTGCACGACTGAGGAAGAGAAGGACCACGCTACAGGGGGACCGAGATGCCCGGTCTTTAAAAGGGCGATGGCAGCAATAACCAAATGGAGGTAACCCAGATAAACCTGAATCACTGCGACACGGCGCAACAATTGCTATGGCAAGCCGCATCAGAAACCAAATGCGATGTAGCGATCATAGCAGAGCCGTATCAAGTACCTCCAGATAACGGAAACTGGGTGACCGACAAAGCTAGAATAGCTGCAGTGAAGACAACGGGAAGATACCCCATCCAGGAAGTGGTATCCAACGCATATGAAGGGTTCGTGATAGCCAAAATAAATGGAATCTTCGTATGTAGCTGCTATGCCCCCCCCGAGATGGACGATAGAGCAGTTTGATCAGATGCTCCACAATCTAACCGAAGATCTCGTAGGAAGGAGCCCTATAGTCATCGGCGGAGACTTCAATGCCTGGGCAGTGGAATGGGGTAGCAGATTTACCAACACGAGGGGCTTTAGTCTGCTGGAAGCTCTGGCAAAGCTGAATGTGAGACTGGCCAATGAAGGTTGCACCAGCACCTTCCATAGAGATGGTCGAGAATCAATTATTGATGTCACATTTTGCAGTCCGACACTGGCATCAAACATTAATTGGAGAGTGTGTGATGATTATACTCACAGCGACCACCAAGCAATTCGCTATACCGTCGGCAGCCAGAACTTAGTAAAAAGACGAATAATGAGAACAGAGGGTCGAAGATGGAAGTCGAAGGAATTCGACAAAAATCTCTTCCTGGAAGCACTCCGAGAGGAACGATCAGTCAATAACACGAGCGCCAGTGAATTGACAAGTATAATGGTGAGAGCATGTGACGTCGCCATGCCGAGAAAAAGAACACCGAAAAACGAACGCTGCCCAGTTTATTGGTGGAACGAGGTGATTAACTCCCTTCGCTCGGACTGTCTCCGAGCGAGAAGGAGAATGCAGAGGGCTAGAACTACTAGCGAAAGAATAGAGCGTAGAGAATTATTCAAAACGGCAAAAGCCGCCCTTAAGCACGAAATCAGATCCAGCTAGAGAAACTGCTTCAAAGAGTTATGTCGCGATGCCGATGCGAACCCTTGGGGCACAGCATATAGGGTAGTGATGGCCAAAATCAGAGGCCCATCGATGCCCCGTGAAAGCTGTCCGGATAAGCTGAAGAAAATCGTAGAAGGGCTCTTCCCGAAGCATGATCCGATTACCTGGCCAGCAACGCCATATGGCGATGATGAAGAACGCGTCGAGAGAGTGTCAACAGAGGAGCTGATTACGGCAGCAAGAAAATTAAAAGTCAACAAAACACCTGGCCCCGACGGAATCCCAAATGTGGCGGTTAAAGCCGCAATACAAGCGAACTCTGACATTTTCAGGGCAACGCTGCAAAAGTGCCTGGATGAGGGGTACTTTCCAGACATGTGGAAGAAGCAGAGACTGGTGCTACTGCCAAAACCAGGGAAGCCACCAGGGGATCCATCCTCGTATAGACCGATTTGCCTCCTTGATACCCTTGGGAAACTGTTAGAGAAGATCATCCTCAACAGGCTGTCGAGATGCACAGAAAGTGAACACGGACTCTCGAGGATGCAGTTCGGATTTCGGAAAAATAAATCTACGGTGGATGCCATCTTGTCAGTTGTCGAAGCAGCTGAAAAAGTGTTGAAGCAGAAAAAACGTGGAAATCGATTTTGCGCAGTAATTACGGTCGACGTAAAAAATGCGTTCAACAGTGCCAGCTGGGAAGCTATCGCCGAAGCGTTGCACAGACTGACGGTACCAAACTATGTTTGTAAGATCCTGAAAAGCTATTTCGAGAACCGAGTTTTGATTTATGACACAGACATGGGACAGGAGTCATTTAACATAACAGCGGGTGTCCCACAGGGTTCCATCTTGGGTCCAACACTATGGAATGGAATGTACGATGAAGTGCTGAGGTTGAAGCTTCCGCAGGGTGTAGTGATTACCGGCTTCGCCGACGATATATCCTTGACGGTAACAGGCAAGTCCCGAGAGGAAGTAGAAATGTTGGCTACTGAGGCAATACAAACTGTTGAAGATTGGATGAACGATGCTAAACTGAGGATCGCACACCACAAAACAGAAATGGTGATAATCAGCAACCACAGAGCAGTACAGCAGGCAGAAATAACAGTTGGGGCGCATACTATCGTCTCCAAACGCGAACTTAAATACCTGGGTGTTATAATAGACGACCGACTCAATTTTAAGAGCCACGTGAAATACGCGTGTGAAAAAGCGGCTAAAGTTTCCACGGCGTTTGCTAGGATAATGCCCAATAATGCAGGGCCAAGCAGTAGTAAGAGGCGCCTTCTGGCCAGTGTAGCCACTTCGATATTGCGATACGGTGGTCCGGCTTGGACAGCAGCGCTTAAATTACAACAAAACCGTAGACTGTTGAACAGAACTTACCGGATGACGGCGATGAGAGTAGCCAGTGCCTATAAAACGATATCTGCGGAGGCGGTATGTGTCATAGCCGGATTGGTTCCTATCGAAATCACTCTGAGCGAAGATAGTGTGTGCTACAATCTGAGAACGACAAGCACACAGAGCAATAGAGAAGCTCGAGTAACAGCAAGAGCCGACTCCATGAGGAAGTGGCAGCAGGAGTGGAACAGCACCCCTAACGGTAGATGGACCCACAGACTGATCCCAAATATAATCAATTGGGTACAAAGAAAGCACGGTGAAGTCAATTTCAACTTGACGCAATTCTTATCCGGACATGGTTGCTTTAGACGGTACTTGCACAGATTCGGCCATGCAAGTTCACCGTTTTGCCCTGAGTGTGATGGAATAGAGGAAACGCCGGAGCACGTGGTTTTCTACTGTCCTCGCTTTGTCCAAGAAAGAGAACAAATGTACCGGGAGATCAGCCCAGATGTGAACGCTGGAAACGTTGTTCAACGAATGTGCGAAAAAGAGAGCACGTGGAATGCGGTTAATTCTGCTATTACCAAAATACTCACGATGCTCCAACGAAGATGGAGAGAAGAACAAAGAAGTAGCAATTCATAGAGATGAGTGCATGAGCACAGCCTCCTCCCGAAGTAATACCAAACGGTGGTTCCGGGGGGGGAAAGGCAAGGCGCATAGGAGGTGGTTTTAGTGAGTAAGAATCTCACACTACCCAGTCAACATGGCGACTGGGTGTCTATGAAGATCTCCACCTTCTTCACCAAAAAAAAAAAAAAAAAAAAAAAAAAAAAAGTTATAGTTAGTTAGGTTCTCAAATGGGGATCAACATAGGGTAGGAGCCTGCCTGTTGGTCTCAAATGTTCCTATCTCACGCCTCCACGAAGATCATATGACGACATTTTTAGATCGGGCGTGAACTGGAAACACACACCTGGTCTTGGCTCCGAGAACGGGTGTCGAAAGTGGCTAAGTGAGGGGGTGCGAGCGAGTCAGAGCGCTATATCTCTCCCGGGGAAGGCCTCCCGGGTCATGGAGGCCTTGCCAACCCGCTGTCTCCCGGGCAAAGGAGATACACCCAATAAAATGGAGCTACGATCACGAAGAATAATTAGAATGCGATCACCCGAGGAGGGTCCCCGAACTGGAGCTGGTCCTGGAACGGGCGTAAGAGCGAGCGGCCAGCGGCTGGAGGGCGATGTGCAAGAGCGGGCCACCAGCCGGGTTCAACCCGAAGAGCTACCGCCACACGGAAACAGCAGCCATCGACATCACCCAAGAAACGCTGCGCCTACGAGACGTGTTGCGACTGCCAGACGACAGTCGTCCACACTTGTGGGTACCACTAGGCGCCGGATCATGTGGACACACGAAATGAATGAATTCGTGATCCGCGCCTATTACATCTGCACTGCTTTGGAGACGGACATGAGCGGTCGCCCTCGAATACTAACAATGTTCGAGGAAGCGTATCCAGAGTTCGTCGGGAGGCTTGATCAGAACGCGATGAACGCGAGGCGTAGAGCGATAGTACGCAACAACATGCTCTCCCAAACGCAAATCGACGAGATCAAGCAGCAGGTGCAGAGAGAAATAAGCTCCAGGAACAACAGAGCAAGCGATGTGTCGAGACGAAGTTCAGTACGGCTGAGCAATTCATTCGCGAGTGGGGCACGCGAATCAGCACCAGTGGAGGCCACAGTACTACAACCCCCTGAGCCGGAAGACCCACAGCCAGATCAACAACTACTACGCGATCTGGTCTTCCACTACGACGAGGCGATCTCACAGTTCCGCGACACAGACCCATTGTCGCGCCCCAGGATCCCGAAGTTGCAGCATTCCCGCAGGCTGACAAGTGCAGTAAAGCTCATGAACGAGCACGTTCTTCCGCTGCACTTGGTTGATGCTGAGAACATGGAGGAGCTGCAACTGAAAGTTTACTGTGCTGCTGTGGCGACCGCCAAAAGTTTAGGATACCGTATTAGGCCAAGAGGCGGACTGCTCCAACATCTCCGTGAAAGGCGTGAGCCTCCATGGCGAAGGAGATTGGAGCAACGGATCCTAAACAAGCGCGCCGCAATTGGAAGACTGATGGCGTACAAAAGAGGCAGCAGATCGGCGAAATTATGTCGCCAAGTTGCTGTGATCGTGCGGCCTACTGAACTTCGCCAGCTGGGAGCTCACCAGCTGACGGAAAAACTCGACACACTGGTACAGCAATTGAGCGTCCTAACTAAACGGCTGAAACGTTACTCTGACTCTGCAAAGCGCCAGGAACAAAATCGGATGTTCAGAGATAACGAGAAAGCGTTCTACGACCACATTAGCGACGAGAAGCCCGACTACCGCGAAGGTTTGCCAGATATTAGCGATGTGACGAACTTCTGGGCTGGTATTTGGGAGACCCCAGTAGAACATCGCGACGGGCAAATGTGGTTAAGACGGGAGGAGGAGAGTTGTGGTGAAATAGGAGAGATGCCAGCTATCATCGTCGGAGAGAACGATGTCCGCGAAGCCTCGCGGTACCTGAGGAACTGGGCAGCACCGGGCCCCGATGGTGTTCAGAACTTCTGGCACAAGAAGCTGACCGTCGCACATCCAAAGATAGCTGAGTGCTTCAACAAGGTGCTACGTGACCCACACAACCTTCCTGAATTCGCCACCCGTGGCGTCACCTTCCTCCTCTCGAAAGACAGCAACACATTGAACCCATCAAAGTACAGACCGATAACGTGCCTATCGAGTCTGTACAAAATACTGAGCAGCATAATTACCGCCAAAGTTTCTGCTCACTGCGAACAGCATCACATCATCGCAGAAGAGCAGAAAGGATGCAGGAAAAATACGCATGGCTGCAAAGACCAGGCCATCATCGACGCAGCCATAGTCGGCCAGGCGGTTTATAACCAGCGGAACCTAAGCATGGCCTATATCGATTACAGGAAGGCTTATGACTCCATACCTCACTCGTTTCTCGTCCGGGTATTGGAGCTCTACAAAATTGATCCCTTCGTCGTTAGGTTCCTGCAGCATGCGATGAGGCAGTGGAGTACGTCTCTGCACCTCAGTGATGGGGAAAATGTGTTGCAGTCTAGAACGCTGCAGATAAAGAGGGGGATATTCCAAGGCGACTCTTTCAGCCCGCTTTGGTTTTGTCTGGCACTGAACCCCCTCAGTAGGACGCTCAATAGAAACGGTCATGGCTATAAAATAAGGTATGGCGACGGCGCCCACGAAGAAGTGACCCATACCTTCTACATGGATGATCTCAAGGTCTACGCTGATTCACGTCAGCGTCTAGGTGTAGCTATCCGGGTTGTCGAAGACATAAGCAGGGACATCTGTATGGAGTTCGGCCTCGACAAGTGTCGCTGTGTCCACCTGCTGAAAGGACAACTTACCGAATCCGGAGGCTACGAGGTCTATGACGGCGAGTTTATAAGAGACATGGTTCGTGGCGAATCCTATAAATATCTTGGATTCCGACAGCTCACCGGGATTCGCCACTCCGACATCAAGACGGAGCTGCGAGACAAGTTCTTGAGTCGAGTGAACTGTGTCCTGAGGACTTTCCTCAACGCGGGGAACAAGGTACGCGCGATCAACACATTCGCGGTTCCCCTGCTGACCTTCAGTTTTGGTGTAGTCAAATGGAGCAAAACTGACCTAGAGGACCTTGAGAGGAGGATGAGGAAAGCATTCAAAGAGGCCGGAATGCACCATCCTCAATCGGCACTGGAGAGAGTTTCACTACCACGCAAAGAAGGGGGACTTGGAATCGTCGACATTTCTGCACTGTGTGTTGCCCAGGTACGACAACTGCGCGAGTACTTCGCAGAACGCGCCAACCAAAACGCGCTATACCGGGCTGTCTGCGCCGCCGACAGAGGATACAGCGCTCTGCACTTGGCGCAAGCGGAGTACCAACTCAACTGCAATCTGCAGACAGTGGAGGAGAAGATTGCAGCTTGGAAGCAGAAGGCAGTGCATGGTGCCCACCCCCATCAACTGGATCGGCCACACGTCGACAAGGCCGCATCTAATCTGTGGCTAACGCGTGGTGAACTCTCTTCAGTAGTAGAAGCCGACATGATAGCCATCCAGGACAGGATAATGCCGACGAGAAACTGCAGGCGGTACGTCTGGCATCAAGACGTTGATGACATTTGCCGGATGTGCCATCAACCAGGTGAAAACATAGAACACATTATGGGAGGCTGTCCCGTTTTGGCCAACGCAGCCTACACCGAGCGCCACAACAACGTGGCCCGTATTGTTCATCGACAACTGGCGCTCCAATGTGCTCTACTGGAAGACAACGTACCAAACTACCGGTACCTGCCTGCACCTGTCCTGGAAAATGACCGTTTCAAGCTGTACTGGGATCGCACTGTTCTGACCGACCTCTCGATCCACCACAACCGGCCAGATATAATGGTTTACGACAAGAGCGACCGCAAAGTCACCATCATCGATGTCGCTATTCCACTGAACCAGAATCTGGAGGAGACCCACGGTCGCAAAATCTGCAAGTACCGACCATTGGCCGTGGAGCTCAAGGAACTGTGGGGGCTAAGGGAGGTCCCAAGAATTGTTCCAGTCGTTCTCTCTGGAACTGGAATTGTCCCGAAGACACTTCTGGAAGCGCTAAAGGTGTTGAATATGGAGAAGGAATTGGCCGGCATCCAAAAGTCGGTCATCCTTAGCACCTGCGCGATTGTCCGACAATTTCTCGGTCAGGACTGAAACAGCACGAGCATGCAGATACGTGCATTCCGCAGAGCCTAGTCCCCCTTTGGCATTCAGAAGCCCGGGGGCAGGTGAAAATTCTGGCTAGGTTCGCCTAGTTAAGAAGTGAGATAAGTAGTTATAGTAGATGTTATAGTTATAGTTATAGTTATAGTTATAGTTATAGTTATAGTTATAGTTATAGTTATAGTTATAGTTATAGTTATAGTTATAGTTATAGTTATAGTTATAGTTATAGTTATAGTTATAGTTATAGTTATAGTTATAGTTATAGTTATAGTTATAGTTATAGTTATAGTTATAGTTATAGTTATAGTTATAGTTATAGTTATAGTTATAGTTATAGTTATAGTTATAGTTATAGTTATAGTTATAGTTATAGTTATAGTTATAGTTATAGTTATAGTTATAGTTATAGTTATAGTTATAGTTATAGTTATAGTTATAGTTATAGTTATAGTTATAGTTATAGTTATAGTTATAGTTATAGTTATAGTTATAGTTATAGTTATAGTTATAGTTATAGTTATAGTAACAAGAAGCTACGCCAGTAACACCGGCTGAGTGTATCCTATGGCTTACCTACCCTACTAACACATCCCTAAACTCCCGAGACATTTATGAGAGGTCGTAGAGTTCTCTGCATCTCCCTTAAGTAAATGTCGAACTAACACTCCTTCCCATTCCTTAGCAGTTGTAAGGACGTGACCAGGACAATTCTTAACTGTTGGAGAAAACATGCCTTCATCTAAGAGATATTACCAATCATCAGCAACGGATGGAGGCTAGTTTTTTACATAACAGTTCTGATTTCGTACCACCTACGATATTGTGCAACTTGCTCAATGCTAATGATAATGCTAATGCTAATGCCAGAGGTGGCAAGGTGTATTGCATCTGACGTTTATTTAACTAACGGTCGGTAATATTTACAGAAAATATGTACATTCTACCAATGTTTGGCTTACCAAAGATTTGGTAGTTTATTTTAGTAATCTGTCTTCTGGGTGCATAAAAGCAACCTCGAATCGGTCTATCCCCTGCTTCTACACATTAGGCCATCTACACACTGGTCAACTTAAAATGAACCTCAACCAGTTTTGACGTAGGATTACGTCTTTCGGGAACATATTGGGGTACAAATTGAAAAACGAAAATCGATCGCATCGTGAAAAATGTCCAATTTCAAACGCTCATTGCTCATTCATTTCATGATGGATTGATGAGATGTTTGCATCAAATGATTTCGGCACTCCATAACAATTTTTCACATTGAATAAAATAGTATATATCATGTAACTAGCTATCGAACAATTGAAAAATCTCAACCCTTATCCAAACAGAGTTACCCAGTCCTGATTGGTCGATATTGACGTCATTTCTTTTTCGCGCCCGATTCGATGGCGAACGAGTAGGAGGCGCCTACTTCACACATACCAAATGATATAAAAGGAAGGAGCATTCGTGGATCTCATCCATAGAAAGTTCCAGAACTTACTGACAAAGAGTTCCCTCCAATGGTTTCTCGCACGATTCCTGTTCTTCCTCCTCTTCCACTTCCTACAGGTCGCCCCCAAACGGCCTCTTCTAGCGAAAAGCCAAAAAAGGAGCAACCGAGCTATAGTAAGGTTGCAGCTATTGGTTTACCACCTACACCAAAACCTTCACCTCATTCCTCTTCTACTGAGGAGCTTTATAGCATGCAAGAACTTGCAACCCTGTTTCTTGAACTAGATCGACAGACTAGAAGTTGTCGCAACCAACAGGAACAAGTACAAGTCATGCTTCATTTTTATTATAACCATGGATCGGTCATCTCTAAGGCTAATTAATTGGAATGCCTGCTCTCTTAAGAGTAAGCTCATCGAGTTCACTGACTTCCTGGTGACAAACAGCATCGACGTAGCTATCGTTACTGAGACGCATCTTAAACCGAATATTAATATTCGAGTCCCGAATTATCGTCTATTGAGAATGGATCGTGCTTGTTCTGGTGGAGGAGGTGTTGCCTTAGCCATCAGAAATAACATCAGATATCGACTTTTGCCGTCCCTGAAACTCAACATCATCGAAGCTATTGGGGCGTGTGTGATACGGACTGAAGTATTCGAGGTAGTGTACCATGTGCCGACTGTAAACAACAACCCTGTGCGTTGGCCGTAAACGTCAATGACACTTCTCGACCACATCGTAGTAACCCGAGATGGAAAATGAAAGGTGGGAAGATTTTTAAATCTGTGACGTCACAGATTTTGTTTATGTATGTTACTTTTCTTATAATAGTCCACTACATAGGAAAAGTGTTGATATTAAAAGTAAAAATAAGCAGATGAAATGAACAAATTAGTATTTTTTCTTAAATCAATGCTAGCGTTCAAAATCATAGGGGCCCAACTGAAATTTGAAAAATAAATTGAATAGACTCCATATGACCTAAATTGAGACGAAAAGTTTTCTGCTTCCGTCCTAGTTTTAGACGAATGAAGTGTTCGGCACCCTAATCGTAGAAAAAGGAATTACAATTGCTAACAAGAGATAAACTACCATGAAGATGCTCTAAAATCCAAACATAGTAAAAATTAGAATACTAATTCTGATATAAGAAGAAATAACAAAAATGAAACATTTTGGTTCGTGACATGTTCTGTTTATTTTTCAAATGATGAATGTAACGCGAAAAATATTTTTTGGAAATATGTAATTATTTTCTGTATATCCTCTTTCAACGTTATTCGTTGACACATTAAATTTTGTACCATTTGAGTAACTGACTGTTATGCCTGATATGTGAACTTCTTATCTTCCTGGCTACTAATACAATCAAAGTTTAACACAAGCAAAACCCGTGAATCTTCCCACCTTCTATTTTTCATCTCGGTAGTAACCCTCGTTATCTCTGGCTCTTCGGCGTGTCAACCATCAAGCGGATGAGACGTGTGGAAACAAGCATAGTTTCGTGATCCCTTTCCCCCGCGGCAATAAGAATCACACAATGGCGATCCTGCCAGGAGTTGCAGCATTTTTTTCGTTTTCTTTGCCTCGACTGCAACGCAACTGTGGAACCAAAAAAAAATGCTACGCTGGAGAAAGGGATGGTTTTTAACTGCAAGTACAGGAATGTTTCTTTGGTGAAAACTTGTGAGGTTAGTGTGGTTAGGTCTACAAGGCTACAATTAGACAATACCTAACACATAGTGGATTATTTATAATGATAAGTGTGGCTCTCGTGGCTAAATATTTCCTCGAGCGGATCAAAGAATCGCGCTGAGCGGGTTGAAATAACCGCGCTGAATATGAAAACAACAAACCAAGCGGGTGAAGCTACTGCATAGAGCGGGTCGAATAGATCGCGCAGAGCCTAGTGTTGTAGAAATTAGTGAGCGGATCGAAGAATCGCGCTGAATAGGAAAAAAACAGAAAGTGGGTTATATCTATGGTATAACCGCAATGGTGACGTAGGACTATCGTTGATTCAGTGATCCTTTGTTTGAAGTTTAATCTGAATCCATGCTGAATGAATGAATAAATGCATATTTGGGGGACTTCGAAAACGAGAGCGTTACGTTGGAGGTACAAGGTTTTATGCATCCTATCCTACTGATGGGGAAGAATAATTTTCAGAAGCTATCCTGTTAATTGCGATTGATTGAAAAATCACAAAACCAAATGTATTTGGTCACAGTGTTACATGGATAGAAAACATTCAAATAAACTCTTTCACATGAATGTATTTTAAAAATTCCCAGAGGAACGACTAGATATTTCCACATTTTCCTCGATACTGGAAGCCCACCAATGGTTAATGCTAATTCGATAACCACCTGTTAATAGCACTTGATTGAAAAATATTTGGTCACAGTGTTACATGGATAGAAAACATTCAAATAAACTCTTTCACATGAATGTAATTTTAAATTCCCAGAGGAACTGGCAGATTATTTTCAGTAACGATTAGATATTTCCACATTTTCCTCGATACTGGAAGCCCACCAGTGGTTAATGCTAACTCGATAACCATCTGTTAATAGCACTTGATTGAAACATATTTGGTCACAGTGTTACATGGATAGAAAACATCAAAATAAACTCTTTCACATGAATGTATTTTTAAATTCCCAGAGGAACTGGCAGATTATTTTCCGGATCTTCCTCGATGCTGATGCCGGTTGCACTCGCACGTTTGTACGCTGTGGTAGTTCACGTACTGCTCAGCCTTCTCTTTGGCGGTACAATTACCAAAGAGCATCCACCCTAACCTTGTTTTGACAGCGATTGGCTCGTTGTCGCCTCCTTCTCGACTTTTGATGACATGTCCCAGTCTAGCATGGTCCAGACCGATAAGGATACGAGGACTGACATCGTAGTACGACTCGAGAGGTAATTTTGCCAGATATGGGTACTTTCTCTGGATCTCCGCAAGCAGTAATGTTTGAGGACGAATTTGCAAAGAGGACATAGTGTAGACACCAGACAGATCATATTTTTTCGAACTATGCACGCCTGATATCTGCAGGTTTATCTTCTGCGACTCTTTCTCCATTTTCTGCGTACCGCCGGTCCACTTCAAGCATAACGATTTTGTCGGTCCTTGCACACCCAACTCATCGGACAGACTCTGCTCCACTAGCGTGAGCTCGGACCCATCATCAACGAACGCGTATGTGCGTATCGTCTTCTTTGGTCCATACAGCATGACAGGAACAATTCTGAATAGTATGTCCGACTGACCTTGGTGAACATTACAACTTTGATCGGTTCTCCTCGTTTCTGTTTGTGCGGTACTAGGAGGTGTTGGCTTCGACGCTATACTTCTTGAGATTTCATGTTTTTGCATATTATGAAGCAGCGGATGATGCAGGAATTCGCATCCGTTCATTCCACACGGTTTGGACTGTTTACAAGACCCATTATGTTTTCTCAAGCATTTTCGGCACAACTTGCACTCCTTGATGGTTGCCCACTTGGAATCGTAGCTAAATTCCTGGAATCTCTTGCACTTTGCTACAGAGGGGCAAGTACCTTTGCAAACTGTACATTGATCCCTAACGACTACACCAGATGATTTCGTTTTGAACGAAGCTTCGGTAGATCTTGTACTGGGGGATCCCTCCTCGGAATGAAAATTCAGAAAGCCATCCTTCTTGCCTCCCCGAACACGCTGCTCGCTACTGCTACTGATCATGACGGCGCTGGCATCTTCCGCGGTTGTATATAACCACGCGCTGAAATCGATGAGCGTTGGACTCTGTTTCCCACGAGAATATCTTGCCCAGTCCATCTTGAGTGACGATGGGAGCCGTTCTACCAGCTCGTACCTGAGTGATGAATTGTACACAAAGTCGCCAACTTCACATGCCTGAATCGTGGCAACGAGATTTTCTACCGTGAGCGCGAAATTCACAACTGTTTCCAGTTTATCCATGTTCGGTGGAGGTAGTGAACGAACCTTCAGAATTATTGCTTGAACAATAGCCTCCGGTCTCCCGTAGAGCATCTTCAGCGTCGACATCACCCCGGCTACGTTAGTTGGATGGAGTAGTCGACACCTCACTGCCTCCAGCGCCTTTCCCTTCAAGCATTTCCGCAGGCGTAACATGTTCTCTTCGTTCGAGAACCCACACATTTGGGTTGAGGAGTTAAACATCGAAAAGAACAGTGGCCAGTCTTCTGGATTCCCACTGAACTCTGGTAAGTCCTTGGAAACAGCTTGGCGTGCGGCAAGCTGACTTCGATTCAATACACACACCGTTTCGTCATTAACTGTCGCTGCGGGTGGTGCAGCCAGAGATGGTCGATGAACTGGAGTTGAACGCTGTGCGGGAATGAAATCGTTGCCATCTACCAATGTGCCTGGATTCATCGAAGGAATGATCGATGGTCGGTTTCCAGTGGAACTAATGTGGTGCGTGTGTGTACGCTGCGACGGTTGATCCTGTTGACCCAGAGGAATCGATGATCGGATATTGGGCTGAGTGAGATTTGGAGCGGGGTGCTCCTGTGACTGCTTCGCGTTGTTCGATGCATGTCCATTCGTCTCCTCTTCCACTAAACCGGAATCGTCCTCTTCACCATGGCGTTCGGTTTCTTCGACCCATTCCTGAATCTTAGACATTTTTTCCAAATCACTGACGACAGTTGACGTATCGTTAACGCAATCCTTCAGGATCACATACTTTTTCTCCAAATACTTTTTCTCCAATTGAAACTCGTCATTGAGTTTTTGAAGCGCCAACTCTCTCAATCTCTTTGCTTCACTCCTGCCTGAACATGCCTTACTTTTTGGACATTCCAAGGGCACATCCTTTTTAGCCGGCTCGGTTTGTCCTTGCAGCTGCTCTTCTGGAGTGTTATGAATGCTCTGCTCTGTGTTGATACTAGTGGGGGGATTAGTCACTACTCGTGTCGGACACTGACGGAGCTGACTTTGAGCTTCCACCAATAACAATGGAACTTAGCACTTTCGGTTTGGTTCCGGTATTCTGGCCTGAGGCTACGTCATCCGTCGTAGGTAATGCGACGCTTACCCGTCCAGAGTTGGTTGATTTCTTCGACATCTCGGGATTGATGTAAAAGAATTTTATAAGATGTTGATCACAGCGACAATGAAACAAAATTCGATGAACTTCTATCTCTAGGTGGTTTATTTCAATGAACAGAAGTTATAAAATTCCTGTGTATAAATTAAGATAGTTAAGCTAGGCTAATTAATTATAATTTCAAATTTACTTTTAGTGTTTTTCGCTGGATTAACCTTGTATATAAATGTGCGTTTTGTGATTTTGTGAGCGGTTTCGGTACAGGAGAACTTGTTTGTCTACATATATCTGTTTAGTTGTAGGAATATATCATAAATTACGTTTAGGATTATGCTTTAGTTTCACGTATTTCTCACCTTTCTAGTCTTCTTCTTCTTCTTCTTCAATGGCACTAACGTTCCTAGAGGAACTTCGCCGTCTCAACGTAGTATTACTTGCGTCATTTTTATTAGTACTTAGTTGAGATTTCTATGCCAAATAACACGCCTTGAATGCATTCTGAGTGGCAAGCTCTAGAGAATACGCGTGATCACAGTGCAAGTCGGAGGAAATTTCTTTGACGAAAAATTCCCCCGACCAGAACGGGAATCGAACCCGAACACCCGGCATGTTAGTTATGACGCTAACCACTCGGCCACGGTAGTCTTAGTATAGCAAATAAGATATATAATAAGATAAATTGTATATAAATTCACTAATTTCAAGAAGTAGTTTCAATGTAGTTTTAAGGAGTTAGCTATTTCGATTGTTTCCTGATGTTTACTTTTTACTTTCTTTGTGTTTTTATATGTGTTTGTAAATCGGGCTTCATTGCACAATAGTCGCGTGAGATCCCTCGCGTGTGAATAGGTGTGGTACGTTCAGCGGTCGATAGTGTAGATTGGCGTAGGGTGCAGCCGGAGCACTTTCCGACGTGGCGTAAATAACAGAAGCTGTACTGTTAATTGCGATTGATTGAAAAATCACAAAACCAAATGTATTTGGTCACAGTGTTACATGGATAGAAAACATTAAAATAAACTCTTTCTCATGAATGTATTTTTAAATTCCCAGAGGAACTGGCAGACTATTTTCAGTAACGATTAGATATTTCCACATTTTCCTCGATACTGGAAGCCCACCAGTGGTTAATGCTAACTCGATAACCATCTGTTAATAGCACTTGATTGAAACATATTTGGTCACAGTGTTACATGGATAGAAAACATCAAAATAAACTCTTTCACATGAATGTATTTTTAAATTCCCAGAGGAACTGGCAGATTATTTTCCGGATCTTCCTCGATGCTGAATGGCATCCAAACGGAAAGAATTCCGTGCGTGTATGTGTGTGTAGCGGCTGCTTCGATGGTCACCTTCTCTTCTCCTTCTCTGTGCTCCCTCACAGTTTCAAACAAACTGCTTGCGTTTCAGGGCAGATCTCGATCCTTCGCCGTCCAGCATCCTCAGCAACGATGTTGTCTTGTCGATGTCCTCACGAAAAATGAATGCGTCTCACCACCAGAATATCGCTTAAGTTTGCTTTTTGTGCGTGATTGAATCGAGAGAAGGCGTGGTTTACGATGGCAATTTGGAAGGCAAACTAGAGGGGAATGAACTCTCTGAGCTCGGAGCTTTCGGCGACTGAGCAATAATCGATTGTGGGCGCATACAATATTGGATACGGAAATATCCTACTGATGGGGAAGAATAATCTTCAGAAGCTATACTGTTAATTGCGATTGATTGAAAAATCACAAAACCAAATGTATTTGGTCACAGTGTTACATGGATAGAAAACATTAAAATAAACTCTTTCTCATGAATGTATTTTAAATTCCCAGAGGAACTGGCAGACTATTTTCAGTAACGATTAGATATTTCCACATTTTCCTCGATACTGGAAGCCCACCAGTGGTTTATGCTAACTCGATAACCACCTGTTAATAGCACTTGATTGAAACATATTTGGTCACAGTGTTACATGGATAGAAAACATTCAAATAAACTCTTTCACATGAATGTATTTTTAAATTCCCAGAGGAACTGGCAGATTATTTTCCAGCAATGATTAGATCTTTCCGGAACTTTCTCGATGCTGAATGGCATCCAAACGGAAAGAAATCTGCGCGTGTATGTGTGTGTAGCGATGTCTTCCCGGGGAACCGTTTGTGGCATCACTCTCCTCCTGATGGATTCCCTTCTAGCCTAGGGTGCACAAACAGGCTCTTGGTGACACCGTTCATCCGCGCTTTCATGATAAACGAAGAGCTTCACCACAACAGCGACAACATGCTCCAATCGCTGTTCAATTAGAACTGAGTGGATTTCCGAGCGGCGCTCGCTTATATACCGATTGGTGATTTCAATAGCCTGTTTTGAAAGCAATTTTAAGACTATTGAAACAAGTTTTGACGTAGGACTACGTCTTTCATTTCTATACCGGGGTGTAAAACCAAAGTTTCGAGAACGAAAGCGTTACGCTGGAGACCGAGATTTTGAGCGTTAATAGCTCTTAAACAACTGAACGAAATGGTATGATAAACACTTCATTTGAAAGATAAAATGTCTACGCGTCATATACTTGTTACTTTTTCATCCAAAAACTTGTTTCAATAGTCTTAAAATTGCTTTCAAAACAGGCTATTGAAATCAAAAATCGGTATATAAGCGAGCGGCGCTCGTTAACCCACTCAGTTATGATTGAACAGCGATTGGAGCATGTTGTCGCTGTTGTTGTGAAGCTAATTTCGTTTATCATGAATGCGCTGATGAACGGTGTCACCAAGAGCCTGTTTGTGCACCTAAGGCCAAAAGGGAATCCATCAGGAGGAGAGTGATGCCACGGTTCCGCTTGAAACATCGGAGCAGCCGCCACACATACACACACACACATACACGCGTGGAATTCTCGTTGCTATCATCGTTGCTGAAAAATAATCTGCCAGTTCCCCTGGGAATTGAAAAATACATTCATGCGAAATAGTTTATTTTAATGTTTTCTATCCATATAACACTGCAACCAAATACATTTGGTTTTGTTATTTTTCAATCAATCGCAATTAACAGGAAAGCTTCTGAATATTTTTTTCCCCATCAGTGGAAATTTTCGTATCCAATATTGGATGCATAACATGAAAAACGGAAAATGTTTCACATCGCGAAAATCAAGTCATTTTCGAGCGATTATTTGCTTTCTACTCATATAATGCTTCGACCAAATACATTTCGTTTTGGATTTTTTCAATCAAGTGCGATCAACGTAAGACCACGTCTTTCGGCAATTTATTAGAGGTGCAATGAATCTTTAGGAATTCCCGCTCTACGCGCACTAGCAAACAATGTTTACTCAACAATTTCTCAAACTAGAAATGGGTGTTGTGAGAGAGGATTAGCGAACGCGAAAACGACAAACGGGAGAAAGATACGTTTGGAGGTTGAAGGAAATTGGCAGAAACTTCTTCATTCTATCATTCAAATAATGTGATTCATACCACATCGTTTTGCCAGAAAGAGATTATTAATGCTCAAAGGATGAATCGAGTCCTCCGAGGAAATTACCCAGCGCAAATTAGAGTCGACTATCGATTGCGGCATTCGTACACAAATAATTTTATAATGCAGTTTCACCAAAGTGATTTCTTCGGATATATTCACTACATCATGTCATGTATTTCATATTCTTCATAAGGAAATCCATATCCATGGCACCTATCGGTAACGAATTATTATCGAAACCACGATTTTCGCTAAATGCTCCTTTCAGTTCGGCCTGTAAAAAACTTTTCTGTACTCTAATCCATCAAATTTGGAGCCCTGAAAAGGGCCGTTGATTATATGCTAAGCTAATATAGCACCCTCTCCTCGGATACGATGGGCCAGCTGGATGTCCTTGGGCATGATGTGACGCGTTTTGCATGGATAGCACACAAATTGGTATCTTCGAATAAGCCTCCTGCAGCGTCATAACCGCGGAACTTTGGAAGCGCAAGTCGGTTTTGAAGTCCTGAGCAATTCCACGAACCAAATGCTGCAAAGGTAGCTTACGGATCAGCAATTCGGTCGACTTCCGATAGCGATGAATTTCACGCAAAGTTCCCGGTCGATAGCGATGTGGCTTCTCCACCTATCCTGCTACTGGTGCGCTTATCCGAGCTGACTTCGTGTGTCTTACCACCGAATGACTAACGAGCTGTCTGCGAAAGACTAACGAGCTCGAGTCCTCACGGTGCGAGAGTAGAGTAAGAAATGAACGAAAGCAAAGGAAGTGTCATTTTATAAACCATAAAAGTATAGAATCTAAATCCCACCCTTATTATATTCGTGAGTATACAGTAAGCTTATACAATAAAGAGGGTGGGGTTTACATTCGATTCTTTTATGTTTTATAAAATGACACTTCCCTTGCTTTCGTTCAACTATTAGAGGCGAATGAACTGAAAAGTTTAAAGCCTCTTTAATTCAACATCATCATCATCATTTCGTTCAATTCTTACTCTACTCTCGCACCGTGAGGACTCGTTTCATCGGGACTAAGCAGACAGCTCGTTAATCTTTCGGTGGTAAGGCACCACGAAAGCAGCTCGGATAAGCGCATCAGCCGCAGGAAGCGTGAAGAAGCCACATCGCTATCGACCGGGAACTTCGCATGAAATTCGTCGCTATCAGAAGTCGACCGAATTGCTGATCCGCAAGCTACCTTTGCAGCATTTGGTTCGTGGAATTGCTCAGGACTTCAAAACCGACTTGCGCTTCCAAAGTTCCGCGGTTATGACGCTGCAGGAGGCTTATTAGAAGATACCAATGTGTGTGCTATCCATGCAAAACGCGTCACATCATGCCCAAGGACATCCAGCTGGCCCATCGTATCCGAGGAGAGCGTGCTATATTAGCTTAGCATATAATCAACGGCCCTTTTCAGGGCTCCAAATTTGATGGATTAGAGTTCAGAAAAGTTTTTTACAGGCCGAACTGAAAGGAGCATTTAGCGAAAATCGTGGTGTCGATGATAATTCGATACCGATAGGTGCCATGGATATGGATTTCATAATGAAAAATATGAAATATATGACATGATGTAGTGAATATATCCCCATATCGAAGAAATCACTTTGATGAAACTGTTTATCGTTTGTCGTTTTTAATTGTTGGGAAAGGGCATTATTTCTGCTGACTAAATTCCAAGAAAAAATCCATTCCTTCTTTAAGCGTGATTCATTCTGCTTCGGATCAACGGAACAGTATGATAATCATTTCATACAAAAGATAAAATGTCCAAGAGTTATATGATTGCTATTTATTGAGTCGAAAAATTGTTTCAATAGCTTAATGATAGCTTCGAAAACAGGTTATTGAAATCATTCGTATCCGTATGTAGCGCGCCCACTTGGAAACCCATTAATCTTATTGGAATGTGAGATGGGGAAGCTCATACTTACGTCTATGCATTATGCTGTACACTACAGACTTTTTTTCTCCGTACTGATTAAGAAGCCGACCGAACTATCGGTCGACAAGTCAGTCTGCAGTCGGCGGGGGCTCTTAATTTCGTTTTTGCAGGTCGAACCGAAAAAATTTCAGTCGAGTTAACTCTTTTTTACAGTAATGCTTTTGAATCCGGACACTTTGCATTACATTCAATATCATACCACAGCCATAACATTTTTTTCATGTTGAATTTATGCGATTATTAGTTGCTAATATAGTTACTGATAGTTTCTTGATAGTTACTTATCAATCGCATTAATTCAACATGCAGAAAATGTTGTGGCTGCGGTATGGTATTAAATGTAACGTAAAGTGTCCGGATTCAAATACATTACTGTATACTTACTTCGATGTTATTCGTTTCTCTCTCAGGGTAAGCAACGAATATAATAAGGGTGGGGTTTAGATTCTATACATTTATGGTTTATAAAATGACGCTTCCTTTGCTTTCGTTCATTTCTTACTCTACTCTCGCACCGTGACGACTCGTTTGTTTGGGACCAAGTAGATAGATAGTTAGTCTTTCAGTGGTAAGGCACACGAAAGCAGCTCGGATAAGCGCACCAGCCGCAGGATAGGTGAAGAAGCCACATCGCTATCGACCGGGAACTTTGCGTGAAATTCATCGCTATCGGAAGTCGACCGAATTGCTGATCCGCAAGCTACCTTTGCAGCTTTTGGATCGTGGAATTGCTCAGGACTTCAAAACCGACTTGCGCTTCCAAAGTTCCGCGGTTATGACGCTGCAGGAGGCTTATTCGAAGATACAAATTTGTGTGCTATCCACGCAAAACGCGTCACATCATGCCCAAGGACATTCAGCTGGCCCATCGAATCCAAGGAGAGGGTGCTATATTAGCTTAGCATATAATCATCGGCCCTTTTCAGGGCTCCAAATTTGATGGATTAGAGTTTAGAAAAGTTTTTTGCAGGCCAAACTGAAACGAGAATTTTCGTTTGGATGCCATACAGCATCGAGAAAATTCCGGAAAGATCTAATCGTTGCTGAAAAATAATCTGCCAGTTCCCTGGGAATTGAAGAATACATCCATGCGAAAGAGTTTATTTTAATGTTTTCTAATTATATGGCGAACACAGCGACCAAATACATTTGATTTCGTAATTTTTCAATCAAGTGTAATTAGCTGGAAAGCTTCTGAAGATTATTCTTTCCCATCAGTAGGATATTTTCGTATCCAATATTGGATGCATAACATGAAAAACGGAAAATGTTTCGTATCGCGAAAATTATATAATTTTCAATCGATTATTGCTCAGTCGCCGAAATTTTCATACTCAGAGAGTTCATTCTCCTCTAGTTTGCCTTCCAAATTGCCATCGTAAACCACACCTTCTCTCGATTCAATCACGCACGAAAAGCATACTGAAATGATATTCTGGTGGTGAAACCGATTCATTTTTCGTGAGGCATCGTGCACAAATTACGTAACGCGATAAGGGGGGAGGGGGTAGATGTTGCGTTACTTTCTGCTTATTAGAGATAGGAAATTGCGTTACGAAAGGGGGGGGGAGAGGCGGTTCAAAATTCGGATTTTTAGCGTTACGTAATTTGTGCACGACGCCTGAGGACATCGACAAGACAACATCGTTACTGAACGAGCTGAACGGCGAGGGATCGAGGGATTCATTACCTGGCCTGACCTGACCTGAAATGCAATCAGTTTGTTTTAACTGTGAGGGAGCGCAGAAAAGCCGATGCTGATACTCTCGTGACCAAGAGAGTATCAGCATCGAAATACGGTTCCTCGGGAAGACATAGAAGCAGCCGCCACACACACACATACACGCGCGCAACTCTTTTCGTTTGCTGGTTATCGAGAGGAAACCTAGAAAGAAATGATCGTTGCTGAAAAATAATCTGCCAGTTCCCCTTGGAATTGAGAATTACATTCAAGCGAGTTTATTTTAATGTTTTCTATCCATATAATACTGCTACCACATACATTTGGTTTTGTGATTTGTCAATCAAGTGCAGTTAGCAGGAAAGCTTCTGAAGATTATTCTTCAGAACAAGGTTTTTTGTATCCAATATTGGATGCATAAAACCTTGAGTCTCCAACGTAACACTCTCGTTTTTGAAGTCACCCAAATATTTATTTATTCATTCATTCAGGATGGATTTAGATTCAACTTCAAACAAATGATCTCTAAATCAACGATAGTCCTACGTCGCCCTTGCGGTTATACCATAGATATAACCCACTTCCTGTTTTTGGATCAAAAAGTAACAAGTATAGAACGCGTAGACATTTTATCTTTCGAATGAAATGTTTATCATACCATTTCGTTCAATTGTTTAGGAGCTATTAACGCTCAAAATCTCGGTCTCCGGCGTAACGCTTTCGTTTTCGAAACTTTGATTTTACACCCCGGTATAGAAATGAAAGACGTAGTCCTACGTCAAAAACAAAGAGTCTAGCAAGTAAAGCCATCGTATGAGCGAGTCGATGGAACGCGTAGAGCTTTGTGTTGTTGAAATCATAGTGAGCGGATCAAGGAATCGCGCTAAGCGGGTTGATACAACCGCGCTGAAATGAAATAAAAACAAGACAGGCGAGTCAAAGGACAGCGTAGAGCAGGTTACAGGCACCGTGCTAAGTTTATCGAAAGAATCTCGCCGAGCAGGTTTCAGGACCATGCTAAGCAGAACAAAATAATATATTCAAAAATATATCCGGAAGTTTATTGTGTTCCAGTTTGAACAATGTGCCATTAGAGATGTTAATTTACAAATCGCGCTCAAGAATATGATACACTGAATCACCTTGCATTGTTTCAATATATGAATACAGATAGTCAGAGAATAAGCTAGCAAAACAAAATTACTCTGATTCTGATTCGGATGACAATGTAGTGCGTAGAAATACAGAAATCGCGTGGACTCGATAAATACCGAAGCAACGAAAAATTAAGCATAGTTTCGTAGGAATTCCGACGCCTCGTGAAAATGATTTGAAAATGAAATTTATTTCGTCAGTGATAGCGAAGAGAGTGATCCTGATGTCGGACGATGAAATGCCGAAGTCGCCAGGAAATTCGTCAAGATCATCGTCAGTTCCTCCATTGACTCCAACAATAACACCTCAAACTGATACAGGTCAGATAGCATCAGAACATTAACAGAACATTAAGAAGATGCCAAACAACATAAACAACATATCAACTCGTTTCCAAACCACATCTATTCCGAATGATGATGTTGACAAAATCTGGAGATTCTCTAAACACGCGGACCAACTTAGAAGCGGCGAAAGTTCTTCTAATATTCGATTGGGACACCAGAAACAATTCTCTGATGGAATTGCAGCAAACAAGATGTTGTTTGTTGAAGAGTGGAGCCGCTGCATTGATAACTTTGGAATAGTCACTCGATTTATGTGTTTAAATTTTTTTATCCGTTCTTTTTTCCTGAGGAAGTGGGCCTATTATCGTGATTGCGGTCTACTATCCCAGACGTCAATCATAGATGGCTCAGCGTTGCTTCTTAAGAACGATATCATCAAGCTAACACGAAGGCAGTCGAAATACGCCATCGGCGGGGACATTAATGCTCGACATCAGTCCTGGGGAAACCAAAGGAGGAATCAATATGGAGTGACTCTAAATGATGATCTACAGTGTGGGCACTACAGGATTCTTAGTCCAGCGACCCCCACTCGCATTTCTCGTTCTGGAGTACATTCCATAATTGATTTCTTCATTACCAACATGGATCGCCACATCGGTGATCCTATTGCCCTTAACGAGTTGAGTTCGGATCACTTCCCAGTGATGGTTGAATTGGGAGTGAATGTCGTAGTCAGGAGGTCAATGTAGACGGGACTATCATAGTGCGAATTGGGTGGAATTCCAGCAGCTTATTGACAACAACATTGATCTCGATCAGCCTCTTCAATCTCCCGAAGATATCGAAGCAACAGTCAGCTCTATTCAAACTGCAGTTATTCAGGCTCGCCAAAACCACATCCCAGAAACGATTCAGGTGAGTGACTCTGTTCAAATTGATTCCATTACTAAACATTTGATTTGGCTTCGGAACCTCTATCGAAGGCAGTACCAATGTACTGGTATTCGAGAGAGGAAACGACAGTATAATCAGTTAACCAAGGTTATCCAGGCCAGAATGATTGATCTTCGTAACAAAAAATTCGCAAATAATATTAGTAAACTTCCGAATAACTCCAAGCCTTTTTGGAGGCTCGCTAAAATTCTCAAGACCAAGTCTAATCCTATTCCTCCTCTTCTTCAACCTGACAATTCAGAACGATTGATAACACCTGCCGAAAAGGCTAATGCAATTGGCAACCATTTCGCTAGTTCACACAATCTTGGCCAGAACATTACAAGTCCATTTGAAGCTTCGGCGAATGATACTGTAAGGGCTATTGACAATATCCATTCTGTACCTCAAGAGAATGAAATCATCTCGACTGCAGAGGTTATCTCGGTTATACGCTCGTTGAAGAATATGAAGGTCCCCGGCTTCGACAGTATATTTAACATTGAGTTGAAACATCTTAGTAACAACTTATATGAAATTATGACTTCTGTCTTCAACAGATATCTATCACTTGGCTACTTCCCCTCGAGTTGGAAGTTGGCAAAAGTGATCCCGATACTAAAACCCGGAAAAGATCCTTCTTCTTCAAAGAGCTATCGACCAATTAGCCTTCTCCAGCATTCTCGAAAGTATTCGAAAAAATTATCTTAACGCGCATTCTTGCTTTTGCAGATGAGCACAATATATTTTTGGATGAGCAGTTTGGATTCCGAAAAGGCTACTCTACCATTCACCAGCTTCGTAGAGTATACAATATAATCAGACGAAACAAGTCAGTTCCAAAATCATCTGCCATGGCACATCTTTTTTTTTTTTTTTTTATCCAAAATATATATATTTTTATTAAGGCTCATATGGCGTCAGCCTAACGGGGCCGGGAGTTCAATATTTCGACAATGTTTGCTCACAACTATGTTAGTAATATGTAACCGATTACTCGCGGTTGGCTCGAGGTTAGTATTACAAGTGTTCTCATAATTGGTATGTCGCAGTTTTCGATGCTCTGTACGTGTGCCCGACACGGGATACTTCCTATTGGGATGCAGCTGACCATTAATCAGCAACGCCCCCCTAGTCTGTACCCCATATCTAGCGTGGTGCGTCTTTCTCGACTCGAGGAATCCAGGATAGAATGGTCACTAACCGGCGCAATCATCAGCTCGTGTAGAGTTGTCATGAGTGGTACAACCTTTGGCTCTTGTTGAATGATCAGTGGACTGCACAACCTTTGGCCCGTGTATCTGTAAAGAGTGTGTGTATGTATTGCCGCGACTAAGTAAAAGTTTATCGTTTGGATAGGAGGGATATGAAACGGGGACACAACGAAGGAAACATCATTAAACGTTGACATCGGCGTTTCTGAGGAACAGGTATAGATGAAGCAGAAGATCAGGATCACGGCTACCTAAGATATCCCGGACGGGGATATCCGATTGTCTGCCTTGTGCTCTCAGTGCTCTAGAGAGCTGAGAGCGAGCAGCATGGAACCGGATACACGACCAGACAACATGCTCGATGTCGTGGTAGCCATCGCCACAATCACAAAGATTGTTTGCTGCGAGCCCAATGCGATAGAGATGCGCGTTTAGGTTGTAGTGATTGGACATAAGCCGAGATATCACGCGAATGAAATCACGACCTACATTCAATCCCTTGAACCATGCACTCGTCGAGACCTTAGGAATAATCGTGTGTAACCAACGATCGAACTCATCACCACTCCACATGCGCTGCCAACTTACGAGCGTATACTGACGAGGAATGTGAAAAAATTCATTATAAGCAATTTGCCTTTCAAAAAGTGTGCCTTCTAAAGCGCCCACCTTAGCTAGCGAGTCCGCTTTCTCATTCCCCGGAATCGAGCAATGAGAGGGAACCCATGCTAAGGTAATCTTGAATAATTTTTCGAAAAAAACACTCAATAGTTGTCTTATTCTTGTTAGGAAATAAGATGAGCATTTATCAACTTTCATTGAGCGGATTGCCTCTATTGAGCTGAGACTGTCTGAAAAAATAAAATAGTGGTCGATGGGTAATGTTTCAATGATCCCTAATGCGTAATATATCGCACCCAGTTCAGCGACATACACGGAACAAGGATCTTTGAGTTTGAAAGAGGCACTGGAATATTCATTGAAGATGCCGAAGCCAGTGGACCCGTTTATGAATGAAGTAAAGAACATTTTATCAGATCTAACTTTCCCATATTGTTCCGAAAATATCGGCGGAATAGAATCGGAGCGTAGGTGATCTGGGATTCCAAGGATTTTTTGTCGCGTGGACAGATCAAAAGTAACAGAGGAATTGCAGAAGTATGGGAAGCCAACTTGGTTGGAGATGCCTGGTGAAGGGTGCACGTCGTGGGTAAGGTACTCATGGTATAAAGACATAAAACTTGACTGAGGAGTCAGTTGGAGTAGATTGTCGAAGTTATCAATCACCAATGGATTCATGATCTTGCAACGGATGAGAAATCTGTAGGATAATTCTGTGAACCGAAGAGTAAGCGGGGGTACTCCTGCCAAAACTTCGAGACTCATCGTATGTGTCGAATGCAAACACCCCATGGCTATACGCAAGCAACGATATTGTATTCTCTCCAGCTTGAGAATATGAATCCTGGCAGCTGATCTGAAGCAAAAACTGCCATATTCTAACACTGATAAAATCGTTGTTTTGTACAACTGAATGAGGTCTCCTGGATGGGCACCCCACCATGTTCCGGTAATTGTTTGGAGAAAATTGATTCTTTGCTGGCATTTCTGTTTCAAATACGCAATGTGTCTCCCCCAGGTACACTTAGAATCAAAATATACACCCAGGTATTTGAAAAACATAGAGTGTTGGATCGTTTTGCCGGATAGATGAAGCTGGAATTGGGCGGGTTCGTGCTTCCTAGAAAAAACGACCATTTCAGTTTTCTCCGTAGAGAATTCAATACCCAGCTTGAGGGCCCACGTGAACAGATTGTTCAGGGTATCTTGCAACGACTTTTGCAGAACGACGGGATTAGTACCCGTGATGGAAATAACTCCATCGTCTGCAAGTTGTCTCAGCGTGCAGTCTCTAGTTAGACAATCATCCATATCATTGACGTAAAAACTGTACAAGAGGGGGCTTAGGCAGGAGCCTTGTGGTAGGCCCATAAAACTGTAACGAGAAGATTTCGAGCTGCCATGAGAGAAAATCATGTGCTTTTCTGACAGTAAATTGTACAGGAAATTATTGAGAATTGGTGAAAGTCCACGATTATGAAGCTTCTCTGAGAGAATTTCCATGGAAACTGAATCAAATGCCCCTTTGATATCGAGGAAAACGGAAGCCATTTGTTCTTTGCGAGAAAATGCGATTTGGATTTCAGAAGATAGCAGCGCCAGACAATCGTTCGTCCTTTTACCTCGGCGGAAGCCAAACTGCGTATTTGACAGCAAATTGTTCGCTTCAACCCACTTGTCCAAACGAAGTAGATTCATTTTCTCTAACAATTTACGAATACAGGATAACATTGCAATCGGCCTATACGAGTTGTGATCGCAAGCCGGCTTGTTGGGTTTCCGTATGGCTATCACTCTCACTTGTCTCCAGTCATGCGGGACCATATTCAGCTCCAGAAACTTGTTGAACAAGTTCAGCAAACGCTGTTTTGCCAAGTCGGGAAGATTCTTCAACAAGTTGAATTTGATCTTGTCCGACCCCGGCTGAATTGTTACATGAGAGAAGAGCAATTGAGAATTCCACCATCGAAAAATTCTCATAATCGCTTTGAAGTGGAATGTCGCGTACGACGTTTTGTGCAGGAACGGTGTCGGGGCAAACCTTCCTTGCAAAGTTAAAAATCCAACGGTCAGAGTATTCCTCACTTTCGTTTGTATGGTTCCAGCCACGCATTTTCCTAGCCGTATTCCAAAGAGTGCTCATAGCGGTCTCCCTCGACAAATCATTGACGAACTTCCGCCAATATCCACGCTTTTTTGCTTTAATCAAACCTTTTAGTTTGGCTTCTAGAGCTTGGTACTTTAGAAACCTTTCCACTAATCCAGTTTTCCTGAATTTTTTGAAAGCGGATGATTTTTCAAGGTAGACCTTTGAACATTCCTTGTCCCACCAAAGTGATGGAGGACGACGTCGGAAAGTGGTAGCCGGTACACGTTTCTTTTGAGCTTGAAGTGCGCTTTCGTAAATCAAACTCGATATAAAGTTATACTCTTCGAGTGGAGGAAGTTCATGCATTGAAACAATTGCTTCAGATATTATTTCCGCAAATGTTCTCCAGTCAATATTCTTCGTGAGGTCATACGAAATATTGACTGACTCACGAGAGCTTGATTCATTAGCGATCGATAAAATTATTGGTAGGTGATCACTACCGTGGGGATCTTGGATTACCTTCCACATGCAATCCAGGGATAACGAAGAAGAGCATAGAGATATGTCTAGCATGCTTGCCCGTGCAGGAGGGTTGGCTATTCTAGTTGCTTCCCCAGTATTCAAAACTGTCAATTTGAAGTTGTCGCACAGATCATAAATCAAAGTGGCACGGTTGTCATCGTAGAGTGATCCCCATGCTGTTCCATGGGAGTTGAAATCACCTAAGATTAACCGCGGCTCCGGCATTGCCTCGATAGTATCAAAGAACTGATGGCGGCCTACCGTAGTTCTGGGAGGGATATATATCGAAGCAATGCAGAGGTCTTTGCCATTGATTTGTGTCTGGCAAGCAACAACTTCAATGCCTGTCATCGATGGGAGAGTGACTCTATAGAAGGAGTGACATTTTTTAATCCCCAATAGTACGCCACCAAACGAGTCATTTCGATCGAGGCGAATAATGTTGAAATCGTGGAAATTCAGCTCATCGGCTGAAGAAAGCCATGTTTCACAGAGAGAAAATACATCACAGTTAGAGCTGTGAACTAAAAATTTAAACTGATCTAGTTTAGGAATGATGCTTCTGCAATTCCATTGTATTACAGTGGTCAAATCCTTGACCTCTTGCACTGAATCAGGCATCGAGGGAAATGAACGCTGCCAAAAAACCACATTTTTCTTTCAAAAATGTTCTCACAATCGGAAGCAAACATAATACTATGCTTTTAAGAGGGTCATTTATATTTAAAGCATTTAAAATGTTGTCCACCAGGTCAGAAAGCGCAAGCAAACCAGATTGTGGCTGTTGCCTCGACCGCGAAAAAGGAGCAGACGTGTTGGGTGCTGCTCCGGGAAGTACTGAGGACCCCTGGTGCGTAGAAGAACCGCTTAAACCAGGAGGTACTTGCTTCGGTCTATTCTCAGCACGTTCGATTCGAGTTTTCATTCCAACTTGGGAAGTTTCGGTTTTCTTTCTGGGGAGTGATGAAAAAGAAGTAATTTTTCTTTTCCTGATGGCACCCTGCGATGTACCGGCACTTCCTGCATTGGGAGCGTCAGCAACAGGCTCGTCGTTCTGCAGAATGGAGTAGGGATTGTCCTGAGTCGTTGGAACGGGACTCTTAAGCATTTCTGCATAAGTCCGCTTGGAACGTTCTTTTAAGGAACGCTTGATTTTTTCCCCTCGTTGTATGTACACCGGGCTTTGAGTAAGATCATGAGGAGTCCCGCCGCAATGAAGACACTTGCGCTCTTTCGGGCAAGGATTCTCATCATGACTCTCTCCACAATCTGCGCAACGTTTTTTGTTGCAACAATAGGCGGCCGTGTGACCGAGTTGCATACATTTGTTGCATTTCATTACCCGGAGTACAAACAACCGAACAGGTAAACGAAGTGCACCTATTACAACGTAGTTAGGAAGGGCGGAACCCTCAAATATCACACGAAAAGAGTTTGTCCGATTGAGAACTCTTTTGTCATTTTTGAGTGACACAGATTTCAGTCGATCGCATGCAAGAATCTTCACACTTTTAAGTGAGGAGTTCTTGAAGCGACCGAGACCATCGAGTATCTCTTTTCGAGTCAAACCCTTTTCGTTTATTACACCGTCTATTTCAACGTTGCAACAGGGTACGTATACGCGATACTCGATCGCAAAGAGATCACAGCGCGTTATTTCATTCGCTTGGGTTCTGCTGGAGACGACAACTCGTAATTTGTCTGGCCCCATCCGAGTAATCACGGTAACTTCGGAAAATTTCCGTGTCAACTCTTTTGAGATGCGAATGACGTTAAGAGGTTTGGATTTTCGTCTAAAGTATACGATAAATGGGCCTTTGGCGCCATCAGGGTATTCTTTTAGACGAAATCCTGCTTCTCGTCTTTTTCCTCATCTTCAGAGCTTTCTATCTCGTATACAGAATTTTCCTCCTCATCTTCTGTTTCATCCTCCTGCTCTTCAGGAGGAGGTTCATTATCTGATATATTCTTTGGACTGGATGGGGGATCCTCCCCGCCCTCTGCCATATTAATAAAAACGAAGAAGTAGACAACTGTCCGATATGAACAGAATATGATAATTTGGAAAATATAAATTAGTAAAATAAATTATATTTCTATATTAGTTATTGTTAAAAATGTTTTTTTTTTGTTATTATGTGTAATTTGAAAATGAAAAAAGTTCCAATAAAAGTTCAACGGTGATGTAAGAAATGAACACCCCTAATGCCAACGCTTGCCGATATGATAAACACAAAGTTAAACAATGGTATAAATCGAGCACAGAAGCTATACAGAATGATGGAAGAGGTAAGAGGAAAATAAACTTCTACTTGCCCCGCTGCTGTGTAGCGTGTGTGATGATGTGACTTGCTGCCGGATTGTCTCGATAGCGCACCACTTTTTATAAGCTTTACTCGCTCGCAGCGCACCAGATGAAAAATTACACACTAGAAACGTATGTAAAAAAAACACCTATATCGGACCAAATATAGGTTCGACCGATCTGCTTGCGAGTTGTCGAAGCAATGAACATCTTGATGTTGAAAAAGCATTTGATAATGTTTGGCATAATGGTCTCATTTACAAGCTTCAGAACTTTGGTTTTCCTACATACTTGATAAAAATTATCAAAAATTATCTTTCTGATAGAGCGTTAAATGTTTTTATAAACAATATTTCATCAGAGAAATTCATTGTGAATGCAGGTGTTCCTCAAGGATCCATCTTGGGACCAATTCTTTTCAATATCTACACTTCAGATATTCCCGCACTCCCATCTGATGGGAAACTGTCACTATTTGCAGATGACACTGCCATCATTTACAAGGGCAGAAGTATCACAGAACTAAGATCTAAACTTCAAAGAGGGTTAGACTCTTTGTCTGGATATTTCAATAATTGGAAAATATGCATAAATACAGCAAAGACACAAGTCATATTGTTTCCCCACAAGAACACTCCAAAGCTTGTTCCTCCTCAAAATATAACAGTCAGTCTTAATGGCAATAGCATTGAATGGTCTTCAGAAGTAGTGTATCTGGGTCTAACTTTCGATCGAAAGCTTACCTTCAGAGCACACATTGACAAAACAGACACAAGATGCAACATTTTAATCAGGTCATTGTATCCCCTGATCAATAGATACTCTCGATTATCTCTAACGAATAAACTTGCAGTATACAAACAAATAATATTTCCAGTTATCGCATATGCGATGCCCGTTTGGGAGTGCTGTGCTGCAACACACAAAATAAAACTTCAACGCATACAAAACAAAATTCTTCGTATGATTCTAAACTCTCCACCCAGATCGAGAAATTCGGAGATACATCAGCTGGCCGGGATTAAAACCTGATGAAATTATCAATAGTAGTTGTATGAAATTTGAACAGAGTTGCGCTCTCTCAATACACGGAATAATACAAAATCTGTATGATTATGCTACCTGACTTTCTAGTCGTTACCTTTCAAGGTAACGGCTTTGGGATTAGGGTAGATATATTTATTTCCAGTTAGATAAGTAGTTTAAGTTGGGACAATGTAAATAATTTGGGGAGGGTATCTTATAAGTTAGATTTAGGTATAAAAAAAGGTAACAAAAAACTAGAAAAGTTTAGGCATGATTTTACAATAGGAATATGAAACAAACGGATAATGTGTATGATGAAAATCTTTACAGAACTTGACATTGCAATTTAAAGATGTAGAACCCTAGGTTGATCACATATTATAATGTAAACCAAATTAAGAAATAAAAAGAATTTAAGTGAAAAAAAAAAGTGGATCTCATCCATTCTTACAACGGACATGGAACGGACAGCAACGAGTGAAGAGCCGCAGCAGTGAAAACAGCTTATATTAAGGCGAGCATCGAAGCTGAGCGGTCAAAATGTGAGCTGTGCCTCACATCGAGCTTCTATGACAGCATAAGCAGCGGTAAATAGTAGCAACGGTTGCTGAAACTGGTCTACTACTTGTGGCAGCAGCAAGCATCACGAGCGGATCGTTTCAGGCACGCTCTCTCCGTCAGAAATGCGAGAACGCGTTTCTTGGCATCGTGAAAGTGCAGCATCGAATCTGAGCGGCCAACAATTGAGCTATCTCACATCGATCTTAATTGGTAGCAGCAGTGGCGGTAAACATCGAGGTCAACAATCGAGCTGTGTCTGGCATCGGTTCACTACTTGTGGCAACAACAAACATCATGAGTAGAGAGTTTCAGGCATGCTCTCTTTCTCTGCTGTTGCTGCTGCTGCTACTCAGTCAGATTTCTCATTCTTGTTCGACGCTCAGATCGGTAAACATCTGTGTTTCTAGTGTGCATTGCTGATATTTTCCACATCAATAAACACGACTGGATGCCGCGAAGGAACCAAAGGAGAGGAGCGAAGCGCATTGAAAACAATGTTTGTTGTTCCTAGTGTGCATCGCTGGTACTCCTCCTCACATCAACCAATACCATTGGATGCGGTAATGGAGGCAAAGGAGACAAAGGACTCGGTAAAGGACGAGCGTATCGCAAGATTCTACATGACAACATCCAGTGTATCAAACCCGCTATCCGTTGTTTAGCTCGCCGTGATGGTGTCAACGAAACCCTCGCAAACCGACGCACAGAAGCCGAAGATGCCAAAGCTTTGGATAGCAGCAGCGACTGAAACATCACATTACTACGCAGCAGATTCCACACACCCATTAAAACCTTCCAGTCCTTTTCAGGACTATCGATATTTCTTTGAAACGAAAGAGTTTAATTTATTGTTTTCCACTCAACATAAAAATTATATGAAACTATGATCAAAAATAATGTTTGTTTTTGCTTTAAGAGATGTCTAAAATTTTCGTTCAATTGATTGTGGAATGTTCGTTGGAGCATTTTACAATAATCAATTCATTCAAGTAATTGTCTATAAGTATTTTTTGGTCATTCTTTATGCTATCAAACCTAATGTGGGTGTACGTACTGTAAGTACATTTAGTAGACACATACAAAATTGACAACCGTGTAGAATTGATTTGTTTACAAAATCCATTATTTAAACAGAAATCCCGGGTTCTGTTTGGCCGATTCGTAAAAGCAATATTTGCTCTCATATAATCTTTGCTTTGCTGTGGAATCGATTCTTTCGTTCCCCGACAAGTCAAATATTTGCATCGAGAGCGAGTGGGAGGTGCCTATTTCTCACATACCAACTGATATAGAAAGACGTAGCATTCGTGGATTTCTCATTCTCGTTCAACGCTCAGATCAGCAAACATCTGGGTTTCTAGTGTGTATTGCTGGTATTTCCCTCATCAACTAACACGACTGGATGCGGCAAAGGAACCAAAGAAGAGGAGCGAAACGCATCGGAAACAATTTTTGTTTTCTAGATGCGGGATTTGCGGTAATCCCGCATCCGTCGTTTAGCTCGCCGTGGTGGTGTCAACGAAACCCTCGCAAACCAACGCACAGAAAACGAAGATGCCAAAGCCAAGGAAAGCAGCAGCGACTCCGAAAAAACTACCGCTGCCAAAAAGTAAACAACTGCTACAACCGACTGAAACACCACATTAGCACGCAGCAGATTCAGTACAACCCATTAAACCATTCCAGTCCTTTTCAGGACTATCGATATTGTTTTGAAACGAAAGAGTTTAATTTATTGTTTTCCAATTATCATAAAAATTATATAAACTGTGATCAAAAATACTGTTTACTTTGACATTTTCTTTGAACATGTGCAACTAACAGGGAACGTCTCACGTCAAAAACATACTTTCCATCAACCAACTTGACTGGATGCGGCAAGGGAGGCGAAGGATATATTATGCATATATATATAGCGGAACGGTCATACCCAGTACGTTTCAGACAAATGCATGAAGGAATTATAGTTTTTCAAACATATCCAAAATCAGCGTGCGACATATAGCCTAACGTAATCCTACGTCCTATGCGGTCGTGTCTCGGACACAACCTCCTGTGACTTTTTCGCTTTTTCGCAATACATGACCGTAGTACCGAATGCTTCGCATACAGCCGATACACAAGAACATCTTGTTGGATTGATGGACTTGCTATCAAAGCCGCGAGAAGAATGTTCAGCCCAGAGATTAGATAGTGGACAATGAAACAGCATCGACATCATATCGAATTACAGCTTCATCTAATTTTAGTGATAATGTGGATTACATGAATATTGAATTCGACTGTGAGTACACCGTCGATGAAGCGAAAACTTTCCTCGACAGAACAGAACAAAATTCGTAGCTCTTTACATCATCAAAATAAGTCAACGGGAAACGTCATCAGTGTAACAATTGGTAGTCAGCAAAACACAACCTGGATGGTATCAACCATCACTTTTTTATATTTACGAGCTAGAGCTAACAACTCTCCCATCTGCATAGTGAATGATGAGGCTTTCCATTTCTTCTTAGCAATTATATTCCAAAATATGAAATCGCATCAGGGACCTAACGAAGCTAAATTGACAAATGAGTGTTTTGCCGTTTACTTTACTTCATTGTGAAAAAACACATACATAAATTTGCATATAATTCCTTCACAATTCCTTTTAACTAAATATCGTTATATTCATTAAATTCGCCATTTTTAAATTCAATACAAATCTAACGCTATTTATTTTTATTGGCAACACTGAAAAAATCGGCTTTGTTTACAAAATTTATCGAAATCAGCCAATCAGAAATCAGAACGACTGACAGAAATTTAGTCCGTAAAAGACCCCCTATTGTCTGATCTTATCTCAGGTCGATGCTGCTGTCATTCATTCGACGGCAAACAAATTTACAACTGTGTTCATTCATATTCATTCTGTGCTCTCTGAGCTTTCCTTAAAGCTCGAGTCATGAGAATTCATTCACATTTATTCATTGCCATTGAATTGTCAGGAATGTTGTGACTGTTCATTTTCAATATCCCGATATGTGTGTGATTTTCTCATTGTGTCAGTGCCTTGCTTATTCAGTTGTTTTTGAAGTTACTCCGAAAGGGCAACGCAAATTGGTGGCGCAAGCGGAAATGCCAACAAAAGAGCAAGATCTGCATGCACACTCACAGCTAAGGATTACTTAAGCTAATTTGAAAATTCAAGACGGTATTTTTTACATCGGAATTCTTCTTTTGGAGCATTTCTGACAAGTGGATTTGAAACTACATATTCACTATGTTTTTTTTTCGTCATTATAGTGATTTTCAACACAATTCGGCTGGTTCGACACTTTTACTTCCATTTTTGGAAGAATGTCGGGAGTGAGAATTGAACTTGTGATCTCTGCGTGAGAGGTATGGATGTTACCGCTACCATATCGCCTCCACATATTCACTATGTAAAATGAAAGCAATTTAACTGAGACGGAAACCTTGGAAACCTTGAACAATTTAGATATTTCCAAGCACTGCTCCTCAACCTATGCGGTCGGACTTAATTTCCCTTCAAAGAGATCCTCTTAGCGTGGAAACACACTAGACGGCTCTACCGCGCTATTTTCGCAATGACAAGTCGCAGCAGGAGCTTCATGTAAAACACATTCAGCGGCTTTCGACGGTTCCACTATCTGCCATGTTGGGACAGTAAGCGGATTAGAGGGGTGGTATATAAAGACAGAATTGAGGAAAACGGAAGAGTGGATGTTTACCTGAACGAGAGGGAGAGAGAAGTTGATCACAAACGTCTGAAATATTGCAATTCTCGACAATTTGGATGGAATTCGAGTATCCGCAGCTACATGACCACAGAGTGGTTTTCACGTATTGGTTCACCTGATAGTACATTTATTGTTGCCTTGCTTTATTTACACCTTTCACAAGCGCAACGGTTTTGTGAGAGTAGTAGTGATTATACTACTACTCTCACAAAACTGTTGCGGCGCATCATCTTCATCGGGCCACCGCAGCGAACGAGGAACTGTACAACAGTGATTTTGGAACCATACGCACCCGCCCCGCCGTATGTGTTTTATCGCATTCAAATTTCATTATCGAGGTCCCGCGGCGGTCTGTCTTTGCAAAATCCGCGCGGGAGAGCCGTCCAGTGTGTTCTTACGCTTAAAGTGGTTATAATTTCTATCAGTGTATACATCACAATAACCCTCAGTGCTACCCTGCCTATCCACCCTTAGAAAAATCCTCGGTCGAAAACTACTAAATACATTTGGTAATGCAAAATTAGTAGAATGTACAAATTTTTTGTACATATTGTCAACAAACCCGCATCCCTACCAGAGTTTAGTATATTTTACTCAATAACATTAGTAAGCTTGGATATTGTCATATCTGAAAATTGGTGAGAAAAGCGCGTATTAACCATTTTCATTGTTCCCATAAGGCAATACGGAGGTATAATAAGGATATAATTCTGATACGTGCATTTTCGACGAGAAAATGTAGCCGATATTGGGCTTCCGAATCATGGTTCTGCTTGACATATGTGTTTATTAGTACGGTCGAAAATGACTATAGATTGGTAGTATTTACCAAAAAATGCGTTATATTTACTAATTATTTCTCTCAGTGCACAATCGAGCGGTGCAAGATGGTGGAGTTAACAGGTGACTCGTAATTTATACTATTTAGAAAAGACGTATGAGGAATGGCAAGACGAAAAGTTTGTTTTTTTTTTTGACGTAGGACTACGTCTTTCATTTCTATACCGGGGTGTAAAATCAAAGTTTCGAAAACGAAAGCGTTACGCCGGAGACCGAGATTTTGAGCGGTAATAGCTCCTAAACAACTGAACGAAATGGTATGATAAACACTTCATTCGAAAGATAAAATGTCTACGCGTAATATACTTGTTACATTTTCATACAAAAACTTGTTTCAATAGCCTTAAAATTGCTTTCAAAACAGGCTATTGAAACCACCAATCTATATATAAGCGCTCGTTATAATTGAACAGCGACTGGAGTATGTTGTCGCTGTTGTGATGAAGCTAATTTCGTTTATCATGAAAGCGTTGATGAACGGTGTTACCAAGAGCCTGTTTGTACACTTTAGGCCAGAAGGGAATCCATCAGGAGGAGAGTGATGCCACGGTTCCGCTTGAAACATCGGAGCAGCCGCCACACACACACACATACACGCGCGGAACTCTCGTTGCATATCAGTTCCCCTGGGAATTGAAAAATACATTCATGCGAAAGAGTTTATTTTAATGTTTTCTATCCATACAACACTGCAACCAAATACATTTGGTTTTGTGGATTTTCAATCAATCGCAATTGACAGGAAAGCTTCTATTATTTTTCCCCATCAGTAGATAATTTTCGTATCCAATATTGGATGCATAACATGAAAAACGGTAAAATTTTCACATCGCCAAAATCATGTAATTTTCGAGTAATTATTTGCTTCCTACTCATATAATGCTGCGACCAAATACTTTTCGTTTTGGATTTTTCAATCAAGTGCAATCAAAGTAAGACCACGTCTTTCGGCAATTTATTAGAGGTGCAATGAATCTTGAGGAATTCCCGCTCTACGCGCACTGGCAAACGATGTTTACTCAACAATTTCTCAAATGAGAAATGTGTGTTGTGCGAAAGGATTAGCGAGCGCAAAAACGACAAACGGGAGAAAGAGATGTTTGGAGGTTGAAGGAAATTGGCAGAAAACATCTTCATTTTATCTTTCGAATAATGTGATTCATACCACTTCGTTTTGCCAGAAAGAGATTATTATTGCTCAAAGGAGGAATCGAGTCCTCCGAGGAAATTACCCAGCGCAAATTAGAGTCGACTATCGATTGCGGCATTCGTACACAAATAATTTTATTTCTTCGATAAGGGGAAATATTCATTACATAATGTCATGTATTTCATATTCTTCGTTATCAAATCCATATCCATGGCTCCTATCGGTATCGAATTATCATCGACACAACGATTTTCGTTAAATGCTTCTTCAGTTCGGCCTGTAAAAAACTTTTCTGAACTCTTATCCATCAAATTTGGAGCCCTGAAAAGCTAATATAGCTGAAAATGCTAAGCTAATATAGCACGCTCTCCACGGATACGATGGGCCAGCTGGATGTCATTGGGCATGATGTGACGCGTTTTGCATGGATAGCACACAAATTGGTATCTTCGAATAGGCCTCCTGCAGTGTCATAACCGCGGAACTTTGGAAGCGCAAATCGGTTTTGAAGTCCTGAGCAATTCCACGAATCAAATGCTGCAAAGGTAGATTGCGGATCAGCAATTCGGTCGACTTCTGATAGCGACGAATTTCACGCAAAGTTCCCGGTCGATAGCGATGTGGTCACACTTCCCGCAGCTGCTGCATTTATCCGAGCTGCTTTCGTGGTCCTTTACCACCGAAAGACTAACGAGCTGTGTGCTTGGTCGATAGCGATGTGGTCACACTTCCCGCAGCTGCTGCATTTATCCGAGCTGCTTTCGTGGTCCTTTACCACCGAAAGACTAACGAGCTGTGTGCTTGGTCCCGATGAAACGAGTCCTCACGGTGCGATAGTAGAGTAAGAAATGAACGAAAGCAAAGGAAGCATCATATTATAAACCATAAAAGTATAAAATGTAAACTCCACCCTCTTTATTATGACTGTGGACTCGTTTGTGTGGGACCAAGCACACAGCTCGTTAGTCTTTCGGTGGTAAGGCACCACGAAAGCAGCTCGGATAAGTGCACCAGCCGTGGGGAGTGTGACCACATCGCTATCGACTGGGCACTTTGCGTGAAATTCGTCGCTATCAGAAGTCGACCTAATTGCTGATCCGCAATCTACCTTTGCAGCATTTGATTCGTGGAATTGCTCAGGACTTCAAAACCGATTTGCGCTTCCAAAGTTCCGCGGTTATGATGCTGCAGGAGGCCTATTCGAAAATAACAATTTGTGTGCTATCCACGCAAAGCGCGTCACATTATGCCCAAGGACATCCAGCTGGCCCATCGTATCCGAGGAGAGCGTGCTATTAGCTTAGCATAAAATCAACTGCCCTTTTCAGGGCTCCAAATTTGATGGATAAGAGTTCAGAAAAGTTTTTTACAGACAAACTGAGAGGAATATTTTCGTTTGGACGCCATTCAGCATCGAGAAAATTTCGGAAAGATCTAATCGTTGCTGAAAAATAATCTGCCAGTTCCCTGGGAATTGAAAAATACATTCATGCGAAAGAGTTTATTTTAATGTTTACTAACCATATAACACAGCGACCAAATATTTTTCAATCAAGTGCTATTAACAGGTGGTTATCGAGTTAGCAATAACCACTGGAGAGCTGGAAAGAACTAATCATTGCTGAAAAATAATCTGCCAGTTCCTCTGGGAATCGAATAATACATTCATGTGAATGAGTTTATTTTAATGTTTTCTATCCATGTTACACTGCGACCAAATATTTTTGAATCAAATGTTACTAACAAGTGGTTATCGAGTTAGTATTAACCACTGGTGGGCTTCGAGTATCGAGGAAAATCTGAAAAGAATTAATCGTTGCTGAAAAATACTCTGCCAGTTCCCCTGGGAATTGAAAAATACATTGATGCGAAATAGTTTATTCTAATGTTTTCTATCCATATAACACTGCAATCAAATACATTTGGTTTTGTGATTTTTCAATCAATCGCAATTAACAGGAATGCTTCTGAAAATTATTCTTCCCCATCAGTAGGATATTTCCGTATCCAATATTGGATGCCTAAAACCTTGTGCCTCCAACATAACGCTCTCGTTTTCGAAGTCCCCCAAATATTCATTCATTCAGAATGAATTCAGATTCAACTTCAAACAAATGATCTCTAAATCAACAATAGTCCTACGTCACTCTTGCGGTTATACCATAGATATAACCCACTTCTTGTTTTTTTTATCCAAAATATAGATTTTATTAAGGCTCATATGGCGTCAGCCTAACGGGGCCGGGAGTTCAATATTTTGACAATGTTTGCTTAGACTATGTTAGTAATATGTAACCGATTACTCGCGGTTGACTCGAGGTTAGTATTACAAGTGTTCTCATAATTGGTATGTCGCAGTCTTCGATGCTCTGTACGTGTGCCCGACACGGGATACTTCCTATTGGGATGCAGCTGACCATTAATCAGCAACGCCCCCCTTGTCTGTACCTCATATCTAGCGTGGTGCGTCTTTCTCGACTCGAGGAATCCAGGATAGAATGGTCACTAGCCGGCGCAATCATCAGCTCGTGTAGAGTTGTCATGAGCGGTACAACCTTTGGCTCTTGTTGAATAATCAGTGGACTGCACAACCTTCGGCCCGTGCATCTGTAAAGAGTGTGTGTATGTATTGCCGCGACTAAGTAAAAGTTTATCGATCGGATAGGAGGGATATGAAACGGGGACACAACGAAGGAAACATCATTATACGTTGACATCAGCGTTTCTGAGGAACAGGTATAGATGAAGCAGAAGATCAGGATCCCGGCTACCTAAGATATCCCGGACGGGGATATCCGATTGTCTGCCTTGTGCTCTCAGTGCTCTAGAGAGCTGAGAGCGAGCAGCATGGAACCGGATACACGACCAGACAACATGCCGATGTCGTGGTAGCCATCGCCACAATCACAAAGATTGTTTGCTGCGAGCCCAATGCGATAGAGATGCGCGTTTAGGTTGTAGTGATTGGACATAAGCCGAGATATCACGCGAATGAAATCACGACCTACATTCAATCCCTTGAACCATGCACTCGTCGAGACCTTAGGGATAATCGTGTGTAACCAACGACCGAACTCATCACCACTCCACATGCGCTGCCAACTTACGAGCGTATACTGACGAGGAATGTGGAAAAATTCATTATAAGCAATTTGCCTTTCAAAAAGTGTGCCTTCTAAAGCGCCCACCTTAGCTAGCGAGTCCGCTTTCTCATTCCCCGGAATCGAGCAATGAGAGGGAACCCATGCTAAGGTAATCTTGAATAATTTTTCGACCAAAACACTCAATAGTTGTCTTATTCTTGTTAGGAAATAAGATGAGCGTTTATCAACTTTCATTGAGCGGATTGCCTCTATTGAGCTGAGACTGTCTGAAAAAATAAAATAGTAGTCGATGGGCAATGTTTCAATGATCCCTAATGCGTAATATATCGCACCCAGTTCAGCGACATACACGGAACAAGGATCTTTGAGTTTGAAAGAGGCACTGGAATTTTCATTGAAGATGCCGAAGCCAGTGGACCCGTTTATGAATGAACCGTCAGTAAAGAACATTTTATCAGATCTAACTTTCCCATATTCTGCCGAAAATATCGGCGGAATAGAATCGGAGCGTAGGTGATCTGGGATTCCATGGATTTTTTGTCGCATGGACAGATCAAATATGACAGAGGAATTGCAGAAGTATGGGAAGCAAACTTGGTTGGAGATGCCTGGTGAAGGGTGCACGTCGTGAGTAAGGTACTCATGGTATAAAGACATAAAACTTGACTGAGGAGTCAGTTGGAGTAGATTTTCGAAGTTATCAATTACCAATGGATTCATGATCTTGCAACGGATGAGAAATCTGTAGGATAATTCTGTGAACCGAAGAGTAAGCGGGGGTACTCCTGCCAAAACTTCGAGACTCATCGTATGTGTCGAATGCAAACACCCCATGGCTATACGCAAGCAACGATATTGTATTCTCTCCAGATTGAGAATATGAATCCTGGCAGCTGATCGGAAGCAAAAACTGCCATATTCTAACACTGATAATATCGTTGTTTTGTACAACTGAATGAGGTCTCCTGGATGGGCACCCCACCATGTTCCGGTAATTGTTTGGAGAATATTGATTCTTTGCTGGCATTTCTGTTTCAAATACGCAATGTGTCTCCCCCAGGTACACTTAGAATCAAAATATACACCCAGGTATTTGAAAAACATAGAGTGTTAATTTGTTTGATTTGTTTATGTTATTACTTACGTTGGTATGGTTACATTTGATTTCGTCGAAGGTATTTGAAGCAGTATAAGTATAATAAACAGTTGTCGTTGAAAATAGTAACCTAGGAACCTTTATGCATATGCTTCCGCCAGCTGGCTCGGCTAATGTGATATGATTTATTCAGGGAATGCTTTGATCGTGGTACCACCACTGGCGCATAATTTGCAGCTTTGTTTTTTGTGCTGGTTCATAACGGCAATCAACCGTGCCGGCGAAACTGTAGTCAATGTTTAGTGTCGTTTGGATACCATCTATGTAAATAAGTTCAAACTTACGGGATACGTCAGAACGGCAATTCTGACATTACGTTTTACCTTCCACTTCCACTTGGAGCGGTGTAGCGCTTATGTCAAAATTCTATTTCATTAGAACTGTACAAAACTTTAATAAACAACGTGTTTTCCTTTGCTTTGATAATATTCCGTTTTTATCTTTATAAACTTCGGATCCCATTAGGTTATGGGCTCAGGAACGTGTCCTGGTCGCGTATCGGTGCGAAAGTAAAGTTACGGTCGGAATCGCGGAATTAGCAGAAAATGGGCAGCAACGAAAAAGACGAATGCCTTCGCGTGTCAATGTTCGATGGCACCAATTTCCTCGCATGGAAATTTAGGATGCAGACGTTGTTGGACGAACACCAGTTGGTGGACTGCATCGAAACTGATATTGCGGATTTGGTGGAGCTGAAGGTACAGAACAACGATTCGGCGGAAGTAATGCAGCAAAAACAAAATGCGTTGGTAAAACGGCAGAAGAAGGGAAAGCGATGCAAGTCTATGATCGTTTCCAGGATCCACGACGACCAACTGGAGCATATTCAAGGAAAATCCACTCCCAAGCAGATGTGGGATGGACTAGTGGCTATTTTTGAACGAAAGAGTGTGGCCAAGAGGATGCACTTGAACCGTCAGTTGCATGAACTTAGGCACACGAGTGGCACTCTGCAGGAGCACTTCGTCAGGTATGACCGTTTGATGCGGACGTTTCGGAACACTGAAGGAGAAATCGACGACATCGACGTGGTTTGCCGTTTGCTCCTCTCGCTTGGACCCGAATGTGATGCCGTCGTCACGTCGATTGAATCATAACCAGAAGAACAGATAACCATGGATTTTGTGAAGTGCCGGTTCCTCGACGAGGAAATAAAGGGAAGCACGGCGTCCTCATCTAACAACACGAATAATGAATCAGCTGTTTTCTACGGAGGTAGCTCTGGTCGAGACAAGCCGAAACAGAAAAGAGTTTTTAGATGTTTCGGGTGTCAAAAGGAGGGCCATAAGCTGGCGGATTGTCCGGAGCGAAGGAAGATCAATCGGAAGCGTCTCGGAAGCCTTCGGCACATGTTGCGGAGGAACAAAAAGGTGGTGTTATTTTCTTAACAGATGGTCAGATAGCACCCAGTGAAGGAAGTCGGATTCGGTGGTATATTGATTCAGGAGCCACTGAGCATATCTGTAACGATGAACGGTTGTTCGAGAAGCTGTACCCGCTAGCGAAGCCCATGGAATCGCCATAGCTAAAAGTGGCGAAAGTGTAACGGCGAAACAACCCAGCAAACATTAAATCGCATAACAAGCGTATATATAACATCATATGCCCTATAATTTGATTGGCATATAATGCGCCTAACTGGCATATGCATGCAAAAGTGGAGGCCATATACATACATGGCAAATGCTTACCGAATTTGTTTGGATGAATATGCAACTTTGACTGGATATAATAGCGATTATGTTGAAATTGAAATGCGATTTAATATGAATATATTCATGAATTGTCAAAGCACCAACTACGACTTTTGCCATACTCATATACGATTTATTACAGACATAGAAAAAAACAAATGGCGCAAAATATTTTCGTGCAATATTTATTATAGCCTCACGAATCGCCATTTTTATATGAGTATTTATGTTTGTAGAAATAATAATTGTTTGATTGACTTCTGTTGGGAGTGGAATATGAATGTTTAAAATGGCACAGATTGATGTTTGGTGAATACTGCTCCGATGTGGTTTAGAACTCCGGTCGTCTGGATTATCATCCACCAGCTATCTCGGCTATCTGAAATTTAATTCAACAGCGGTTAAAACTTTCGAGTGCATCAGCATTTCATTGACATTTCAATATGATGTAATATGTTCTTTATTAGGATCTAATATGATTTACTGTTTCATGATTTTCTTCAGCATGCAACACGATTTACTACAGTACTGAATCGATTCAAATTATACGCTTATACGACACACAAACTGCATCAGCGTATTATCCCAGCAAACATTAAATCGTATAATTTTGCACGTGCCAAGTCTTACAAGAAATCCGAATAAATCATAATCGCATATAATATCAATCAAAGTATGTGTCGTGTATATTTGAAATCGCATAAAATGAAAAAACTCGATTTTATATACCATTATCAAATTAAGTCGCAATTCGGTATAACAAACATCAATTTTATGATGTACATTGTCGTAAAATATATTTAATCCGCATCATATGCGTATATTACGCTGATGCAGTTTGTGTGTCGTATAAGCGTATAATTTAAATCGATTCAGTACTGTAGTAAATCGTGTTGCATGCTGAAGAAAATCATGAAACAGTAAATCATATTAGATCCTAATAAAGAACATATTACATCATATTGAAATGTCAATGAAATTCTGATGCACTCGAAAGTTTCAACCGCTGTTGAATTAAATTTCAGATAGCCGCGCGAGATAGCTGGTGGATGATAATCCAGACGACCGGAGTTCGAACCCACATCGGAGCAGTTTTCACCAAACATTAATCTGTGCCATTTTAAACATTCATATTCCACGCCCAACACAAGTCAATCAAACAATTATTATTTCAACAAACATAAATACTCATATATAAAAATGGCGATTCGTGAGGCTATAATAAACATTTCACGAAAATATTTTGCGCCATTTGTTTTTTTTCTATGTCTGTAATAAATCGTATATGAGTATTGCAAAAGTCGCTATTATAGCCGGTCAAAGTTGCATATTCATCCAAACAAATTCGGTAAGCATTTGCCATGTATGTATATGGCCTCCACTTTTGCATGCATATGCCAGTTAGGCGCATTATATGCCAACCAAATTTTAGGGCATATGATGTTGTATATACGCTTGTTATGCGATTTAATGTTTGCTGGGATATGCATATGATGCGGATTAAATATATTTTACGATAATGTACCTCATAAAATTGATGTTTATTATACCGAATTGCGACTTAATTTGATAATGGTATATAAAATCGAGTTTTTACATTTTTTGCGATTTCAAATATACACGATACATACTCTGATTGATATTATATGCGATTATGATTTATTCGGATTTCTTGTAAGACTTGGCACGTGCAAAATTATACGATTTATAATTTGCTGGGAATAAGCTGCTGATCCAAAAACTCGAATCTTCGAAACATTTGGTTTACGGTTATTCCACATTTCAAATGGTGTCACCAGAAGACCAAGAGCACAAGCGGGGCTCCTATTGGCCAGAAACGCGGCCGTTTGAACAGGTTCGCCCCAGAACTCTCGTCCGATTTTGGAGTCAAAAAGCATCGAACGAGCCTTCTCCACCAGAGTCCGATTCATCCGTTCGCTTACCCCATTCTGCTCGGGGGTGTAGGGAACGGTAAACTCCATTCTGATACCTTTCTCTTTGCAGAACATGCGCATTTCTTTGCTGGTATATTCCCCGCCGTTATCGGAACAAAGATATAGGGATTTGAGTGAGGAGATATTTATGACGCAGCCGTTAGGATATGAAGAAAATCCGGAGTTAGTTTGTCGTCTGAATAAGTCTTTGTATGGCCTCAAACAAGCATCAAAAGCGTGGAACGATCGATTCCATAACTTCATTCAAGATTCAAGAGAAGCGGTAGTGACCAATGTTTGTATGTTCGTGGCGAAGACAAAAGGAAGGTGTTCCTGATCCTGTACGTGGATGATATATTGGTAATTGGTCATGATTTGAACGAGATCCGAGCCGTCAAAGATTGCCTTTCGAAGGAATTCGAAATGTCGGATTCTGAGGAAGTGACTAGTTTCCTCGGGATGAAAATCGAATAGACCTGCAGAAGCGAGTTTTGCGAATAAGCCAACGTCGTTACCTAGAAGATCTTCTTCAGCGTGTCGACATGGTGAATTGTAAACATAGTTCCGTTCCAATGGAGTGCCGTCTACGTTTGAACAAAGGAAAGGAATCAGAGCGAACAACAAAACCTTACAGAGAACTGGTAGGGTGTGAGACGCGGCCGAGTCGGGGAGGTTTCTTTTAGACTAAAAATAACGACCGTTCCTATTCGTTGCTCAATTCTCTCCTTTATTTTTTCCGTTTTTCGTTTCCTCCACATATCTTCTTGTTCCTTACATCTATTACCTCCTCTTTGAGGTATAATCAAGCCAAAAGGGATTCGAGATAAGCTTTCCTTAACCTAGGCCCTATCTTTACATAAAAATAAACTGTGAGTCATACGATCGTAAAAGCAACAGATTACTTTATTTGTTGGGATCGTGCTGACCTTATCACAAATGTGTCCCTATCTGAAAACTTTAGACTCATACGATCGTAAAATCAACAGATTAATTTATTTAATCGGGATCGCTCCGACCTAATCTTTTTGTCCCTGCATAAAAATAAACTATGAATCATTCAGGCGTGGCGTATTGATAATTTTGGTTTTTAGGTCGTCGCATATCCCCCTACTGAATGAGTTTTTAGAGGAAACTAGAAGAGTTTCTACTAAAATGGATTGTAAGGCTTGTTTTTCTGTAATAGTAATAAATGTTTTGCTATCTTTTCTTCTAATTATATAAATGTGTATATTTTCGTCATAATACATTCTTGATTTGTGTAAATATAAATATATTAAAACATATTGTTATTAAAAAAAAACAAATCTACTCTTTCCAATAGCATTTTTTTTTCATGTGCATTTTGAAATTTTTCCTAACTGTAAATATAATGTTTTTTTTCAAACATTTGCATAGACTCTTATAATTTTTTTTTTCATAAAATTTATTCGTTCGCCGGCTGCTCATCTTCCGCTCCGTATATCCGTCGACTGGCTGCTTATCTTCCGTTATGATTCGTCAATTGGTTGGTCTCTGATACTAGGTGTGGGCTGCCGCATGCCTCCTCTTCACGTCGTGTTGTTCTCGTCCATCCACCTTTCTTCACTTATGCATGTTCCTGGGCCCCATTCTAGAACAACCTTTTAGAACGGTCCATAATTCCACAACTCCTACCATTGGATTGAAATCGACGTCAATAACGCGTTTTTGTTTACCCGTTTCATTTGCTTCTCTGGTTGTAATTTTTTTGTTATTTCAGCAATCTAGGCTTCCCATTCATCTGGTGTCATCTCTTTTGAATCACCTTTCGTCACTATTTTAGTACAATCTTTAATTGAATCAGAATTATTTCCTTTATCATTATCAATCTCCGGCAACATATAATCAGTTTCAAGATTGCTGTAATTTTTTTTTCGTCAACGTTGAATGGCTCTGTCCAATTATGGAATCCAGATTCATCACAATTTCCACAGCTTCTTCTTCAGTTTTCTTAGTTACAGATTTGCTGATCTGATTCACTTTTTGCACGACTCTCGAATCGCTTCCTGTTTTCGCTCCGTCGTCCCACAGCACCCAACACCATTGACCATCGACCTTCCATGACTCGTCGTCCATTCATCCTGACCACAGCTGGGATGCCGAATCATTCCTCTGTCCTTGCCTCGCCTAGCCAAGAGCTCTCGTTGGAAGTCCATATTCGCCGTTCCAGTCCGATCTATTTCTACATTATACATTTGTTTTGTTTTTTTTTCATTTTTACGAATTGTGTTTTACTTCTTTTCTAGCTTTTACGCAATAACAATGTTCAGCATTTACATACTTCTCTTTTTTACTGTTGAACGCAATCAATTACTTCTTTGTCATTGTTTTCTTTTTTTTTTTTAACTGATTTATATATATGAGTGTTGTATTATTTTTTTTTCTTCTACAATCTCTTCCAACTAACTTTTTCTTTCACGTCCATTCCTTCCTTACCATACCTTACTTTCTCCTTTCCGATGATGTGGGGCGTCACTCTGTTCTAGTCCTGAAAATAAACTGTGGATGCGGTCTCTCCCCCCTTTTATATTTTCTCTTATATTACTACTTCTCCATAACGGCAAATTATGAATGAATCTTTTTTTTCTACGGTATATTCGTGAACATTCCGGGGGCGCCTCCCTTGTGCATTTATTCCGTATCTACTCATGCATCCTTTTTATACAGTTAAGATGATGATGTAATAAATTCAATTTTGTGCCATCTGGTTTATCACTTATATTTTCTCAATCAAACCATGTAGTTAGGAAATATTTTAATTTTTTTGTTGTCAATTTATCTCTGTTTGATTCGAACATTTGTTTTTTTATTATGTTTATATCTTCCTTTAAAATATGTAAATTTGTTTTTGAACACTTTTATGCTTCTGGTATGTAAGTGCTGTGCACTTATTCCTCTCTTATTCCTCTAATACTCATTTTGTATTTTAATGTTTCATTTTATTACCATTCATTTATTTTTATTTATATTTGGAGTATATCACTATTTCTCCTATTAAATCTGAAAAAAAAACGCACATAGAAACGCAAACACTAGCACACATTCACACAATCGATAATTACTTTTTCCTATATGGTGTTAATATATTGAGATATTTTATTCATGCATTTTTCATTCATACTGGGACGTCTCCCTTGTCTTCTCACTCTCATTCATCTCATACAAATAATTGAAATAAAGGTATATATTTCTTACTTGAGAACCATTTAATATGATCATTATTATGTATAAATATATATTTCTTTCAAATGTTCCTAAAATATTTTTACGTGTAACTTGATTCTTTTTAAAAAAATTTTTTAATGGATTCGCTTTACTCATTTGTTTTCTCAATCCTCCATGTTTTTATAGTTTCCTCAGAAGTGGTTGATAGATTCTTGAGTCGATTAGGTTGCGTATTCAACTGCCTCAATCCAATAATAATAAAAAAAATATAAGTATTCTCGTGTCCAATGAGTTATGAGGGTTATCATGTAATTTTTTTTCTAGGGATTCATCAACTTTCGATCATAATTTGACATCGAAGTTTGAGCAGAATGGCTTCAATTCACTGTGCTCGTCATAGAACATCTTAAAATATTCGTGATCTGTGGAAGATAAAATTTTATAATTATATGATGTTGATGGTATTGGAAACAACCTCTCGAATTTTTGCCTTTTGTTACAATGTATTTGTTTGTTTATTGTGCGAAACATTACTTTCGTTATTATTTTTTTCATGTTTAGAAATATGAGAATGTTTTCTAGTTCTATACCTCGAATTGGGTTTATTTTGAATGCATTTCTGAATTCTCAATAATTCGTTGACTGTTGCAATTTGTTTCCTCAAATGTTGTTTTCGTTGTAAGTCTGTTTTTCGAATAACTGGCTTACTATTCAAGTTAGTTAAAGGAACTGAAATTCTGCAATCAGACGCAGTTCTTTTTTCTGATTTAATAAGAATGTTTGGATCGACTTGAGCAACATGATCGATAAAAAAACTTCATTTTTATTTAAAATTTGTTGTTTTCCTATATGAATGTCATTAGCATGAAAGTTTACTTCAGTTTGGCATTGAGTTTTTCTTTTCATAGGAATTATCAAATTTCCTATTCGAAGTTCGTTGGATGCGGTATTTATTATAGATCCTAAGGATCTCAAAGACTCGTATCCTATGAGGCCATCGAAAAATTCATGAAATTTGAACAGATAGAATTTTTGTTTCGGAAGTGGCCCGAAATTAAAGAAAATATTCAGTTCAGTAAATTGATCGATACGATGCGATCCGGAAATGTTTGTCATATGATGCGGTTTTCCATTTTTGTGCATTTTAGAGTGTACATGTTCAGGCGAAATGTAATTTTTATTAGCGCCTGTGTCCACAAGAAATTTCAGATTTCCAAATAGTGTTTCTATTTCAATATAAGGCAGAAAGTTATTTTCTAAATTATGGGGTCTCAATTCCTCTGAAAAATTTAGCTCAACTCTTCTTTCTGGCGGACAATAATTATTGTTGGGGCCAGATAAAATATTGTTTCCATTGTGTCTTGTTTCTTGAAGATTGATTAGATTGTTGCCCTCTTCAGGCCTCCGTGCAGAATTTATATTTCCCCTTTGATCATATTCATTCTGGTTATCGTTGTGTTGTCTGTAATTATTGTTGTTATAATTGTAATAATTCCGGTTACTATTATTTTCCCTGTGGTTTCCGTTCGGATTGACATTGTTATAGCCATTATTGTTATTCAAGTGTCGGGGTTCTTGATAATTGCTATAATTTCCTCTAGTATTATTTCCTCTGTAGTTGTAGTTACTTCCTTGGTAATTGTTTCGTTCTCTATAATCGATATTATTCCCTCTTCTAATATTGTTGTTGTTGTTACGATTATAATTGGAGTTATTGATTTGTGCGTTTCTATTGTAGGAATTATTCCGATTATTATTTCCTCGAAAATTTTGCGGTGGTCCCATCCTTGTTGGCTCCAGTCTGTTGTGAATATCGTGTAGTTCTTCCTCCTCGTCGCATTCTCTTTGAAGCCAATCAAGTAATTCTGGGAATGTTTTATCCCGTTGCGACTTTCCTGTCAAGGCTAAAGCGTTACTTTTGAGACCCGCTAAAAAATGCTTCCTCAAAGCAGTGTTCGCATACGACTCATTTCCGTGTTCCGGCAGAGCGCTTACGAACCTATATAATTCTTTAGCGCGAATTTTGTATTCGTTATAAGATTCGTGACTGCTTTGTTTTAGTGTTTCAATCTCTTTAATGATTGTTCCAATACTTTTTTCTAATTGGAAACTATTTTTCAAATTTAGTTTCACATTGGCCCATGTGTCACCCTGTATATCATGAAGACGCATGAGGGCCTTATCCCTTAATTTTGTATACACTACATTTAGTAGTGGTGTTTGGTCAGCATTTTCAGGAAAGGCATTCGCAAAATAATCAACCTGCATCAAAAAAGGTTGCAACTCTTCCGATTTGCCATGGAACTCCGGGATACACTGTATCGCCGTTACCATTGGGAACTCATAAGCAGCCTGGTTCTGCATCGTCAGATTTTCTGCTGAACGTGTTTTTAATTTCAATTCTAAAATTGGAGTGTTTAGCTTTTCGTCACTCACAGACGTTCTTCTTGCTTTCAACAGCTCAAGTGTGGACGTGTGTTTCCTACTTCGACAAGATGTTTGGATTATAGGTGTTTCATCCAATATTTTTAAACTTTCCTTTACTTGGAATTGAATTGTAACAAGATCGTTTACTAATTCACTCCAAGTTTCATCATTTCTCCTGTGTTCTAATTTTTTGGTATAGGCTTCGAATAGAATAGATTGTTCCTTCAATTTATTCGATTTACTCAAAATTCCTTCTAAGGATCTAGGCCTTCCTTTACTCTTGATTAAATTTACAAATTCCCTGTTTATCTCTTTCCTCAATTTTTCGCATTCGTCCCACAAGTTAGACATTTAATTTTATAACTTGCAATCTACAACCATTTCATGGGAAAAGAGGAGAGAAAAAAAATTAAAATGCAGTGCATATGCATTCATAATATTCCAACCGATTTAAAATTATGAGTTACAATGGTAACATGACAAATGCCTCCAAACGATTATTAGTCATTCAAAATGTTGAAGATTTCAAACTTCTTCATTTATTTTTCATATCATAATATCAATTTCAATAAATAAATATAATTAGTTAATTTGACAGATCCAAACAATCTTCTTCTCAAATAGAAGACGATTATATTATGGATAAAGTTTTGGTGGAGATGCAAGGAAATTTAAAAGAAAACGTTAGGAGTATGTCAGGACTATTTTTTTTAAATATATCTGTTATATTGCTATTGTGTATTTTTAGACGTTATTGGGAAAAAAAAGATATAATTGATATAAACTCCAGAAAATATATATATATTGTTTTAACTTCATTCAGTTTTAACTCTTCCGGTCATATTAAATTTGGGTATGGGCGTCGTACTGATCGAAATTATTATAATTTTTAATTTTTTTTTTTTTTAAACAGTACTTTTGCCATAGATGCTATAAATGTGTAATTAATGGCAGCAATATGTATCCGAAAAGATCAACACTTTTCACTTTTAGCCAACAAAGATTTTGTTGCTTGAGACACTATGCGATTAGGAGCACCGTATTGATTCGTGAACAGGTTCACTATACATCAAGTTATTTTCATTTAAATTTTAACAATAAAAAAAACTGCTTTCGCATTTTCCAATTCGATAGAAAGTAAATTGCTTCACACGAATAGGGGTGAACTATTTTGACGTTTGTTTTGTGACAAGGTGAGGGTTTTCGCTCGTGCATAGAACGATCGAATTTGACTTAAACGGATTTAAAAAAAAATCCAAAAGATTATTTCAGTCGAATCGTAAATAGAATAGTTTTAAAGTTTTTTTTTACTTACCCAACTGTAATCACCAAAACTTCCTTAATCCGCATCTTCTTCTTTTTCTTGCAACTTTAGGCGTACAAAAAAATATGTGCGCAACACTACACACACTTGGAAAACTTGGCAAGTGTTTTTCTTTTTTTTTCGAAATTCACAATTCACCGGAACTTTATCAAACTTTAGCTAACCGTAGGTGCCGACCTGCCACTGTATTCTTCACCACGGGATGATGACGGAATTTATTCTCTCTACACTCTAGGGTTTATCAATAAAGTAACACAAAACTATAACCATATGCCGATTGATTGATTGCTGTCTGGAGAAAACCCTAGTCTTCTTTTGCACGGAGCAATTTTTCTTCTTCTTCTTCACGGCTTCACTTCTGGCACGCGCAGCGAGACCCAATTCTTTTTCTTGCACTCCACACACTGCGACTCATCAGTCAGAAAATGGCCCTGTACTTAGAAGCACTTTTTTCCGCTGTCACCACATGAGACGCGGCCGAGTCGGGGAGGTTTCTTTTAGACTAAAAATAACGACCGTTCCTATTCGTTGCTTAATCCAGAATCCTTTATTTTTTCCGTTTTTCGTTTCCTCCACATATCTTCTTGTTCCTTACATCTATTACCTCCTCTTTGAGGTATAATCAAGCCAAAAGGGATTCGAGATAAGCTTTCCTTAACCTAGGCCCTATCTTTACATAAAAATAAACTGTGAGTCATACGATCGTAAAAGCAACAGATTACTTTATTTGTTGGGATCGTGTTGACCTTATCACAAATGTGTCCCTATCTGAAAACTTAAGACTCATACGATCGTAAAATCAACAGATTAATTTATTTAATCGGGATCGCTCCGACCTAATCTTTTTGCCCCTGCATAAAAATAAACTATGAATCATTCAGGCGCGGCGTATTGATAATTTTGGTTTTTAGGTCGTCGCAGGTGTCTGATGTACGTGACCCTAACGACACGTCCGGATCTGTTTGCCTCGGTCAACTACTACAGTCAGTTCCAGAACTGTCCAACTGAGGAACATTGGAGATACCTTAAACCTCCTTGGACGTTGGACTGGTATACATCGGTGACGATAAGGCATAGATCATTATGGCTTTTTGCGACGCAGATTGGGCGAATGACGTGGTCGACAGGCGCTCAGTGACAGGTTATATTTTCAAGATATTCGGATGTACAACGACCTGGAGAAGACGCACCACGCTAGATATGGGGTACAGACTAGGGGGGCGTTGCTGATTAATGGTCAGCTGCATCCCAATAGGAAGTATCCCGTGTCGGGCACAGGTACAGATCATTGAAGACAGCAACATCACAATTACGAAAACACTTGTAATACTAACCTCGAGCCAACCGCGAGTAATCGGTTACATATTACTAACATAGTTATAAGGCAAACATTGTCGAAATATTGAACTCCCGGCCCCGTCAGGTTGACGCCATATGAGCCTTAATAAAAATATATATTTTGGATAAAAAAAACGACCTGGCTGACGAGGAAACAACAAACGGTGTAGTTATCATCCACCGAAGCGGAACTAGTCGCTCTCTGCTCGGCGGTTTGTGAGGGTGTCTGGTTGGTACGATTGCTGGAAGAAGTTGGATACCAGTTAACGAGTCCAGTACAATATTTTGAGGATAATCAATCTATCATTAGGGTGGTGGTAGAACCAAAAGATCGTGGTCGATTAAAGCATGTCGATGTGAAGCTACAATTTGTTAGAGATCTAGTTCAGCAGGGGCGTATTTGTGTTAAGTACGTGCCTACGGAATTGCAAGCAGCAGATATAATGACGAAGGCTTTAACATCTGGGCAATTCCATCCACTGAGCCACTGAGCATATCTGTAACGATGAACGGTTGTTCGAGAAGCTGTACCCGCTAGCGAAGCCCATGGAATCGCCATAGCTAAAAGTGGCGAAAGTGTAACGGCGAAACAACCCAGCAAACATTAAATCGCATAACAAGCGTATATATAACATCATATGCCCTATAATTTGATTGGCATATAATGCGCCTAACTGGCATATGCATGCAAAAGTGGAGGCCATATACATACATGGCAAATGCTTACCGAATTTGTTTGGATGAATATGCAACTTTGACTGGATATAATAGCGATTATGTTGAAATTGAAATGCGATTTAATATGAATATATTCATGAATTGTCAAAGCACCAACTACGACTTTTGCCATACTCATATACGATTTATTACAGACATAGAAAAAAACAAATGGCGCAAAATATTTTCGTGCAATATTTATTATAGCCTCACGAATCGCCATTTTTATATGAGTATTTATGTTTGTAGAAATAATAATTGTTTGATTGACTTCTGTTGGGAGTGGAATATGAATGTTTAAAATGGCACAGATTGATGTTTGGTGAATACTGCTCCGATGTGGTTTAGAACTCCGGTCGTCTGGATTATCATCCACCAGCTATCTCGGCTATCTGAAATTTAATTCAACAGCGGTTAAAACTTTCGAGTGCATCAGCATTTCATTGACATTTCAATATGATGTAATATGTTCTTTATTAGGATCTAATATGATTTACTGTTTCATGATTTTCTTCAGCATGCAACACGATTTACTACAGTACTGAATCGATTCAAATTATACGCTTATACGACACACAAACTGCATCAGCGTATTATCCCAGCAAACATTAAATCGTATAATTTTGCACGTGCCAAGTCTTACAAGAAATCCGAATAAATCATAATCGCATATAATATCAATCAAAGTATGTGTCGTGTATATTTGAAATCGCATAAAATGAAAAAACTCGATTTTATATACCATTATCAAATTAAGTCGCAATTCGGTATAACAAACATCAATTTTATGATGTACATTGTCGTAAAATATATTTAATCCGCATCATATGCGTATATTACGCTGATGCAGTTTGTGTGTCGTATAAGCGTATAATTTAAATCGATTCAGTACTGTAGTAAATCGTGTTGCATGCTGAAGAAAATCATGAAACAGTAAATCATATTAGATCCTAATAAAGAACATATTACATCATATTGAAATGTCAATGAAATTCTGATGCACTCGAAAGTTTCAACCGCTGTTGAATTAAATTTCAGATAGCCGCGCGAGATAGCTGGTGGATGATAATCCAGACGACCGGAGTTCGAACCCACATCGGAGCAGTTTTCACCAAACATTAATCTGTGCCATTTTAAACATTCATATTCCACGCCCAACACAAGTCAATCAAACAATTATTATTTCAACAAACATAAATACTCATATATAAAAATGGCGATTCGTGAGGCTATAATAAACATTTCACGAAAATATTTTGCGCCATTTGTTTTTTTTCTATGTCTGTAATAAATCGTATATGAGTATTGCAAAAGTCGCTATTATAGCCGGTCAAAGTTGCATATTCATCCAAACAAATTCGGTAAGCATTTGCCATGTATGTATATGGCCTCCACTTTTGCATGCATATGCCAGTTAGGCGCATTATATGCCAACCAAATTTTAGGGCATATGATGTTGTATATACGCTTGTTATGCGATTTAATGTTTGCTGGGATATGCATATGATGCGGATTAAATATATTTTACGATAATGTACCTCATAAAATTGATGTTTATTATACCGAATTGCGACTTAATTTGATAATGGTATATAAAATCGAGTTTTTACATTTTTTGCGATTTCAAATATACACGATACATACTCTGATTGATATTATATGCGATTATGATTTATTCGGATTTCTTGTAAGACTTGGCACGTGCAAAATTATACGATTTATAATTTGCTGGGAATAAGCTGCTGATCCAAAAACTCGAATCTTCGAAACATTTGGTTTACGGTTATTCCACATTTCAAATGGTGTCACCAGAAGACCAAGAGCACAAGCGGGGCTCCTATTGGCCAGAAACGCGGCCGTTTGAACAGGTTCGCCCCAGAACTCTCGTCCGATTTTGGAGTCAAAAAGCATCGAACGAGCCTTCTCCACCAGAGTCCGATTCATCCGTTCGCTTACCCCATTCTGCTCGGGGGTGTAGGGAACGGTAAACTCCATTCTGATACCTTTCTCTTTGCAGAACATGCGCATTTCTTTGCTGGTATATTCCCCGCCGTTATCGGAACAAAGATATAGGGATTTGAGTGAGGAGATATTTATGACGCAGCCGTTAGGATATGAAGAAAATCCGGAGTTAGTTTGTCGTCTGAATAAGTCTTTGTATGGCCTCAAACAAGCATCAAAAGCGTGGAACGATCGATTCCATAACTTCATTCAAGATTCAAGAGAAGCGGTAGTGACCAATGTTTGTATGTTCGTGGCGAAGACAAAAGGAAGGTGTTCCTGATCCTGTACGTGGATGATATATTGGTAATTGGTCATGATTTGAACGAGATCCGAGCCGTCAAAGATTGCCTTTCGAAGGAATTCGAAATGTCGGATTCTGAGGAAGTGACTAGTTTCCTCGGGATGAAAATCGAATAGACCTGCAGAAGCGAGTTTTGCGAATAAGCCAACGTCGTTACCTAGAAGATCTTCTTCAGCGTGTCGACATGGTGAATTGTAAACATAGTTCCGTTCCAATGGAGTGCCGTCTACGTTTGAACAAAGGAAAGGAATCAGAGCGAACAACAAAACCTTACAGAGAACTGGTAGGGTGTGAGACGCGGCCGAGTCGGGGAGGTTTCTTTTAGACTAAAAATAACGACCGTTCCTATTCGTTGCTCAATTCTCTCCTTTATTTTTTCCGTTTTTCGTTTCCTCCACATATCTTCTTGTTCCTTACATCTATTACCTCCTCTTTGAGGTATAATCAAGCCAAAAGGGATTCGAGATAAGCTTTCCTTAACCTAGGCCCTATCTTTACATAAAAATAAACTGTGAGTCATACGATCGTAAAAGCAACAGATTACTTTATTTGTTGGGATCGTGCTGACCTTATCACAAATGTGTCCCTATCTGAAAACTTTAGACTCATACGATCGTAAAATCAACAGATTAATTTATTTAATCGGGATCGCTCCGACCTAATCTTTTTGTCCCTGCATAAAAATAAACTATGAATCATTCAGGCGTGGCGTATTGATAATTTTGGTTTTTAGGTCGTCGCATATCCCCCTACTGAATGAGTTTTTAGAGGAAACTAGAAGAGTTTCTACTAAAATGGATTGTAAGGCTTGTTTTTCTGTAATAGTAATAAATGTTTTGCTATCTTTTCTTCTAATTATATAAATGTGTATATTTTCGTCATAATACATTCTTGATTTGTGTAAATATAAATATATTAAAACATATTGTTATTAAAAAAAAACAAATCTACTCTTTCCAATAGCATTTTTTTTTCATGTGCATTTTGAAATTTTTCCTAACTGTAATTATAATGTTTTTTTTCAAACATTTGCATAGACTCTTATAATTTTTTTTTTCATAAAATTTATTCGTTCGCCGGCTGCTCATCTTCCGCTCCGTATATCCGTCGACTGGCTGCTTATCTTCCGTTATGATTCGTCAATTGGTTGGTCTCTGATACTAGGTGTGGGCTGCCGCATGCCTCCTCTTCACGTCGTGTTGTTCTCGTCCATCCACCTTTCTTCACTTATGCATGTTCCTGGGCCCCATTCTAGAACAACCTTTTAGAACGGTCCATAATTCCACAACTCCTACCATTGGATTGAAATCGACGTCAATAACGCGTTTTTGTTTACCCGTTTCATTTGCTTCTCTGGTTGTAATTTTTTTTGTTATTTCAGCAATCTAGGCTTCCCATTCATCTGGTGTCATCTCTTTTGAATCACCTTTCGTCACTATTTTAGTACAATCTTTAATTGAATCAGAATTATTTCCTTTATCATTATCAATCTCCGGCAACATATAATCAGTTTCAAGATTGCTGTAATTTTTTTTTCGTCAACGTTGAATGGCTCTGTCCAATTATGGAATCCAGATTCATCACAATTTCCACAGCTTCTTCTTCAGTTTTCTTAGTTACAGATTTGCTGATCTGATTCACTTTTTGCACGACTCTCGAATCGCTTCCTGTTTTCGCTCCGTCGTCCCACAGCACCCAACACCATTGACCATCGACCTTCCATGACTCGTCGTCCATTCATCCTGACCACAGCTGGGATGCCGAATCATTCCTCTGTCCTTGCCTCGCCTAGCCAAGAGCTCTCGTTGGAAGTCCATATTCGCCGTTCCAGTCCGATCTATTTCTACATTATACATTTGTTTTGTTTTTTTTTTCATTTTTACGAATTGTGTTTTACTTCTTTTCTAGCTTTTACGCAATAACAATGTTCAGCATTTACATACTTCTCTTTTTTACTGTTGAACGCAATCAATTACTTCTTTGTCATTGTTTTCTTTTTTTTTTTTAACTGATTTATATATATGAGTGTTGTATTATTTTTTTTTTCTTCTACAATCTCTTCCAACTAACTTTTTCTTTCACGTCCATTCCTTCCTTACCATACCTTACTTTCTCCTTTCCGATGATGTGGGGCGTCACTCTGTTCTAGTCCTGAAAATAAACTGTGGATGCGGTCTCTCCCCCCTTTTATATTTTCTCTTATATTACTACTTCTCCATAACGGCAAATTATGAATGAATCTTTTTTTTCTACGGTATATTCGTGAACATTCCGGGGGCGCCTCCCTTGTGCATTTATTCCGTATCTACTCATGCATCCTTTTTATACAGTTAAGATGATGATGTAATAAATTCAATTTTGTGCCATCTGGTTTATCACTTATATTTTCTCAATCAAACCATGTAGTTAGGAAATATTTTAATTTTTTTGTTGTCAATTTATCTCTGTTTGATTCGAACATTTGTTTTTTTATTATGTTTATATCTTCCTTTAAAATATGTAAATTTGTTTTTGAACACTTTTATGCTTCTGGTATGTAAGTGCTGTGCACTTATTCCTCTCTTATTCCTCTAATACTCATTTTGTATTTTAATGTTTCATTTTATTACCATTCATTTATTTTTATTTATATTTGGAGTATATCACTATTTCTCCTATTAAATCTGAAAAAAAACGCACATAGAAACGCAAACACTAGCACACATTCACACAATCGATAATTACTTTTTCCTATATGGTGTTAATATATTGAGATATTTTATTCATGCATTTTTCATTCATACTGGGACGTCTCCCTTGTCTTCTCACTCTCATTCATCTCATACAAATAATTGAAATAAAGGTATATATTTCTTACTTGAGAACCATTTAATATGATCATTATTATGTATAAATATATATTTCTTTCAAATGTTCCTAAAATATTTTTACGTGTAACTTGATTCTTTTTAAAAAAATTTTTTAATGGATTCGCTTTACTCATTTGTTTTCTCAATCCTCCATGTTTTTATAGTTTCCTCAGAAGTGGTTGATAGATTCTTGAGTCGATTAGGTTGCGTATTCAACTGCCTCAATCCAATAATAATAAAAAAAAATATAAGTATTCTCGTGTCCAATGAGTTATGAGGGTTATCATGTAATTTTTTTTCTAGGGATTCATCAACTTTCGATCATAATTTGACATCGAAGTTTGAGCAGAATGGCTTCAATTCACTGTGCTCGTCATAGAACATCTTAAAATATTCGTGATCTGTGGAAGATAAAATTTTATAATTATATGATGTTGATGGTATTGGAAACAACCTCTCGAATTTTTGCCTTTTGTTACAATGTATTTGTTTGTTTATTGTGCGAAACATTACTTTCGTTATTATTTTTTTCATGTTTAGAAATATGAGAATGTTTTCTAGTTCTATACCTCGAATTGGGTTTATTTTGAATGCATTTCTGAATTCTCAATAATTCGTTGACTGTTGCAATTTGTTTCCTCAAATGTTGTTTTCGTTGTAAGTCTGTTTTTCGAATAACTGGCTTACTATTCAAGTTAGTTAAAGGAACTGAAATTCTGCAATCAGACGCAGTTCTTTTTTCTGATTTAATAAGAATGTTTGGATCGACTTGAGCAACATGATCGATAAAAAAACTTCATTTTTATTTAAAATTTGTTGTTTTCCTATATGAATGTCATTAGCATGAAAGTTTACTTCAGTTTGGCATTGAGTTTTTCTTTTCATAGGAATTATCAAATTTCCTATTCGAAGTTCGTTGGATGCGGTATTTATTATAGATCCTAAGGATCTCAAAGACTCGTATCCTATGAGGCCATCGAAAAATTCATGAAATTTGAACAGATAGAATTTTTGTTTCGGAAGTGGCCCGAAATTAAAGAAAATATTCAGTTCAGTAAATTGATCGATACGATGCGATCCGGAAATGTTTGTCATATGATGCGGTTTTCCATTTTTGTGCATTTTAGAGTGTACATGTTCAGGCGAAATGTAATTTTTATTAGCGCCTGTGTCCACAAGAAATTTCAGATTTCCAAATAGTGTTTCTATTTCAATATAAGGCAGAAAGTTATTTTCTAAATTATGGGGTCTCAATTCCTCTGAAAAATTTAGCTCAACTCTTCTTTCTGGCGGACAATAATTATTGTTGGGGCCAGATAAAATATTGTTTCCATTGTGTCTTGTTTCTTGAAGATTGATTAGATTGTTGCCCTCTTCAGGCCTCCGTGCAGAATTTATATTTCCCCTTTGATCATATTCATTCTGGTTATCGTTGTGTTGTCTGTAATTATTGTTGTTATAATTGTAATAATTCCGGTTACTATTATTTTCCCTGTGGTTTCCGTTCGGATTGACATTGTTATAGCCATTATTGTTATTCAAGTGTCGGGGTTCTTGATAATTGCTATAATTTCCTCTAGTATTATTTCCTCTGTAGTTGTAGTTACTTCCTTGGTAATTGTTTCGTTCTCTATAATCGATATTATTCCCTCTTCTAATATTGTTGTTGTTGTTACGATTATAATTGGAGTTATTGATTTGTGCGTTTCTATTGTAGGAATTATTCCGATTATTATTTCCTCGAAAATTTTGCGGTGGTCCCATCCTTGTTGGCTCCAGTCTGTTGTGAATATCGTGTAGTTCTTCCTCCTCGTCGCATTCTCTTTGAAGCCAATCAAGTAATTCTGGGAATGTTTTATCCCGTTGCGACTTTCCTGTCAAGGCTAAAGCGTTACTTTTGAGACCCGCTAAAAAATGCTTCCTCAAAGCAGTGTTCGCATACGACTCATTTCCGTGTTCCGGCAGAGCGCTTACGAACCTATATAATTCTTTAGCGCGAATTTTGTATTCGTTATAAGATTCGTGACTGCTTTGTTTTAGTGTTTCAATCTCTTTAATGATTGTTCCAATACTTTTTTCTAATTGGAAACTATTTTTCAAATTTAGTTTCACATTGGCCCATGTGTCACCCTGTATATCATGAAGACGCATGAGGGCCTTATCCCTTAATTTTGTATACACTACATTTAGTAGTGGTGTTTGGTCAGCATTTTCAGGAAAGGCATTCGCAAAATAATCAACCTGCATCAAAAAAGGTTGCAACTCTTCCGATTTGCCATGGAACTCCGGGATACACTGTATCGCCGTTACCATTGGGAACTCATAAGCAGCCTGGTTCTGCATCGTCAGATTTTCTGCTGAACGTGTTTTTAATTTCAATTCTAAAATTGGAGTGTTTAGCTTTTCGTCACTCACAGACGTTCTTCTTGCTTTCAACAGCTCAAGTGTGGACGTGTGTTTCCTACTTCGACAAGATGTTTGGATTATAGGTGTTTCATCCAATATTTTTAAACTTTCCTTTACTTGGAATTGAATTGTAACAAGATCGTTTACTAATTCACTCCAAGTTTCATCATTTCTCCTGTGTTCTAATTTTTTGGTATAGGCTTCGAATAGAATAGATTGTTCCTTCAATTTATTCGATTTACTCAAAATTCCTTCTAAGGATCTAGGCCTTCCTTTACTCTTGATTAAATTTACAAATTCCCTGTTTATCTCTTTCCTCAATTTTTCGCATTCGTCCCACAAGTTAGACATTTAATTTTATAACTTGCAATCTACAACCATTTCATGGGAAAAGAGGAGAGAAAAAAAATTAAAATGCAGTGCATATGCATTCATAATATTCCAACCGATTTAAAATTATGAGTTACAATGGTAACATGACAAATGCCTCCAAACGATTATTAGTCATTCAAAATGTTGAAGATTTCAAACTTCTTCATTTATTTTTCATATCATAATATCAATTTCAATAAATAAATATAATTAGTTAATTTGACAGATCCAAACAATCTTCTTCTCAAATAGAAGACGATTATATTATGGATAAAGTTTTGGTGGAGATGCAAGGAAATTTAAAAGAAAACGTTAGGAGTATGTCAGGACTATTTTTTTTAAATATATCTGTTATATTGCTATTGTGTATTTTTAGACGTTATTGGGAAAAAAAAGATATAATTGATATAAACTCCAGAAAATATATATATATTGTTTTAACTTCATTCAGTTTTAACTCTTCCGGTCATATTAAATTTGGGTATGGGCGTCGTACTGATCGAAATTATTATAATTTTTAATTTTTTTTTTTTTTAAACAGTACTTTTGCCATAGATGCTATAAATGTGTAATTAATGGCAGCAATATGTATCCGAAAAGATCAACACTTTTCACTTTTAGCCAACAAAGATTTTGTTGCTTGAGACACTATGCGATTAGGAGCACCGTATTGATTCGTGAACAGGTTCACTATACATCAAGTTATTTTCATTTAAATTTTAACAATAAAAAAAACTGCTTTCGCATTTTCCAATTCGATAGAAAGTAAATTGCTTCACACGAATAGGGGTGAACTATTTTGACGTTTGTTTTGTGACAAGGTGAGGGTTTTCGCTCGTGCATAGAACGATCGAATTTGACTTAAACGGATTTAAAAAAAAATCCAAAAGATTATTTCAGTCGAATCGTAAATAGAATAGTTTTAAAGTTTTTTTTTACTTACCCAACTGTAATCACCAAAACTTCCTTAATCCGCATCTTCTTCTTTTTCTTGCAACTTTAGGCGTACAAAAAAATATGTGCGCAACACTACACACACTTGGAAAACTTGGCAAGTGTTTTTCTTTTTTTTTCGAAATTCACAATTCACCGGAACTTTATCAAACTTTAGCTAACCGTAGGTGCCGACCTGCCACTGTATTCTTCACCACGGGATGATGACGGAATTTATTCTCTCTACACTCTAGGGTTTATCAATAAAGTAACACAAAACTATAACCATATGCCGATTGATTAATTGATTGCTGTCTGGAGAAAACCCTAGTCTTCTTTTGCACGGAGCAATTTTTCTTCTTCTTCTTCACGGCTTCACTTCTGGCACGCGCAGCGAGACCCAATTCTTTTTCTTGCACTCCACACACTGCGACTCATCAGTCAGAAAATGGCCCTGTACTTAGAAGCACTTTTTTCCGCTGTCACCACATGAGACGCGGCCGAGTCGGGGAGGTTTCTTTTAGACTAAAAATAACGACCGTTCCTATTCGTTGCTTAATCCAGAATCCTTTATTTTTTCCGTTTTTCGTTTCCTCCACATATCTTCTTGTTCCTTACATCTATTACCTCCTCTTTGAGGTATAATCAAGCCAAAAGGGATTCGAGATAAGCTTTCCTTAACCTAGGCCCTATCTTTACATAAAAATAAACTGTGAGTCATACGATCGTAAAAGCAACAGATTACTTTATTTGTTGGGATCGTGTTGACCTTATCACAAATGTGTCCCTATCTGAAAACTTAAGACTCATACGATCGTAAAATCAACAGATTAATTTATTTAATCGGGATCGCTCCGACCTAATCTTTTTGCCCCTGCATAAAAATAAACTATGAATCATTCAGGCGCGGCGTATTGATAATTTTGGTTTTTAGGTCGTCGCAGGTGTCTGATGTACGTGACCCTAACGACACGTCCGGATCTGTTTGCCTCGGTCAACTACTACAGTCAGTTCCAGAACTGTCCAACTGAGGAACATTGGAGATACCTTAAACCTCCTTGGACGTTGGACTGGTATACATCGGTGACGATAAGGCATAGATCATTATGGCTTTTTGCGACGCAGATTGGGCGAATGACGTGGTCGACAGGCGCTCAGTGACAGGTTATATTTTCAAGATATTCGGATGTACAACGACCTGGAGAAGACGCACCACGCTAGATATGGGGTACAGACTAGGGGGGCGTTGCTGATTAATGGTCAGCTGCATCCCAATAGGAAGTATCCCGTGTCGGGCACAGGTACAGATCATTGAAGACAGCAACATCACAATTACGAAAACACTTGTAATACTAACCTCGAGCCAACCGCGAGTAATCGGTTACATATTACTAACATAGTTATAAGGCAAACATTGTCGAAATATTGAACTCCCGGCCCCGTCAGGTTGACGCCATATGAGCCTTAATAAAAATATATATTTTGGATAAAAAAAACGACCTGGCTGACGAGGAAACAACAAACGGTGTAGTTATCATCCACCGAAGCGGAACTAGTCGCTCTCTGCTCGGCGGTTTGTGAGGGTGTCTGGTTGGTACGATTGCTGGAAGAAGTTGGATACCAGTTAACGAGTCCAGTACAATATTTTGAGGATAATCAATCTATCATTAGGGTGGTGGTAGAACCAAAAGATCGTGGTCGATTAAAGCATGTCGATGTGAAGCTACAATTTGTTAGAGATCTAGTTCAGCAGGGGCGTATTTGTGTTAAGTACGTGCCTACGGAATTGCAAGCAGCAGATATAATGACGAAGGCTTTAACATCTGGGCAATTCCATCGTTTGCGAGAGAAGCTCAACCTCACACCGACCAGAAATTGAGCAGGGGTAAAGTGGTTATAATTTCTATCAGTGTATACATCACAATAACCCTCAGTGCTACCCTGCCTATCCACAATCGAGCGGTGTAGCGCTTATGTCAAAATTCTATTTCATCAGAACTGTACAAAACTTAATTTAATGAAAATCGTGTTCGTAAATGGGAAAGTGGAAATTCTGCGTGGCTCAGTGGTTGTAGCAACAGGTCAGAGAAGAGACAAGCTCTACGAATTAAATTTCTACACGTCAAAAGGAAAAGGCAGTGCTGACAGCTGTGGCACCGACGGTACGGTCACCTTGACGAGAAAAATCTGTCGAAATTGCTGAACTCCGACATAGTTTCTGGAATAAAGGTTGATAGCAGAGGGAAGTCTATGGCGATATGCGAACCATGTGTGGCGGCAAAACAGACACGTGAATCTTTCACATTGCGAGAGGAGCGACAATCAACTCGTGTACTGGAACTCGTGCATTCAGATGTGTGCGGGCCGATAACTCCAACCGGCTGGAATGGCGATAAATATTTAGCCACTTTCATCGACGATTGGACAAGGTTTACTGTGGTCTACTTGATTCGCTCCAAGGATGCAATTGCCAGTTGTTTCAGAGATTACGTGGCGCAAGCTACTGCGAAGTTCTCCGTCAATATTTCTCGTCTTTGTTCCGATAACGGCGGGGAATATACCAGCAAAGAAATGCGCATGTTCTGCAAAGAGAAAGGTATCAGAATGGAGTTTACCGTTCCCTGCACCCCCAAGCAGAATGGGGTAAGCGAACGGATGAATCGGACTCTGGTAGAGAAGGCTCGTTCGATGCTTTTTGACTCCAAAATCGGACGAGAGTTCTGGGGCGAACCTGTTCAAACGGCCGCGTTTCTGGCCAATAGGAGCCCCGCTTGTGCTCTTGGTCTTCTGGTGACATCATTTGAAATGTGGAATAACCGTAAACCAAATGTTTCGAAAATTCGAGTTTTTGGATCACCAGCGTATTCCCAGCAAACATTAAATTGTATAATTTTGCACGTGCCAAGTCTTACAAGAAATCCGAATAAATCATAATCGCATATAATATCAATCAGAGTATGTATCGTGTATATTTGAAATCGCATAAAATGTAAAAACTCGATTTTATATACCATTATCAAATTAAGTCGCAATTCGGTATAATAAACATCAATTTTATGAGGTACATTGTCGTAAAATATGTTTAATCCGCATCATATGCATATAATACGCTGATGCAGTTTGTGTGTCGTATAAGCGTATAATTTGAATCGATTCAGTACTGTAGTAAATCGTGTTGCATGCTGAAGAAAATCATGTAAATCACAGTAAATCATGTTAGATCCTAATAAAGAACATATTACATCATATTGAAATGTCAATGAAATGCTTATGCACTCGAAAGTTTTAACCGCTGTTGACTTAAATTCAAGATAGCCGAGATAGCTGGTGGATGATAATCCAGACGACCAGAGTTCTAAACCACATCGGGGCAGTATTCACCAAACATCAATCTGTGCCATTTTAAACATTCATATTCCACTCCCAACAGAAGTCAATCAAACAATTATTATTTCTACAAACATAAATACTCATATATAAAAATGGCGATTCGTTAGGCTATAATAAATATTTCACGAAAATATTTTGCGCCATTTGTTTTTTTCTTCTATGTCTGTAATAAATCGTATATGAGTATGGCAAAAGTCGTATTTGGTGCTTTGACAATTCATATATATTCATATTAGATCGCAATTCAATTTCAACATAATCGCTATTATATCCAGTCAAAGTTTCATATTCATCCAAACAAATTCAGTAAGCATTTGCCATGTATGTATATATATATATTTTTTTCCAAAATATATATTTTTATAAAGGCTCATATGGCGTTAGCCTCACGGGGCCGGGAGTTCAATACTCTGACAATTTTTCTTATTATCTATGTTAGTAATATGTAACCGATTACTCGCGGTTGACTCGAGGTTAGTATTACAAGTGTTTTCGTAATTGTGATGTTGCTGTCTCCAATTCTCTGTACGTGTGCCCGACACGGGATACTTCCTATTGGGATGCAGCTGACCATTAATCAGCAACGCCCCCCTAGTCTGTACCTCATATCTAGCGTGGTGCGTCTTTCTCGACTCGAGGAATCCACGATAGAATGGTCACTAGCCGGCGCAATCATCAGTTCGTGTAGAGTTGTCATGAGCGGTACAACCTTTGGCTCTTGTTGAATGATCAGTGGACTGCACAACCTTTGGCCCGTGTGTCTGTAAAGAGTGTGGATATGTATGTATATGGCCTCCACTTTTGCATGCATATGCCAGTTAGGCGCATTATACGCCAATCAAATTATAGGGCATATGATGTTTTATATACGCTTGTTATGCGATTTAATGTTTGCTGGGTTGTCACGTACCTAAAAAATGAAGGAAGAAATTCGATAAGAAAACTTGAAAAGGAACCTTCGTGGGATATGGCGTGAATGGCTACCGAGTTTGGAATCCACTGGAAGGGAAAATCAGGATTATTCGGGATGTAATCATTGACGAAAACTCACTGACTACTACGACTGGAAATCAATCACCAATCGTGGACGTTAACAGATATACTGAATTACAAGACGTTCCAAAGAATGAAGATATTTTGCAAGATGAAGTCATCGAAGAAGAAGATGCGGGTAACGGTTCGGATTTAGACGGATTTGACAGTTGTGAAAATGGATCCGTTGATGAGCGCTGGAACGAATTCGCAACGGAAGAGGCAGTCTCCAGACTGGCACAGAGATTATGACATGACGTTTGCTGGGTTTGCTCTGGGTGCTATGGACTATTTTGGAAATCTACCGGACAGTATTGACGAGATGAGAAAAAGAGCTGATTGGTCAAAGTGGCAAGTGGCCATTCAAGATGAAATCGATTCACTGTTGCGGAACAAAACATGGACACTCACGAAGCTTCCGAAAGGTCGAGTACCGATATCATGTAAATGGGTGTTTCGTGTTAAGCCTGGAGATGATGGGATGCCAGATCGATACAAGGCACGCCTCGTTGCGAGAGGGTTTAATCAACGCTTTGGATTTGATTATACTGAAACCTACTCACCTGTGGCTAAAATGGATACATTACGAGCAATGCTGGCTGTCGCGAATCAGGAGCAAATGTATGTGCACCAGATGGATGTCCGTACTGCGTTTTTAAATGGGGATTTGAGTGAGGAGATATTTATGACGCAGACGTTAGGACATGAAAAAAATCCGGAGTTAGTTTGTCGTCTGAATAAGTCTTTGTATGGCCTCAAACAAGCATCAAAAGCGTGGAACGATCGATTCCATAACTTCATTCAAGATTCAAGAGAAGCGGTAGTGACCAATGTTTGTATATTCGTGGCGAAGACAAAAGGAAGGTGTTCCTGATCCTATACGTGGATGATATATTGGTAATTGGTCATGATTTGAACGAGATCCGAGCCGTCAAAGATTGCCTTTCGAAGGAATTCGAAATGTCGGATTCTGAGGAAGTGACTAGTTTCCTCGGGATGAAAATCGAATAGACCTGCAGAAGCGAGTTTTGCGAATAAGCCAACGTCGTTACCTAGAAGATCTTCTTCAGCGTGTCGACATGGTGGATTGTAAACATAGTTCCGTTCCAATGGAGTGCCGTCTACGTGTGTACAAAGAAAAGGAATCAGAGCGAACAACAAAACCTTACAGAGAACTGGTAGGGTGTCTGATGTACGTGACCCTAACGACACGTCCGGATCTGTTTGCCTCGGTCAACTACTACAGTCAGTTCCAGAACTGTCCAACTGAGGAACATTGAAGATACCTTAAACCTCCTTGGACGTTAGACTGGTATACATCGGTGACGATAAGGCATAGATCATTATGGCTTTTTGCGACGCAGATTGGGCGAATGACGTGGTCGACAGGCGCTCAGTGACAGGTTATATTTTCAAGATATTCGGATGTACAACGACCTGGCTGACGAGGAAACAACAAACGGTATCGTTATCATCCACCGAAGCGGAACTAGTCGCTCTCTGCTCGGCGGTTTGTGAGGGTGTCTGGTTGGTACAATTGCTGGAAGAAGTTGGGTACCAGTTAACGAGTCCAGTACAATATTTTGAGGATAATCAATCTATCATTAGGGTGGTGGTAGAACCAAAAGATCGTGGTCGATTAAAGCATGTCGATGTGAAGCTACAATTTGTTAGAGATCTAGTTCAGCAGGGGCGTATTTGTGTTAAGTACGTGCCTACGGAATTGCAAGCAGCAGATATAATGACGAAGGCTTTAACATCTGGGCAATTTCATCGTTTGCGGGAGAAGCTCAACCTCACACCGACCAGAAAATGAGCAGGGGTAAAGTGGTTATAATTTCTATCAGTGTATACATCAAAATAACCCTCAGTGCTACCCTGCCTATCCACAATCGAGCGGTGTAGCGCTTATTTCAAAATTCTATTTCATCAGAACTTTCTTTCTTTCTTTGTTTTTAAGAGGCTTTAAACTTTGCAGTTCATTCGCCTCTATTTCATCAGAACTGTACAAAACTTAATTTAATAACTAACGTGTTTTCCTTTGCTTTGATAATATTCCGATTTTATCTTTATAAACTTCGAATCCCATTACCTCTTACAATTCTATGACAATAATATTTTGTTTACACCGAGTTCCGTTACCTATTATTCATAGAAACATCGTATACATTCATGAAAAAGTTCACTAGACATTTAAATTCGTTCAGAAAAAGTATGAACTTACATTGTTGAAAAAAGAATTTAGTATGATTCTTCGCTGTGGTGGCTGAGACCAAACCAACGACCGCAAAAAGTTAATATACACACCCATTTTCTTGAAGCTGAATCGAAGATTCGCGCATTTTAGAAGTAATTCTACAGTAAACTTCGGAAATTAATCAATTAAAACAAAATTATCTAGTAGGTGTCTTATTTATTTATCGTACGCGTTTCATTTTTTTCTCACTCTGTTTCTGTTTTCTTTCATTTGACAATTCGGCGTCGTTCTTCTGACTCAGCCCTGGTTTCACAACCGAATTCCAAAATATCCAAGCGGCTCGTAATGGTCCTAATAGCAGTAGTAACCAGAAGAAATCAGATAAAAGCGATAAAAGCTGTGTTCCCGCCGTTAGAATTATTATGTCCTTCACATGTCTGAAAATGAAATACGATTTAGTGTCACTCAAAATATTCAGATTTTGATAAAATGATTTTATAATATGATAGTTTTAACGCAAACACTAGGAAACTCATGAAAAAATCAATTAACCAATGATCAACACTACGTGTTCTATGCATCTAATTTTCAATTTTCATTAAAATTTTGATACAATTCAGAACTGCCTTCGGCTTCGCTATAGAGCAATTCCAAATGAAATCGACAAATGACAAAACATGAGCATTTTTGATTCGAATGAAAAATTGTATCCCGTTAAGCTTTTGACTCAAATATAACCTTTGAAAAGGGTGTATCGATTTTAGTAGGAGCAATCTTTGATAATTTATATCTCAAAAACTATGAGTCGTACCGGAATAGTGTCTAAGAAAGAGTTATAGAGCTATGATGTTAAAAAATGAAAGAAATGTACACTGAGATTTTTCTCAGTGTATAGTGGTATTCTTTTTTTATTTACAAAAAAAAACTATAATTTTCAATATCAATCATTTTTAGCCACAAATTATGAATCCTGATGTGATTTGAAATAAAAAATCTCTTTACCAATCTCCTAAATGAAGTCATTCTCGAGATATTTGAAACATTTCTCATTTATTGTCTTTTTTATATTAAATAGGCCCCTTTAATATGTTTGTCGTTTTATACAGCTATGTTCATGAAATTTTATGAATTTGCTTACAATTTCCAACAACCAATATATGTTTAGGAGTTGCGTTGTAAAACATTTGGAGACATGTGGGTTAATACAAAACGTAGCGATAATGTTTTTCAACGTAACTCCTAAACATATATAATATTCTAAAAAGTTCGTCAAAAATAGTTTTACCATCTGGGACTCATTCTTGTAAATTTTCTACATGACTTCTATTTTCTATGAAAAAAAAATAAGTGTTTTAGATATTGCAAATTATAGTTTTTTTTGTAAATAAAAAAAAAGAGTACAAATTCTTTCTCAAAGTTGTAATTTTCGAGTGTACTTCAATGAATGATTAGCTCATTCAGCAGGGTCGTTACCCCAACGCTCACTGTCAACTATTTGACGTCAGTTGGGAGCTGATGGGAATTCTCTCTTGTGTTCTACACACGTCCACAATGGTTAGGATCCTCAACCACGTTCTAACTTCACCTCAAAGGCTGAGATGGTCCCTCTTTCCACCAAACTAAATGGGGCGAGGCTTGGTAACCCCTTTCGAGTTCGATTACGATATAATGAAGCGCCCCTGATCATCAAACATTGTGTAAAGGTGCTTGGAAGTTACATTCCTTACATTTTTATATTTTCTGAAGCGCCAGCCAATTTCGAGCCCGCGAGTACATCCACCTCTTCGATTTATCTCATATTACAGTCTGGTTCGTCAGCCAGTGTCGCTGACCAGGTTTAACTTTTTTCCAACACGAACTCCAGTATCGCGAGTATAAAAAAATAAGCTCGGGTTTCTATGTGGCTCGTGGCGACAGTTCATCATTCACGCGACGAAAATTCCGCGTAAACAAATTACTGTTTACGATTATATAGCGCCAATTCGATTGCAATTGGTTAATTGTATTTTCTCTCTCGAAAAACGACTCCAAGCACCTCCCATAGGAATTTGTACGAATAATTAGTTGGTAAGATGAAAGTTGTTAAGAGGAGAGTAATAGAATAGACACGGTCGAAGACAGTTTGTTTTTTTTTCGACCGCCCGGATAGGTTCCAGAGAATTCGGTTCCAAGAATCGAGGAGTGTTCCCGTTTGTGTTAGCGCTTTCTAGAACAGTAAACTGAACTGGAAGCCGTGTTTGACCCGGCAAAAGTGAAGTTGGAGTGTGTGAAGTTCAGTAATCTGGACCTCCCGAACGAAGGGACGACACTGAAAAAAGTGTCCCCTACAATAAGAAAAATATTGTATAGAAGAAGAACCATTCCAAGAAGAATATATGTTTTATTATAAGTGTTTGGTAGGTGTATTTACTCCTTATTTTCCTACTGCATCTTTTCTATTCTTCCTACCTGTGACGTCACATTTTTGTGTAGTACTTGCGCAATTTTGAGCAATGTGGTTCGGGTTTGGAGAATTTCCCTTGTTGGTTTCTGGATTAGCCTTTTCCATCCACGTGTGTGCTGTGTTTGGTGGTGATGTTCTCTAACTTCTGTCTATTCGTCCGCCATGTGCTAGATGAAGCGTAATAAGAAAAAGAAGGTCCGCTGTGCAGACCTTTTTCTCTCCCTATCTATTTTTCTTTAACTTTCAGGTTTGTACTTCTTGTCTGTTACATTGGTATGTATAATTTGGTTTTTCTTTTTTTTCTCTTTTCAGGAATCTGGAGCTAATATGGTCACGTCTAAGTTAAGTATTTTCTTTTCAACAATACACAAAACATAATTTCCACAGCTATTACACAATTTAAACTAGACACGACGCGCACTACTACTCCCGATTCTAGCTCTAGGCGCCATCTGCCGGATTTTGACCGCAGGAAAACCCCAACACCGACAATCGGGGTTCGACAAATGCTGATGGTTGGGAACCCTGCTCATAAAGCATTGTGAGTGAACACACGAAAGCTAGGAGAAACAATAGCTCAAACCAGTTAACCTTTCGTAGCCAATGAGCAGGGGTCTGATATGCTGATAAGTTTTTATTGACGTAGGACTACGTCTAACCGGAAGATATAGGGGGTGAAATGGAAATCTAGGCACTGAACAAGTAGGAAAAAATGCAAGATTTGGAACGCTTATAACTCGAGCATTTCTCAATAGATCGCAAAGGTTTTTGCATCAATTGATAGGAAATATATCTACGCTTCTATCATTACGAATAACATTTCATTTTTCTTGAGATAAATAATTGAATAAATGTGAAATATCAAACATTGTCAAAATGCACTATGTGCCCATTTTTGATTGGTCCATTTTGTGCTCCTCAAATCGTACCGACCAAACCGGGCAACCAGAGCAGCAACGAAAAAGAATGAAGCACGATTGTAAAGGAAAAAGAAAAAATGAACGAAACATTGGTCGCAGTCTCACACATGTGTAATTCTCGAGCCAGCCAGTCAGCTTAAAAATCCCCGCTCCGCTGCCGTAACTATCATTCTCATTCAAACCGTACACCACATCGGTTCGCATCACAACACATCAACAAACCAACCCAAGCAGCCATGTCTGGACATGGTAAAGGAGGAAAAGTGAAAGGAAAGGCAAAATCCCGCTCGAACCGTGTTGATCTGGAGTTCCCCGCAAGGGTAGCTAGGCCGAGCGCGTTAGTACCAGTGCACCAGTCCACCTAGCCGGCGTTATATAGTTTCGGCCGCTGAAGTGATCGAGTTGACTGACAAAGCTGCTCGCGACGATAAGAAAACCTGCATTCAGAACAGACCACATTCGGTTCGGTGGACATCAAGACAACAACAGGCAGTTGCAGCGAGTGGCAAACGCAATCGCAAAACGGCAGCATGTAGCAGAAGAAAAACGTTTGTTCTTTATACAAACTGCTTTGCCAGAACAATAGAGTTCAATAGAGTTACCTCCAATCCGATACTGAGTGGTGGTAATGCGACGTGCCATTGAATGTAATTTACTGTAAAATATGTCACAAGCTGGATGGGAAGAAATTTTCCAACTGTGAAAGCTGTGGCGAGTGGCAAATGCAATCGCTAAACAGAAAGGTTTAGCCGAACAAGATGGGGATATCGAGTGATAACAAAACAATAAACTCTTTAGATTGAAGATAATTTTGTGATCCTGAAAAGGACCCTTTTTAGCCTGCATGTGAATCCAACGAGCGAACAAATCGTAATGAATGTATTTTGTTGCCATCGCTCCCTTTTAACGCTCATTTGTTCGTCTCGTTGGACTCGCCCCTCTGGCTGAGTCTGCAGATTTGTCTCTATCCTGTGAGTGTGTACCGCTAGAGTATAAAACACGCGGACCCCAAAAAAATATCTTATTTTCTTTCAAACCGTAAACCCGTAAATCGGCATCGTGGACGTAACAAAGGAGGACAAGTTAAGGGAAAGGCAAATTCTCACTCGAACCGTGCAGGTCTCCAGTTCCCTGTTGGTCACATTCACTGATTGCTCCGCAAGGGTAACTAGGCCGAACGGATTGGTGCCGGAGCACCAGTATACCTAACAACGATTATAGAGTTTCGGCCGTCGGAGTGCTCGAGTTGGCTTGCAAAGCTACTCACGACAATCAGAAAACCCGCATCAAGAACAGAGCAGCTTCGGTTCGGCGCTCATCAAGGCAACAATTAGTTTCAGTGAGTGGCAAAGTGTTTCTCCGGCATGTCGCATTAAATGTAATTTACTGAACAACATGTCACAAGCTGGATGGGAAGAAAGTTTCTAACTGTGAAAGCTGTGGCGAGTGGCAAACGCAATAGCTAAACAGGAAGGTTTAACCGAACAAGATGGGAATATCGAGTGATAACAAAAACACAACACCAAAGGTTCTTTTCAGAACCATCAACATATTCATAAAGAGTAAACAGTAAACTAATCCATTTTTCAGGTAGATAGGTAGGTATTCACGTAGGAGAAGAAAATAAAACAATATATTTAAAATATATATTTAACAAAAGCTGTCCCCTTTGTATAGTCCTACGTCACTCCGGTTATGTCCCCGACATTACCCACCCGTCTTTTTATTTACAGTATGGCGTATGGTCCCTGTAGCGTGTCTATAGTGTTTATTTGGAATATTATGAAACCGAACGGTTACAAAGTATATTTTTTCACGTTTTAACATAATTACTCTATAACTCTATCTAATGTTATGTTTTAATGTTATGTTTTTGTTCGACTATTTTACTAATTTTTGTTCATTAAGACGATTTTGTCAGATGAATGTTATATCTAAACAAATAAACAAATAAGACACTATTCCGATACGGTTCATAGTTTTTGAGATATAAATTATCAAAGTTTTCTCATTGATACGCCCTTTTCAAAAGTTACAATTGAGTCAAAAAATTCCCAAATGCGGGGGAAAACTCATATTTCCTCCAACCCAAACGAAATAAAAACTTTCGTTCGAATCAAAAAGACGGGTGGGTAATGTCGGGGACATAACCGGAGTGACGTAGGACTATACAAAGGGGACAGCTTTTGTTAAATATATATTTTAAATATATTGTTTTAAAAAAATTGATTAGATTACTGTTTACTCTTTATGAATATGTTGATGGTTCTGAAAAGAACCTTTGGTGTTGTGTTTTTGTTATCACTCGATATTCCCATCTTGTTCGGTTAAACCTTCCTGTTTAGCTATTGCGTTTGCCAATTCGCCACAGCTTTCACAGTTGGAAAATTTCTTCCCATCCAGCTTGTGACATATTGTTCAGTAAATTACATTTAATGCGACGTGCCGGAGAAGCACTTTGCCACTCACTGAAACTAATTGTTGCCTTGATGAGCGCCGAACCGAAGCTGCTCTGTTCTTGATGCGGGTTTTCTGATTGTCGTGAGTAGCTTTGCAAGCCAACTCGAGCACTCCGACGGCCGAAACTCTATAATCCCTGTTAGGTATACTGGTGCTCCGGCACCAATCCGTTCGGCCTAGTTACCCTTGCGGAGCAATCAGTGAATGCGACCAACAGGGAACTGGAGACCTGCACGGTTCGAGTGAGACTTTACTTTTCCCTTAACTTGTCCTCCTTTGTTACGTCCACGATGCCGATGCCGTACAACCACACGGGTTTACGGTTTGAAAGAAAATAAGATATTTTTTTGGGGTCCGCGTGTTTTATACTCTAGCGGTACACACTCACAGGATAGAGACAAATCGGCAGACTCAGCCAGAGGGGCGAGTCCAACGAGACGAACGAATGAGCGTTAAAAGGGAGCGATGGCAAAAAAATACATTCACTACGATTTGTTCGCTCGTTGGATTCACATGCAGGCTAAAAAGGGTCCTTTTCAGGATCACAAAATTATCTTCAATCTAAAGAGTTTATTGTTTTGTTATCAGTCGATATCCCCATCTTGTTCGGCTAAACCTTCCTGTTTAGCGATTTATTGCCACTCGCCACAGCTTTCACAGTTGGAAAATTTCATCCCATCCAGCTTGTGACATGTTGTACAGTAAATTACATTCAATGCGACGTGCCAAAGCACCACTCAGTGTCGCATTTGAGGCGATTTTAACCTGTAATTGAACATTTGCGATGACAGTGGTACAGTGTCGACTTTCAATGTGGGGTCATATTTTGGATCTCTATGTTTACAAAAATGTCCAACTAAATAAGTCGCATTACATGTCCGTCCCATTAGCTAAATGTCGAACTAATTGTAAATTACTGTACTTTCAATCTGGAAACAATTGAGGAATTGGTGAAAATTGAATAATCAGGAAAGTCCCCAACTATCTATAAGCTCAGAACAACTGTCAAATTCACATACTCATCAGATCCTGGCAAACAAATTATGAAAAAATCAATTTGTGTTTTATTATTATTTTGGATAATGTTTTAGAAAGCATTGAACTGTATTTCCTAAACTCTTTTTTGGAAGGTTTAATGGCCCTGAAAAGCGCCTTGTTTTATGGAATGGTTCCAATTTAGAAAAATTTTTACTCGTGGTTTTGAAAAAAAAACATTTCGAACGCCCTCGATGCTTGTTCTGGATTTGCCACCAAAGCAGTTTGTATAAAGAACAAACTTTGTTCTTCTGCTACCTGCTGCCGTTTTGCGATTGCGTTTGCCATTCGCCACTCGCTGCAACTGCCTGTTGTTGTCTTGATGTCCACCGAACTGAATGTGTTTTGTTCTGAATGCGGTTTTTCTTATCGTCGCGAGCAGCTTTACCAGCCAACTCGATCACTTCGGCGGCCGAAACTATATAACGCCGGCTAGGTGGACTGGTGCACTGGTACTAACGCGCTCGGCCTAGCTACCCTTGCGGGGAACTCCAGATCAACACGGTTCGAGCGGGATTTTGCCTTTCCCTTCACTTTTCCTCCTTTACCATGTTTTTTGTTGGTTTGTTGATGTGTTGTGATGCGAACCAATGTGGTGTACGGTTTGAATGAGAATGATCGTTACGGCAGCGGAGCGGGGATTTTTAAGCTGACTGGCTGGCTCGAGAATTACACATGTGTGAGACTGCGACCAATGTTTCGTTCATTTTTTTCTTTTTCCTTTCCAATCGTGCTTCATTCTATTTCGTTGCTGCTCTGGTTGCCCGTTTTGGTCGGTACGATTTGAGGAGCACAAAATGGACCAATCAAAAATGGGCACATAGTGCATTTTGACAATGCTTGATATTTCACAATTATTCAATTATTTATCTAAAGAAAAATGAAATCTTATTCGTTATGATAGATGCGTAGATATATTTCCTATCAATTGATGCAAAAACCTTTGCGATCTATTGAGAAATGCTCGAGTTATAAGCGTTCCAAATCTTGCATTTTTTCCTACTTGTTCAGTGCCTAGATTTCCATTTCACCCCCTATATCTTACGGTTAGACGTAGTCCTACGTCAAAATAGTTTCTAAATCGGCATTTTTAGTTCGATTTCATTTGGAATTGCACTATACTGAGAGTAAATTGCTTCACAAACACGGATGATTAATTTTGACGTTGCTTGTTTGGATTTCAGTCGAACGGTTTGTAGAATACATAAATATAATTCGATCGGATCGGAACTTCAGAATAAGGGTACACTGAAACGGACGAGTTAAGTTTGTTTTAATGATCAGAAGTATCGTCGATGGGGGTGAAAATTGGTCAAAAAAGGTAGTTTTCGAACTTTTTGTTGAATAACTATCGTACATTAGAGTAAAACACAATCCTGATTACGTAGAAATGCTCTCTAATGATGAGCCACTTAGGTGCCCAAGGAATTGTTGTATAATAATAATTTTTCACGGAACTACGATCAAATGAAATTTGACCCAATCTCACCCCTTAGAGGGGGTGACAATGGGTCAAAGTAGTGAATATTGCATTCTATTATGAATTGTGTTTAGAAAAAAAATTATAGGAGGTTGTGTCCAAGACACGACCGCATTGTTGACGTAGAACTACGCTGTTATTTTATATAAGTCGCTTGTTTATACCTTCGGATATTATTCACTTACAATGAATTGAAGAACGCTGCATTTCGCAACCACATCAACCGTTTGGAAAGAAATTTTAAGCGCGATCCGTCATCTTTCTGGACCTTCATCAAGAGTAGGAAGGAAAACCATGGATCCCCTTCGGATTTGTTCTACGGTGAGCGCCAAGCCAACAATCACCGTGAGTCTGCGAATCTTTTCGCTGACTTCTTCAGCAGCGTTTACACTAATGAGCCATCCGTCGTTGAAAGCGAACTAAACTCTTCTCACACCCTTCATCTCCCTCGCATTGCATTGTCACCTTGTGACGTTCAGACGGCGCTTTCATCTGTAGACATATCGAAAGGCGCAGGGCCTGATCGCCTTCCACCATTGTTGTTAAAACAATGCGCCACATCGTTGTCGCTCCCCGTGTCGATTCTCTTCAATAAGTCGTTATCTGATGAAGTGTTCCCGAAGGCATGGAAGATCCACAATGTTGCCAACTATCGCCCGATCTCAATATTGAATTGTCTAGGTAAGGTTCTAGAGAAAATGGTACATGACGTCATTTACCGCTCCGTTCGACATGTTATATCAGACTGGAGTGCCACAGGGCAGCCACTTAGGACCACTCATTTTCAACATTTTTGTCAACGACATCTGCAGTCTTCTTCGCTGCGATTGTCTGATGTATGCAGACGTCCTTAAGATCTATCGTGCCGTGTCCTCGTCGCTGGACTGCTGTGTGCTTCAGGAGGATCTAAACTCACTACTAGATTGGTGCTCTTCAAATGGCATGCAAGTGAACACTTCGAAGTGTAAAGTCATGTCTTTCACTCGTCAACGCTCTCTAATCGATTTCGCTTACACAATGGGCACAAGCAACCTGGAACGCGTTGAGAAAATTCGAGACCTAGGCATACTGATAGACTCCAAAGCGAAATTCAACGAGCACATCTCCGCGATTACTGCTAAAGCGTACGCTTTGCTGGGCTTCATCCGACGCAACACGGTAGCCTTTAAGGGTGGGTTTAGACTAGTGATATATTCATGTGAAGAAATATGATGAGATTTATAGAAATCGCATCAACCGTTTACACTAGCGTGAACTTCTATAATGAATATATTCATATTTTCGGTGAATTTATTCACCTAAAGTAGAACTGCATCCAACTTTAGTGATTTCTCACCAGTGAGAAATTCACAAGCGTTTACATATGCTAAATTTATTCAAGTTATATATACCTCGAATAAGTGTATCATATTTATTCTCACCCGTTTACACCTATTTTCACGTGAATAAATCCATCTATAGCTATAGATCTCCCTAATGTAAACCCGCCATAACGATGTATACGCTTTGAAGACCCTATGTTGTTCTCTAGTTAGAAGCACATTAGAATATGCAGTACAAGTTTGGGCACCATGCCACAGAGAGCAAATAACTCGAATCGAAAACGTCCAGAAAACTTTCATAAAATATGCATTGCGCCGCTTACCCTGGACCAATCCCGTAATATTACCGGCATATGAGGATCGATGTAAATTGATCGATTTAGAGACGTTAGCCAAGCGGAGGATAAATTCGCGCAGGCTGTTTATATTCGATCTGATCACCGGCCGTCTGGATTGTTGCTACTTGCTAGAGAATTTGAACTTCCATGCACCTGTGCGAAATCTCCGGAATCGAGTCTTCTTGTGGGTCATTGTACTCAGTACGCCTATTTCGAGCCTCTGATCACCAGCAGTAGGCTATTCAACGAAGTGACAGACGTTTTTGACTTCAATATTGCAAAAAATACATTTAGAAATAGAATAAGACAAATAAGATAGTTAAGTCTGTACTACTTTTAAAGTCGAAGACGATACGAAATAAATTAAATAATGCTGTGAAATTTTAGAAACAACTGCTTAGTAGAATAATCTCTGAAATGATTATTTCATTGTAGAATCAGTTGACGATAATTGATTGATGATTCATTCTTGCCCTCGTAAAACAATCGTATGTCGCAATTTAGTTCATGTCAATGCATTGAAAATTTACCTCGAAGGCTATTCCGGTGGCCTTTTTTTTGACATAGACTCGGCTACAGTCGATTATATACATGTTGCACCAGCACCATTATTCCATATCTCATAACTACATCAATATATCTTTGGCACCGCATGTAAACAACAACAATGACAACACTTGCAAGTATCAAATATCATGCTACATGTTATTTAGTATTGCCTCAAAGGAATCGCACCTCTAGATATCGTTCGTACAAACTAAGCGTAAACCAAGCGCCAAACAAGCGTTCACCATAGCATGCATACAGAGCCATAAATTGGTGGCTTGAAACTACTAGCAATATAAACATTTCTCATCATTTTGCGCTATTCTCAAAAGAAACGCTTCTGTTAATATTACTTTACTACTACTTTCTTATGCTCGAGATAAGCGCAGCTGTCTCCCTTAGTGGAGGAATTTTTGCTACTGGCAAGCAAAACCTAATCACATACAAAATTCCAGAACATTTACTTTCTTGATGACTAAACAAGAGAAATAAACTCTTTTTGTTAATAACAACCTCGAAAACAGTAGCAATGCTTCATTATGATCAATATTAGCGCAAATGCAATCCTCGTTGAAGGCAGTTTTGCGACTGGCACGCGAACCCAAATAACAGTAAGATATTCAAGATGCTTAGTATTCCCAAATAATTGTTTGGTGCACAACCTTAACGTCTGCTTCGCCATAACATCAGTTTAATGCATTGATGCATTCTCAAAGGCACAAACGAAGCCCTTATGAAGACGGAAAATAAACAATGTTAACTGCTTGGAAAAAGACCGAATTATGCCACACAGCTTGTACTCTGCTGTAACGCCCATCGATGCGAATTCGCTGATGAGTTTGTCAAGAGCGACCGCCTTCACCACCAGCGGGGGGAGCTTGATTTTGGTTGCTGCCTGGGCGTTTACATTTTCGACCGACGCGCCGAAATCGCCTACTTCGCTGTTGTTCGGTGCGGTGTCACATTCGCGAAGGCTCGGTTCAGTGCGAGCGCTTTTCACTGCACCAACACCGCGTGCATCATTAGATGACGCTTACCTCGAAATTTTATTGCCCCTGGCAATGCGTTCGTTTCTTGCAGGGCTCGAGCCTGCCTTCCTCTTCTTGCTCATCGCACACTACGCGAAGCGTCCAATTTATGACGCGGAAAGAACACACGATACGAATAACGCGAAAAACGAACAGAAAAAGTCGGGTGGGTAATGTCGGGGACATAACCGGAGTGACGTAGGACTATACAAAGGGGACAGTTTTTGTTAAATATATATATTTTAAATATATTGTTTTATTTCCTTCTCCTACGTGAATACCTACCTATCTACCTGAAAAATGGATTAGTTTACTGTTTACTCTTTATGAATATGTTGATGGTTCTGAAAAGAACCTTTGGTGTTGTGTTTTTGTTATCACTCGATATTCCCATCTTGTTCGGTTAAACCTTCCTGTTTAGCTATTGCGTTTGCCACTCGCCACAGCTTTCACAGTTGGAAAATTTATTCCTATCCAGCTTGTGACATGTTGTTCAGTAAATTACATTTAATGCGACGTGCCGGAGAAACACTTTGCCACTCACTGAAACTAATTGTTGCCTTGATGAGCGCCGAACCGAAGCTGCTCTGTTCTTGATGCGGGTTTTCTGATTGTCGTGAGCAGCTTTGCAAGCCAACTCGAGCACTCCGACGACCGAAACTCTATAATCGCTGTTAGGTATACTGGTGCTCCGGCACCAATCCGTTCGGCCTAGTTACCCTTGCGGAGCAATCAGTGAATGCGACCAACAGGGAACTGGAGACCTGCACGGTTCGAGTGAGACTTTGTCTTTCCTTAACTTGTCCTCCTTTGTTACGTCCACGATGCCGATGCCGTACAACCACACGGGTTTACGGTTTGAAAGAAAATAAGATATTTTTTTGGGGTCCGCGTGTTTTATACTCTAGCGGTACACACTCACAGGATAGAGACAAATCGGCAGACTCAGCCAGAGGGGCGAGTCCAACGAGACGAACGAATAAGCGTTAAAAGAACAAATCGTAATAAATGTATTTTTTTGCGATTGCAAAAAAATACATTTATTACGATTTGTTCGCTCGTTGGATTCACATGCAGGCTAAAAAGGGTCCTTTTCAGGATCACAAAATTATCTTCAATCTAAAGAGTTTATTGTTTTGTTATCACTCGATATCCCCATCTTGTTCGGCTAAACCCTCCTGTTAAACGATTTGTTGCCACTCGCCACAGCTTTCACAGTTGGAAAATTTCTTCCCATCCAGCTTTGTGACATGTTGTACAGTAAATTACATTCAATGCGACGTGCCGAAGCGCCACTCAGTGTCGCATTGGAGGCGATTTTAACCTGTAATGGAACATTTGCGATGATAGTGGACAGTGTCGACTTTCAATGTGGGGTCATAATTTGGATCTCTATGTACACAAATGTCCAACTAAATAAGTCGCATTACATGTCCGTCCAATTAGCTAAATGTCGAACTAATTGTAAATTACTGTACTTTCAATCTGGAAACAATTTAAGAATTGGTGAAAATTGAATAATCAGGAAAGTCCCCAACTATCAATAAGCTCAGAACAACTGACAAATTCACATACTCGTCAGATCCTGGCAAACAAATTAAGAAAAAATCAATTTGTGTTTTATTATTATTTTGGATAATGTTTTAGAAAGCATTGAACTGTATTTCCTAAATATTTTTTGGAAGGTTTAATGGCCCTGAAAAGCGCCTTGTTTTATGGAATGGTTCCAATTTAGAAAACTTTGTACTCGTGGTTTTGAAAAAAAACCATTTCGAACGCCCTCGATGCCGCCTTGTTCTGGATTTGCCACCAAAGCAGTTTGTATAAAGAACAAACTTTTTTCTTCTGCTACCTGATGCCGTTTTGCGATTGCGTTTGCCACTCGCCACTCGCTGCAACTGCCTGTTGTCTTGATGTCCACCGAACATCAACGATGATAAGAAAACCCGCATTCGGAACAGAACACATTCGACTGTTCCGAATGCGGGTTTTCTTATCGTCGCGAGCAGCTTTGCCAGCTAACTCGATCACTTCGGCGGCCGAAACTATATAACGCCGACTAGGTGGACTAACGCGCTCGGCCTAGCTACCCTTGCGGGGAACTCCAGATCAACACGGTTCGAGCGGGATTTTGCCTTTCCCTTCACTTTTCCTCCTTTACCATGTCCAGACATGGCTGCTTGGGTTGGTTTGTTGATGTGTTGTGATGCGAACCGATGTGGTGTACGGTTTGAATGAGAATAATCGTTGCGGCAGCGGAGCGGGGATTTTTAAGCTGACTGGCTGGCTCGAGAATTACGCATGTGTGAGACTGCGACCAATGTTTCGTTCATTTTTTTCTTTTTCCTTTCCAATCGTGCTTCATTCTATTTCGCTGCTGCTCTGGTTGCCCCTTTTGGTCGGTACGATTTGAGGAGCACAAAATGGACCAATCAAAAATGGGCACATAGTGCATTTTGACAATGCTTGATATTTCACAATTATTCAATTATTTATCTCAAGAAAAATGAAATGTTATTCGTTATGATAGATGCGTAGATATATTTCCTATCAATTGATGCAAAAACCTTTGCGATCTATTGAGAAATGCTCGAGTAATAAGCGTTCCAAATCTTGCATTTTTTCCTACTTGTTCAGTGCCTAGATTTCCATTTCACCCCCTATATCTTCCGGTTAGACGTAGTCCTACGTAAAAAAAACCATTTCGAACGCCCTCGATGCCGCCTTGTTCTGGATTTGCCACCAAAGCAGATTGTAAAAAGAACAAACTTTTTTCTTCTGCTACCTGCTGCCGTTTTGCGATTGCGTTTGCCACTCGCCACTCGCTGCAACTGCCTGTTGTTATCTTGATGTGTTCTGTTCTGAATGCGGTTTTTCTAATCGTCGCGAGCAGCTTTACCAGCCAACTCGATCACTTCGGCGGCCGAAACTATATAACGCCGGCTAGGTGGACTGGTGCACTGGTACTAACGCGCTCGGCCTAGCTACCCTTGCGGGGAACTCCATATCAACACGGTTCGAGCGGGATTTTGTCTTTCCCTTCACTTTTCCTCCTTTACCATGTCCAGACATGGGTGCTTGGGTTGGTTTGTTGATGTGTTGTGATGCGAACCGATGTGGTGTACGGTTTGAATGAGAATGATCGTTACGGCAGCGGAGCGGGGATTTTTAAGCTGACTGGCTGGCTCGAGAATTACGCATGTGTGAGACTGCGACCAATGTTTCGTTCATCTTTTTCTTTTTCCTTTCCAATCGTGCTTCATTCTATTTCGCTGCTGCTCTGGTTGCCCGTTTTGGTCGGTACGATTTGAGGAGCACAAAATGGACCAATCAAAAATGGGCACATAGTGCATTCTGACAATGCTTGATATTTCACAATTATTCAATTATTTATCTCAAGAAAAATGAAATGTTATTCGTTATGATAGATGCGTAGATATATTTCCTATCAATTGATGCAAAAACCTCTGCGATCTATTGAGAAATGCTCGAGTTATAAGCGTTCCAAATCTTGCATTTTTTCCTACTTGTTCAGTGCCTAGATTTCCATTTCACCCCCTATATCTTCCGGTTAGACGTAGTCCTACGTCAAAATCAAACGACGATTTCCAAGTTGGATTACCACTGGTGGGGTCCAATCTTAGATCGAAGCGCAGCGAAAGCAAAGTGAACTGGATTACTCAACAGTCCGATGCCGAATGAAAGTTTGCCTCAGCGAGATCCATTGTTTATACTCTAGGCAAGTATTCCCCTTCATTCTTCTTCTTTTCCTTTGTTCACGGAGACTTTAAATCCTACGATTTCCCCTCCGTTGTTCGTCGATAAGTTGCTCGTTATTGCTAGCTCTGTTCGGGAAAGCACTCAAATGGACAGAACAAATGTATGGGAAAATAGAAACACTTAAAGTTTTCATGAATTTTAACTAACAAGGGGATTCTAATGTATGGCATATTAAACAAATCTTACGGAATTTCCGATTCGTTTAGTATGTAAATCTCCAAAATCCGTTCGCGGCAAAAATAGTTATTAACGTTAACTTTATTTCATAAAAACGTGACCTGTTTTCTGATTTGACACCCTTAATGAAAGACGTAGTTCAACGTCAAAATAAAATAAATATAAAGAAAAGATAAATAAAAAAATTGAAAAAAAGAAATAACTTCAAGATAATTCAACATGTAAGTGTCCTGAATGATTATTTGAGTTACGAAAATGGTATCTATCCACCTAGAAGTGCGATGGAAATGTTTATATACAATAATTCCATGTCAAACCGATATAGTGGTTCTCAGATATTCGTGAAAAATGGTAGTTTTGTTCTTTATCGCAAAACATTAGACCCGTATTTTTTAACTTAGGGTGATCATTTCCATTTTAGGGTTGCCACAAAAAATCAAATTGAATGCCACTCAGAATGCATTCAAGGCGTGTTATTTGGCATAGAAATCTCAACTAAGTACTAATAAAAATGACGCAAGTAATACTACGTTGAGACGGCGAAGTTCCTCTAGGAACGTTAGTGCCATTGAAGAAGAAGAAGAAGAAGAAGAAGAAGAAGATATATCAAATTAAACAGGTGACCATTCCCATTTTAAGGTGGTCCGAAATATAAATTTTTTCTCATTTTTTTTCCAAAAATTACATTTTTTTAAAAACTCAATATTTTTGAAGGTCACTTCACGGTGAAAAAGAAAAGATTTGTATGCGATTTGTATGCATTTCATTCCGTTTTCACCGTGAAGTGACGTTCGTGATCAGGCCCATTATTTCGAAAATATGGAAATTGTGGAAACATGTCTCCTATTAAACGGCTCACAGTTTTCAAAAATATTTGCAATACGTTTCATATTACTTTTAGTAATTTTCTCCATTTTTAACCCAATTTCACCCCAATAACCCATTTTCACCACCATCGACGGTATTCCAATTGGCGATCTAATGTACAAATCTACACCTAGGCGGCGATGCGGTGAAAGTGATGATGGTTTTAAATTTTGCAATGAGAGCTTATGGATGGTTTGTAGTTCTTTCCATAAATCACAATGTAATAGTCATAAAAGATTATTTGATTGCGAGAAGTTTGGAAGAAATTTAATTCTGTGCAATTTTATATATAACATGTTATTTTCTTATCCCTTTCAGTAGTGAAAATTGTATAAATGTTGACAATGGTTGAATCAACAAATCCTATTTGCATAGACATTACCCAACTTTATTTCGATTGCGCGTCGCAGTTACACGAAATCTGACCCGAAGTAAACAAGATAAATTACTCTATACCTAGTGAAATTAGATTAAAGATTGTTTTTTTCAAGGTGGGTTTCCAAGTGGGAGCTTTTGCTAACCCTGGCTTAGATAATTTAGAAATTGGACACTTGATTATGGTGATAGCGACGCTCCCAGTGGTTAAATATGCAAGCTTTTGACAGCGTTTAATCAGCCTGTTTTCTCAAACTTACGCGATTCCAATATTGGCGATCTAACGCAAAACGTAAACGATCAGTGAGACATCTGGATTTTGTTTTTGAACTAAGTAAATGATGCTAATGTAACCTAAAACTCAAAACAAAACACGTATATTTTACTTCCGGGCTTTCCAAGGTAGTTCTCACATGCAGGAATCGTGCATTTTTCTACTTGTGTTTGATTGTGCTCTCGAATTTCCTTCTTTAATTCAACCATTGTCAACATTTTTATAGTTTTCACTACTGAAAGAGGTAAATAAATAACATGTTATATATAAAATTGCGCAGAATTAAATTTCTTACACACTCATCGCAATCAAATAATCTTTTATGATTATAACATTGTAATTTATGGAAAGAACTACAAACCTTCCATAAGCTCACATGACAAAATTTAAAACCATCATCACTTTCACCGCAGCGCCGCCTAGGTGTAGATTTGTACGTTAGATCGCCAATTGACGAATTTACGCAAAGCTGAATCAGCTCATGCGACATCTACATTAAAGCTCAGAACCACAAAAGTGAGGGTGTTTGTTCATTTCACGTATTGAAAAGCAAGATTCGGTGGTGATTATTCATTTTTTTTTTCAATTTAGATTCATTTCAGCCATTAAATGTCATCAGTATATGGTAAGAAAGTTGGAGTTTTGTATATTTATGATGGTCTCAATTCGCGATTTGACCAAAGTCATAGATAATCTTCGAAAATTTTAAGTTTGATAATGCATACCAGTTATTGATACTATGGATAATTGCGATGAAATCGATGTCATATCAAATTGGCTGATATTATTGATAATGTAGGGCCGATACGAGAAGGATTTGCAGTATTTTTAGCGCAAAACACCCTATTCGTCGTTTACTTAGTTGAAAAAAATTAAAGTTACAATACTTATAACAAGCCATTCCCCATTCCTCAATCGATAGTTGAAAGAGCCGGACGCTTATTGTTCGCGTCTCTGCTACAAATCGAAGCTGGTGAAGTTTTTTTTCCCCTCCGCCAAAGTGCCTTTGGTTTTTTTTTTCTTTGACCGTTCGTGGCAAGATAAGTGCCGTTAATACACGGAACAGCGAGGAAGCAGCACCTCTCCGGCAACGCCGGACCGGCGATCTGTGAATTGGTTCCAGCGGCATCGATTTCATCATAGAGAAGTATAATCAACAACAACTTTTGCCGTCACGCTATTGTGTTTACCTCGTAGCGTGCGGCGTTGTATAGCTTCGAATAGGGGTGTTCAAGGTTGTTCGGACACCGCAAATTAGTTTTTTTTTTTTTGGAAGAATTTTTTTTTTTTTAGATATATATATTTATATATTTTTCTTAAATTTAAGTTAATTATTAGTCTAAGTTAGTTTTAAGTTGAGTTTTTGAGCTCGTGCGTGTGTGTGTGTGTGTTTTTTTCATAGACGGTTGCGCACCGTTTGCGCAACCGTTATGACATCTACCGATGCCATTGTTGCGCGGACGCGCTATTATCAATCGACCTCAAAGGGACCATGGGTTGTTTTCTTTCGGCCCAAGGGAAAATCGTTGAGAACTCTTCATATTTCAAGAGATTTGCTGCGTCAATTTTCGGGCGTCTCGATACATAAAGAGAGACCGGATAAACTGCGTGTAGAAGCACTGACTTTTGATGTGGCCAACAAGATTGTTGAACACGAAGTTTTTAACAGGGAATATCACATCTACATCCCTTCTCGAGAGGTGGAGATAGAAGGCGTAGTAACCGACGCGAGTCTGAGTGTCGATGAATTGAAAAAAGCTTCGGGTTCTTTCAAAAACTCGATGATAGGTGATCTTGTAAAGATCCTGGATGTTAGAAACCTGCATTCAGCATCTTTGGAAGAAAACAAAAAAGTTTATAAGCCCTCGCACTCTTTTCTGATTACTTTCGCAGGTTCTGTTCTCCCAAACTATGTGAAAGTAGAAAATATTTTTTTCCCAGTGCGCCTGTTTGTACCACGGGTTTATAATTGTACCAACTGTAAAAAGTTGGGACACTCGTTTAGCCACTGCGGCAACAAATTTCGTTGCGGTAAATGTGGCGAGAAACATAGTGAGGATTCTTGCACACAAACAGTGGAAAAATGTATCCACTGTGGCGAGAATCCTCACCCTCTACAGGAGTGCCCGAGGTACAAACAGCACTCCGATAAAGTGAAGCGTTCTATCGCTGGACGCTCCAAGCGGACTTATGCTGAAATGCTAAAGACCGCATCAGCCGCTCAAGATGAAAACCAATTTTCGGTTTTGTCATCTCAAGAATCGGACTCTGATTCTGATGAGGGTCATACTACGGCTGCAACAGAATCTTCAATAAAGGATGAATCATCAAAAAGAAAGCTCTCTTCACCAACGGTGCACCGTAAGAAACCTAAAGTGACCCTCGGAAGATTGTCTAATTCCAAGGGTAATAGTAATAAAAAAACAGGAAGTGGGTTATATCTATGGTATAACCGCAAGGGTGACGTAGGACTATCGTTGATTTAGAGATCATTTGTTCGAAGTTGAATCTAAATCCATCCTGAATGAATGAATAAATAAATATTTGGGTGACTTCAAAAACGAGAGTGTTACTTTGAAGACTCAAGGTTTTATGCATCCAATATTGGATACAAAAAACCTTGTTCTGAAGAATAATCTTCAGAAGCTTTCCTGTTAACTGCAATTGATTGACAAATCACAAAACCAAATGTATGTGGTCGCAGTATTATATGGATAGAAAACATTAAAATAAACTCGCTTGAATGTAATTTTCAATTCCAAGGGAACTGGCAGATTATTTTTCAGCAACGATCATTTCTTTCCAGGTTTCCTCTCGATAACCAGCAAACGAAAAGAGTTGCGCGCGTGTATGTGTGTGTGTGTGGCGGCTGCTTCTATGTCTTCCCGAGGAACCGTATTTCGATGCTGATACTCTCTTGGTCACCTTCTCTTCTCATTCTGATCGATCGGCTTTTCTGCGCTCCCTCACAGTTAAAACAAACTGATTGCATTTCAGGTCAGGTCAAGCCAGGTAATGAATACCTCGATCCCTCGCCGTTCAGCTCGTTCAGTAACGATGTTGTCTTGTCGATGTCCTCAGGCGTCGTGCACAAATTACGTAACGCAAAAATCCGGATTTTGAACCTCCCCCCTCCCTTTCGTAACGCAATTTCCTATCTCTAATAAACAGAAAGTAACGCAACATCTAACCCCTCCCCCCTTATCGCGTTACGTAATTTGTGCACGACGCCTCACGAAAAATGAATGGGTTTCACCACCAGAATATCATTTCAGTATGCTTTTCGTGCGTGATTGAATCGAGAGAAGGTGTGGTTTACGATGGCAATTTGGAAGGCAAACTAGAGGAGAATGAACTCTCTGAGTATGAAAATTTCGGCGACTGAGCAATAATCGATTGAAAATATATAATTTTGGCGATACGAAACATTTTCCGTTTTTCATGTTATGCATCCATTATTGGATAGGAAAATATCCTACTGATGGGAAAGAATAATCTTCAGAAGCTTTCCAGCTAATTACACTTGATTGAAAAATTACGAAATCAAATGTATTTGGTCGCTGTGTTCGCCATATAATTAGAAAACATTAAAATAAACTCTTTCGCATGGATGTATTCTTCAATTCCCAGGGAACTGGCAGATTATTTTTCAGCAACGATTAGATCTTTCCGGAATTTTCTCGATGCTGTATGGCATCCAAACGAAAATTCTCATTTCAGTTTGGCCTGCAAAAAACTTTTCTGAACTCTAATCCATCAAATTTGGAGCCCTGAAAAGGGTCGTTGATTATATGCTAAGCTAATATAGCACCATCTCCTTGGATTCGACGGGCCAGCTGAATGTCCTTGGGCATGATGTGACGCGTTTTACGTTGATAGCACACAAATTTGTATCTTCGAATAAGCCTCCTGCAGCGTCATAACCGCGGAACTTTGGAAGCGCAAGTCGGTTTTGAAGTCCTGAGCAATTCCACGAACCAAAAGCTGCAAAGGTAGCTTGCGGATCAGCAATTCGGCCGACTTCCGATAGCGATGAATTTCACGCAAAGTTCCCAGTCGATAGCGATGTGGCTTCTCCACCTATCCTGCTACTGGTACGCTTATCCGAGCTGCTTTCGTGGTGCCTTACCACCGAAGGACTAACGAGCTGTCTGCTTAGTCCCAATGAAACGAGTCCTCACGGTGCGAGAGTAGAGTAAGAAATGAACGAAAGCAAGGGAAGTGTCATTTTATAAAACATAAAAGAATCGAATGTAAACCCCACCCTCTTTATTATATAAGCTTACTGTATACTCACGAATATAATAAGGGTGGGATTTAGATTCTATACTTTTATGGTTTATAAAATGACGCTTCCTTTGCTTTCGTTCATTTCTTACTCTACTCTCGCACCGTGAGGACTCGAGCTCGTTAGTCTTTCGCAGACAGCTCGTTAGTCATTTGGTGGTAATGCACACGAAGTCAGCTCGGATAAGCGCACCAGTAGCAGGATAGGTGGAGAAGCCACATCGCTATCGACCGGGAACTTTGCGTGAAATTCATCGCTATCAGAAGTCGATCGAATTGCTGATCCGCAGCTACCTTTGCAGCATTTGGATCGTGGAATTGCTCAGGACTTCAAACCCGACTTGCGCTTCCAAAGTTCCGCGGCTATGACGCTGCAGGAGGCTTATTCGAAGATACCAATTTGTGTGCTATCCATGCAAAACGCGTCACATCATGCCCAAGGACATCCAGCTGGCCCATCGTATCCGAGGAGAGCGTGCTATATTAGCTTAGCATATAATCAACGGCCCTTTTCAGGGCTCCAAATTTGATGGATTAGAGTACAGAAAAGTTTTTTACAGGCCGAACTGAAAGGAGCATTTAGCGAAAATCGTGGTTTCGATAATAATTCGTTACCGATAGGTGCCATGGATATGGATTTCTTAATGAAGAATATGAAATACATGACATGATGTAGTGAATATATCCGAAGAAATCACTTTGGTGAAACTGCATTATAAAATTATTTGTGTACGAATGCCGCAATCGATAGTCGACTCTAATTTGCGCTGGGTAATTTCCTCGGAGGACTCGATTCCTCCTTTGAACATTAATAATCTCTTTCTGGCAAAACGATGTGGTATGAATCACATTATTTGAATGATAGAATGAAGAAGTTTTCTGCCAATTTCCTTCAACCTCCAAACGTATCTTTCTCCCGTTTGTCGTTTTCGCGTTCGCTAATCCTTTCTCACAACACCCATTTATCGTTTGAGAAATTGTTGAGTAAACATTGTTTGCCAGTGCACGTAGAGCAGGAATTCCTAAAGATTCATTGCACCTCTAATAAATTGCCGAAAGACATGGTCTTACGTTGATCGCACTTGATTGAAAAAATCCAAAACGAAATGTATTTGGTCGCAGCATTATATGAGTAGAAAGCAAATAATCGCTCGAAAATGACTTGATTTTCGCGATGTGAAACATTTTCCGTTTTTCATGTTATGCATCCAATATTGGATACGAAAATTTCCACTGATGGGGAAAAAAATATTCAGAAGCTTTCCTGTTAATTGCGATTGATTGAAAAATAACAAAACCAAATGTATTTGGTTGCAGTGTTATATGGATAGAAAACATTAAAATAAACTCTTTCGCATGAATGTATTTTTCAATTCCCAGGGGAACTGGCAGATTATTTTTCAGTAACGATGATAGCAACGAGAATTCCGCGCGTGTATGTGTGTGTGTGTGTGTGGCGGCTGCTCCGATGTTTCAAGCGGAACCGTGGCATCACTCTCCTCCTGATGGATTCCCTTTTGGCCTTAGGTGCACAAACAGGCTCTTGGTGACACCGTTCATCAGCGTTTTCATGATAAACGAAATTAGCTTCACAACAACAGCGACAACATGCTCCAATCGCTGTTCAATCATAACTGAGTGGGTTTACGAGCGGCGCTCGCTTATATACCGATTGGTGATTTCAATAGCCTGTTTTGAAAGCAATTTTAAGACTATTGAAACAAGTTTTTGGATCAAAAAGTAACAAGTATATGACGCGTAGACATTTTATCTTTCGAATGAAGTGTTTATCATACCATTTCGTTCAGTTGTTTAAGAGCTATTAACGCTCAAAATCTCGGTCTCCAGCGTAACGCTTTCGTTCTCGAAACTTTGGTTTTACACCCCGGTATAGAAATGAAAGACGTAGTCCTACGTCAAAACGAATCCGAAGGTTCCTTCTCAGCCAGTTCCTGGTTGCAGCAAGGATTTTACTTCATTACCCAGAGAAGGGAGAAACAAAAACGCTGCTCCTCGAACTTCTCGTAGAAAATTCGCGTCTAATCGAGGATTGATAGATTTTTCGGACATTGTGGACTTCATACTAAACACGTTAAAAATTCAAGACCCCCTTCAGAAGCTTTATTTCTGCCTTGCTTCCATCTTTAAAGTATTATCTTAAGCAATTGACTGCTTCATGGCCCCTCCTTGCATCAATCATATCATTCGATGGATAATTCACTTAACGTAGTAGAAGATATGATCAATGTGCTACAATGGAACTGCCGTAGTCTAGTGCCAAAACTAGATTCGTTCAAATTATTACTTCAAAATTATGATTGTGATATATTTGCCCTCTCTGAAACATGGCTTTCTTCTGACACTGAACTCAACTTCCACGATTTTAACATTATTCGCCTGGATAGAAATGATTCTTATGGAGGAGTACTTTTGGGGATCAAAAAGTGCTACTCTTTCTATAAAATTCCTCTCCCAGCTCTATCAGACGTCGAAATTGTCGCGTGTCAAATAACTGCAAAGAATAAAGAACTTTGCATAGCTTCAGTATACGTTCCTCCAAATACTAACATTAGCCGTAGTCATCTTTGGAATCTAGTATCGATTCTCTCATCCCCAGTTCTAATTCTGGGTGATATGAACTCTCATGGTACTAGGTGGGGTGATCCTTATGATGACGCCAGAGCGGCTATTTTTTACGATTTATGTGACGATTTCAACTTGACTATCTTGAACACTGGTGAAGCGACACGAATTCCAAAACCTCCGGCTCGAGAAAGTCGTCTCGACCTTTCTTTTTGCTCAAGCTCGTTATCATTAGATTGTCAGTGGAAGGTCATCAATGATCCCCATGGTAGCGATCACTTGCCAATCAGTATATCAATCAAGTGTAGCCCGCAATCCACTGAACCATCTCGAGTTCCATTTGATCTAACAAGGAACATCGACTGGCAAAAATTTGCAACGGCGGTAACAATCGGTGTCGAATCAATAGATATACTTCCACCATTGGAAGAATATCGATTCTTTGTCGATTTGATGTATAAAAGTTCACTGGAAGCACAAAAATGAGTGGGTTATATCTATGATATAACCGCAAGGTTCACGTGGAACTACCTTAGCTTAGCAATCATTCGTTTGTATTGATTAAATTCTTGATTGAATGAAACAGTTTCCAAATTCAATTGAGTTCAATATATTTGCTCTGTGAGTGAAAAAAATGAACAAATGCCGTGTAAAGTCAATTCATTTATTGTGATTGATTGTTCTTCGTTACAAGTAAATTTAATGACGGACCTTTTACGTTTGGTATGATGACTAGAACAAAATATATGTACGGAAGAATTATCAAACGTTTGGTGAACCAGCCTAAGGCTGAAAATCTTTCCAATAAAGACAAAAAAAATTATCAAACGATTATTTTATTTTACATTTCCCTCTGAAGTTTACATCCCAAAAGTGTACATACTTCTCGAATCTCGAATTTGCTTGAAACTGGGAAGTTCATTCGCTTCTAGTGGCTGCACGATTTTCCCAGGTTCCTAAGTTTAGAAGATCATGTTAGGACAGACATATTCCACTCTGCACAATGGCAAGCGAGGACAAAAGTACTCGCAGTTTGCATTTATTTGCAGAGCCGATTTCCCCAGAAACCTCGGTTTTGAAGTCTGTGTTAGGGAAACACATTTCAATCGGAACAAAAATACCCCCGATTTATATGAATTCGCAATGCCGATTTCCCCACGCTTCATGGATTTGAAGTCTGTGTTAGGGAAACACATTCCAGTCGGAACAAAAATACCCCCGACTTGCATGAATTTGAAATACCGATTTCTCCAGGCACCTTGGTTTAGAAATCTCTATTAGGGAACACATTTCGGTAGGAACAAAAGCTCCCCCTACTTTCGTGTGTTCTTTTTCTTCTTTTTGGCTTCAAGAGGGTTTAAACTTTTCAGTTCACTCGCCTCTAGGCTCTTTCGTGTGTTTGCAATGCCGATTTCACTGCTTGGTTTTAAAGTCTGTGTTAGGGAACATTTTTCGATGAGAACAAAAGTCCCCCTACTTTCAAGTATTTGCAATGCCGATTTCCCCAAGGCTGCTTGGTTTTGATGGCTGTGTTAGGGAAACCGTAAATCGGGCCAATCAAAACGATGCAGTTAGGGCGTTTAGATAACGCCTAATATTTTACAGTTATTCAATTGTTTATCTAATGAAAAACAACATTTTGTTAGTTGCGATAGATGCGTAGAAATATTCCCTATCAAGTGATGCAAACATCTCTCCTATCCAGTACGAAATGTTCGAGCTATAAGCATTCGAAATCTTTCATTTTTTCCTGCATGTTCTGTGTTTAGGTTTTCATTTCATTTTTTTTGGGCAGAAGCATTACCCAATCATTGACTTTCAAGTACCTTGGTGTCTGGTTTGATTCAAAATGCACTTGGAATACCCACATTACGTATTTGAAGCAAAAATGTCAAAAGAGGGTCAACTTCCTCCGCTCGATTTGCGGCACGTGGTGGGGAGCTAATCCGGGAGATCTCATAACACTTTATAAAACAACTATTCTATCCATTCTGGAGTATGGCTCATACGATTTTTACGATTTCATACGATGAATTTTTCCAATTACTGCGTCAGAGTTCCCTCTTGAGTTGGCAAACCGATTGGGACACTGGAAGTCTTGGGCGGTGGTTATATTCAATTATTCCAAATGTTTCTTCGAGAGCGTGGTTCAAAGGTTTGGACGTAAGTCGTGACTTCATTCGTGTAATGAGTAGACTTATGTCCAACCACTACTCGCTAGATGTGCACCTCCACAGAATAAATCTTGTTCAAAACAATGTCTGTCGGTGTGGAAACGGTTACGATGACATCGATCACGCAGTTTGGCAATGTACGGATAATTACGCAGCCAGAGAGTACCTTTTGAATGCCCTTGAGGTCCAAGGAAGACAACCCTATGTTCCTGTTAGAGACGTGTCGCGACATCTGCTATATGCAGTTGATCTATATGTTTGTGAAACGGTCTAGTATAAGAATTTAATGCTTTTGTGTTTTTTTTCTTTTTCGTTATTAGTTTGTTTGTCTTGTCCCCTCATCTCACCGTCACAGCTAGTCGAACACCAGATGCTATCCCTGGTCATTATGCACAATGCTACAGTGCGTGCGGCAACCCTCGGTTGAGACAATGATACCTCATATCCATATCCCTAACCTGACCCGTCCCACAAAAATTGTTGCCCCTCTAACCTAGAGTAAACCGCGAGTAATCGGTCGAAACCTACTAAACATAGATTTAAGATGAAATTTTTGTATAAACAAAACTTGAGTTAGCGGCTCCGCAAAGCTTATGCGATTGAGCCTTACAAATAAACGAATTGAAAAAAAACAAGCCATTCCTCGTAATATACATAGCACATTGTAAAATGATGATTTTCTAACCTTTTCAGCGTGGAAAGTATACATAAAACCGGGAAATTTGAAGTAAATTCTGATTTTTCTAGAAAATTAGAACGAATTTCATACCAAAAAAACAAAACATCCTCATTTTACTCGCTGCGCCATCTGGTTGTAAATCCAACGTAAATTCGTCAATATTAAACATGCAAGAGGAGAAAAATAATTGTGCAGTTACCTCCAAAATCCTTCAGTGTCAACTTGGGAACTGGCAAAACTACTGGATTACCCTAAAAGTATTGTAACACGAGTGATCGTCTCAATGTTACTACCTTTGTTTCATCATTAGAAAATGTCTATTGAGAGAATGATTGAAAAACAAATTCCTAAGCGCCCCTTTTCTAAAATATCTATGCTCCAATATAGACCAGAGATGTAGGGATTTATTCCCGTATACACTTCACAGTGAAAACGAAATGAACGGCAGATTATATAACTTCTTTTTATGAGTTAGTAAAGCGTCAAATATAATAATGATAATAATGAGTTTTCAGGAAGAATAAACACTTTTCAAATGTAAATTATTAATAAAAATGAAAGTATGAAATTAGTGTTCAATGTGAATGGAATCTTTTTTTTCGTCGTGTGGTAAAATAATTTAGCAATTCAAAACTGCCTTCGGGTCGGCTGATCCGATAGGGAGTAGTATGCCTTGACTAATTTCGCGTCCAGATGTCGACACCGTAACGGTGTAATCACGGATACACTTCATTTCGTTTTGACCATGAGCTGTATACGGGAATAAGTCCGTAGTGAAGAAAACTTGTGACTAAATATTAGAGCAATGAAAAACATTAAGTTAATTTATTCTACAAAACCGTTGGAATCAAATCAAATTAAAATTTGATTTACTCTTCTTCTTTCTTTGTTTTTAAGAGGCTTTAAACTTGGAAGTTCATTCGCCTCTAAGATTTACTCTCCAATTTTACGTTGCTTAAACCTCCTTAAAAATTATGATATATGCTTACTCTGCAATGCCTCCTTCAAGATTCAAATCACTCCCGGAATCCAAAATACTTCCACCATCCGTGTATTGAGGTCGACTCATCATTGACATGAAATAATAGCTTCCGAGATGAACAGCTATTGTCAAAATTGTCATTATCTAAAAAAATATCGAATCAAAAACTTCTAATTTCATACATACATGCATAAATTATATTTATTTAAAGTTCGAGCGTTTTTTTCACTTTTACATCATGTTTGTTCTCATCGTCTAAGTTACTAAATTAAAGAAACAGATAACTCACCATCTGTAATCCAGAAAATGGTTCAAAGAATATGAAAACTACTAATATATGAAAGATAGTGGAACCACACGACATGTTACGATAAAACTTCAAGGTGGCAATGTTCTCCTCTATAATTTGCTTGTTCCCCTTTGTAGATTGCTTCATTTTAGGTGCCTAAAAATTATATCAAATCATATATGCAACGAATATCAGATTTATAACCATTTTGCTACCATGATACGATAGCTTTCAACTCTAATTAATAGGACAACTCGTGGCACAGCAGTGGAACTCCATACAATTCACTGACTAAAAAGTGTCCACATTTTCATCGCTTGTTTACGTGAAGAATATAATTTTTTCAGGCACACTTGATTTGAGAGCGTATGGATTTCTAGCTGTCTTGACGCAAGGTCTTTAATGAAGAATGAGAAGATGGGAAGGTTTATATAAACATGTTTATAATTACATAAGTTTATTCAAATATTAATATTGCTCTTATTTAACTATTCAGTGCAATTTTATCAAAATTTGAAAGAGAAATTAATAAAGGAATGTTCTTTTTCAATATTTTTCTGAGATGGTTATTAAAAATCCATGATTAATATTGCTTTATTATTTACCCTCCATTATTTGTTAATTTCTCCTGCTTTTCGTTCTTTGACCTATCATTTTAACAATTTTTTTTCCAAAATATATATTTTTATCAAGGCTCATATGGCGTTAGCCTCACGGGGCCGGGAGTTCAATACTTTGACAATTTTTCTTATTATCTATGTTAGTAATATGTAACCTTTTTAACAATCCATTTTTTTATTTTTTTCACTTCTGTTTTGTTTTCATTTGAGATTCCTACATTGTGTACAGTTTTTGTCGGTAAAAAAACGGAAATTCCCGGTTTTCTGAGTGATCCGCAGACATTTTACTGTGCGAATGTCGATTATGACCAAGTTATTCGGGTTAATTCATAACAGCACGATTGATCCAATGTGACAACAAATCGATGATATGTGAATGGAATCCGCCGGATGATAAATGCATTAGGGCGATTACACATTATCCGGTTTCTGCCGGACCGGTTTGAAACCCAAATGGCAAATTTCGACCGTACCAACCTATTTACGGCGCCGTGACGCAGCCGTCTACTGCGACTACAATGTCCGGTGACCGGACAAGCATTAAATGCGATGACAGTAGTATTGTGTCGACGTCTTGTGGAGATACCAGTTTGGGAAAGCAAATGATTCTCTATAAGATTATCAGACCTTAACACAGTTTCGAATTGTTCAAACTTTGAATGAAAATTTTTACTTCATTATATGTGATTGTTTAAAACACGTAATACTGACTCTTAATTAATCATTTTTGTATAATTTTGCTGATATTTTCACCAAGACTCATCATTATAATATGAAATTATTATCAAACACAATTCTTGCTTAAGAACTTTTCACAACTTGCAAAAGAACGCGTTACTCTATTACACAAAAGACATATTTCTTAAGAAAAATTTAATTTTCATTAATAATTTTTATTTTGATTATGTGTTAATTGCACCTGAAAATTTATTTTTACTATCACTTCCCAAAAGCGTAGCACGAAGCCCAATGCCATCAACGCGCATTGACAGATGTTTGTCATGTCTGTTAGTATTGGTGCGATTCATGCAATTTTTCGTCCCATGTATTAGCATGTGTGTGCTATTGACGTTTGTTTGTTGATTTTGAAATCATTCCAGAAGCTGCAAATGATATGGATGCCGAAAATTTTATTTCGCTTCTTTATTTCGCTACTGTGGAACAAGTGAAGTGATGCAAATTTTTGCTCAAAGCGAATCAATGGTCACATGCGCACGAGGTTTCATGAAGTGTTTTGCCATGGATTGTGTTCAACGGTGGGTAGTGTTATTATTCATAATTCATTAATTAACTTTTGTTTTTGTTTTGCTTACAGAAAATTTCCCTCATTTGAAATCGATACTGAACAAGTTTTAGGATGTCAACCAAATTTTCAACTGTTTCATCAAGGGGCAGATTTCAAGCGACTTCATCCAGCTGAATGTGAAGGTGAGTTTTTGTTAATTTGAACACACCAAAATCTTCTAATATTCTTATTCGGTATTTCATACAGTTCAACCTGACCCGGAACGTGATCGACGAAGAGGTGGTTAAGGCTCGGCTCGAGGAATTCAAGACCAAACTGTCCGATTAGTGCTTGGTGATCGAGATGTTTCCCTGCCCGACTCTGTCAGAACGCAATCACCCAGCTATCGGTCATTCTTCGCCCAGGATCCGCTGTGCGTTGATGCAAAACGCGCTCAAGAAGCTGCTTCTGCCCCAGGAGTACGTCCTCGAGAAATTAAGGCTGAGTGCGTTTCTGGACGAGGATCTGCAGAAGCAGCAATTAGATAGTGTTTGAAAGAAAAGTATGATGTAATTTTAATCACAAAGCATTATTACTGCAATGCTGAAATAAAAAAAAACACTCTAGAATGAATGAATAGGCACACATTCTCTTGTAGGCAGATTTCAAGATGATCACAGGAAGTGAACAGACAATACACATAAATAAGTAGTGCCCCTAGCTTGTTAGAAATTGTTATTATTATTGCTTCATAAAATTTTACACTTTTATCTAACCGTGTTTCTGGGACTGTTAAAAAATATGTGGCAACGGAGCGTGTGAAATAAATCATGCTGTTTGTGTGTTTAGAAATAAAATAAATTAGTGAGTGGATGAGTACACAGCAACTGGACAAAAGTTAGTTTTTGTAATACTGTTGATGACAGCCATGTTTTTTGTCCAGTAAGTTTTTCATGTTAATTTATCATTGCAAATTTAAGTTGCCGTTTTGTAATACTGTTGATGACAGCCATGTTTTTTGTCCAGTAAGTTTTTCATGTTAATTTATCATTGCAAATTTAAGTTGCCGTCGTTGTGGGAACTTTTGTAGAACCATGCCTAACATAAACGTGTGCGCTCTGAGAATTACCGAAAAGGTTTGCGAACGTATTTTGAAATGGGGCGGAAAGGTTTATACCTCTGACCGCTCTGATCGCACTTATCGGTAAGTTGAACTTATCGGTAAGAACACCGTCCTGATGTGCGCGTAATGTCTGCGAGGCCTGCACTCACTTTGGCCGTGCTCATGGCGTGCCACACTTTAACATTCGTCCGTATGTACTCTCAAAGGAACGCAAATTTGAGCAGGTTCGTCGTTGCAACCCCAAAAGGCATATCATGAGAGGGTGAATGCCCTAAGCTGCTCAAAAACAATAGTGGAAATTCAAAAAACACGGGCTCGATCAGCTAGGTGCAGCTATACCAAGAACAAGGTACAGATGCTTGATCTTCGCTCACTCATATGCGATCGGAAAAGATGCGCAAGGGAATTGGGGAATTCACCGCTGCCGATAGCGATCGGGAACATCGCACAGAGATGCGATCAACAAAGCGTAAGCGGAAATTCTGCGGAGCAGATACGTCCGACATCGTCCACCATGGAATCAACAATAAATTAAATATTTTATCGGATGTTTTGCTAAATAAATACAGATTGTAATTTTGTGAAACTGTACATTGTGAATATATGTTTTATATAACTAGTGTTTTCATATGAATATAAGTAGTTCTACCAGAACTGTATTTTGTTTGTTGATGTGATGCCGGGTGTTTCTCCGTTTTGTATTTACTGTCGGCATTGCGTGGATAGCAGTTCGAACTTTTGTTCGCCGACAGCAATTTGTGGTGCGGAAAAGGATTTCCCCATACAATGTTGGGAGCTGGAAATTGTGGGCTGTCGAATTGAGCCAGCCACCCAACAGCAATCAGTTGTATGTAGCAGAAATATTTGCAGCAATATTTACCTGTCAAACCACTGTATAAACAAATGCATGTATGTGTATGTGAAAGATGTACGGTTTTGTGTAGCGCGAGGTCTCTTTCACATTGTTATCCGGTTATCCGTCCAAACCCAGCGGCGCTTTTTGTAACCGGTCCGGCTGAAACCGGATAATGTGTAATCGCCCTTAGTGTAGTCGCGTGAAATTCATGTCAGCTTGCGTGTGTAACTGCATGCGACATTTATTATATCAAAATTGAAGCAGGCAAGTCGGAGCACTAGAGGTATGAAACGGCCAATTGCACATGTTCACAATAATAACCTTCTTTTCCCTCCCTCAGCACTGTCACATTCACCCTTGAACGAAAGCTCCAGCCGTTCGGAACCATTCGGCAGCGGTTTTCTCGAATGTCAACCTGAAGGAAGTAAATCATATGTGCTCACTTAATGCCGGAACGTATCCGGACAGTTCGGCTCTTGGAACCGAATATTCAGTTATTTTTTTTTTATATATTTATTTATTTATTCAGTCTTCGCCAAGAAATTGTCGGACAGACTAAAATTCAATTATTGAATCCTTATAACAAACACATTTCTGGACATATCGAATTCAAACAAATGATACACTTCATTGAACCGTTGGCAACAAACATCCAAGGGATTATTCTGTCCGTATAGAGTACGATGTGCTGCTTGCCGAAAGAAAACAAATTGTCTGGTTGTTCTACCTGGAGCGTTGATTCGAAGCTTGCCCAAAACTTCAGCACAGTCAAGATTGTTGTTAAGAAGGTCGAAAATCAGCAGTCTCTGGAGAAATTCTCGTCGTTTCTGCAGTGTCGGTAAGTGAATCAGCGCGCAGCGTTCTTCATATGTGGTCAGATGTTGGTCGTTGCGCCAGGGGAGATGACGAAGAGCATATCGGATAAAACTTTTCTGCACACGTTCCAGACGAGCGATGTGAACAGCGTGGTATGGGGCCCAAACAGTAACACCGTATTCCAATATACTGCGTACGAGCGACACATACAATGCTTTGAGGCAATAGACATCTCTAAATGCCTGAGTGTGGCGTCTAATGAGCCCAAGAACGGTGAAAGCCTTAGCGGTGACCGTTGCAATATGCTGCGTAAATTTTAGCTTGTTGTCGATCACGATACCCAGGTCTTTGACGGCTGCAACTCTTTCCACTTCGGTCGACCCCATCGTATATTCAAATGTGATTGGTGAGCAAAGTCGCGAAAATGTTATCGCATGACATTTCCTAATATTCACCTCCATGCCATTTATTGAGCACCATCCCAGCAGAGTATCTACATCCATTTGAAGAGCACAGCAGTCCATACTTGATGTTACTACACGAAACAATTTCAGATCGTCTGCATACATCAACTTAGGCGATTTGAGAACAGCGCAAATATCGTGAATAAAGAGTACGAAGAGCAGAGGACCCAAGTGACTGCCCTGCGGCACGCCAGAGGTGACAGAAAAGGGCGATGAAACTGACGAGCCAATTCGTACGTGTGCACTACGATCAGTCAGATACGAATTAATCCAATTGGTTAGCCAAAGTGGAAACCCGTATCGCTTCAGTTTTTCCACAGCAAGGGCGTGAGGAACGCGGTCGAAAGCTTTCGAAAAGTCCACGTAAATGGCGTCAACCTGCTGCCTTTTCTCAATTTTGTCAATCAGCAGAGAAACGTAGCTCATGAGATTTGATGTAGTAGACCGTTTTTTGACAAACCCATGTTGTTCGTTTGCGATGATGTGGCGGACAGATGGGTATATGAGATCCAGCAGCATACTTTCAAAAACTTTCGGCATGCAGCTCAGAATCGATATTCCTCTGTAATTTTGCTCATCGTGGACGTCACCTGATTTATGAATAGGGATTATTGATGCAGTTTTCCATAATGCGGGAAACTGCCCTTCTCTCAGCGAACGGTTGAAAAGCAAAGTAGACGGCAAAGCCAACGAGGAGCTGCATGCCTTGATGAAAGAAGGTTGCAACTTATCCGGTCCGGCTCCCTTCGAGGCTTCGAGACGGCAGCTTCCTGTAGACGTCCTCTTCGGTGAATGAAATAAGCCGCAAGTTCAGGTCATATGACTGCAGATTACTCAAGTACCGTTCAGACAAAGGTGGTGAGTTATTACTTAACACACTTCGAAAGAAGGACGAGAATAAGTTAGCTGAGTCAACTGATGATGACGATGTAATGCCTTTGTAGAAAACGTTCTGAGGAATTCCATTGGACGATAAATGTAGTTTGATGTGTCTCCAAAGCTGTTGTGGTTTGGTCCTGACGTCACTCTGCACACGGCTTATGTAAGATCTAAAGCATGCTTGGTTCAAAGAGTTGAATTGGCGCTCTAATTCCCGCACAACAGTCTTTTGATCATCGCCTCTCAGTTGGAAATACCGCTTTCGTGCCTTCCTAAGTCGATTTCGAAGATTCCCCAAATCTCTGTTCCACCACGGTTGTTTACCCTTCGGTTGAACAAATCTTTTGCGCAAAGGTACGCTCCCATGAATGATTCCATCCAGTTTTCGATGAAACCGGCTAACAGCTTCATCTATTGTGCCCACTGTGAGAATCTCGCTCCAATCAATCGACGAAATTTTAGCGTTCAAATCAACGAAGTTACATTGCCTGAAGTCGTAATATTGCTCCTCATAACTATCCATACGTGTCATATTCAAAACGGATAGCTTGACAATAAAAGGCTTATGGTGGCGATCTATTTTCATCAACGGCATGGGGGGTTCGAAAATTTCACAACACATTATGTCATTGATAAAAACCAAGTCTAACATTCTCCCATTGTCATTCGTCAGTTGATTTACTTGCTGTAACCCGGCTGAAAGAATCGATTCCACCAGAGTAGTCTCCTGTTCAGATGATGCATTGTACCGAATGAACTGAAAAGTTTTAAGACTCTCAAAGCCAAAAAAGAAGAAAAAGAATCTTGCCAACAGATTTGATTGTGTCAGTAAATTTTTCCTGTAACTTTCGAAGAAATTCACAATTCATAAGAATCTGGTGGTATTTGTGTGACCAGACCTATAGCCATGCCAAATAGCACACAACCCGTTGTCGCCGTCGTTCGCTCACCAATGTTTCGCATTACGAGTGAACCGTGGCAGAATACATTCACCATATCACCGAGATGGAATTGACAGCAACAGCAAATACCTCTGGCATTTGCTGTTGTTCGTCGTCCGTTGTTGCGGCCCTTCAAATAAATAGAAAAATTGTTCGTATGATAAACCGAGCTACGGAAACCCTACTTACCCATCTTTTAGGTAAACAAATAGATTTTGGCTGCTATCCGCCCCAAGGAAGGCATCGTTATCTAATATTTCTACTGCTGTCATCCAATTTAGTTGTTAGTCGCGAGCGATCTCCTCAAAACTACCTTCCATTTGCTTGTACTGCAGCAGCGTAGATCGCATTAAATATCCAACCAAAATGAAGTTGCCTGTTCAAAAACAACTGACTGTTGAACTCAACGAGGGAATAGCAGGCGCCCTTGATTTCCTTTTTACTAACCCGAGTGAGGGCTCCATTCATCCTATATTGGGTCTCTGGATTTACCAGTGCTGTGCCGACGATGTGATAAGTATTCGAATCATTACCCAACTCTGTCGAAATCAGTGGCATAATGTACTCAGTTTGCATGAATTGATGTGCATGTAGCACCTCGAAAGTAATCTGATCGATGATAAGTAGATTGTGAATCTCAGCTCTTGGCCAAACTCGGCATTGCTGGGTCCTGGCTTAAGCAGACCCATCTTGCTCAAGGAAGTTACATTTGTCGTCAGAGAAGACGCGCTTTGTCTCGAAGGAGTCAGGCCACTCGAGTCCTGAAGATCGCTACCGTTCGAAGTGCAACTTTTGAATCTCATCAATTGTACCAAGAATAATCGAATGTTGGGTGCAAGAGCCAAACTGTCCTGATAAACTTCGACATTAAGTGAGCACATAAGATTTACTTCCTTCATTTGAGGAAACCAGCTTGTGGTTAGAGCGGTATATCACGGTTGGGCGATCCGAACATGCGAACACGTTTGTCGTCGGAAGTGACCGGAACGTTTTCAGAATAGTTAGCTGGTCTCCAGTGTAACTTTTTTTAGCCTGTTAATCTGTTAGTATATTTCTCCATGAGGAAGTAAAACGTTGACCGCCTGCGAGCGCACACATTAAATAAAAGATACCTTCAAATAAAGCAAAATTGTCCTTATCCTCCACAATATTTTACACGAAGACTGCGAATCCCAAATCAAAACAACATTGGTAGTGAAAAACATCTGTCAAGGATGTCGATAAAACAGTTTACCAAACAAATCTAGTACACAGAAATACGGCCGTAAATGAGGATAGCTTTTTCTTTGACGACGTATCGTATCCGACGAATCAATATACGGATACGGCCGTAAATGAGAATAAGGGTGTATATCTAACTTGAATCGTATCAACGGAGAATCATCTTTGGGAAACCTTAGAAGGTAACCGAGAAAACTCGTTTAGAATCAATTGGGCTAACGAAATATTCCGTTAATCAACGAGCGTATTATTTATCGAACTGCAACGGTGGGCAAGAATTTAAGAATTATTATATAATTAAAGAACTAATTAAATTAAAATTTGAAGAATTAAAGAATTAAATCAAAAGTACTATTCAGACGCATTCCGTTATATTCCAAACTGAACACAGTAAAAAAATGGGGCCATATTCGATAGCTGCTTGATCAACATTTTAAACATATATAGAATACAAGATAATACAAGAAACACATATTTACACAAAGGAAATACTTATAATTTGTGACGTAGTTGCGCGACATACGTAATAACATGTCACGGCCACGCAAGTGCTAGAAAGAACTTGTCTATTATGCAAAACAATACCACCAATACATGTGATACGTTGTCGCTTCCTCCAGGGTAGCAACACAACACTGATTAGCCCGTTTAATGTATACAAGACGCGCGACTATATTCATTGGACGGAATTAATACACGAACACTAATAAATTAGAAAGGCTAATGGCACTTTTGTCCTTCTTATCGCTGCACTTCCGAACTTTTGCTCATGTTTTTTCCTTATTGTTCGCGAAACTTTTACGTTTTTCATCGTGAGAGCGATTATATTCGGAGAATGTGTGGGAAAGAACACACGCACATCTATTCAACCTCCGACGACGGTCACAGATATCAAAACACGAATATAAAACATAAACGAAACTACAAAATGGAAGGCAATAAAATATGACAATGTTTACTTTTTCTTTCTTCGTTCTCGCGCTGTTAAAATATATAAAAAGAAATCCTTCGGCCGTGAAGCGAGGAGAATTTAGTTAATGAGAACACCGATCATATTTCTGCGGTTACACTGCCACAAAAATCACTGCATACGGTTTCACTCGCGAAAAAACAAAAAAAAATTAACGAAACATGAAGCAAACTCTACATATTTTTTCTGAAACAAGTCCCTTTTCCATAACAAAACCTAAAACACGATTTGACACGATTCCATACACGCACACGCAACGAAAAGAAAAACGCGCCAATACCCGAAACTAAGTGAACCGAGCACTAACACATGCGAGAAGAAAAAAAAGCGCCGCCGAACGCAATATTTGTTATTCTTCATTTTCGGAAAAATAATCCCGGAAAAATAAAAAATACACTAGAGTCAACATAGGAAATACACTTTTACACTCGATCAATAAAATTTTAAGCCGATATTCCCGATAAATACTAAGGCCGATTACACATTAAGTGCAATTCACATACAACATACACGTCACGTTCACGTCCCGTCACGTCACGATACGTCAATGATTCTACCATGAAATTCTCATGAAAATATTCACATACACCAGCAACGTAACGACCCGTCAGCATACGTTCAACGAAAACGACCGGCAGGGTTTGTAGAAAAGAATAATTGACGGAGACGGACGGCTCGTTTGGTTCTTGTCTGGGCCAAGGCGTTATACTATAGGTGGACCGCAATGTCAAAATTGCTGTTCGGCCATTGCTCGTGAAAAAACAAATTTGTTTACATAACAAATCATATCTTTTGGTGACAAATGCATTCGTTGGCAAAATAGCTGCTCGCGCTTTACTGTAGGCAGGTAATTTTCTGGATTTTTTCGTATAACAATTTCTCATAATTGCTTCTACTTTTTCAGATATCTACAATCAGCGGTCGAATTAAAAACAGTGCAGAAGGATGTTTTGAGTATATTTTACCTTCTAGCCGCGCAATCAATGCTTTTCTTTCCAAGCAAGCAGCGTTTTATTCGTACGTGGTTTTATTGAGCATTTAAAAAAAAGTGTTATTTTTTTTTGTTTTATCATCAGGGAAAAAGCATGAAATAGAATCGTACGTGGTACGAATTTATCGGCACAATCTGATCAAGGACGGAGGCATCATCAAACGGAAACTACGCGAGAAACTTTTCGAAGAGATAAAACTGCGCCGCAACACTCGTGTCAAACTGGACGAGTTGGGCTGGGTGCTGATGAACCACGATTTGATAACACGTAATGAGCCAATCCAACAGCATGCCAATGGTAATCTACCAAATCATTTTAAATTCAACATGGAGCGGTTGCGAAACCTACTGGAGCAGCACGAACAGAACGATCACGCTGGTGGGTCGGTTTGATATTTTTATTCCGCTCAAGAATGATTATATTTGTTGATTTTTCAGAGTTGACTTCCGAAAAGCAAAACAAATTCCTGCGTATGCTGGATGCAATTTTACAAAACGACAAAGTTTTGAAGGAAATTAAAGAGATGGTAGTGGCGAATCGACTTCTATCGGAAATTCGTTATGTGACTGCGGTGGAACGTATGCTGAAACACAATTTGGACCCCTCTTTGATAGAGAACCGCGAGATGAACGATTATCTGTGGAGGAGTTGGACAACAGATTTCTTAGACTTATAGCACACCCACACACCCACAAGCTCATCAAATCATCACGGTCCCCCAAAAATATTGAATTATATATAATATAAATACCTTATTGCAGCTATAGTACACTATTTTTCACGAATATATATTTGTTCATTTCTTCCTTCAGTTGTTTTCCTCAGCGAGTTGATATGAAACCATAACCACACAACCAAACAAAAAGTAAATAATTCAGAAAGCTACGTCTCGCTACTCGTCTCACGTATTGTCGTGAAAGTGTCAGGAACGAAACACCTATAGTTTAGCATCTTGGTCTGGGCCTTGTGTCTCGGCTTTTATTTTGATTTGGTTATACAGTAATTTACATCTACTTCGACATTAAGCTAATTGAACAGATCTGTGATGCAACACGTTTAATTAGACATTTTTACCTCTAGTTGGACATTTTTGTAAACATTGAGTTCGGGGCCCAAATTATGGCCCCACATTGAAAGTCGCCACCAGTCGCAAATGTCCAATTACTGGTCAAAACCGACTCCAATGCGACACTGAGTGGTACCCCAGCATATCGCTTTATAAGTAACTTACTGTATTTTTTATGCCAACATATCTCTTAGCTCCAAATTTCGGAGTGAAAATCATTCGCGACTAGTTGAAAGAATTATTCTATTTATTATTATTATTGCATAAGGGTCGGACTACGGGGTTTAAGCATTTAAATAATTGAATTTAATGATTCTCATTGAATTTTTCAAAATTTAGAATTGATTCTAGGCATGCAGATTTGAAAGAGGGCATTGCAATTTAAAATTGTTGTAGGTGGCGACACCATGAATAAAATTAAATAAATCATTCGTTTGGCATTTGACGTGACGGTGCTGGTGGAAGCATTGACTGCATGTGTGAATTGGTGGAGACGTTGACGGAACGTAGACGTTCTTCTCCGTAACGTGCTATGTGAATCGCACATTATCCGGTTTCAGCCGGACCGGCAAATTTCCCAAATGGCAAATTTCGACCGTACCAACCTCTTTACGGCGCCGTGATGCAGCCGTCTACTGCGACTACAATCAAGACGGGTCTATGGTACTAGGTGAGGCCGTTTCGTCACTAAGTTGGTTAGGGGAGCGGTATATGAAAACAGTACGGAAGAAAGCAGAAGGGGAATTATTTCCTTGAAGCGTGAAAGAGACAGACTGATCACGAGCGAGCTCCGGCACAAGCGTATTGTGTTTTGTTTACAAACAAAACATAGTAGACTTCCAAGATGGCTGAAGAGTGGTTTTAGCAAGTTGGCCCACCTTAGGATATACTTCTACGCGCCTTGACTACAATGTTCGGCGACCGGACAAGAATGATACGCGATGACAGTAGCACTGTGTCGACGTCTGGTGGAGACTTTGGTTTGGGAAAGCAAATCATTCTCTATAAGCTTAGCAGATCTTAAGACAGTTTTAAGTTGTTTAAATTTTTAATAAAAATTTCTACTTTATGTTATTTGATTACTTAAAACCCGTAGTACTGATTCTTAATTAACAATTTTTGTATAATTTTCTTGACATTTTCACTAAAACTCATCATTGTAATATGAAATCAGTATCAAACACAATTCTTCTTCAGGGCGTTTTCCCCACTTGCAAAAGAAGGTGTTACTTTATTACATGAAGAACATATTTCATAAGAAGAAGTTAATTTTCATTCATACTTTTATTTTTAAAACATGTGTTTACTGCACCTGAAAATCCATTATCACTATCATTTCCCAAAAGCGGAACACGAAACTCCATGCCATCAACGCGAATTGACAGTTGTTTGTCATGTCTGTTAGTATTAGTACAATTCAGGCAATTTTTATCCCCTTGAATTAGTATGTGTGTGTGTGCTATTGACGTTTGTTTGTTGATTTTGAAATCAATTCAGAATTTACAAGTGATATGGATGTCGAAATTTTTATTTCGCTTCTTTGGCAACGATCTGTGCTGCGGAACAAATTCGGTGATACAAGTTGCTGCACGAAGGTAAACAATGGTCACAGGCGCACGAGATCATCATGGAGCATATTGCCGTGGACTGTGTTATCAACGGTGGGTGGTATCTTTCGACAAATTGAACGAGTTCTTAAATTAACTTCCGTTTTTGTTTTGTCCACAGATTCGCTACAGATTCGAACAACGAGTTCGATGATGTCAAACAAATTTCCAACTGGTTCATCAAGGGGCATATTTTGAGTGAGCTTATCGAGACTTTATGAGGAGGTTAGTTTGTGGTAATTTGAGCACACCAAAAATAGCTCTCTCCTAATATTATATTCATATTCTTTCAGACAATTTGACCTGACTCGAGACGCGATCGTCTACGAGGTGGACGAGGCTCGGCTCGAGGATCTCAAGCCCTAAATGTCCGATCTGTGATCGGTGATCGAGATGTTTCCCTGTCCGACGCCGAAGCATCGGTTCTGTCAGAGCGAAATCACCCAATATATCTGAGTCGGACATTATTTGCCCAAGATTCGCGCATAAATAGCTGTGCGTTGATTCACGCTCGAGTAGCTACTCCTGCCCCAGGAGTACGTGCTCGACAAATTGCGGTATATGCTGAGCGCGTTTCTGGGCGAGGACCTGCGTAAACAGCAATGAGATAGAGTTCGAAGGAAAATTATGACGTTATTTTAATCATAAAAATGGTCAGTGCAATGGTGAAATAAAGAAAAAACACAAAAATATGGGCACACAATACATATAAATAACTTCATCGAGCTGATTGTGAAGGTGTATTTTTGTTGATTTGAACACACCAAAATAGTTCCCTCTTCTAATATTCTTATTCAGTATTCCAGACAGTTCGACCTGACCCGGAACACGATCGACGATGAGGTGGCCGCAACTCGGCTCGAAGAACTCCAACCCAAACTGTCCGATCTGTGCTCGGTGATCAAGATCACCCAGCTGTTGGCATATATGATTTGGCCATTCTTCGCCCACGATCCGATGTGCGTTGATGCGAAATGTGCTCCAGAAGCTGTCCCTGCCCCAGGGGAACGTGTTCCTGGAATTGCGATACATGCTCAGCGTGTTTCTGGATGAAGATCTGCGGAAGCAACAATGAGATAGTGTTTGAAGGGAAATTATGTTTTGACGTAGGACTACGTCTTTCATTTCTATACCGGGGTGTAAAATCAAAGTTTCGAAAACGAAAGCGTTACGCCGGAGACCGAGATTTTGGGCGTTAATAGCTCCTAAACAACTGAACGAAATGGTATGATAAACACTTCATTCGAAAGATAAAATGTCTACGCGTTATATACTTGTTACTTTTTGATCCAAAAACTTGTTTCAATAGTCTTAAAATTGCTTTCAAAAAAGACGGGTGGGTAATGTCGGGGACATAACCGGAGTGACGTAGGACTATACAAAGGGGACAGCTTTTGTTAAATATATATTTTAAATACAGTCAACTCTCCCTAACTCGATATCCAAAGGGACCATCGAGTTAGGGAGGTATCGAGATACAGAACATTTTTTCCTAATTTTTTTTATGTCTCAAATTGTCATATATTAGGGTAAGTGTCCCAATTATGGTATGAATTTGAATTTTTGATTCATTCCCTTAAAGTGAAAAAACACCTTTCTCATATAAAAAAAATATTTTTTCCAGAATCTTTCAGGAGGTGATAGACGGTTAAATTTCACGAAAAAAATCCTTCTACGCATATGTTAGAATTTCAACGATGACAGACTTATAGAACTTTTTCTTTGTTTCGGATTCTGTCTGATTCTGATTCTGGCTCAAACTGACTCTACATTGAAAAGTATGCTACGTAATCCGATTTTGTTGCTTTCATTTGAAAGATGAGAAAATTTAGTACAGGATATAGTAGTGGAACATCTAAATTAGTGGATTAAACATTTTTGAAGTGGAAAATTTAATAGTTTTTTTTTTATTTGTAATTATTAATGTATGTATGAATCAACAGATTCATACTAAACTTGATTGTTTCTATCAATTAAATTAAAGCTCTCTAACCTCTCTACAATTTGTTCTTTGACGCCCAACTTCTATCTCTCTTAATTTCGCTGCAATATCGATATAAACAATTCCTGATGAAGATTCAGTCAAAATCTTCAAAAATCGCGATTTTTAACCCACTGTACTTATAAAAGCCACTTAAATTTCACCTTAATGCTGAAAGGTTAATTTTTTTTCTTTAAATTATTCATATTTGAATTATAAAAAAAACTTTTTTTTTCAAACTGTATACAATCGAGTCCTAAATTTTACATAATCGAATCATATATAATCGAGTTTGTATATAATCGAGTCCGACTTGCATGAGGCACTAGGTTAACAAAGAAAATATTGATTAAGTATGTTACTCAAACTGAATTGTAACGATCACGCAGGAACTGTTCAATCACAAAGAAATGTTCGAATAGTTTCACAGGAACATTTTCAGTTGATTTCAATATTCCGGACATATTCTTCAGGTTTGATTAAACGTTCGAATTAACATCTCAATAGAACTACTATCTTCAGCGTTTTTCTCAGGTTTTTCAACACTTTCCAGTATATCGGTATCTGGCATCAGATCACAGCAAATCACGTTTTGGTCCCTTTTGCACTAATTATTAAAAGACATTGAGCAATCGAACGGTATTGTACCGTCGACATTGCTCACGACACATTAATTATGCCAGCGGAATATCACTCCCGTCCATGTTGGTTGTGCTTTAAAGTTAGGATTTCCCAGTTTCTGGACAAACTCTCAAGCCATATCCCGAAGAATAGAAGAGGGGTAAATTATTTTGTCTAGCTTGACAAGACAAAAATTCATTGACCGGTCCAGCTTCTCGATTCTGACCAACCTTATATGCTTTTGGTCTAGATACAATTTTCCATTCCGATTCCATTTTTACTTTAGTTTGAGTAGTGTTGATACCGCACTTTGTGCAATACTGAAATTATTTGCAGCTTCAGACCCCTTCCGTCCATATTTTTCGACCTGCTCGATGATGCTCAAACCTTGCGCAATGGTTAGCGTTTTGATTGTTCGCTTGAAAGGTTTCTCGTGGTTTTCCATACTTGAAAAGAAACCGTTTGATGACACGAACACTCCGTCTTCACTTTCAAGGGCAATTGAAATCTGAGGTAATAACGCACAAAAACATGTACGCGAAAATCAATCGAGTTAGGGAGGTGAAAATCCATGGAAAAATGAATCAAATCACATCGAGTAAGAGAGGCATCAAGTTAGGGAGGTATCGTGTTATGGAGAGAAGAATGCTTGTTAAATCGAAGGTGCCATGAAATCCATCGAGTTAGGGAAAATATCGAGATACAGAACATCGAGTTAGGGAGAGTTGACTGTATATTGTTTTATTAGCTTCTCCTACGTGAATACCTACCTATCTACCTGAATAATGGATTAGATTACTGTTTACTCTTTATGAATATGTTGATGGTTCTGAAAAGAACCTTTGGTGTTGTATTTTTGTTATCACTCGATATTCCCATCTTGTTCGGTTAAACCTTCCTGTTTAGCTATTGCGTTTGCCACTCGCCACAGCTTTCACAGTTGGAAAATTTCTTCCCATCCAGCTTTTTTTTATTTAAATCGTTTATTTTTACAGGCTCAGTTACATAGGTTTAAAGGAGCCGAACTCCTTACTGTATTACTAGTATATAAACATTTTTCCTTAATTCTAATGTAAATAATATAGGAAACCGATTACTCGCGGTCCCATCCAGCTTGTGACATGTTGTTCAGTAAATTACATTTAATGCGACGTGCCGGAGAAACATTTTGCCACTCACTGAAACGAATTGTTGCCTTGATGAGCGCCGAACCGAAGCTGCTCTGTTCTTGATGTGGGTTTTCTGATTGTCGTGAGCAGCTTTGCAAGCCAACTCGAGCACTCCGACGGCCGAAGCTCTATAATCGCTGTTAGGTATACTGGTGCTCCGGGACCTAGTTACGGCCTAGTTACCCTTGCGGAGCAATCAGTGAATGCGACCAACAGGGAATTGGAGAACTGCACGGTTCGAGTGAGACTTTGCCTTTTCCTTAACTTGTCCTCCTTTGTTACGTCCACGATGCCGATGCCGTACAACCACACGGGTTTACGGTTTGAAAGAAAATAAGATATTTTTTTGGGGTCCGCGTGTTTTATACTCTAGCGGTACACACTCACAGGATAGAGACAAATCGGCAGACTCAGCCAGAGGGGCGAGTCCAACGAGACGAACAAATGAGCGTTAAAAGGGAGCGATGGCAAAAAAATACATTCATTACGATTTGTTGTGAAAAAGACGCACCACGCTAGATATGGGTTACAGACTAGGGGGGCGTTGCTGATTAATGGTCAGCTGCATCCCAATAGGAAGTATCCCGTGTCGGGCACACGTACAGAGCATCGAAGACTGCGACATACCAATTATGAGAACACTTGTAATACTAACCTCGAGTCAACCGCGAGTAATCGGTTACATATTACTAACATAGTCTAAGCAAACATTGTCAAAATATTGAACTCCCGGCCCCGTTAGGCTGACGCCATATGAGCTTTAATAAAATATATATTTTGGATAAAAAAAAATCACGATTTGTTCGCTCGTTGGATTCACATGCAGGCTAAAAAGGGTCCTTTTCAGGATCACAAAATTATCTTCAATCTAAAGAGTTTATTGTTTTGTTATCACTCGATATCCCCATCTTATTCGGCTAAACCTTCCTGTTTAGCGATTTGTTGCCACTCGCCACAGCTTTCACAGTTGGAAAATTTCTTCCCATCCAGCTTTGTGACATGTTGTACAGTAAATTACATTCAATGCGACGTGCCGAAGCGCCACTCAGTGTCGCATTGGAGGCGATTTTAACCTGTAATTGAACATTTGCGATGACAGTGGTACAGTGTCGACTTTCAATGTGGGATCATAATTTGGATCTCTATGTTTACAAAAATGTCCAACTAAATAAGTCGCATTACATGTCCGTCCAATTAGCTAAATGTCGAACTAATTGTAAATTACTGTACTTTCAATCTGGAAACAATTTAAGAATTGGTGAAAATTGAATAATCAGGAAAGTCCCCAACTATCAATAAGCTCAGAACAACTGCCAAATTCACATACTCATCAGATCCTGGCAAACAAATTATGAAAAAATCAATTTGTGTTTTATTATTATTTTGGATAATGTTTTAGAAAGCATTGAACTGTATTTCCTAAACTCTTTTTTTTGAAGGATTAATGGCCCTGAAAAGCGCCTTGTTTTATGGAATGGTTCCAATTTAGAAAACTTAGTACTCGTGGTTTTGAAAACGCCTGGTTTTCGAACGCCCTCGATGCCGCCTTGTTCTGGATTTGCCACCAAAGCAGTTTGTATAAAGGACAAACTTTTTTCTTCTGCTACCAGCTGCCGTTTTGCGATTGCGTTTACCACTCGCCACTCGCTGCAACTGCCTGTTGTCTTGATGTCCACCGAACCGAATGTGTTCTGTTCCGAATGCGGGTTTTCTTATCGTCGCGAGCAGCTTTGCCAGCTAACTCGATCACTTCGGCGGCCGAAACTATATACGCCGGCTAGGTGGACTGGTGCACTGGTACTAACGCGCTCGGCCTAGCTACCCTTGCGGGGAACTCCAGATCAACACGGTTCGAGCGGGATTTTGCCTTTCCCTTCATTTTCCTCCTTTACCATGTCCAGACATGACTGCTTGGGTTGGTTTGTTGATGTGTTGTGATGCGAAACGATGTGGTGTACGATTTGAATGAGAATGATCGTTACGGAAGGAAGGAAGGTATTGTATTATAGAGACTTTAAACTTTTGCAGTTCATTCGTCTCTAGCCTTGAGAAAGGCCCTTTAAAAACTCTACTCTACTCTACTCCAGCGCTACCACCTCCGCCCTCTTGCCTTGAGAAAGGCACTCGACAATGTTGTCCAGTCGGTGTCCACACAAAGAATGATCGTTACGGCAGCGGGGCGGGGATTTTTAAGCTGACTGGCTGGTAGAGAATTACGCATGTGTGAGACTGCGACCAATGTTTCGTTAATTTTTTTCTTTTTCCTTTCCAATCGTGCTTCATTCTATTTCGCTGCTGCTCTGGTTGCCCGTTTTGGTCGGTACGATTTGAGGAGCACAAAATGGACCAATCAAAAATGGGCACATAGTGCATTTGGACAATGCTTGATATTTCACAATTATTCAATTATTTATCTCAAGAAAAATGAAATGTTATTCGTTATGATAGATGCGTAGATATATTTCCTATTAATTGATGCAAAAACCTTTGCGATCTATTGAGAAATGCTCGAGTTATAAGCGTTCCAAATCTTGCATTTTTTCCTACTTGTTCAGTGCCTAGATTTCCATTTCACCCCCTATATCTTCCGGTTAGACGTAGCCCTACGTCAACAGGCTATTGAAATCACCAATCGGTATATAAGCGAGCGCCGCTCGGAAATCCACTCAGTTCTAATTGAACAGCGATTGGAGCATGTTGTCGCTGTTGTGGTGAAGCTCTTCGTTTATCATGAAAGCGCGGATGAACGGTGTCACCAAGAGCCTGTTTGTGCACCTTAGGCCAGAAGGGAATCCATCAGGAGGAGAGTGATGCCACAAACGGTTCCCCGGGAAGCTACACACACATACACGCGCGGAATTATTTCCGTTTGGATGCCATTCAGCATTGAGAAAGTTCCGGAAAGATCTAATCATTTCTGGAAAATAATCTGCTAGTTCCTCTTGGAATTTAAAAATACATTCATGTGAAAGAGTTTTTTTGAATGTTTTCTATCCATGTAACACTGTGACCAAATATGTTTCAAGCAAGTGCTATTAACAGATGGTTATTGAATTAGCATTATCCACTGGTGGGCTTCCAGTATCGAGGAAAATGTGGAAATATCTGATCGTTACTGAAAATAATCTGCCAGTTCCTCTGGGAATTTAAAAATACATTCATGTGAAAGAGTTTATTTTAATGTTTTCTATCCATGTAACACTGTGACCAAATACATTTGGTTTTGTGATTTTTCAATCAATCGCAATTAACAGGATAGCTTCTGAAGATTATTCTTCCCCATCAGTAGGATATTTCCGTATCCAATATTGTATGCGCCCGCAATCGATTATTGCTCAGTCGCCGAAAGTTCCGAGCTCAGAGAGTTCATTCCCCTCTAGTTTGCCTTCCAAATTGCCATCGTAAACCACACCTTCTCTCGATTCAATCACACACAAAAAGCATACTTAAGCGATATTCTGGTGGTGAGACACATTCATTTTTCGTGAGGACATCGACAAGACAACATCGTTGCCTAACGTGCTGGAGGAGGTGGACGGCGAAGGATCGACACATACAAGCGCAGAATTCTTGCCGTTTGGATGCCATTCAGCATCGAGAAAGTTCCGGAAAGATCTAATCATTGCTGGAAAATAATCTGCCAGTTCCTCTGGGAATTCAAAAATACATTCATGTGAAAGAGTTTATTTGAATGTTTTCTATCCATGTAACACTGTGACCAAATATTTTTCAATCAAGTACTATTAACAGGTGGTTATCGAGTTAGTATTAACCACTGGTGGGCTTCCAGTATCGAGGAAAATGTGGAAATATCTAATCGTTGCTGGAAAATAATCTGCCAGTTCCCCTTGGAATTGAAAATTACATTCAAGCGAAAGAGTTTATTTTAATGTTTTTTATCCATAAAATATCCATATAATACATTTGGGTTTGTGATTTGTGTCAATAAAGTACAGTTAGTAGGTTAGCTTCTGAAGATTATTCTTCAGAACAAGGTTTTTCGCATCCTATATTGGATGCATAAAACCTTGTGCCTCCAACGTAACGCTCTCGTTTTCGAAGTACCCCAAATATTCATTTATTCATTCATTCAGAATGGATTTAGATTCAACTTCAAACAAATGATCTCTAAATCAACGATAGTCCTACGTCACCCTTGCGGTTATACCATACATATAACCCACTTCCTGTTTTTTCAATTAATTTATTTGTAAGGCTCAATCGCGTGTGAAATAAATTATGCTATTTGTGTGTGTTTGGACCAAAGTTATTTTTTGTAATACTGTTCATGACACCTATGTGTTTTGTCCAGTAAGTTTTTCATTTTTATCATTACAAATTTACATTACCGCTGTTGTGGGAACTGTTGTAGAACCATATGTGGCCAAGATAAACGTGTGTGTGTGTGCTGTGCGAATTACGGAAAATGCTCGTAAGCGTATACTGAAGTGGGCGTAAGAACACCGTCGTGATGCAGGGTGCGCGTAATGTCCTGGTGTGCCACACTCCAACATTCGGCCGTCTTCTCCAAGGGACGCAAATACGAGAAGGCTCGTAGTTGCCGCAGCAGATGTGGTTTCAATATTTTTCATAGTGGAACCCCGATTATCCACGAGCGGATGATAGTTTGCCTCATACAAACGTCTTAAATACAAACTAATGTCGTATCCAGACCATTCACCATTCCGCCGTCATCGCGGATATTTGCAGCAATGTTTATCTGTCATTCCGCTATATAAATGAATGCATGTATGTGTATGTGAAAGATGTACGGTTTTGTGTAGCGCGAGGTCTCTCTCACATTGTTATCCGGTTATCCGTCCAAACCCAGCGGCGCTTTTTGAAACCGGATAATGTGTAATCGCCCTAATACTTGGAACGCAAACAAAGAGCGTAAACGGGCACGTCTAGTCTGCATCATCGCTCAACCCGAACTCCGCAATCATCTGTCATAATTGTATGTCAGTTTTACTCTGTTGTTCCAATGCCATTTTTATTGAAGGGTCTTTGAACGTTAAACTCAAAAAATGAAGGCACAGTATAAAAGTATTTAGTTTCGCAGTTTGTTTGACAAACATTTGAAAACATTTATTAATATATATACATATATAAAGTGAATTATATCACACCCACTATTCAAGGAAGTTAATGATATTTTCTAGCATCAATCCAAATGCAGTAATTCTAATTATTATTATGGCCACACTAAAAGACATGAAAAACAACAAGAAAAACGCGAACTTTGAAATTTGTGAACTATTGCAGTATTACTTCAGCCATTCCATGCCAAACTGATATAGTGGTTTTCAGATTTTTGGAAAATTGGTAGCTTGTTTTTGTTATGGTAAAACATTGAACCTGTATTATTATTTTTGGGTGATTCGATTTTTTCACTTTTTCCCAAAATGGCTTTTATCAAAAACTCATAACTTTTGAACCATTAAGCCGATTCAGATGATCGATACATCAAATTGAAGTAAATTAGCTAGCTAGTCAAGTGTGAAATTATTGACTTAAATTAACTATGTCGATTATATGAATCGATTTAGTAGATCAAAAGTTATGAATTTTGAAAAAAAGGCCTTTTTGGAAAAAAAGAGAAAAATGATTTTTTGAACCATCGGTTAATTTTGAAAAATCATAATTTAAAAACGAAGAACACATTTTTGGATATGTTATCTAAAAAATCCTCAGCTTTCGAGAAAAAATATAAAAAACATAGCGCCCTTGAATGAAAACTATAAAGAACAATTACGATCAATAATCAAGAAAACAAGATTATTTTTTTTTTGCAAGTATAGTATTTAAAAAAACTGGCTAACTGGCCAATTTGATATGTCGATCATCTGAATCGGTTTAGTAGTTCAAAAGATATGAAAAAAAATATTTTTGGAAAAAAGGAGAAAACTATCACCCTTATTCTCATTTACGGCCGTATCCGTATATTCATTCGTCGGATACGATACGTCGTCAAAGGAATAGCTATTCTGATTTACGGCCGTATTTCTGTGTACTAGATTTATCTGGACATACTGATTTATCGACATCGATGACAGATGTTCACATTTTTACACTTTTGTTTTGTTTTGAATTTCGGTCAAGTACATCGGCGGTCAAAGTGGAATAATGACGATATTTAGGCTGGAACGCCTTCTGCACGATTATCGGACGTGTTTGCAGCCCAAGACCGTGAAACAGATAACTATCCTAAATGAACATGACAAAAACACGGTGCTAAACTGATCGAACTGTTGGAGGAGCTTTCATTTCCAATACCAGAGGTAAGATGATGCCGTACATGTTCCGGAAGCGATTTCGTGATAATTTCGATCCACGAATTTGGCTTTTTAGGAACTGACTTTTTTCACAACAAGCAGCATCTGCGAATTATAGGAATCGGCTGGATTATGTACTCAACTTCATTCTCGGATTGGCCCAAGTCAAAAAGGGCAACATTGCGACGCTCAGAGGTCTTTTTATAGAATACATAACCATCACGATGACGTTTCTAACGGAATTGCGCATTCTGGATACAAATGAGCTTCATCTGGAAGATTTATTAGGCCAATTCTCGCAGTATGAGATAGGTTCAATCACTGACGTGAAAAAGGAATGTCGAGAGGATGAATTCAACGAGGAAGCCGCCATTTGATACGTCATACGACAAGCAGGACTACCGGACGTGACTGAACTGAAGGAATAGGAGGAAAAGGGGAACGAGTTGTTCAATACCGGGAAACTCAGAGAGACACAGGCAGTATACACAGAGGCATTCGCGCTGGACCCTTTGAACAAGGATATCAACAGCAAAATCTACTACAATCAAGCGCATGTCTAATGCTGGCATGAAAACACGATACGGTAGTGAATATGACAATGAGGATATTGAACAGTCAGGTTGTTGATTTTTTTTAGGTGAGGGGAAAAGTTCAGCAACCGAAAAACATGTTTTATTTTCATACATTGACCCACAGCACATGTTCCGAAAGTTCTTCCAATTCCAAGGAGCAGGTACAAGTTTTGGTGGAGGCTTCGGAGGAAGCAACAGTAATTTCAATTTCAAGAAACACAACGGAAATTAAATAGACTGTACTTGTAAAAGACAAAATGAAAAAAACAACTAATTAGAAACAACTGTCTCTAGTGTGAATAATATTCTGTTTTTTTGCTAATAAATATATGCTAGCTATTGAATCCGAATTGTTTCTTGACCGGTTGACAATTTGTAACTTTGAAGAAAGTGATTTAGCCTTGTTTTGTGTAGCGCGAGGTCTCTCTCACATTGTTATCCGGTTATCCTTCCAAACCCAGCGGCGCTTTTTGAAACCGGTCCGGCTGAAACCGGATAATGTGTAATCGCCCTAATACTTGGAACGCAAACAAAGAGCGTAAACGGGCACGTCTAGTCTGCATCATCGCTCAACCCGAACTCCGCAATCATCTGTCATAATTGTATGTCAGTTTTACTCTGTTGTTCCAATGCCATTTTTATTGAAGGGTCTTTGAACGTTAAACTCAAAAAATGAAGGCACAGTATAAAAGTATTTAGTTTCGCAGTTTGTTTGACAAACATTTGAAAACATTTATTAATATATATACATATATAAAATGAATTATATCACACCCACTATTCAAGGAAGTTAATGATATTTTCTAGCATCAATCCAAATGCAGTAATTCTAATTATTATTATGGCCACACTAAAAGACATGAAAAACAACAAGAAAAACGCGAACTTTGAAATTTGTGAACTATTGCAGTATTACTTCAGCCATTCCATGCCAAACTGATATAGTGGTTTTCAGATTTTTGGAAAATTGGTAGCTTGTTTTTGTTATGGTAAAACATTGAACCTGTATTATTATTTTTGGGTGATTCGATTTTTTCACTTTTTCCCAAAATGGCTTTTATCAAAAACTCATAACTTTTGAACCATTAAGCCGATTCAGATGATCGATACATCAAATTGAAGTAAATTAGCTAGCTAGTCAAGTGTGAAATTATTGACTTAAATTAACTATGTCGATTATATGAATCGATTTAGTAGATCAAAAGTTATGAATTTTGAAAAAAAGGCCTTTTTGGAAAAAAGGAGAAAAATGATTTTTTGAACCATCGGTTAATTTTGAAAAATCATAATTTAAAAACGAAGAACACATTTTTGGATATGTTATCTAAAAATCCTCAGCTTTCGAGAAAAAATATAAAAAACATAGCGCCCTTGAATGAAAACTATAAAGAACAATTACGATCAATAATCAAGAAAACAAAATTATTTTTTTTTTTGCAAGTATAGTATTTAAAAAAAAACTGGCTAACTGGCCAATTTGATATGTCGATCATCTGAATCGGTTTAGTAGTTCAAAAGATATGAAAAAAAATATTTTTGGAAAAAAGGAGAAAACTATCACCCTTATTCTCATTTACGGCCGTATCCGTATATTCATTCGTCGGATACGATACGTCGTCAAAGGAATAGCTATTCTGATTTACGGCCGTATTTCTGTGTACTAGATTTATCTGGACATACTGATTTATCGACATCGATGACAGATGTTCACATTTTTACACTTTTGTTTTGTTTTGAATTTCGGTCAAGTACATCGGCGGTCAAAGTGGAATAATGACGATATTTAGGCTGGAACGCCTTCTGCACGATTATCGGACGTGTTTGCAACCCAAGACCGTGAAACAGATAACTATCCTAAATGAACATGACAAAAACACGGTGCTAAACTGATCGAACTGTTGGAGGAGCTTTCATTTCCAATACCAGAGGTAAGATGATGCCGTACATGTTCCGGAAGCGATTTCGTGATAATTTCGATCCACGAATTTGGCTTTTTAGGAACTGACTTTTTTCACAACAAGCAGCATCTGCGAATTATAGGAATCGGCTGGATTATGTACTCAACTTCATTCTCGGATTGGCCCAAGTCAAAAAGGGCAACATTGCGACGCTCAGAGGTCTTTTTATAGAATACATAACCATCACGATGACGTTTCTAACGGAATTGCGCATTCTGGATACAAATGAGCTTCATCTGGAAGATTTATTAGGCCAATTCTCGCAGTATGAGATAGGTTCAATCACTGACGTGAAAAAGGAATGTCGAGAGGATGAATTCAACGAGGAAGCCGCCATTTGATACGTCATACGACAAGCAGGACTACCGGACGTGACTGAACTGAAGGAATAGGAGGAAAAGGGGAACGAGTTGTTCAATACCGGGAAACTCAGAGAGACACAGGCAGTATACACAGAGGCATTCGCGCTGGACCCTTTGAACAAGGATATCAACAGCAAAATCTACTACAATCAAGCGCATGTCTAATGCTGGCATGAACACACGATACGGTAGTGAATATGACAATGAGGATATTGAACAGTCAGGTTGTTGATTTTTTTTAGGTGAGGGGAAAAGTTCAGCAACCGAAAAACATGTTTTATTTTCATACATTGACCCACAGCACCACAGGAAGCAACAGTAATTTCAATTTCAAGAAACACAACGGAAATTAAATAGACTGTACTTGTAAAAGACAAAATGAAAAAAACAACTAATTAGAAACAACTGTCTCTAGTGTGAATAATATTCTGTTTTTTTGCTAATATATGCTAGCTATTGAATCCGAATTGTTTCTAGACCGGTTGACAATTTGTAACTTTGAAGAAAGTGATTTAGCCTTGTTTGTCACATTGGTGAAATGTCCCAAATGAATCGGATTTGTTCCGAAGAAATCATGGAAAAGACACGGTAGGAACGATTGACTTTACTTGATTCCTTTTATTGTAAACCTAATTCATACTCATTCCCTAAAAATATTGTACAAAGCCATGGGAAAAGTTTTGATTTCCGAGGGCTGTCTCATCTTTTCGCATATATCGTTGATAACCTTATATGGGACGATGATTTGAACCGCTTGTTTCTGACCGAATTATCCAAACACATCGAAACAGAAATTAACAAAGAAACTACTTCCGCGCCATAGATTTATCAACGCTCCTTTGGAGTTTTTCAACCATGCCACTGGAAGACTTAGAATTCAACCTAAATCTTTTTTATGGAATCTTTCGCAAAGTCGATAACATCGGTTTAACCCAGACATTCTTGTGGACACTTGCCTTTCGCTGTGGATAATGAATTGCATTTCAGTGGAACTGTTGGCGAATATTTTCGCCAATTGACAATTTACACAATATTTCCGAAAGGATCGTTTCAAGGTAGCATCCAGACGATGTTTGCTGCTAACATGTGCAGAGATCGAGAGCCCAGAGGCGTTAAAGTTAATTTCCTACTTAGAACGACCCAATGTATTCCAGCTATTGAGCAACTTTTTTTTATAGTTAATCCCTAAGCAAATGTGTCACACTTAGGATTGCTTCTTCCACTGTTCAAGCAGTGTGTGCAAAGCGGAATTCTAAATAAATCCCAGGAGAAATGGTTCGATCGAGCTAAGTTTTATTAATAAATTATATTTTGAAGCTGTTAAATCGATGATCAATTCCATCCGAATATCTAGAGCCAGCATTAAACTCGTCAGTTTTTTATTTGCATCCAGTTGCCAGATGCAACGCCCCAGCACTTGAAATATAGCATTATTCATCTGCTCGGAACTATAAGATCAATCAATGTCTGACACTTGAACGAAGAGCGTTCAGATAAATAAATCCGCATATGTTACTACCTACTTTCGTCGAGCAACAGCATTGAACCGTGTCAATCTCGTCGGCGATTGCCTCCAGGTTCAGTCTAGTTTCCAGAAGTTGGCACTTGTTCATATAATATTATTGTTTCAGCACTTTGTGCCAAATGTGAGAAGCCTTTCTTGGGATATTGCCACTACGAGAAACGTGGGTTAACTTATCGCGAAACACATTATCATTACAAGTTAACTCCAACCCACTTGTTAGGTTTCTGTCCCGGTTTGATACCATTCAACTATTGCAGTGATTGGCTTCTGGTTTCCCCCGTTTACCGTTGGCTTCGAAATCGAAGTAGGAACGCTGTTATGGGTCAGAATGCCAGTGGACACCTTGCAGGAACTGTTCGTCTTCACGTATGCGTAATCCGTACAGATGCTGTAAGACACGGCCGCCTTTTTCGGGGTGCCATTTGGAATAGGTATTTTACTATAGCTTGCTGGTGGTGAGGTAACCGTGTTGTTCGACAGTTCTAGATCGACCAGCGAGCTCATGTGTCGAAATACCACCGGCAGGATAGCAATCTTGCTGCTGATATCGTGAAATACCAGCCTGAGCACAGTGAGATTCTGGGGCAGATAGACGAAGTGATTGTTGCGCAGAGTGGGTGAACGCACATTCCAGAGATCGCCCAGCCGGGGAGAAAGATGAGTTATTTGGATATAGGCGGCACCGAGCTCGGTCAACACCTCCATCCGAGCGAGCTCAAATAAAAACAGAACAGAAGTGTAAAAAATGTAAACAGCTGTCATCAATGTCGATAATGTAGTTTATGCAAATAAGCACATCAATAATATGATCTAGTACGACTGTAAATTAAAATACGACGAATGGCTCGTTCGAAAACAATGATGGTATTTGCGTACGTTTCCTATTCGTTCGAAAATGAGAATAAGGGTGTATATTCCAGAAATGATTAGATCTTTCTGGAACTTTCTCGATGCTGAATGGCATCCAAACGGAAAGAATTCCGCGCGTGTATGTGTGTGTGTAGCGATGTCTTCCCGGGGAACCGTTTGTGGCATCACTCTCCTCCTGATGTGCACAAACAGGCTCTTGGTGACACCGTTCATCCGCGCTTTCATGATAAACATGATAAATTAGAACTGAGTGGATTTCCGAGCGGCGCTCGCTTATATACCGATTGGTGATTTCAATAGCCTGTTTTGAGAACAATTTTAAGGCTATTGAAACAAATTTTTGGATTAAAAAGTAACAAGTATATAACGCGTAGACATTTTATCTTTCGAATGAAGTGTTTATCACACCATTTCGTTCAGTTGTTTAGGAGCTATTAACGCTCAAAATCTCGGTCTCCGGCGTAACGCTTTCGGTTTCGAAACTTTGATTTTACACCCCGGTATAGAAATGAAAAACGTAGTCCTACGTCAAAATATCCTCCTATATCTTCTTACTATAGAAATAAAAATGAATCGCCAAATATGTTGGTAAGTCCAAAACTCGTGAAAGGAATAGTCCGATTTGAGCTGTCTTCATTTTATTATATTTTCTGTATCAAACATGTATTCCATGTAACGGAAAAACATATTATTTGCAAGTAACTGAAGAATCTTGAACGCGAATTGTGTCTGAATATACACCCTTATTCTCATTTACGGCCGTATCCGTATATTGATTCGTCGGATACGATACGTCGTCAAAGAAAAAGCTATCCCTCAAGCCAGGACCCAGCAATGCCGAGTTTGGCCAAGAGCTGAGATTCACAATCTACTTATCATCGATCAGATTACTTTCGAGGTGCTACATGCACATCAATTCATGCAAACTGAGTACATTATGACACTGATTTCGACAGAGTTGGGTTATGATTCGAATACTTATCAGATCGTCGGCACAGCACTGGTAAATCCAGAGACCCAATGTAGGATGAATGGAGCTCTCACTCAAGTTAGTGAAAAGGAAATCAAGGGCGCCTGCTATTCCTTCGTTGAGTTCAACAGTCAGTTGTTTTTGAACAGGCAACTTCATTTTGGTTGGATATTTAATGCGATCTACGCTGCTGCAGTACAAGCAAATGGAAGGTAGTTTTGAGGAGATCGCTCGCGACTAACAACTAAATTGGATGACAGCAGTAGAAATATTAGATAACGATGCCTTCCTTGGGGCGGATAGCAGCCAAAATCTATTTGTTTACCTAAAAGATGGGTAAGTAGGGTTTCCGTAGCTCGGTTTATCATACGAACAATTTTTCTATTTATTTGAAGGGCCGCAACAACGGACGACGAACAACAGCAAATGCCAGAGGTATTTGCTGTTGCTGTCAATTCCATCTCGGTGATATGGTGAATGTATTCTGCCACGGTTCACTCGTAATGCGAAACATTGGTGAGCGAACGACGGCGACAATGGGTTGTGTGCTATTTGGCATGGCTATAGGTCTGGTCACACAAATACCACCAGATTCTTATGAATTGTGAATTTCTTCGAAAGTTACAGGAAAAATTTATTGACACAATCAAATCTGTTGGCAAGATTCTTTTTCTTCTTTTTTGGCTTTGAGAGCCTTAAAACTTTTCAGTTCATTCGCCTCTAATGTTGGCAAAATTGAGAATTCGTATTGGCGTAGTTTTCACACCGAAATGAAAACGGTACGTTGCGAGGGATTTATTGATGGAGAGACCTTGTGGAAAGTTTTCTGGATTTAAGTCGGGGAAAAATGTACAAAGCTGCATTGGGATTGCAGTTCGACGTGATTGGAACTAAGAAGGAAGCGGCCGTAGATTAACCCAGATATTTGTAGATTGTAGAAAGCAGAAAGTAGACCAAAATATAGAAAACATAACACGAAGAAATCAGAATGTATAGTGTTGATCATTATTGTTGAATCGGTGCTATCAGTTGTTTTCTTGCACAAATGCTAGAAAAACGAGAAGTTACATATTTTTCCTAAAAAAAAAATGATAAAGAAAACAACTCATTAAATAATCTATTCAGCTGGACGAACAATAGATCGAGCTAAGCTCATGAATTTTAGCACTATTCGCGAAACTAAATTTTATATTTGTGTGATAATAAAGAAACTCCAGTTTACTACAAAATTCGTACAACATCTCATTAGTTCGATTCGAATAGTCATGCACGGTCGGTCTCTCAAAACTATTTAAGAGTTTTATCGAAACTTTATTACTTTTGGAATAGCATATTTGCATCGGACCTGGCACTATCAAGTGTCAAATCACCTTCTGGATGTCGACACTGCGAATGAATAAATAGGTTAATTGACTTTGAACTTCTCCGAATGCGATCATATTTCTTATTCTTATTAGACAGGTTCTTCCGCTCGAGCTGATCCTACAGTGCGATGTCTCCTCCTCAAGCGAACATATTATGTCATCACCATCGTGGCCTCCACCACTGAGCAGACCTGAAAAACTATCTTCTTCTTCTTTTTGGCTTTAAGAGGGTTTAAACTTTTCAGTTCATTCGCCTCTAGTGAAAAACTATTTGCGCCTGCAGATGACAACAGAGAAACCACATTAGAATGACCAGCTGTACCTGTTCCTGCTGTTTGTGCAACTGAAGCTGGCGGTGGTTTCCTATTGAAGTCTGTGTGCATTGGAATGGGCGTTCTCTCGTAACATGTAGGAATTGATTCGTAGAATTCGATGCTTTCTAAGAACTTCTAGCGCTCATGGGAGCACCACGTTTCTCTTGATACAATTTTTGCGTGACGGAGGGTAGTTGCTCCTGCAGACGGCTTTGCAGAGAAATATGTACCATTAGGATATTTGGCAGTTTGACTAAGACTTCGCTGAATGTTTAGACTTCGCTGAATGTTTAGACAAATCGATTGTACGAATTGCTGCACGGCTGCATTTGGTTCACCGTTGTTAATCACAGCGGCAGCAATTCGACTGTTCTGATCACAAAGCACCTTGCGTTGCTCCTGCAGTTTTTCTACGGAGCAAAGCGTTCTGCATTATGGATTGGGTATAGAACTGAAGCTCACGTTGGGATGGATAGTGCGGCTGTTGGGTTGATTGTTGCTGTTGTTGCATTTGTGGTGGATCAGTTGCATTCTCAACGTTGTTTTTCATGAGCGATCGGCGCAAAATATCTGTTAGTTTTTATGCTGAAAATTTGCATTAAAAATTGTTGCTGAGCAATCATATTACTGTTGACTTGATTTTGTGCTAGCATGACGACTAATCGAAAGATCAACGCCGTATCTTCATCGAATCCACAAAGTTTGATTGTGTCCAGGCGAGAGGTAGACCTGCCGAAACCCATTCTGGCTCTTCCTCGTTTGCTGTATCTTGTTGTCATTGTTCATCTGCACTTATGTAGATTTTCACGGTAACATGTTGGTACCGGTCAACGCCGTATCTTCATCGAATCCACAAAGTTTGATTGTGTCCAGGCGAGAGGTAGACCTGCCGAAACCCATTCTGGCTCTTCCTCGTTTGCTGTATCTTGTTGTCATTGTTCATCTGCACTTATGTAGATTTTCACGGTAACATGTTGGTACCGGTTGCTGAACTCGTAATTGCGACAGAACCTTGCTGCAAAATTTGACACAATAGGGTCATCTGCTGCTACAGGACGGCGGTTGCAGTGCAGGGATTTTCACAATGCCAACAATGACTGGTCCATAGCGAATAGAGCGGACACACTGGTTGCATGTCCGATAGTATGATAGCCGGCAATCTGTAATTTAGAACAGCCGGATCTTATTCCTCTAGCGGAAGATTATCTGCGTTCAACCATTTATAACAATTATATTATTGAGAGTACAAATCTTCCGGACATGTTTTAAGAAATCTCACCTGCTTTATACTTCGTTTTTATTAAGCCGCACAAATCAAAACTACAAACTCGAACTCGAACGTTCAGATAACTCTGTATCATAAATTAAACACGTTCGATACGTAAACACCACCTGATTGTCAACGATGTCGATAATGTAGTACACCAATAACTTGATCTAGTAAGACTGTAAATTGAAAACAAGGATGGGATTTGCGTACGTATCCTATTCGTTCGAAAACTATGATAAGGGTGTATATTTTTCGAACCACCCTAAAATGGAATGGGATCTAATATTTAACGAAAAGGAACAAAACTACCAATTTAAACGAAAATCTGAGAACCACTATGTCGGTTTGGCATGGAATCTATCACCCTTATCATAGTTTTCGAACAAATAGGATACGTACGCAAATCCCATCCTTGTTTTCGTACGAGCCATTCGTCGTATTTTCAATTTACAGTCGTACTAGATCAAGTTATTGGTGTACTACATTATCGACATCGTTGACAATCAGGAGGTGTTTACGTATCGAACGTGTTCAATTTATGATACAGAGTTATCTCAACGTTGTAGTTTGTTTTTGTAGTTTTGATATGTGCAGTTTAATATAAACGAGATATAAAGCAGGTGAGATCTCTGTAAACATGTGCAGACGATTTGTACTCTGAATAATTCAAAATTGTTGAATGCAGATAAACTTCCGCTAGAGGAACAAGATCCGGCTATTCTACATTGCAGATTGCCGGCTATCATACTATCGGGCATGCAACTACTGTGTCCGCCCTATTCGCTATACGACTAGTCAGCTGTTGGCATTGAGAAATCCCTGCTCTGCAACCGCCGTCCGGTAGCAATAGATGACCCTATTGTGTCAAATTTCGCAGCAAGGTTCCGTCGCAATTACAAGTTCAGCAACCGAAACAACTACATAAGTGCAGATGAACAACGACACCAAGATACAGCAAACGAGGAAGAGCCAGAATGGGTGTCGGCAGGACTTACCTTTCGCCTGGACACAATTTGTGAATTCGATGGAGATATTTCAAACAACGCCTCACCAATCGATTAGTTGACATGCTAGCACAAAATCAAGTCAACAGTAGCATGATTACTCAGCAACAAATTCTAATGCAAATTCTCAGTGAAAATCAACAGAAACAATGAAAAACAACGTTGAGAATGCAACTGATCCACCACAAATGCAACAACCCAATCCATCCCAACGTGAGCTGCAGTTTCGTACCCAATCCATAATTCAGAACGCTTTGCTCCGCAAAAAAACTGCAGGATCAACGTAAGGCGCTTTGTGATCAGAACGGTCGAATTGTTGCCGCTGCCGCTGTGATTAACAACGGCGAACCAAATGCAGCTATGCAGCAATTCGTACAATAAATTTGTCCAAACATGCGGCGAAGTCTTTTGGTTCATAGTCACACTGCTAACCGGCCGGTGACAAATATCCTAATGGTACATATTTCTCTGCAAAGCCGACTGCAGGAGCCACTACCCTCCGTCACGCAAAAATTGTGCCAACAGAAACGAGGTGGTCCCATGAGTGTTAGAACTTCTTAGGAAGCATCGAATTCTACAGATCAATTCTTACATGTTACGATAGAACTGGATTCTTACAATGCATTTACCAGTGCAGAAATGGTTATCTCTTGCAACATTCAAATTTAATGTTGTTTTGTACTATATATTACCGTTCCTCATGATCATATTTCATATGTTGTGGATGTTCTTTGTTTTTGTTCGTGCTCCCTTGGCCGAGTGGTTAGCGTCATAACTAACATGCCGGGTGTTCGGGTTCGATTCCCGTTCTGGTGGGGGGAATTTTTCGTCAAAGAAATTTCCTCCGACTTGCACTGTGATCACGCGTATTCTAGAGCTTGCCACTCAGAATGCATTCAAGGCGTGTTATTTGGCATAGAAATCTCAACTAAGTACTAATAAAAATGACGCAAGTAATACTACGTTGAGACGGCGAAGTTCCTCTAGGAACGTTAGTGTCATTGAAGAAGAAGAAGAAGGATGTTCTTTTTCTTTTATTACTATTTATAATAACGTGCTTCGTTTCATCATTGTCATATTTTTTTGGGCAAGCGAAATCTTGATACAAATTCTCACTGCCTGATTTATGTTTTGAAAAATTGCATCGATTGATTTGTCGTTAGGTTCTCCCATCAAGTTTATTAGTATAAGACGATTGTAAATTATAGGAACGAATGTTCGTTCTTTTCTCTTTGTTATTTTTGTGTCTAACAATCGCAATCGCTAAATATTTTCTGGAAAAGCCGTTGTTTAACCTCACCACCAGCAAGCGTTAGCATCTCATATATTGCCTAAAAACTGTCTCAATTATTCTCATGTGAAACTTTTACCCCTAGCTTTGCTCGAGTCTCGTATCAAGTCATCTAGAAACAGCGGCAGTCAAAGAGAAGAGCTGCAGCTGGTCGTTCTAATGTGGTTCCTCTGTCTGTTAGGTCTGCTCAGTGATGAAAGCCATGGTGGTGGAGCCATAATAGGTTCGCTTGGGGAGCAGGCACCCCGCTGTAGGATCAGCACGAGCGAAAGAAGAATTCGAATAAGTATTATGATCGCATTCGGAAGAGTTCGAAATCAACTAACCTATTCATTCATTCGCAGGGCCAACATTTCTCCAGAAGGTGATTTGACACTTGGTAGTGTGAAGTCCGATGGAAAGATGTGAACGCTAGGAAATATCCAACCTGATAGGTATACCACTATATTTCATTCAAATTGTAGCTCATAACATCTTTCAAGACTCCAATTACAGCACCAACACTAACATCCCCCTACGCATACCGCGTTACACCTGAATATTCTATGTTTCATATTCAAAAAGTAATAAAGTTTTTAGAAATACGCCGTGCATGACTATTCGAATCAAAATAACGAGATGTTGTACGAACTTCACTGTACATTCACTGGTGTCTCTTTATTATCCAACAAACATGAAATAATTCTTCGCGAGGAATGCTGAAATTCACGAGCTTAGCTCGATCTGGTTCTATTGTCCGTCCAGCTCTCTCTTAATGAGTAAAAATAAACTTTTTTAGAAAAATTTGTAATATCTCGGTTTCCCAGCATTTGTGTCAGAAAACAACTGATAGCATCGATTGAATAATATTGATCAACACTGAACATCCTAATGTATTCTTGTTAGGTCTTCTACAATATTGATTATATCATCTTCGGCCACTCCTTCTTAGTTCTATCCACGTCGATCTGCAATCCCAATACATCGTACATTTTTCCCGACTTAAATCTAAAAAACCTTCTATTAGGTCTCCATCAATAAATTCCCCGCAACGTTCCGTTTTCATTTCGGTATGATAACTATGCCAATGCGAATAATCAATCTTGTCAACAGATTTGATAGTGTCAGTCAAACTTTCTTGTAACTTTCGAAGAAATTCATAATTCATAATCAGGTGATATTTGTGTGACCAGACCGATAGCTGACCAAAATAACAAACAGCCCGTTGTCGGCGTCGTACGCTCATCAATGTTTTCCATCACGAGCGAACCGTGACGGAATATATTCATCATATTAACGAGATGGAATTGAGCAACCTCTGGCATTTGCTGTTGTTCGTCGTCCATTGTTGTGGCCCTTCAAATAAATACAAAAATTCGTATGATAAACAGAGCTACGGAAACCCTACTTATCCATCTTTTAGGCAAACAAATAGATTGTTCTGTTATCCACTCTGCTGTCATCCAATTTGGTTAATAGTCGCGAGCGATCTCCTCAAAATTACCTCCAGCGTAACAGATCGCATCAAATCACCCACCAAAATGAAGTCTCCTGTTAAAAAAACCGTTACTCTGAGGAATCCAAGTGGTTGCATTAATTTTGTTTACCCTTGGTTTTACAATATAATACCAACACGTTATTGAAATGGTTACATTCAAGTCGCAAATCCTTATCATCAGTCCACTCATACAATCGTGCAGTTGAATTGATGCTGGCCAATACACGGCCGTTAAACTCAATGAGAGAATAGCACGCGCCCTTGATTCCCTTCTCGCTAACTTGAGTGAGGGCTCCATCCTTGTAGTGATAGATGATAATCCTTCCTATTTTGGGTTCCGGTTCCGCTTGATGTATCAGTGCTGTGCCGACGATGCAATAAGTTTTCGAGTCGTTGCCCAATTTCGCCGGAATCAGTGACATAGTATACTCCGTTTGCATGAATTGATGTGCATGTAGCAACTCGAACGTATTCTGATCGATGATAAGTAGATTGTGAATTTCAACTTCTTGACCAAACTCGGCACTGCTGGCTCCTGGCTTAAGCATTGCCATGCTGCTCGAGTAAATTACATTTGTCGTCTGAGTCACGCGCTCTGTCTCGAAGGAGTCAGACCACTCGAGTCCTGAAGATCCATTCGCACCGTTATAACACCAAACTATTGAGAAGCTTCCTGTTCCTATTTGTACCGTTCGAATGTGCAGCTTTTGAATTTCATTAATTGTACCAAGAATAACTGAATATTCGGTTTCAAGAGCCGAACTGTCCTGATACGTTCCGGCATGAAGTGAGCACATATGATTTACTTCCTTCAGGTTGACATTTGAGAAAACCGCTGCCGAATGGTTCCGAACGGCTGGAGCTTTCGTTCAAGGGTGAATGTGACAGTGCTGAGGGAGGGAAAAGAATGTTATTATTGTGAACATGTGCAATTGGCCGTTTCATACCTCTAGTGCTCCGACTTGCCTACTTCAATTTTGATATAATAAATGTCGCATGCAGTTACACACGCAAGCTGACATGAATTTCACGCGACTACACTAATGCACTTATCATCCGGCGGATTCCATTCACATATTATCGATTTGTTGTCACATTGGATCAATCGTGCTGTTATGAAGTAACCCGAATAACTTGGTCATAATCGACATTCGCACAGTAAAATGTCTGCGGATCACTTAGAAAACCGGGAATTTCCGTTTTTTCCCGACAAAAACTGTACACAATGTAGGAATCCCAAATGAAAACAAAACAGAAGTGATAAAATAAAAAAAAACAGGAAGTGGGTTATATCTATGGTATAACCGCAAGGGTGACGTAGGACTATCGTTGATTTAGAGATCATTTGTATGAAGTTGAATCTGAATTCATTCTGAATGAATGAATATTTGGAGAACTTCGAAAACGAGAGCGTTACGTTGGAGGCACAAGGTTTTATGCATCCAATATTGGATACGGAAATATCCTACTGATGGGGAAGAATAATCTTTGTGGGGTCGCTATTCCGCCGCTGGCAAATCGCCCGAGTTTCGCGGAGCCACACAGCGCACGTCCAACCTGTGGGACTGCTGACGAATGAACTGACGAGCAAGGGAGATGAAAGGCCTCGTTCGGTTCTATGCTAACTGGTGCATTGGTGTGAGTGTAAGCACATCAAGTGACAACTTACGTGCGCACAGCTGAACTGATGGTAGACCCTCATCGGGTTGTCTTGCCTATGCCCCACATCTCCCCTCTTCTCTAAAAAAATGGGTTGTACTGAGGTGATTCGGTAAATTCTACCAAGAAGAAAAAAAAAATATATATCAAAAGCACACCAAATAATCGTTCCCTTAAATTCACATGAAATGTAAGTGCCATGGGAAAACGTATTTAAACATTTGAATCGGATTATAAAATATCGTACATTAAATCGGAATGTATTGCACTTTGTTCAGATTTATTAACGTACTTGCATAATATATCTGACATATAATGAATTTTGAGTGTATGCTACGCGCAGCTGCTTCCTCCGATGGGCGCTTCTCTTCTGTTTGCTCGATGAACAAATAACCTTCGGAAGGCAAGAGAGAAAGAAAACATTACAGCAAAGATTCAAAACTTGATATCTTCTGTCCGGGCGGCTTTATCTTATACCTATCACGTTTGCTACAGCTTCGTTCTATCCTTGCAGGCCGCAAGGGCAAAAGTGATAACAGTCAATAGCAGTTATAAAACAAAAAAGGAACTTGGAACGTGATAAACCGTTTGGTTATTGATCAAGTGCACGGCACAGGTTTTTCCCGGGATAATTGAATTAAATTACGTTTGTTGTCCTCGGAATTGTTCGTTACCTCAATTGTCCAACTAATAATTCAACATAGCGGCAATTGCTCCGAACTGAGTATATCAATGCTTCGCAGCGCCCGCTGAAACATTATAAAAATCGGTTTCCTTTGATCGTTAGTAGCTTCGTTTAATACCATACAATAAAACGGATTCAAACTGACGTAACCAAATTATGCAACAATAATTACTATCTCAAATAAACCATCCACGGTCTCTCTCTTATGTGGAGGACAATTTAAATTGGTGATTGACCTTAAACAAGACTGTGTAACAAAAACATAATTTTGGGAATCCTTTTAGAACTGAATCACATCGCTCATGCTGTACCATTCATCGACAGATTTATCACAAATGTACCAATAGTATCGCATTACAAAACTATTACAAATAATCAAGTATTTTGCAGAGCTTTGCTAAATTGCACATGTCGTTACCAAATGTCGAAAAACTGGAATTTAGTTAACAGCGGTTATCCCAACTCGCGCTTTTTTCTTAATTTCTTCATTCGTGGTTCTCCCAACTCACGTTGCGCTCCAAGTTTGAATGTCATAAAAGTGCGGTTATCCCAACACGCTCTTGTTTTTGTTAAATTGTTACATGTGTGGTTATCCCAACTCACACGACACTGTTGCTAAGTGGGCAAAAACTATTTCTTCTTCCTTTTCTTTTTTCGCTCATATCGTATTGTAGACTTCCTTGGTGTTGGGCCATGTTGTCTAACAATGTGTGGTCATCCCGAGCTCACACGAACGTTGAAACTAATCACAATTCATGCGAGCTGTGCCGTATTGCCGGCTCGGACGCCGCCGAAGCTCACCGCCTTCAAATGGACAGACCAGGTAAACGACAAAGTCCTAAACGGGGGGGCTGGTTATGGTTGACGAAAGCTATGCGTCTGTCGCTGCGTTAGGGGAAAGCGAAATCCCATTAAAAATCTAACCACTTTGGACGCATTTCGCAAAACCGAGAGTTGTGTGAAAGTCACCTTACGCTGACTGAATAAAAATCAGCAACCGACGACTTTGACCGTATATCACTCGTCATTCTTCCACCGTGCACACTTCGAAGACGTCAGCAACAGGTACAACAGCATCAGCAGGGGAATCACAGTACAAATAGTCTATTTTTGATTGGAAACAACGAGAAAACAGTTTTCGGTGAACATGCACTTTTACTTCACCGTGCAAACACATGCATCACAGTCCCACACACAGGCAGGCAACGTAAATGTTCTCGTATCGGACGTATCGGAAGTTTTTTGCGTTTTCCTTCTGCTCCACTGACGGGTTGAGTGTGCGCCTGGTTCGAAATATTTTATCTCTTGCCCCGTTTCGTTCTACTGTGGTCATTAGTCATCGCATCCACAACGTCTCACACTATCACTGTATCAAGAACATCCTCTCGTGAACAACACAAAAATATATATGACATCACTGCGTTCCTCCGATTATCCCGTTCGTACCGGATCACCGTTGCATACGCGCGGAAATATTTGAAGGGAACTAAGGAATTACCATCATTTTTCACGAACTGCAGCTCATCGTCGATATGTGAGAAGTCACCCAATGTATTGTCCTCGGCCATGCTTATCAGGTCGTCACTGGAGAACCTCGCATTCGTCGACCGTTGCTCGTCACTTTTCCAACAAGGTGCTTTTTCCCTGATTGCGCCACGTCGAAAATTCGATTGATGGATCAGAAGCGGGTAAGCATCAGCTCCCGCTCCTGGCAGGATCGCCAAATGTGGGGTCGCTATTCCGCCGCTGGCAAATCGCCCGAGTTTCGCGGAGCCACACAGCGCACGTCCAACCTGTGGGACTGCTGACGAATGAACTGACGAGCAAGGGAGATGAAAGGCCTCGTTCGGTTCTATGCTAACTGGTGCATTGGTGTGAGTGTAAGCACATCAAGTGACAACTTACGTGCGCACAGCTGAACTGATGGTAGACCCTCATCGGGTTGTCTTGCCTATGCCCCACAATCTTCAGAAGCTATCCTGTTGATTGCGATTGATTGAAAAACCACAAAACCAAATGTATTTGGTCACAGTGTAACATGGATAGAAAACATTCAATTAAACTCCTTCACATGAATATATTTTGAAAATTCCCAAAGGAACTGGCAGATTATTTTCAGTAACGATTAGATATTTCCACATTTTCCTCGATACTGGAAGCCCACCAGTGGTTAATGCCAACTCGATAACCACCTGTTAATAGCACTTGATTGAAACATATTTGGTCACAGTGTTACATGGATAGAAAACATTCAATTAAACTCTTTCACATGAATATATTTTGAAAATTCCCAGAGGAACTGGCAGATTATTTTCAGTAACGATTAGTTACTTCCACATTTTCCTCGATACTGGAAGCCCACCAGTGGTTAATGCCAACTCGATAACCACCTGTTAATAGCACTTGATTGAAACATATTTGGTCACAGTGTTACATGGATAGAAAATATTCAATTAAATTCTTTCACATGAATATATTTTGAAAATTCCCAAAGGAACTGGCAGATTATTTTCAGTAACGATTAGATATTTCCACATTTTCCTCGATACTGGAAGCCCACCAGTGGTTAATGCCAACTCGATAACCACCTGTTAATAGCACTTGATTGAAACATATTTGGTCACAGTGTTACATGGATAAAAAACATTCAATTAAACTCTTTCACATGAATATATTTTGAAAATTCCCAAAGGAACTGGCAGATTATTTTCAGTAACGATTAGATATTTCCACATTTTCCTCGATACTGGAAGCCCACCAGTGGTTAATGCCAACTCGATAACCACCTGTTAATAGCACTTGATTGAAACATATTTGGTCACAGTGTTACATGGATAGAAAACATTCAATTAAACTCTTTCACATGAATATATTTTGAAAATTCCCAGAGGAACTGGCAGATTATTTTCAGTAACGATTAGTTATTTCCACATTTTCCTCGATACTGGAAGCCCACCAGTGGTTAATGCCAACTCGATAACCACCTGTTAATAGCACTTGATTGAAACATATTTGGTCACAGTGTTACATGGATAGAAAATATTCAATTAAATTCTTTCACATGAATATATTTTGAAAATTCCCAAAGGAACTGGCAGATTATTTTCAGTAACGATTAGATATTTCCACATTTTCCTCGATACTGGAAGCCCACCAGTGATTAATGCCAACTCGATAACCACCTGTTAATAGCACTTGATTGAAACATATTTGGTCACAGTGTTACATAGATAGAAAACATTCAAATGAACTCTTTCACATGAATATATTTTGAAAATTCCCAGAGGAACTGGCAGATTATTTTCAGTAACGATTAGTTATTTCCACATTTTCCTCGATACTGGAAGCCCACCAGTGGTTAATGCCAACTCGATAACCACCTGTTAATAGCACTTGATTGAAACATATTTGGTCACAGTGTTACATGGATAGAAAATATTCAATTAAATTCTTTCACATGAATATATTTTGAAAATTCCCAAAGGAACTGGCAGATTATTTTCAGTAACGATTAGATATTTCCACATTTTCCTCGATACTGGAAGCCCACCAGAGGTTAATGCCAACTCGATAACCACCTGTTAATAGCACTTGATTGAAACATATTTGGTCACAGTGTTACATGGATAGAAAACATTCAATTAAACTCTTTCACATGAATATATTTTGAAAATTCCCAAAGGAACTGGCAGATTATTTTCAGTAACGATTAGATATTTCCACATTTTCCTCGATACTGGAAGCCCACCAGTGGTTAATGCCAACTCGATAACCACCTGTTAATAGCACTTGATTGAAACATATTTGGTCACAGTGTTACATGGATAGAAAACATTCAATTAAACTCTTTCACATGAATATATTTTGAAAATTCCCAGAGGAACTGGCAGATTATTTTCAGTAACGATTAGTTATTTCCACATTTTCCTCGATACTGGAAGCCCACCAGTGGTTAATGCCAACTCGATAACCACCTGTTAATAGCACTTGATTGAAACATATTTAGTCACAGTGTTACATGGATAGAAAATATTCAATTAAATTCTTTCACATGAATATATTTTGAAAATTCCCAAAGGAACTGGCAGATTATTTTCAGTAACGATTAGATATTTCCACATTTTCCTCGATACTGGAAGCCCACCAGTGGTTAATGCCAACTCGATAACCACCTGTTAATAGCACTTGATTGAAACATATTTGGTCACAGTGTTACATGGATAGAAAACATTCAATTAAACTCTTTCACATGAATATATTTTGAAAATTCCCAAAAGAACTGGCAGATTATTTTCAGTAACGATTAGATATTTCCACATTTTCCTCGATACTGGAAGCCCACCAGTGGTTAATGCCAACTCGATAACCACCTGTTAATAGCACTTGATTGAAACATATTTGGTCACAGTGTTACATGGATAGAAAACATTCAATTAAACTCTTTCCCATGAATATATTTTGAAAATTCCCAGAGGAACTGGCAGATTATTTTCAGTAACGATTAGTTATTTCCACATTTTCCTCGATACTGGAAGCCCACCAGTGGTTAATGCCAACTCGATAACCACCTGTTAATAGCACTTGATTGAAACATATTTGGTCACAGTGTTACATGGATAGAAAACATTCAATTAAACTCTTTCCCATGAATATATTTTGAAAATTCCCAGAGGAACTGGCAGATTATTTTCCAGCAATGATTAGATCTTTCCGGAACTTTCTCGATGCTGAATGGCATCCTAACGAAAAGAGTTCTGCGCGTGTATGTGTCGATCCTTCGCCGTCCACCTCCTCCAGCACGTTAGGCAACGATGTTGTCTTGTCGATGTCCTCACGAAAAATGAATGTGTCTCACCACCAGAATATCGCTTAAGTATTCTTTTTGTGTGTGATTGAATCGAGAGAAGGTGTGGCTTACAATGGCAATTTGGAAGGCAAACTAGAGGGGAATGAACTCTCTGAGCTCGGAACTTTCGGCGACTGAGCAATAATCGATTGCGGGCGCATACAATATTGGATACGGAAATATCCTACTGATGGGGAAGAATAATCTTCTGAAGCTATCCTGCTAATTGCGATTGATTGAAAAACCACAAAACCAAATGTATTTGGTCACAGTGTTACATGGATAGAAAACATTCAATTAAACTCTTTCACATGAATATATTTTGAAAATTCCCAGAGGAACTGGCAGATTATTTTCAGTAACGATTAGTTATTTCCACATTTTCCTCGATACTGGAAGCCCACCAGTGGTTAATGCCAACTCGATAACCACCTGTTAATAGCACTTGATTGAAACATATTTAGTCACAGTGTTACATGGATAGAAAATATTCAATTAAATTCTTTCACATGAATATATTTTGAAAATTCCCAAAGGAACTGGCAGATTATTTTCAGTAACGATTAGATATTTCCACATTTTCCTCGATACTGGAAGCCCACCAGTGGTTAATGCCAACTCGATAACCACCTGTTAATAGCACTTGATTGAAACATATTTGGTCACAGTGTTACATGGATAGAAAACATTCAATTAAACTCTTTCACATGAATATATTTTGAAAATTCCCAAAGGAACTGGCAGATTATTTTCAGTAACGATTAGATATTTCCACATTTTCCTCGATACTGGAAGCCCACCAGTGTTTAATGCCAACTCGATAACCACCTGTTAATAGCACTTGATTGAAACATATTTGGTCACAGTGTTACATGGATAGAAAACATTCAATTAAACTCTTTCACATGAATATATTTTGAAAATTCCCAAAAGAACTGGCAGATTATTTTCAGTAACGATTAGATATTTCCACATTTTCCTCGATACTGGAAGCCCACCAGTGGTTAATGCCAACTCGATAACCACCTGTTAATAGCACTTGATTGAAACATATTTGGTCACAGTGTTACATGGATAGAAAACATTCAATTAAACTCTTTCCCATGAATATATTTTGAAAATTCCCAGAGGAACTGGCAGATTATTTTCAGTAACGATTAGTTATTTCCACATTTTCCTCGATACTGGAAGCCCACCAGTGGTTAATGCCAACTCGATAACCACCTGTTAATAGCACTTGATTGAAACATATTTGGTCACAGTGTTACATGGATAGAAAATATTCAATTAAATTCTTTCACATGAATATATTTTGAAAATTCCCAAAGGAACTGGCAGATTATTTTCAGTAACGATTAGATATTTCCACATTTTCCTCGATACTGGAAGCCCACCAGTGGTTAATGCCAACTCGATAACCACCTGTTAATAGCACTTGATTGAAACATATTTGGTCACAGTGTTACATGGATAGAAAACATTCAATTAAACTCCTTCACATGAATATATTTTGAAAATTCCCAAAGGAACTGGCAGATTATTTTCAGTAACGATTAGATATTTCCACATTTTCCTCGATACTGGAAGCCCACCAGTGTTTAATGCCAACTCGATAACCACCTGTTAATAGCACTTGATTGAAACATATTTGGTCACAGTGTTACATGGATAGAAAACATTCAATTAAACTCTTTCACATGAATATATTTTGAAAACTCCCAAAGGAACTGACAGATTATTTTCAGTAACGATTAGATATTTCCACATTTTCCTCGATACTGGAAGCCCACCAGTGGGTAATGCCAACTCGATAACCACCTGTTAATAGCACTTGATTGAAACATATTTCGTCACAGTGTTACATGGATAGAAAACATTCAATTAAACTCTTTCACATGAATATATTTTGAAAATTCCCAGAGGAACTGGCAGATTATTTTCAGTAACGATTAGTTATTTCCACATTTTCCTCGATACTGGAAGCCCACCAGTGGTTAATGCCAACTCGATAACCACCTGTTAATAGCACTTGATTGAAACATATTTGGTCACAGTGTTACATGGATAGAAAATATTCAATTAAATTCTTTCACATGAATATATTTTGAAAATTCCCAAAGGAACTGGCAGATTATTTTCAGTAACGATTAGATATTTCCACATTTTCCTCGATACTGGAAGCCCACCAGTGGTTAATGCCAACTCGATAACCACCTGTTAATAGCACTTGATTGAAACATATTTGGTCACAGTGTTACATGGATAGAAAACATTCAATTAAACTCTTTCACATGAATATATTTTGAAAATTCCCAGAGGAACTGGCAGATTATTTTCAGTGACGATTAGTTATTTCCACATTTTCCTCGATACTGGAAGCCCACCAGTGGTTAATGCCAACTCGATAACCACCTGTTAATAGCACTTGATTGAAACATATTTGGTCACAGTGTTACATGGATAGAAAACATTCAATTAAACTCTTTCACATGAATATATTTTGAAAATTCCCAAAGGAACTGGCAGATTATTTTCAGTAACGATTAGATATTTCCACATTTTCCTCGATACTGGAAGCCCACCAGTGGTTAATGCCAACTCGATAACCACCTGTTAATAGCACTTGATTGAAACATATTTGGTCACAGTGTTACATGGATAGAAAACATTCAATTAAACTCTTTCACATGAATATATTTTGAAAATTCCCAGAGGAACTGGCAGATTATTTTCAGTAACGATTAGTTATTTCCACATTTTCCTCGATACTGGAAGCCCACCAGTGGTTAATGCCAACTCGATAGCCACCTGTTAATAGCACTTGATTGAAACATATTTGGTCACAGTGTTACATGGATAGAAAATATTCAATTAAATTCTTTCACATGAATATATTTTGAAAATTCACAAAGGAACTGGCAGATTATTTTCAGTAACGATTAGATATTTCCACATTTTCCTCGATACTGGAAGCCCACCAGTGGTTAATTCCAACTCGATAACCACCTGTTAATAGCACTTGATTGAAACATATTTGGTCACAGTGTTACATGGATAGAAAACATTCAATTAAACTCTTTCACATGAATATATTTTGAAAATTCCCAGAGGAACTGGCAGATTATTTTCAGTAACGATTAGTTATTTCCACATTTTCCTCGATACTGGAAGCCCACCAGTGGTTAATGCCAACTCGATAACCACCTGTTAATAGCACTTGATTGAAACATATTTGGTCACAGTGTTACATGGATAGAAAACATTCAATTAAACTCTTTCACATGAATATATTTTGAAAATTCCTAAAGGAACTTGCAGATTATTTTCCAGCAATGATTAGATCTTTCCGGAACTTTCTCGATGCTGAATGGCATCCTAACGAAAAGAGTTCTGCGCGTGTATGTGTCGATCCTTCGCCGTCCACCTCCTCCAGCACGTTAGGCAACGATGTTGTCTTGTCGATGTCCTCACGAAAAATGAATGTGTCTCACCACCAGAATATCGCTTAAGTATTCTTTTTGTGTGTGATTGAATCGAGAGAAGGTGTGGCTTACAATGGCAATTTGGAAGGCAAACTAGAGGGGAATGAACTCTCTGAGCTCGGAACTTTCGGCGACTGAGCAATAATCGATTGCGGGCGCATACAATATTGGATACGGAAATATCCTACTGATGGGGAAGAATAATCTTCTGAAGCTATCCTGCTAATTGCGATTGATTGAAAAACCACAAAACCAAATGTATTTGGTCACAGTGTTACATGGATAGAAAACATTCAATTAAACTCTTTCACATGAATATATTTTGAAAATTCCCAGAGGAACTGGCAGATTATTTTCAGTAACGATTAGTTATTTCCACATTTTCCTCGATACTGGAAGCCCACCAGTGGTTAATGCCAACTCGATAACCACCTGTTAATAGCACTTGATTGAAACATATTTGGTCACAGTGTTACATGGATAGAAAACATTCAATTAAACTCTTTCATATGAATATATTTTTAAATTCCCAGAGGAACTGGCAGATTATTTTCCAGCAATGATTAGATCTTTCCGGAACTTTCTCGATGCTGAATGGCATCCAAACGGAAAGAATTCTGCGCGCGTATGTGTCGATCCTTCGCCGTCCACCTCCTCCAGCACGTTAGGCAACGATGTTGTCTTGTCGATGTCCTCACGAAAAATGAATGTGTCTCACCACCAGAATATCGCTTAAGTATTCTTTTTGTGTGTGATTGAATCGAGAGAAGGTGTGGCTTACAATGGCAATTTGGAAGGCAAACTAGAGGGGAATGAACTCTCTGAGCTCGGAACTTTCGGCGACTGAGCAATAATCGATTGCGGGCGCATACAATATTGGATACGGAAATATCCTACTGATGGGGAAGAATAATCTTCTGAAGCTATCCTGCTAATTGCGATTGATTGAAAAACCACAAAACCAAATGTATTTGGTCACAGTGTTACATGGATAGAAAACATTCAATTAAACTCTTTCACATGAATATATTTTGAAAATTCCCAGAGGAACTGGCAGATTATTTTCAGTAACGATTAGTTATTTCCACATTTTCCTCGATACTGGAAGCCCACCAGTGGTTAATGCCAACTCGATAACCACCTGTTAATAGCACTTGATTGAAACATATTTAGTCACAGTGTTACATGGATAGAAAATATTCAATTAAATTCTTTCACATGAATATATTTTGAAAATTCCCAAAGGAACTGGCAGATTATTTTCAGTAACGATTAGATATTTCCACATTTTCCTCGATACTGGAAGCCCACCAGTGGTTAATGCCAACTCGATAACCACCTGTTAATAGCACTTGATTGAAACATATTTGGTCACAGTGTTACATGGATAGAAAACATTCAATTAAACTCTTTCACATGAATATATTTTGAAAATTCCCAAAGGAACTGGCAGATTATTTTCAGTAACGATTAGATATTTCCACATTTTCCTCGATACTGGAAGCCCACCAGTGTTTAATGCCAACTCGATAACCACCTGTTAATAGCACTTGATTGAAACATATTTGGTCACAGTGTTACATGGATAGAAAACATTCAATTAAACTCTTTCACATGAATATATTTTGAAAATTCCCAAAAGAACTGGCAGATTATTTTCAGTAACGATTAGATATTTCCACATTTTCCTCGATACTGGAAGCCCACCAGTGGTTAATGCCAACTCGATAACCACCTGTTAATAGCACTTGATTGAAACATATTTGGTCACAGTGTTACATGGATAGAAAACATTCAATTAAACTCTTTCCCATGAATATATTTTGAAAATTCCCAGAGGAACTGGCAGATTATTTTCAGTAACGATTAGTTATTTCCACATTTTCCTCGATACTGGAAGCCCACCAGTGGTTAATGCCAACTCGATAACCACCTGTTAATAGCACTTGATTGAAACATATTTGGTCACAGTGTTACATGGATAGAAAATATTCAATTAAATTCTTTCACATGAATATATTTTGAAAATTCCCAAAGGAACTGGCAGATTATTTTCAGTAACGATTAGATATTTCCACATTTTCCTCGATACTGGAAGCCCACCAGTGGTTAATGCCAACTCGATAACCACCTGTTAATAGCACTTGATTGAAACATATTTGGTCACAGTGTTACATGGATAGAAAACATTCAATTAAACTCTTTCACATGAATATATTTTGAAAATTCCCAAAGGAACTGGCAGATTATTTTCAGTAACGATTAGATATTTCCACATTTTCCTCGATACTGGAAGCCCACCAGTGTTTAATGCCAACTCGATAACCACCTGTTAATAGCACTTGATTGAAACATATTTGGTCACAGTGTTACATGGATAGAAAACATTCAATTAAACTCTTTCACATGAATATATTTTGAAAACTCCCAAAGGAACTGACAGATTATTTTCAGTAACGATTAGATATTTCCACATTTTCCTCGATACTGGAAGCCCACCAGTGGGTAATGCCAACTCGATAACCACCTGTTAATAGCACTTGATTGAAACATATTTCGTCACAGTGTTACATGGATAGAAAACATTCAATTAAACTCTTTCACATGAATATATTTTGAAAATTCCCAGAGGAACTGGCAGATTATTTTCAGTAACGATTAGTTATTTCCACATTTTCCTCGATACTGGAAGCCCACCAGTGGTTAATGCCAACTCGATAACCACCTGTTAATAGCACTTGATTGAAACATATTTGGTCACAGTGTTACATGGATAGAAAATATTCAATTAAATTCTTTCACATGAATATATTTTGAAAATTCCCAAAGGAACTGGCAGATTATTTTCAGTAACGATTAGATATTTCCACATTTTCCTCGATACTGGAAGCCCACCAGTGGTTAATGCCAACTCGATAACCACCTGTTAATAGCACTTGATTGAAACATATTTGGTCACAGTGTTACATGGATAGAAAACATTCAATTAAACTCTTTCACATGAATATATTTTGAAAATTCCCAGAGGAACTGGCAGATTATTTTCAGTGACGATTAGTTATTTCCACATTTTCCTCGATACTGGAAGCCCACCAGTGGTTAATGCCAACTCGATAACCACCTGTTAATAGCACTTGATTGAAACATATTTGGTCACAGTGTTACATGGATAGAAAACATTCAATTAAACTCTTTCACATGAATATATTTTGAAAATTCCCAAAGGAACTGGCAGATTATTTTCAGTAACGATTAGATATTTCCACATTTTCCTCGATACTGGAAGCCCACCAGTGGTTAATGCCAACTCGATAACCACCTGTTAATAGCACTTGATTGAAACATATTTGGTCACAGTGTTACATGGATAGAAAACATTCAATTAAACTCTTTCACATGAATATATTTTGAAAATTCCCAGAGGAACTGGCAGATTATTTTCAGTAACGATTAGTTATTTCCACATTTTCCTCGATACTGGAAGCCCACCAGTGGTTAATGCCAACTCGATAGCCACCTGTTAATAGCACTTGATTGAAACATATTTGGTCACAGTGTTACATGGATAGAAAATATTCAATTAAATTCTTTCACATGAATATATTTTGAAAATTCACAAAGGAACTGGCAGATTATTTTCAGTAACGATTAGATATTTCCACATTTTCCTCGATACTGGAAGCCCACCAGTGGTTAATTCCAACTCGATAACCACCTGTTAATAGCACTTGATTGAAACATATTTGGTCACAGTGTTACATGGATAGAAAACATTCAATTAAACTCTTTCACATGAATATATTTTGAAAATTCCCAGAGGAACTGGCAGATTATTTTCAGTAACGATTAGTTATTTCCACATTTTCCTCGATACTGGAAGCCCACCAGTGGTTAATGCCAACTCGATAACCACCTGTTAATAGCACTTGATTGAAACATATTTGGTCACAGTGTTACATGGATAGAAAACATTCAATTAAACTCTTTCACATGAATATATTTTGAAAATTCCTAAAGGAACTTGCAGATTATTTTCCAGCAATGATTAGATCTTTCCGGAACTTTCTCGATGCTGAATGGCATCCTAACGAAAAGAGTTCTGCGCGTGTATGTGTCGATCCTTCGCCGTCCACCTCCTCCAGCACGTTAGGCAACGATGTTGTCTTGTCGATGTCCTCACGAAAAATGAATGTGTCTCACCACCAGAATATCGCTTAAGTATTCTTTTTGTGTGTGATTGAATCGAGAGAAGGTGTGGCTTACAATGGCAATTTGGAAGGCAAACTAGAGGGGAATGAACTCTCTGAGCTCGGAACTTTCGGCGACTGAGCAATAATCGATTGCGGGCGCATACAATATTGGATACGGAAATATCCTACTGATGGGGAAGAATAATCTTCTGAAGCTATCCTGCTAATTGCGATTGATTGAAAAACCACAAAACCAAATGTATTTGGTCACAGTGTTACATGGATAGAAAACATTCAATTAAACTCTTTCACATGAATATATTTTGAAAATTCCCAGAGGAACTGGCAGATTATTTTCAGTAACGATTAGTTATTTCCACATTTTCCTCGATACTGGAAGCCCACCAGTGGTTAATGCCAACTCGATAACCACCTGTTAATAGCACTTGATTGAAACATATTTGGTCACAGTGTTACATGGATAGAAAACATTCAATTAAACTCTTTCATATGAATATATTTTTAAATTCCCAGAGGAACTGGCAGATTATTTTCCAGCAATGATTAGATCTTTCCGGAACTTTCTCGATGCTGAATGGCATCCAAACGGAAAGAATTCTGCGCGCGTATGTGTCGATCCTTCGCCGTCCACCTCCTCCAGCACGTTAGGCAACGATGTTGTCTTGTCGATGTCCTCACGAAAAATGAATGTGTCTCACCACCAGAATATCGCTTAAGTATGCTTTTTGTGTGTGATTGAATCGAGAGAAGGTGTGGTTTACAATGGCAATTTGGAAGGCAAACTAGAAGGGAATGAACTCTCTGAGCTCGGAACTTTCGGCGACTGAGCAATAATCGATTGCGGGCGCATACAATATTGGAAATATCCTACTGATGGGGAAGAATAATCTTCTGAAGCTATCCTGTTAATTGCGATTGATTGAAAAACCACAAAACCAAATGTATTTGGTCACAGTGTTACATGGATAGAAAACATTCAATTAAACTCTTTCACAAGAATATATTTTGAAAATTCCCAGAGGAACTGGCAGATTATTTTCAGTAACGATTAGTTATTTCCACATTTTCCTCGATACTGGAAGCCCACCAGTGGTTAATGCCAACTCGATAACCACCTGTTAATAGCACTTGATTGAAACATATTTGGTCACAGTGTAACATGGATAGAAAACATTCAATTAAACTCTTTCACATGAATATATTTTGAAAATTCCCAAAGGAACTGGCAGATTATTTTCAGTAACGATTAGATATTTCCACATTTTCCTCGATACTGGAAGCCCACCAGTGGTTAATGCCAACTCGATAACCACCTGTTAATAGCACTTGATTGAAACATATTTGGTCACAGTGTTACATGGATAGAAAACATTCAATTAAACTCATTCATATGAATATATTTTTAAATTCCCAGAGGAACTGGCAGATTATTTTCCAGCAATGATTAGATCTTTCCGGAACTTTCTCGATGCTGAATGGCATCCAAACGGAAAGAATTCTGCGCGCGTATTTGTCGATCCTTCGCCGTCCACCTCCTCCAGCACGTTAGGCAACGATGTTGTCTTGTCGATGTCCTCACGAAAAATGAATGTGTCTCACCACCAGAATATCGATTAAGTATGCTTTTTGTGTGTGATTGAATCGAGAGAAGGTGTGGTTTACAATGGCAATTTGGAAGGCAAACTAGAGGGGAATGAACTCTCTGAGCTCGGAACTTTCGGCGACTGAGCAATAATCGATTGCGGGCGCATACAATATTGGATACGGAAATATCCTACTGATGGGGAAGAATAATCTTCTGAAACTATCTTGTTAATTGCGATTGATTGAAAAACCACAAAACCAAATGTATTTGGTCACAGTGTTACATGGATAGAAAACATTCAATTAAACTCTTTCACATGAATATATTTTGAAAATTCCCAGAGGAACTGGCAGATTATTTTCAGTAACGATTAGTTATTTCCACATTTTCCTCGATACTGGAAGCCCACCAGTGGTTAATGCCAACTCGATAACCACCTGTTAATAGCACTTGATTGAAACATATTTGGTCACAGTGTAACATGGATAGAAAACATTCAATTAAACTCTTTCACATGAATATATTTTGAAAATTCCCAAAGGAACTGGCAGATTATTTTCAGTAACGATTAGATATTTCCACATTTTCCTCGATACTGGAAGCCCACCAGTGGTTAATGCCAACTCGATAACCACCTGTTAATAGCACTTGATTGAAACATATTTGGTCACAGTGTTACATGGATAGAAAACATTCAATTAAACTCTTTCATATGAATATATTTTTAAATTCCCAGAGGAACTGGCAGATTATTTTCCAGCAATGATTAGATCTTTCCGGAACTTTCTCGATGCTGAATGGCATCCAAACGGAAAGAATTCTGCGCGCGTATGTGTCGATCCTTCGCCGTCCACCTCCTCCAGCACGTTAGGCAACGATGTTGTCTTGTCGATGTCCTCACGAAAAATGAATGCATCTCACCACCAGAATATCGCTTAAGTATGCTTTTTGTGCGTGATTGAATCGAGAGAAGGCGTGGTTTACGATGGCAATTTGGAAGGCAAACTAGAGGGGAATGAACTCTCTGAGCTCGGAACTTTCGGCGACTGAGCAATAATCGATTGCGGGCGCATACAATATTGGATACGGAAATATCCTACTGATGAGGAAGAATAATCTTCAGAAGCTATCCTGTTAATTGCGATTGACAGAAAAATCACAAACCAAATGTATTTGGTCACAGTGTTACATGGATAGAAAACATTAAAATAAACTCTTTCACATGAATGTCTTTTTAAATTCCCAGAGGAACTGGCAGATTATTTTCCATAAATGATTAGATCTTTCCGGAACTTTCTCGATGCTGAATGGCATCCAAACGGAAAGAATTCCGCGCGTGTATGTGTGTGTAGCGATGTCTTCCCGGGGAACCGTTTGTGGCATCACTCTCCTCCTGATGGATTCCCTTCTGGCCTAGGGTGCACAAACAGGCTCTTGGCGACACCGTTCATCCGCGCTTTCATGATAAACGAAGAGCTTCACCATAACAGCGACAACATGCTCCAATTAAACATGCTGTTCAATTAGAACTGAGTGGATTTCCGAGCGGCGCTCGCTTATATATCGATTGGTGATTTCAATAGCCTGTTTTGAAAACAATTTTAAGACTATTGAAACAAGTTTTTGGATCAAAAAGTAGGAATTATAGAACGCGTAGACATTTTATCTTTCGAATGAAGTGTTTATCATACCATTTCGTTCAGTTGTTAAGGAGCTATTAACGCTCAAAATCTCGGTCTCCGGCGTAACGCTTTCGTTTTCGAAACTTTGATTTTACACTCCGGTATAGAAATGAAAGACGTAGTCCTACGTCAATATACACCCTTATTCTCATTTACTGCCGTATCCGTATATTGATTCGTCGGATACGATATGTCGTCAAAGAAAAAGCTATCCTCATTTACGGCCGTATTTCTGTGTACTAGATTCATTTTGGTAAACTGTTTTATCGACATCGGTGTTGGCGGAAGTAAAACCCTAAGTGGTGCGGACTCAATCCACTTCAGTTTCAAGCAAATTCATGCATCTTTTCAAGCGATTTCTTGCAACAAATGTTCAGACCACCAGAGATGCCAGATTTAAAGATATGTTTGTAAATTCACAGACATACCTGTAAAATACTTTTCATTTTTGTTGCAGACTTTTTGAATATACAGTAATTTACATTCAATGCGACGTTCATCACATCAAAGATATTTGACTCACCGTATGACATTTTTCCATAGTTTTAATACACAAAAAGTTTTTATATTTATTTTATATCAAAACACATTACGTTAGACCAATTTTTTGAGTTATTCATTAACACTTTGCCGTCCGGCTTAACCGCAATGGTTACGTGTGCAAACTAGCGCCTAACTGCCAGTGTCACCACAGTGGTTACGTGCGCAAAATAGGTTGGACCGCAGTGATGTCTGAGCATAGTATCGCTCAGTGGCCGACGACAGTACTTCAGTATCTTTTGCATTCTGTTGGTGTTTTGTTTTGTAACAATATATTGTACACGTCAACGTTTCATGATTTCATAAGTACGTTTGCCCTGACATCATTGCAGACGAAAGAGACGATATGGTTCTTCACGATGAATGAAAAATTGCATTCATTTTCTATACATACTATACATTTACTATACTATACTACGAAATTTCATGCTAAAAAATCATAACTTTTGAACAACTGAACCGATTCAGATAATCGACATATCAAATTGAAGCCAATGATAGATCTTCTTTGAAAAAATATACATACTTGCGAAAAATGTGGATTCTCGTTTTTGTAATTATTGATTGTGTTAGTTTTCCATAGTTTTTTCGATTGAAGATAGAGGGCGCTATATTTTTAAATATTTTGTTTGAAAGCTGGGGGTTTTTACGTAATGTATTTCGAAACAAAGTGTCTTTTCAGATTTTGAGTTATGAATTTTCAAATTGAAGTTGTTTTCAGTATTCGTTCAATACTTCTATGCAGCTAGACTAAATATATGCGGCTGGAATCACAAGTGCAATAATTTTTTAAATAAGACTAGCCCATTGGCTTCAATTTAATATGTCGATTACCTAAATCGGTACATTAGTTCAAAAGTTATGAATTTTTGAAAAAGTAATTTTTGGAAGAAAAGGCAAAAAAATGATTTATCGTACCATTGGTTCAATTTGAAAAATCATAACTCATGAATGACAAAAATCACATTTCTGATTTTTGGATATGTTATGTAAAAGACCTCAGTTTTCAAAAAAATATATAAAATAATATAGCGCCCTCTAGTCTGAAGCCATGAGAACATCAAAAATCAAATACAATCAATAATTACAAAAACAAAATCCTTTTTTTTTTTCAAGTGTTTTTCTAAAAAATACCATCTAATTTGATATTTCGATCATCCAAATCGGTTCTGCAGTTCGAAAGTTATGAATTCTCGAAAAAGTCATTTTTGGAAAAAAAAAAACCGAAAAAAATAATTTTTCGGACCACCCTAAAATATGAATTAGCACCATAATGAAAAATGGAAAAATACTGGTCAAATATTTTGCGATAAAGGACAAATCTACCACGTTTCACGAAAATTTGGAAATATATACACAGCCATTCCATGTGAATGCGATATAGTGGTTCTCAAGGGGCAAAATGATTTTTCGAATCACCGGTTAACTTTGAAAAATCATATCTTAAAAAAATAAAAAAGCATCTCTGAAATCGAGATATGTCATGTAAAACGTCCTCAGCTTTCAAGAAAAATATAAAAAAATATAGCGCCAATGAAAACAATAAAAAACAACTACAATCGATACGAAATAAAATTAAACGAAATTACGGAAATTAATTTTTTTTTGCTAGCTCAATATTTTTAATAAAAGGCTAGCCCATTGGCTTCAATTAGATATGTCGATAATCTAAACTTATTCAATGGTTCTAAAGTTATGAATTTTTGAAAATGTCAGTTTTGGGAAAAAGTGGGAATTTCGGACCACACTAAAATGGAAATGGTCACCCCAACGAAAAAATAAAAAATATGGGTCTAATGTTTTGCGATAAAGAACAAAACCACCACTTTTCATCGCAATCTGAGAACCACTTTATCGGTTTGGCATGAAACGGCTGTATATATACAAAATATACATACACAAAATATATAGTAATATACAAAAGACAATCTTACGTGCATCTCGATGTATAAAGCATTAATAAATCTGTGAAAATTAACGTTGAAAGACAATTCTACAGATCCGCACACTTTTACAGACATTTACACAATTTTAACAGACTTTCACATATTTTTACAGACCTTTTTTAAAAATCATCTGGCAACTCTTCGTTCCACTTTTTATCGAATATTTTCAAATCGCAGGAGTAAACATTTACGTGACTGTGACTTCGTTTGTTTTTATTTCGTTCGGAAAAACATTATATTGGGGAAAGTAGACATTGAAAATGCGTAGCTCAGTGAAAGGCTGCCCGAATACGAGTGAAAATGTTTGCGTTAGCTTTTGTTGTATACCCTTGGAAACGTTTTTACAGACGCACTGGGTCGATTTTTGCGGAGACAAAAAAACTAGTTCCGAATAAGGATTCCCGTATCTGTGGAGTAAGTACGATGTTTGAATTATTGAAAACCAAGTGTAGCTAACCTTTCATACATATTTTCAGGATCGTTTTGATAGAAATACATCGTTTCGTTTCAACTGGAAAGGAAACCTCGTGAGAAACTGTAATGCCTTCCCAACAATTAAACCGGCATTTGACTCGGAGGATTACGTCCATCATCAACAAAAAGTGCAGATTGCTTTACCGTTATATTCATCATCAGCACTAGCGGATCATAATTACGCGAATTCCATTCGGTCAGCTTCACTAGCAAGGCTGTTAGAAAAAACGTTATAAAAAAAATATTTCACTTTTGCTATGTATTTATGTATCGAAATTCGCCAATGTCGAATTTTGCTCTCACATTGAAATCTTGAAGTGAACTAAGCGTTATTCGTAGGTTGTTGATATCCTGTCAGGTTTTGATACCTTGCAATATGAGATGTTCTTTCAGAGATGCAATGATCAATTAAACAATTGACGGAAAATGTAGTTCATTCATTTTATAATGTTAATTATTTTTGCCTTTGATAACAATACCTTTTTTATAGTGTTGATTATCATAAGAAAAATAACACTCCTGATCGTTGGATCTGTTTTGACATTTCAATTGGATCTTTTTAGACAGCCGTTTTGATTCAGTCCGCACTACCTAGGTAAAACCCCGTACACTAAGATTAGATAGGATATATTTATCTGCTTCAAAGCTGCAGAAAGTAGTTATAATTAGGTTTCAATAACAAATTTAGGTATATTAGGCATCTTACAATTTGGTGCATTAATTCAATTTTGGGGGTTAGAAACCGCACTTCATAGAATAATTAATTATCGCCACGGAAGTGGGATCTAGAAAAATAAATTGTAGGTTAATAAATTACACTATACTAGGCAATTAAACAAATTCATACGGTAGAAAAAAATAACTTTTAGGTAGTAATAAATTAATTAAATAAATTCACTCCGCTTCACTTACGCCAGAATCAATGTGGTCGATCGTATGATTCAGCCGGATCTGGTCGATTGACAGATCGATCGAGTCTGCGTCACGATCATTCTCCCTGACAGCGGGTAACGTTTCCGTTGAAGCGTCGCTTTCAGATACCGGGTGACCAGATCCATCGTGGATGTAGTAGATCGGTAGACTTGCGGCAACATCCTCCGCCGGGTGCATCTTGCCATCGGCCAAGACTGCACGATCCTTTTGACGTCCAGCAAGGCTATCTTCGTTACCGGTCTGTGCACGAGTCCTCCGGCAGTCCGCATGATCGCCTGTCGTACACGCCCATCCGATCCTCGAATCGCTCGCTCTACACGTCCTCTGATCCACTCGCTACGCTTTCCTTCATCGGTGATGAGAACCAAATCACCTTCCGTGATCTCCTTCGCCGCTTCTTCAAACCACTTTGGCTGACGGCGAATGACCGGCAGGTATTCTTTTAGCCACCGTTTCCAGAAGATGTCCAGCTGGTCCTGGATGTCCACCCATAGTTCTTGGAGCTTTCGCTGCTGATGTCGTATGCCTTTACCCGGTACCTTTGCCCCAGTTGAACTCCCGAGCAGAAAATGGTTCGGTGTCAGAGCTTCCGTTTCATCAGAGTCTAACGGCAAGTACGTTAGAGGCCTAGAGTTAACCATAATCTCTGCCTCCACAACTAAAGTCTCAAGTCCTTCCTCATCAAGCTTCCCATCCCCGTAAGCATCCCCCATTGCAGCCTTCACTGACTGAACCATCCTTTCCCAGGCGCCGCCCATGTGTGGGGCTCCAGGCGGAATGAAGCTCCATTTGCACTGCGAACTGGTGAAGGTTTCGGAGAGCCCCGTAGCGATTTGTTGACGAAGTAGTCGTTCGGCGCCGTGGAAGTTAGTCCCGTTGTCGCTGAACATCTCAACGGGTGCCCCTCGACGGCCGATGAACCTTCTGACAGCGGAAATGCAGGATGAAGTCGTCGGCTATTCACGACCTCAAGGTGGACCGCGCGTACCGTGAGGCAGGTGAAGAGGGCGACCCACCTCTTCACGCTGGCTCTTCCTTGCTTCACCAACACCGGTCCGAAATAGTCCAATCCACTGAAGCTGAACGGCCGGCTGAAGGCTTCGAGACGACTTGCATGTAGTGGACCCATCGGAGGGATGTGCGGTCGAGCTTGGCGAAGTTTGCAGAACCAACAATCACGGCTGCATCTTCGAACTAGTGTTCGCAGACTAGGAATTTCAAACTGCTGGCGAATATCGTTGACGACGGTCTCTGAGTTCGCGTGTTTGTACTTCCGGTGGAACAGGTCTACCACGAGCGAAGTTATCTCACTTCTCTTGGGAAGGATCACCGGGTATCGCAGATTGTAGGATGCTTGCTTGGCTGCCCCAATACGTCCTGTCTGCCGCATGACTCCATTTTCGTCCAGGCTTGGAACAATTTTGTACAGGGAGCTGCTTTTCGGAATCGGTTGCATATCACCTCGCGCCACCGATTTATTTATCGTGAGGATCACCATCTCATCCGGAAACGATTGCCACTGCACCTGCTGCATGATCACCGCTTCCGCTGCCTGGAACTCCTCCTGTTGCAAATCACCGGATATTTTGCTACGCTCTCTGCTGATATTCTTGACAAAGCGCAGCACGTAGGCAACGGTGCGATGTAATCTCTCCCATTTGGAAAACCTTTCGAACTGGATAACGGGCTCGTACGCGAGATGGAACAGGACAGAAGCTCGTATCTCCTCCGTCTCGATGCTGGGCATCGCTGGTGAAATCGGCCATGCGTCTTCTGGGTGTTGCAGGAATTCTGGTCCCGAGAACCAGTGGCTATCAGTACTGAAATATGGGCCTTTTCCCCACTTGGTCCCTTCATCGGCCGGGTTGGATGCTGAAGGCACGTATCTCCACTCCTCCGCACTGGTAGTCTCCAGAATCTCAACTACTCTGTGGGCAACGAACGGTCGATAGTTGTGTGGATCCGCCCGGATCCAGGAAAGCGCAGTAGTGTTATCCGTCCACAAGTAGCGTTTCGTGATGGGAATTGTATGGTTTTCCTGGACGAACTTCAGCATCCGCGCACCGAGTGCACAACCCTGCAGTTCGAGCCTGGGTATGGGCTTTAACGGTGCCATTTTCGTCTTCGCTGCAACCAATACACACACTCCGGAACCATCGGAGTTCATCACGCGTAGATATACAACGCAGCAATACGCCGCTGGACTTGCGTCGACGAACGCATGTAGCTGTGCATTTTCGTAGGTGGAATTCGTCGCTCCTTCGAAGTAGCATCTCGGAATGCGAATTGTTGAAATAAACTGGATCATCTGTACCCACTCTCGCCAGCGATTCAACTCAGTGACCTGGATTTGCTCGTCCCAGTTGATTCCGGTGCGCCACATCTCCTGGATGAGTATTTTTCCGTGAATCTGGAACGTTGCTAGCAGTCCCAATGGGTCGAATAGTGTCATCACACAGCGCAACACCTCTCGTTTCGTTGGACGAGTACCGCTCTCGATAAGTGCGCGTACCTCCTCACTCATGTGTGTCGAGAAGCAGAGTTCGTCAGTCGCTGGCATCCATAGCATTCCGAGAACCCTCTCAGTGTGCTGCTTGTCGACCAGGTTGATGTTCTCGCCTTCGTTGGTCCCAGGTTCCCCCAGAGACTCTAGTATTGCTTTGCTGTTCGAGTTCCAATCCCTCAAGACGAAGCCACCCTGGAGATGGATGGTCCGCACCTCTGCTGCAATCTTCTTCGCTTCCTTTTCATCCCCGAAGCTGTCGAGATAGTCATCGACGTAGTGGTTGTCGACTATCCGCTGCGCAGCCTGAGGGTATTGCTGGGCATGTTCCTTGGCATTCAAGTTCTTCACGAACTGTGCCGAGGCCGATGAGCAGGTCGCTCCGAACGTGGCTACGTCCATAACGTAGATTATGGGAGGCTGCGTTGGATCGTAACGACTGTTTATCTCGTGCCGCCATCCGAAGCTGATGAAACATCTCTTGCAGGAGGCGATCTGGCGTAGTGGTAACATCCATGCCTCTCACGCTAAAGGTCACGAGTTCAATACTCACTCCCGACATTCTTCCAAAAATGGAAGTAAAAGTGACGAACCAGCCAAATGAGTTGAAAGTCACTATAATACAGATAAAAAAAAAAAAAACATCTCTTGCACGTCAGCGTTCACCGCTATCCCGAATTGCCGGAATTTGAACAAAACCGCAGGCAGCGCGGTCAGATGATCCGGACCCTTCAGTAGATGGCTGTTTAAAGATGTTCCATCTACCAACGCGGCTGCGTCCCAGATGATGCGGATCTTGTCGGGTTTCCGTGGATTCGTAACTACCCCTATCGGAAAATACCAGACTCGCCTGGGGTCGGCGGTCTCCAGTTCTTCGTCCGTCGCTACATGCGCGTAATCCTTGGACACGTACTCCCGTATCTTCTGGTGTACCTTCTCCTTGAGAGTCAGATCTCGCTCCATACGACGCTCCAAACACTTCATCCGGCTCAACGCCATGGGATAGCTGTCTGGAAGCTCGATGTAGTCGTTGTCCCACAACAGCCCGGTCTCGAAATGGTCTCCGACTCGCTTGGTTGTTTGCTCCAGTAGCTGCTGGGCTCGCTGATCCGACGTCGAAAGGGAAGGGCCGACTGTTCCGACTTCTTCTACAGTGAAAAACTGCTTCAACGTTTCGTGGAGCTCTTCATTATGCGTGCATCCACATATGTGGAAACTGTAGGCGCTCTGTTGCTGTTGCTGCTGACCGTAAACGCACCAGCCAAGCCTGGTTTTGGCTGCGACGGGACCGGATCCATCTCCTTCCCTGATCTTCAACGGCAGGGCCAACGGCAGATGGTCCAGTCCAATCAGAATCCTAAGCGTAGCATTCTGGTAACTCTGCAGAGGCAAGTACTTCAAGTATTCGAAACGTTTCACTGCCTCCTCCAAATTGAAGCTTTGCGTTGGTAGATTCAAGCTCTCAACCGTTCGCGCTCCAACGATCTGGTGCTTCCTTTCCTTGCCTTCTCCGGAGATGGAGATGGACACACTCATTGAAGATTTCTCGGTCCGAGAGGTGTTCGCCGTCCATCGCAGGCAGAGCGACTGTGGGCTGCCGGATATTCCTAACTCCTTCACCAATTTTCCTTCGACCAGCGTTATGGCGGGTTTACATTAGGGAGATCTATAGCTATAGATGGATTTATTCACGTGAAAATAGGTGTAAACGGGTGAGAATAAATATGATACACTTATTCGAGGTATATATAACTTGAATAAATTCAGCATATGTAAACGCTTGTGAATTTCTCACTGGTGAGAAATCACTAAAGTTGGATGCAGTTCTACTTCAGGTGAATAAATTCACCGAAGATATGAATATATTCATTATAGAAGTTCACGCTAGTGTAAACGGTTGATGCGATTTCTATAAATCTCATCATATTTCTTCACATGAATATATCCCTAGTCTAAACCCACCCTTAGAGAAGATCCTTCATCAAGAAAGGCGAAGGTATTCGCCTGGCCGTTGTTCCCGTAGAGAGTAACCGGAACAATCCTGAAGAGTACACTCGAACTCTGCAGACGATGAGTGTGGTTGTCAGCTACCTGTGTGACAGCATCTGAATCCGATGGCCTGGGCGAAGAGTGCAGAAGAGGATGATGTCGGTACTGGCATCCGTTGATACCGCAACGTGTAACAGTTCGGCAGGAACGTCGGCCATGCCTGAAAAGGCAGTTTTGGCAGACACCCAACGAACGAATTCTCCGCCAACGATTATCGATGCTGAGAGTCCTAAACTCTCCGCAGTCCTTAATGCGATGTCCTTGCTTGCTGCAGTTTGCGCATTGAAACTTGTCGGCCGGCTTTTGCTCAGCTGCTTCGGATAAGCCGGAAGTTCCGGACGCATGTTGATGGACGTAACCTTTCTGCTTCACTTTGTCCTTTCCCTGCTCCCTTCCTTGCGTCCTTCTTACGTCTGACTCAAACGAATGCACGCTCGTGGCATCCTCGACCACTTGCTGCATGTAAGCACAGAACGTTGTCAGGTCTACGTTGCCAACGCCTCGTCTGTACCCTGCCCACATCATTTTCTGGTCGGCCGGAAGCTTGGCTACTAGTTCTTGGAGCAGTGTAGGGTTTGACAGGTGAGTCAGCTCGTTCGCTGCTACGATGTGGTCGCACAGTGCTTGAATCGCAGTCCCGTAATCGATGAGTCCCTCAAGCCGGTCCGATCTCGGGGCTGGAATTGACCGAACTTTCTGGAGCAACGCATTTATGAGGATTTCCGGACGTCCATATCGCATTTGCAGTGTCTCGATGACCTGCGGGACCGTACGGGGTATCACGAGCCGACTTCTTACGCTTTCGAGCGCACTGCCTTTCAGGCAACGCTGCAGCCTGACCATATTTTCGCCATCCGTATAGCCACACGCTTCGGTCGTGTAGTTGTAGCTGGAGATGAATATCGGCCATTCTGCTGGATCCCCGGTGAATGTTGGCAAATCCCTAGCCAGAGACTGCCGAGCTACGAGTTGTTGCGATGTTGGACCTGGTTGCGAGGCTATTGCGGAAGCTTGAGAGTGCCTTGGGGGGAAAGGTTGAGGGTTTGGAGGAGGATTGTTTCCCATAGGGGGCCAGTCGTAAAAGCTTGGGAGCGAGTTTCTGGGTGGTTCATACAGAGATGAGAAGCGATTGTATTGTTTGGTTGTGGGAGGACTTATCCTGTCAAACAAGCTGGATCTGCCTTTATTTCCAGCGGGTAGGGGTGCTTGATGTCTACTTAACTGTTCATGGTTAGGATATGTTTTAGGAATGGTACCTGTAGACATGGGCACACTCATCGGGGGCTGTTGTGGTACCTGGTTCGCCGACTGCTGGCTAATAACCTGGTCCATTCGCTGCATACAGAGCGCCAGCTGCGCTCGCAATTCGGTCACTTCATCGCGAGTTTCGCGGGTTTGCAATTGGTTGCCGAACTTCGTCGTTTTTGGGTCTGTTTGCTGATCGCCGGTGCCAGGGGGTAGTTGTTGACCCCTGGTTTTGGTTTGCAGGGCAGCTGGTAATGGTTCTCCACCTACCGCGCCTTCTTCATCGCCGTTAGGGGTCTTGTTTAACCACTGTTGCACACGATGATCGCGTCCTCGTTGACTAATCCTGGAGTTCTGGCTTCTGGTTTCGTCAGCTACTTTTGCCTTGTTCAGCAATTCCTGCTCCTGCTGCAGGAACCTCCTCTTCATATCCAGCTCGACCTGCTTCCGCTCAATCTCCTGCTGTCGCTTCAACCGTTTCATATCGTCAGCGACAGAGGATTTGCTTCGGCTGGATTTGCTGTTTTTACCCGATTCGCTAAGAATGGTTTCGCACTGAGTACACTTCCACTCCCGGTCGCTCACCGAAGCATCGACGCCTGCGCATTCGAAATGCCACCAGGATTTGCATTTGTCACACTGGAAAAAGTTGCCAGATCCCTTCTCATCGCAGGCCACGCATTTAACAACTCCCGGAGTGGGTGGAGTATCATCCGGCATCATTTGGCTTAAATTCTTTGAAGAATTGTTGGCGGAAGTAAAACCCCGTACACTAAGATTAGATAGCATTTATTTATCTGCTTCAAAGCTGCAGAAAGTAGTTATAATTAGGTTTCAATAACAAATTTAGGTATATTAGGCATCTTACAATTTAGTGCATTAATTCAATTTTGGGGGTTAGAAACCGCACTTCATAGAATAATTAATTATCGCCACGGAAGTGGGATCTAGAAAAATAAATTGTAGGTTAATAAATTACACTATACTAGGATATTAAACAAATTCATACGGTAGAAAAAAATAACTTTTAGGTAGTAATAAATTAATTAAATAAATTCACTCCGCTTCACTTAACGCCAGGATCAATGTGGTCGATCGTATGATTCAGCCGGATCTGGTCGATTGACAGATCGATCGAGTCTGCGTCACAATCATTCTCCCTGACAGCGGGTAACGTTTCCGTTGAAGCGTCGCTTTCAGATACCGGGTGACCAGATCCATCGTGGATGAAGTAGATCGGTAGACTTGCGGCAACAATCGGTGAAAGATGTTTTTTTTATTTTTTCACTTCTGTTTTGTTTTCATTTGAGATTCCTACATTGGGTACAGTTTTTGTCTGGAAAAAACGGAAATTCCCGGTTTTCTGAGTGATCCGCAGACATTTTACTGTGCGAATATCGATGGCCAAATTATTCAGGTTACTTCTTAACAGCACGATTGATCCAATGTGACAACGAATCGATGATATGTGAATGGAATCCGCCGGAAGATAAGTGCATTAGTGTAGTCGCGTGAAATTCATGTCAGCTTGCGTGTGTAACTGCATGCGACATTCATTATATCGAAATTGAAGCAGGCAAGTTGGAGCACAAGAGGTATGAAACGGCCAATTGTACATGTTCACAATAATAACATTCTTTTCCCTCAGCACTGTCACATTCAGTCTTGAACGAAAGCTCCAGCCGTTCGGAACCATTCGGCAGCGGTTTTCTCAAATGTCAACATGAAGGAAGTAATTCATATGTGCTCACTTAATGCCGGAGCGTATCAGGACAGTTTGGCTCTTGCAACCGAATATTCAATTTTTCTTGGTACAATTAATGAAATTCAAAAGTTACACATTCGAACGGTACAAATTGGAACAGGAAGCTTCTCAATAGTTTGGTGTTATAACGGTGCGAATGGATCTTCAGGACTCGAGTGGTCTGACTCCTTCGAGACAGAGCGCGTCAGCTCAGACAACAAATGTAACTTACTCGAGCAACATGGCACTGCTTAAGCCAGGAGCCAGTAGTGCCGAGTTTGGTCAAGAAGTTGAAATTCACAATCTACTTATCATCGATCAGAATACGTTCGAGTTGCTACATGCACATCAATTCATGCAAACGGAGTATACTATGTCAATGATTTCGGCGAAGTTGGGTAACGACTCGAATACTTATTGCATCGTCGGCACAGCACTGGTACATCAAGCGGAACCGGAACCCAAAGTAGGAAGGATTATCATCTATCACTACGCGGATGGAGCCCTCACTCAAGTTAGCGAGAAGGGAATCAAGGGAGCGTGCTATTCTCTCATTGAGTTTAACCGTCGTGTATTAGCTAGCATCAATTCAACTGTACGATTGTATGAGTGGACTGATGATAAGAATTTGCGACTTGAATGTAATAAACATTGAATGTAATAACATTTCAATAACGTGTTGGCATATAAAACCAAGGGTAAACAAGATTAATGCAATCACTTGGATTCCTCAGAGTAATGGTTTTTTTACAGGCGACTTCATTTTGGTGGGTGATTTGATGCGATCTGTCACGCTGGAGGTAATTTTGAGGAGATCGCTCGCGACTATTAACCAAATTGGATGACAGTGATTTCTTCGGGCGGATAACAGAACAATCTATTTGTTTGCCTAAAAGATGGCTAAGTAGGATTTCCGTAGCTCTGTTTATAATACGAACAATTTTTGTTTTTATTTGAAGGGCCGCAGCAACGGACGACGAACGATAGCAAGTACCAAAGGTTGCTCAATGCGATCTCGGTGATATGGTGAATGTATTCCGCCACGGTTCGCTCGTGATGCAAAACTTTGGTGAGCTAACGACGGCGAAAACGGGTTGTGTGCTATTTGGCATAGTCAGCGATGCAATTGGTCTGGTCACACAAATACCACCCGATTATTATGAATTATGAATTTCTTCGAATATTACAGGGAAATTTGACTGACACAATCAAATCTGTTGAAAATTGCAGATCGACGTGGATGGAACTAAGAAGGAAGCGGCCGTACATGATATAATCAAGATTATAGAAGACCTAACATGGATACATCAGGATGTCTAGTGTTGATCATTATTATTGAATGGATGCTATCAGTTGTTTTCTGGTTGACAAAACGAGAAGTTACATTTTTTTCTAAAAAAGTTTATTAATAAATCAACTCATTCAAAGAGAGATGTTCGAACTGGCTGCTGGACGAAGATCAAGCAAGCTCATGAATTTCAGCAATGGTCGCGAAAAATAATTTCATGTTTGTAGGGTAATAAAGAAATTTCAGTGAACGTATTGTTTACTACACATTATTTTAATTCGAATAGTCATGAATATTGTATTGGAGGAATATTAAAATATGTTATGGGATACAATTTATATTTCCCAGGGCATTCTGGTATTCCGGGAAACGAACAAGCAGATCACTTAGCCAAACAAGGATTAACAGAAACTCAACTTGACATCCCAATACCAGCCCAAGATGTCACACATGCTATCAAAAGCAACATCTGGCAGGCGTGGGAACTGGAATGGAACCGAAGCCGAGTACAACTCAGGCAAATCAAAAACACACCTGGAAAATACCCGGATCGCACGTGCGCTTCCGATCAGCGTATCCTATCACGAATACGAATAGGGCATACTCGTCTCACTCACTCCCATCTGCTAAAACACAACCCTCCACCGATTTGTACATGTTGTGGAATACGACTAACAGTGCAACACATTCTAATCGATTGCAGAGCATTCGCCCAAACACGCAGTGCTTGCGGGATCAACGGAACTTTAGCTGATATCCTAGCGTACAATCCTCAGAAAGAAGAATTTGTTATTAAATTCCTCAAAGACAGCAACTTGTATAACGAAATTTAACCGAAAACAATGTTAAGTCACGTTATGTAATTATCTTTCAAAGCGACACGAGTGCCATAGTAATGGTAAAGTGTCTTTAATAAACAAAAAAAAACAAACAAAAAAAAAATTCTCAAATGGGGATCAACACTAGGGTAGGAGCCTGCCCGTTGGTCTCAAATGTTCCTATCTCACGCCTCCACGAAGATCATATGACGACATTTTTAGATCGGGCGTGAACTGGAAACACACACCTGGTCTTGGCTCCGAGAACGGGTGTCGAAAGTGGCTAAGTGAGGGGGTGCGAGCGAGTCAGAGCGCTATATCTCTCCCGGGGAAGGCCTCCCGGGTCATGGAGGCCTTGCCAACCCGCTGTCTCCCGGGCAAAGGAGATACACCCAGACAATGGAGCTAAGGTCAAGACGAATACTACGAATGCGATCACCCGAGGAGGGTCCCCGAACTGGAGCTGGTCCTGGAACGGGCGTAAGAGCGAGCGGCCAGCGGCTGGAGGGCGATGTGCAAGAGCGGGCCACCAGCCGGGTTCAACCCGAAGAGCTACCGCCACACGGAAACAGCAGCCATCGACATCACCAACGAAACGCTGCGCCTACGAGGCGTGTTGCGACTGTCAGACGACAGTCGTCCACACTTGTGGGTACTACTAGGCGACGGATCATGTGGACACACGAAATGAACGAATTCGTGATCCGCGCCTATTACATCTGCACTGCTTTGGAGACGGACATGAGCGGTCGCCCTCGAATACTAACAATGTTCGAGGAAGCGTATCCAGAGTTCGTCGGGAGGCTTGACCAAAACGCGATGAACGCGAGGCGTAGAGCGATTGTACGCAACAATATGCTCTCCCAAACGCAAGTCGACGAGATCAAGCAGCAGGTGCAGAGAGAACTAAGCTCCAGAACAAGCAGAGCAAGCGATGTGTCGAGACGAAGTTCAGTACGGCTGAGCAATTCATTCGCGAGTGGGACACGCGAATCAGCACCAGTGGAGGCCACAGTACAACAACCCCCTGAGCCGGAAGACCCACAGCCAGATCAACAACTACTACGCGATCTGGTCTTCCATTACGACGAGGCGATCTCACAGTTCCGCGACACGGACCCTTTGTCGCGCCCCAGGATCCCGAAGTTACAGCATTCCCGCAGGCTGACAAGTGCAGTAAAGCTCATGAACGAGCACGTTCTTCCGCTGCACTTGGTTGATGCTGAGAACATGGAGGAGCTGCAACTGAAAGTTTACTGTGCTGCTGTGGCGACCGCCAAAAGTTTAGGATACCGTATTAGGCCAAGAGGCAGACTGCTCCAACATCTCCGTGAAAGGCGTGAGCCTCCATGGCGAAGGAGATTGGAGCAACGGATCCTAAACAAGCGCGCCGCAATTGGAAGACTGATGGCGTACAAAAGAGGCAGCAGATCGGCGAAATTATGTCGCCAAGTTGCTGTGATCGTGCGGCCTACTGAACTTCGCCAGCTGGGAGCTCACCAGCTGACGGAAAAACTCGACACACTGGTACAGCAATTGAGCGTCCTTACAAAACGGCTGAAACGTTACTCTGACTCTGCAAAGCGCCAGGAACAAAATCGGATGTTCAGAGATAACGAGAAAGCGTTCTACGACCACATTAGCGACGAGAAGCCCGACTACCGCGAAGGTTTGCCAGATATTAGCGATGTGACGAACTTCTGGGCTGGTATCTGGGAGACCCCAGTAGAACATCGCGACGGGCAAATGTGGTTAAGACGGGAGGAGGAGAGTTGTGGTGAAATTGGAGAGATGCCAGCTATCATCGTCGGAGAGAACGATGTCCGCGAAGCCTCGCGGTACCTGAGGAACTGGGCAGCACCGGGCCCCGATGGTGTCCAGAACTTTTGGCACAAGAAGCTGACCGTCGCACATCCAAAGATAGCTGAGTGCTTCAACAAGGTGCTACGTGACCCACACAACCTTCCTGAATTCGCCACCCGTGGCGTCACCTTCCTCCTCCCGAAAGACAGCAACACATTGAACCCACCAAAGTACAGACCGATAACGTGCCTATCGAGTCTGTACAAAATACTGAGCAGCATAATTACCGCCAAAGTTTCTGCTCACTGCGAACAGCATCACATCATCGCAGAAGAGCAGAAAGGATGCAGGAAAAATACGCATGGCTGCAAAGACCAGGCCATCATCGACGCAGCCATAGTCGGCCAGGCGGTATATAACCAGCGGAACCTAAGTATGGCCTACATCGATTACAGGAAGGCTTATGACTCCATACCTCACTCGTTTCTCGTCCGGGTATTGGAGCTCTACAAGATTGATCCCGTCGTCGTTAGGTTCCTGCAGCATGCGATGAGGCAGTGGAGCACGTCTCTGCACCTCAGTGATGGGGAAAATGTGTTGCAGTCTAGAACGCTGCAGATAAAGAGGGGGATATTCCAAGGCGACTCTTTCAGCCCGCTTTGGTTTTGTCTGGCACTGAACCCCCTCAGTAGGACGCTCAATAGAAACGGTCATGGCTATAAAATAAGGTATGGCGACGGCGCCCACGAAGAAGTGACCCATACCTTCTACATGGATGATCTCAAGGTCTACGCTGATTCACGTCAGCGTCTAGGTGTAGCTATCCGGGTTGTCGAAGACATAAGCAGGGACATCTGCATGGAGTTCGGCCTCGACAAGTGCCGCTGTGTCCATCTGCTGAAAGGGCAGCTTACCGAATCCGGAGGTTACGAGGTCTATGATGGCGAGTTCATAAGAGACATGGTTTGTGGCGAATCCTATAAATATCTTGGATTCCGACAGCTCACCGGGATTCGCCACTCCGACATCAAGACGGAGCTGCGAGACAAGTTCTTGAGTCGAGTGAACTGTGTCCTGATGACTTTCCTCAACGCGGGAAACAAGGTACGCGCGATCAACACATTCGCGGTTCCCCTGCTGACCTTCAGTTTTGGTGTAGTCAAATGGAGCAAAACTGACCTAGAGGACCTTGAGAGGAGGATGAGGAAAGCATTTAAAGAGGCCGGAATGCACCATCCTCAATCGGCACTGGAGAGAGTTTCACTGCCACGCAAAGAAGGGGGACTTGGAATAGTCGACATATCTGCACTGTGTGTTGCCCAGGTACGACAACTGCGCGAGTACTTTGCAGAACGCGCCAACCAAAACGCGCTATACCGGGCTGTCTGCGCCGCCGACAGAGGATACAGCGCTCTGCACTTGGCGCAAGCGGAGTACCAACTCAACTGCAATCTGCAGACAGTGGAGGAGAAGATTGCAGCTTGGAAGCAGAAGGCAGTGCATGGTGCCCACCCCCATCAACTGGACCGGCCACACGTCGACAAGGCCTCATCTAATCTGTGGCTAACGCGTGGTGAACTCTCTTCAGTAGTAGAAGCCGACATGATAGCCATCCAGGACAGGATAATGCCGACGAGAAACTGCAGGCGGTACGTCTGGCATCAAGACGTTGATGACATTTGACGGATGTGCCATCAACCAGGTGAAAACATAGAGCACATTATGGGAGGCTGTCCCGTTTTGGCCAACGCAGCCTACACCGAGCGCCACAACAACGTGGCCCGTATTGTTCATCGACAACTGGCGCTCCAATGTGCTCTACTCGAAGACAACGTACCAAACTACCGGTACCTGCCTGCACCTGTCCTGGAAAATGACCGTTTCAAGCTGTACTGGGATCGCACTGTTCTGACCGACCTCTCGATCCACCACAACCGTCCAGATATAATGGTTTACGACAAGAGCGACCGCAAAGTCACCATCATCGATGTCGCTATTCCACTGAACCAGAATCTGGAGGAGACCCACGGTCGCAAAATCTGCAAGTACCGACCATTGGCCGTGGAGCTCAAGGAACTGTGGGGGCTAAGGGAGGTCCCAAGAATTGTCCCAGTCGTTCTCTCTGGAACTGGAATTGTCCCGAAGACACTTCTGGAAGCGCTAAAGGTGTTGAACATGGAGAAGGAATTGGCCGGCATCCAAAAGTCGGTCATCCTTAGCACCTGCGCGATTGTCCGACAATTTCTCGGTCAGGACTAAAACAGCACGAGCATGCAGATACGTGCATTCCGCAGAGCCTAGACCCCCTTTGGCATTCAGAAGCCCGGGGGCAGGTGAAAATTCTGGCTAGGTTCGCCTAGTTAAGAAGTGAGATAAGTCTGCCAAAAAAAAATGTTCTCAAATGGGGATCAACACTAGGGTAGGAGCCTACCTGTTGGTCTCAAATGTTCCTATCTCACGCCTCCACGAAGATCATATGACGACATTTTTAGATCGGGCGTGAACTGGAAACACACCTGGTCTTGGCTCCGAGAACGGGTGTCGAAATCGGCTAAGTGAGGGGGTGCGAGCGAGTCAGAGCGCTATATCTCTCCCGGGGAAGGCCTCCCGGGTCATGGAGGCCTTGCCAACCCGCTGTCTCCCGGGCAAAGGAGATACACCCAGACAATGGAGCTAAGGTCAAGACGAATACTACGAATGCGATCACCCGAGGAGGGTCCCCGAACTGGAGCTGGTCCTGGAACGGGCGTAAGAGCGAGCGGCCAGCGGCTGGAGGGCGATGTGCAAGAGCGGGCCACTAGCCGGGTTCAACCCGAAGAGCTACCGCCACACGGAAACAGCAGCCATCGACATCACCAACGAAACGCTGCGCCTACGAGGCGTGTTGCGACTGTCAGACGACAGTCGTCCACACTTGTGGGTACTACTAGTCGACGGATCATGTGGACACACGAAATGAACGAATTCGTGATCCGCGCCTATTACATCTGCACTGCTTTGGAGACGGACATGAGCGGTCGCCCTCGAATACTCGCAATGTTCGAGGAAGCGTATCCAGAGTTCGTCGGGAGGCTTGACCAAAACGCGATGAACGCGAGGCGTAGAGCGATTGTACGCAACAATATGCTCTCCCAAACACAAGTCGATGAGATCAAGCAGCAGGTGCAGAGAGAACTAAGCTCCAGAACAAGCAGAGCAAGCGATGTGTCGAGACGAAGTTCAGTACGGCTGAGCAATTCATTCGCGAGTGGGGCACGCGAATCAGCACCAGTGGAGGCCACAGTACAACAACCCCCTGAGCCGGAAGATCCACAGCCAGATCAACAACTACTACGCGATCTGGTCTTCCATTACGACGAGGCGATCTCACAGTTCCGCGACACGGACCCTTTGTCGCGCCCCAGGATCCCGAAGTTGCAGCATTCCCGCAGGCTAACAAGTGCAGTAAAGCTCATGAACGAGCACGTTCTTCCGCTGCACTTGGTTGATGCTGAGAACATGGAGGAGCTGCAACTGAAAGTTTACTGTGCTGCTGTGGCGACCGCCAAAAGTTTAGGATACCGTATTAGGCCAAGAGGCGGACTGCTCCAACATCTCCGTGAAAGGCGTGAGCCTCCATGGCGAAGGAGATTGGAGCAACGGATCCTAAACAAGCGCGCCGCAATTGGAAGACTGATGGCGTACAAAAGAGGCAGCAGATCGGTGAAATTATGTCGCCAAGTTGCTGTGATCGTGCGGCCTACTGAACTTCGCCAGCTGGGAGCTCACCAGCTGACGGAAAAACTCGACACACTGGTACAGCAATTGAGCGTCCTTACAAAACGGCTGAAACGTTACTCTGACTCTGCAAAGCGCCAGGAACAAAATCGGATGTTCAGAGATAACGAAAAAGCGTTCTACGACCACATTAGCGACGAGAAGCCCGACTACCGCGAAGGTTTGCCAGATATTAGCGATGTGACGAACTTCTGGGCTGGTATTTGGGAGACCCCAGTAGAACATCGCGACGGGCAAATGTGGTTAAGACGGGAGGAGGAGAGTTGTGGTGAAATTGGAGAGATGCCAGCTATCATCGTCGGAGAGAACGATGTCCGCGAAGCCTCGCGGTACCTGAGGAACTGGGCAGCACCGGGCCCCGATGGTGTCCAGAACTTTTGGCACAAGAAGCTGACCGTCGCACATCCAAAGATAGCTGAGTGCTTCAACAAGGTGCTACGTGACCCACACAACCTTCCTGAATTCGCCACCCGTGGCGTCACCTTCCTCCTCCCGAAAGACAGCAACACATTGAACCCATCAAAGTACAGACCGATAACGTGCCTATCGAGTCTGTACAAAATACTGAGCAGCATAATTACCGCCAAAGTTTCTGCTCACTGCGAACAGCATCACATCATCGCAGAAGAGCAGAAAGGATGCAGGAAAAATACGCATGGCTGCAAAGACCAGGCCATCATCGACGCAGCCATAGTCGGCCAGGCGGTATATAACCAGCGGAACCTAAGTATGGCCTACATCGATTACAGGAAGGCTTATGACTCCATACCTCACTCGTTTCTCGTCCGGGTATTGGAGCTCTACAAAATTGATCCCGTCGTCGTTAGGTTCCTGCAGCATGCGATGAGGCAGTGGAGTACGTCTCTGCACCTCAGTGATGGGGAAAATGTGTTGCAGTCTAGAACGCTGCAGATAAAGAGGGGGATATTCCAAGGCGACTCTTTCAGCCCGCTTTGGTTTTGTCTGGCACTGAACCCCCTCAGTAGGACGCTCAATAGAAACGGTCATGGCTATAAAATAAGGTATGGCGACGGCGCCCACGAAGAAGTGACCCATACCTTCTACATGGATGATCTCAAGGTCTACGCTGATTCACGTCAGCGTCTAGGTGTAGCTATCCGGGTTGTCGAAGACATAAGCAGGGACATCTGCATGGAGTTCGGCCTTGACAAGTGTCGCTGTGTCCATCTGCTGAAAGGGCAGCTTACCGAATCCGGAGGTTACGAGGTCTATGACGGCGAGTTCATAAGAGACATGGTTCGTGGCGAATCCTATAAATATCTTGGATTCCGACAGTTCACCGGGATTCGCCACTCCGACATCAAGACGGAGCTGCGAGACAAGTTCTTGAGTCGAGTGAACTGTGTCCTGAGGACTTTCCTCAACGCGGGGAACAAGGTACGCGCGATCAACACATTCGCGGTTCCCCTGCTGACCTTCAGTTTTGGTGTAGTCAAATGGAGCAAAACTGACCTAGAGGACATTGAGAGGAGGATGAGGAAAGCATTTAAAGAGGCCGGAATGCACCATCCTCAATCGGCACTGGAGAGAGTTTCACTGCCACGCAAAGAAGGGGGACTTGGAATAGTCGACATATCTGCACTGTGTGTTGCCCAGGTACGACAACTGCGCGAGTACTTTGCAGAACGCGCCAACCAAAACGCGCTATACCGGGCTGTCTGCGCCGCCGACAGAGGATACAGCGCTCTGCACTTGGCGCAAGCGGAGTACCAACTCAACTGCAATCTGCAGACAGTGGAGGAGAAGATTGCAGCTTGGAAGCAGAAGGCAGTGCATGGTGCCCACCCCCATCAACTGGATCGGCCACACGTCGACAAGGCCGCATCTAATCTGTGGCTAACGCGTGGTGAACTCTCTTCAGTAGTAGAAGCCGACATGATAGCCATCCAGGACAGGATAATGCCGACGAGAAACTGCAGGCGGTACGTCTGGCATCAAGACGTTGATGACATTTGCCGGATGTGCCATCAACCAGGTGAAAACATAAAGCACATTATGGGAGGCTGTCCCGTTTTGGCCAACGCAGCCTACACCGAGCGCCACAACAACGTGGCCCGTATTGTTCATCGACAACTGGCGCTCCAATGTGCTCTACTGGAAGACAACGTACCAAACTACCGGTACCTGCCTGCACCTGTCCTGGAAAATGATCGTTTCAAGCTGTACTGGGATCGCACTGTTCTGACCGACCTCTCGATCCACCACAACCGGCCAGATATAATGGTTTACGACAAGAGCGACCGCAAAGTCACCATCATCGATGTCGCTATTCCACTGAACCAGAATCTGGAGGAGACCCACGGTCGCAAAATCTGTAAGTACCGACCATTGGCCGTGGAGCTCAAGGAACTGTGGGGGCTGAGGGAGGTCCCAAGAATTGTTCCAGTCGTTCTCTCTGGAACTGGAATTGTCCCGAAGACACTTCTGGAAGCGCTAAAGGTGTTGAATATGGAGAAGGAATTTGCCGGCATCCAAAAGTCGGTCATCCTTAGCACCTGCGCGATTGTCCGACAATTTCTCGGTCAGGACTGAAACAGCACGAGCATGCAGATACGTGCATTCCGCAGAGCCTAGTCCCCCTTTGGCATTCAGAAGCCCGGGGGCAGGTGAAAATTCTGGCTAGGTTCGCCTAGTTAAGAAGTGAGATAAGTCTGCAAAAAAAAAAAATTATATTTCATTCAAAGTAATCAGGTATACCTACACTGAGAGAAATATTTAGTAAATATAACGAATTTTTCGGTAAATAATACCAATCTATAGTCATTTTCGACCGTACTAATAAACACGTATGTCAAGCAAAACCATGAATCGTAAGCCCAACATCGGCTACATTTTCCCGCTGAAAATGCAGAATTATATCCATATTATACCTCCGTATTGCATTATGGCAACAATGAAAATGGTTAATACGCGTTAATTCAGTTAATTTTAATTCAGGTTTACAAATGTTATCGAGTAAAATGTACTAAACTCTTGTAGGGATGCGGGTTTGTTGACAAAATGTACAAAAAATTTGTACATTCTACTAATTTTGCATTACCAAATGTATTTGGTAGTTTTCGACCGGGGATTTTTCTAAGTGTATAAGGTTGGATATTTCCTAGCGTTCGTATTTTCTCATCGGACTTGACACTTTCAAGTGTCAAATCATATTCTGAAGAAATGTCGACCCTACGAATTAATAAATAAGTTAGTGATCTTGGAATGCGATCATATTACTTATTCTTATTCGACAGCTTCTTTCGCTCAAGCTGATCCTGCAGCGCGATGCCTTTCTTGAACTCTTCCTCAAGCGAACATATTATGCCACCACCACCGTGGCTTTCATCACTGAGCAGAACTGAAAGACCAGTTGTACCCGCAGATGACAACAGGAAAATGTTGCTGCTGTTGGTGCAACTGAAGCTGGTGGTGGTTTCCCACTAAAGCATATGTGGATTGGAATGGGCGACAATTTGGGCGAATAGGTGCCACCACTATCGTCCGGACCCTCCTGAGACTAACACTTACTATCGAAACCTCCATCACTTGTGTTGTATCCAGAATCGAAGTGAGCACGTCTGTTCCGGGTACCGTCCAACAGGCTACCGGATGAATTTTTCGACGAGCGCCGACCCCCGTAAGGCAGTTTTTAGGCAATATACAAGATGCTAACGCTTGGTTTTGCAGAAAATATTTAGCGACTGTAGTGTCAAAAAATAACAAAGCGAAAAAAAATTAACATTCGTTTCTATAATTTACAATCGTCTTATAATAATAAACTTGATGGGAAAACCTAACGACAAATCAATCGGTGCAATTTTGCAGAATATAAATTAGATATTGAGAATTTGTATCGAAATTCCGCTTGCATAAAAAATATAACAATGATGGAACGCAGCACGTTATTAAGAAAAACCACAAACATATAAAAATACAATCATGAGGAACGGTACTATATTGTACAAAACATCATTAAATTTGAATGTTGCAAAATATAACCATTTCCGCACTGGTAAATGCATTGTAAGAATCCAGTTCTCTCGTAACATGTAAGAATTGATCTGTAGAATTCGATGTTTCCTAAGAAGTTCTAGCGCTCATGGGACCACGTTTCTGTTGACACAATTTTTGCGTGACGGAGAGTAGTTGCTCCTGCAGTCGGCTTTGCAGAGAAATATGTACCATTAGGATATTTGTCACCGGCCGGTTAGCAGTTTGACTATGAACCAAAATACTTCGTTGCATGTTTAGACGAATCGATTGTACGAATTGCTGTACAACTGTATTTGGTTCACCGTTGTTAATCACAGCGGTAGCGGCAGCAATTCGACTGTTCTGATCACAAAGCGCCTTGCGTTGATTCTGTAGTTTTTTACGGAGTAAAGCGTTCTGCATTATGGATTGGGTACTGAAGCTCACGTTGGGATGGATAACGCGGCTGTCGGGTTGATTTGTGCTGTTGTTGCATTTGTGCTGTTGTTGCATTTTTGGTGGATCAGTTGCATTCTCAACGTTGTTTTTTATGAGCATTCGGCGACTAATCGATTGGCGAGGCCTTGATTGAAGTATCTTCATCGAATCCACAAAGTTCGATTGTGCCCAGGCGAGAGGTATGTCCTGCCGACACCCATTATGGCTCTTCCTCGTTTGCTGTATCTTGGTGTCGTTGTTCATCTGCACTTATGAAGTTTTCACAGTAACATGTTGGTTCCGGTTGCTGAACTCGTAATTGCGACGGAACCTTGCTGCAAATTTTTATACATAGAGTCATCTACTGCTACCGGACGGCGGTTGCATAGCAGGGATTTTTTCAATGCCAATAGCTTACTAGTCGTCGAATGGGGCGGATACACACGTGTTGCATGTCCGATAGTATGATAGCCGGCAATCCGCAATTTGGAATAGCCGGATCTTATTCCTCTAGCGTAAGATTATCTGCGTTCAACAATTTCGAACAATCATATTATTCAGAGTACAAATCGTCCGGGCATGTTTTAAGAAATCTTACCAGTTTTATATCTCGTTTTTATTAAGCTGTACAAATCAAAACCACACAAATAAACTCAAACGTTCAGATAACTCTGTATCATAAATTAAACACGTTCGATACGTAAACACCTCCTGACTGTCAACGATGTCGATAATGTAGTACACCAATAACTTGATCTAGTACGACTGTAAATTTAAAATACGACGAATGGCTCGTACGAAAACAAGGATGGGATTTGCGTACGTATCCTATTCGTTCGAAAACTATGATAAGGCCGATAGTTAAGTGTTAATTTCCCCTGCAACTAAAAACTGATTACTAGAAACTAATGGACGTTAACGTTTTATTACCTTGTAAATTCTAGATACAATACCAACAGAGGGTATTTTAAAAAATAAAAATAGTTTTTATGGGGTGTTTTCAAAACCGAAAAAAAATTATCAGAAATCATATTTTTATGTTGTTATTTAAGCATACATACATTATTTAGTCGTATAATTATTGTATCATTCAATTTATTCCGATGAAAATGCTTTAAAATATTTCAACTGATGCTCTCACCACATTTTAATTTTTTTATTCAATGTTCAGTTTCTATGGCGAAGCTTCATTCGTAAATTACACATTTGTCATCATTGGTGGAATACGATCATAAATGTTGTTATGAATAGCACAGCAAGCTATGATTAAAATACATATGGATTTATTTTGATAATGCATTATACATAAACCGATAAAAATGCATTATAATATCTATCCACAGCGTTTTAGCGTCTATATGTATATTTCATTCAATTTCGGTTCGTAATTTCTATCCCATTCGCCGTGTTTATCATGATGATGCTAACATTAATAACATTATATACGAACCTCCCACCTTATATATGATGTCTCCCACCCTTTTAGAGACATCTTAACATTATGTTAAATTTTTAGAGCGTAAACTATCTGTCAATTTTTTCTCTGTTTACATTTTATTGCCACAAATCGTTGCCACTTTTTTCTCTCAAGTTCCACTTCTCTGCTCGTGGGCTAAATCAAGATGCTGAACTATAGGTGTTTCGTTCTTGGCACTTTCGTGACATGACGTGAGACGAGTAGCGAGACGTAACTTTCAGAATTATTTACTTTTTGTTTGGGTGTGTGGTTATGATTTCAATGTTAACTCGCTAAGGAAAATAATTGAAGGAAAAAATAAGCAAATATATATTCGTGGAATATAGTGCACAACCTCCTTTTGCTCTAGCCAATTACTTGTAACGGCCCTTTCCGGATCTCCTTCCCGGTATATGCACAGCATTCTCCTCCTCCCTGAGCGAAATCAATGGAGCGTTATTTTTTGTCACTATCGCCGTAAGCTGATAGTACTCTTTTCCCCGCCGATGGGAGCCAAACAGAAGTACATTTTGCTTGAAAAGAAAGGCGAAAAGATATACTAAAACATCCATCTGCACTGTTATGATTCGACAATAAAGCGCGAGTAGCTAATTTGCCAACGAATGCATTTGTCACCAAAAGATACGACTTGTTTTATAAACAAATTTGTTTTTTCACGAGCAATAGCCGAACAGCAATTTTGACATAACGGTCCACCTATAGTACAACGCCGTCAGCAACGTGCTGTCAATCTAAGACAAGACGTGACAACTGGCTTCTTACTCTTCTTTCTGCATTTTCGTCGACCAAGTGCTAGATAACAGGAAAGCGAGATGTGAAGGTTGCCAAATGTTATAAAATTTCGGAAGATTATTTTCCAATGAAAAACATGTGTTCTTCGTATCATGTATTTTCTGAGCTACAGCATTTTTTTGTGTTAATTCTTCAACCGAATGTCACATATTTCAAACAATAAGTACTTTCCTGTTATTTTGGTATGCAAAAAAAATAAATGTGATGAGATAAAGAAAACTAGAAAACGTTGATTTGATAATAGGAGTAAATGTTGAAATACATGAATTAAATTCATAGTTCATTTTATTTATAAAGAGATTATGGGCCTTACCCTTTACACTTCACGATGAAATCGAAATGAACGACGCGCCATTAAATTTCGTTTCACGAGTTAAAGAAAATTATGCGTTTTCAGGTAGAATGAACCCCTTTTCAAATAGAAATTATGAATAAAAATTAAATTTTCCGTATCAAATTAGTATGAATGTGAATACATTCACATTCATACTAATTTGATACGGAAAAATTTGCTTTCTTCATTTGGTAAAATAATCTCGTACAAAAATTGTATTTGAACATAATTTTATATTATAATGATAAGTTTTAGTGAGAATATCGGAAAGTGTGTAGAAAATAGGTCAAGTTAGGGTAAGAAAGACGTGCTTCAAGTAAATAAATAACGCCAAGTAAAAATTTTCATTCAGATTTTAGCAATTTAAAAGTGCCTTCGGACTGAGTAGTTAGACTTGTTAAAAACTAATTTCGTATCCAGATGTCGACACCGTATCGTTGTCATCGCGGATACACTTCATTTCGTTTTCGCCGTGAAGTGTATACAGGAATAAGGCTTTATAATTCAACTATGATATCGTTCAAATACTAACAGTACTGAAAACATTCCCAAAATATAACATAGCGTTTATTCAAGTTTTTTTTTGTAGGTATGTATGGTTCCAACATGTTTTTAAAATTTTTCCTGCTGCCTTGGTTGTTATTTGTTATTTGATCCTAATTTTATTGCTAACTGCTTTACTGTTGGAAAATAATTGAATGTTCTTCTCTGCTAGGCCGCTGCTATTATGCTAAGCTAGATGGCAATCACAAAAAGATGTAGGGTGGAAATTCCGATGCAAAGCTTCCTTCTCTTCAGGAACTGAGCACCGGACGTAACAGAAACGAAAATATACAAAGAATCCATAATAGAAATTTTCGCTAAAATGAAATGTGAATGCAACTATTATTCAATTTTGAATATATTTGGCAACACTGTGAAATTTTGGAAATCCCATTTTTGTATATTTATCTTTGTCAATTGTTTTCCTCATCAACCAATCAGAAGCCGAGTTGCAAGTGGTCCGAGTTTGACAGAAGAAGTGGTCCGGAATCGGCCCCCTATCACAGCAGTGGAACTCCATACAATTCACTGACCAAAACGTGTCCACATTTTCATCGCTTGTTTACGTGAAGAATATAATTTTTTCAGGCACACTTGATTTGAGAGTGTATCGATTTCTAGCTGTCCTGACGTAAGGTCTTTAATGAAGAATGAGAAGATGGGAAGGTTCATATAAACATGTTTATAATTACATAAGTTTATTCAAATATTAATATTGCCCTTATTTAACTATTCAGTGCAATTTTATCAAAATTTGAAAGAGAAATTAAAAAAGGATATTTTTTCAATATTTTTTTGTGATGGTTATGAAAATTCCATGATTACCCTTGCTTTATTATTTACCCCCCATTATTTGTTAATTTTTCCTGCTTTCCGTTCTTTGACCTATCATTTTGACAATTCAATTTGAGAGGTTTAAAATTGCGACAAGATAAAAATTTGGTGTGAAAGAGCGAATTGTGGAAAATTAAGTCGCAAATTCTCTAAGCTTTATAATTAAAGTTTTTCTGTGGCATTAAATTTTTGAGTTTGCGTGAATGACAGATTGAAGTTGATTCATAGAAGAATAAGATTTCATTTGATATGACGATTTTTGAAATCGACTCAATGGTTGTAAAGTTATGATGTTTTGGAAGAAATCTTACTTACTTAATCAATAAAAGGCCCCAGTGGCATGTGCTGTACACAAAAGTCGTCTCCATTCACATGAATTTCACATTTTTTTCCAATTCTTAACTTTCAAACTTATTTCAAGGATCAAAATATCATATCTTTCCATTAATCCGCAAATATGCCTAGTAGTAACTTAAAAAGACCAAACTCATAAACGACAAAAACAGTCTTCGATTGTATATTTTTTATATATTTTTCACAGTTTTACAGTACCATTTGCTTATTGGCGCTTTTTTAGTTGGAGTGTCAATCCAAATGCAGTAATCCTAATTATTATTATGGCCGCACTAAAAGACATGAAAAACAAAAAGACGGGTGGGTAATGTCGGGGGCATAACCGGAGTGACGTAGGACTATACAAAGAGGACAGCTTTTGCTAAATATGTATTTTAAATATATTGTTTTATTTTCTTCTCCTACTTGAATACCTATCTACCTGAAAAGTGGATTAGTTTACTGTTTACTCTTTATGAACATGTTGGGGGTTCTGAAAAGAACCTTTGGTGTTGTGTTTTTGTATTTTGACGTAGGACTACGTCTTTCATTTCTATACCGGGGTGTAAAATCAAAGTTTCGAAAACGAAAGCGTTACGCCGGAGACCGAGATTTTGAGTGTTAATAGCTCCTAAACAACTGAACGAAATGGTATGATAAACACTTCATTCGAAAGATAAAATGTCTACGCGTTCTATACTTGTTACTTTCTGATCCAAAAACTTGTTTCAATAGTCTTAAATTTGCTTTCAAAATAGGCTATTGAAATCATGAGCGAGCGCCGCTCGGAAATCCACTCAGTTCTAATTGAACAGCGATTGGAGCATGTTGTCGCTGTTGTGGTGAAGCTCTTCATTTATCATGAAAGCGCGGATGAACGGTGTCACCAAGAGCCTGTTTGTGCACCTTAGGCCAGAAGGGAATCCATCAGGAGGAGAGTGATGCTACAAACGGTTCCCCGGGAAGATCTCGAAGTAGCCGCTACACACACACACATACACGCACGGAATTCTTTCCGTTTGGATCGAGAAAGATCCCGAAAATAATCTGCCAGTTCCTCTAGGAATTTAAAAATACATTCATGTGAAAGAGTTTATTTGAATGTTTTCTATCCATGTAACACTGTGACCAAATATGTTTCAATCAAGTGCTATTAACAGATGGTTATCGAGTTAGCATTAACCACTGGTGACCAAATACATTAGGTTTTGTGTATTTTCAATCAATCGCAATCAACAGGATAGCTTCTGAAGATTATTCTTCCCCATCAGTAGGATATTTCCGTATCCAATATTGGATGCATAAAACCTTGTGTCTCCAACGTAACGCTCTCGTTTTCGAAGTTCTCCAAGTTCTTCGAAGTTCTTCAACTTCATACAAATGATCTCTAAATCAACGATAGTCCTACGTCACCCTTGCGGTTATACCATAGATATAACCCACTTCCTGTTTTTTTACAAACTTTCTCAATTTTTTCTCACTGTCTTATAGTTGATTCTTGATTTTTTCCGAAGGCTTTGTACTTATTAAATGTTCAACGCCGGGCATCTTTCGGCGTATGCACATATCGTACAATCAAAATGATGGCTGTGATAGGGGATGCATAGGTGGTCATCAGCTCATTCACTATCATATATTTCACTATTGAGCACATTACCGTACCTTGAACTGTTTCCGTGTTTCGGAGACGAATGAATTGTAAGATTTGTAGTTTCCGCAAACAAAGTAAATAAAAATGAAAAAGAACTTAGGTTTTGGAGACGAACTCTACGATCTGTCGAGAAATAAACGAGCTATAAGCGTTCTGAAAAACCGACAGTAAATACAGGGACGGATGACCTTCGGATTAAAGTCCTTTAAAATAAGAACAGAGCAGCAGGAAATACATAGCTCATCATGTTGCTGCTTAGTTATTTTTCTATACAATGCAGATGTAACGTCAGTCAATTTTCAACATCAGTTATCAACCAAAGAAAGCAGTTCTTACTACCGAGAAAATTCGTTAATGCCATACTGCATACAATGTGTTGTAATTTGAAGCCACTCTTAATTCGGAAACCATGCATAGGTTTGTGAAAACTGAATGATCAATTTAAAAGACCCCAACCACCAATAAGTTCAAGAACAAGATAAACAAAATAAATCAGTTTATATTATATGTCATATTATGTCACTTCAGAATGCATTAGTATAGTGAAAAACTTTCAATAACTCTTCTTTGAAAGGTTTAATGGCCCTGAAAAGCACCGTGTTTTACTGGTTTTGCCACCAAAGCAGTCTGTATAAACAAACTTTTTCCTTCTTCTACCTGCTTCCGTTTCGCGATTGCGTTTACCACTCGCTGAAACTAGTTGTTTCCACCGAACCGAATGTGCTCTGTTCTTCTTCTTTCTTTGTTTTTAAGAGGCTTTAAACTTTGAAGTTCATTCGCCTCTAGCCCAGTGAAGAGCCACAATAAAGGGAAATCAAAAAAATCACTCATCAGATCTGTCCGCTCGATTCTCGGTTAAAGAAGAAGGTAGGAAGGGATCCTATGCTTCATAAGATATTTAATATATGCTGTAAAGAAAAGTAAATATTTACTGATCCGAGGACCGAAGCAGTGACGAAGCACAAATGACCTAGACTCCAAGTGCAGGGCGTGTTCCAAAAACAAAAAAAAACACAAAAAAGGCCCTTCTCAGGAGGATGGGAAGGAAAGGAGTGGAAAGGATTTGGGTGGGATTAGAGGAGTGGAAGGGGGGGGAGTGCTATGGGAAGGAAAGAGGGGAGGAGTGGGGTGTGGGGTGGGTGTGAAATGAAATGAAACACAGTTTGAATAAAATATAGTGGTTTTGAATTTAATGGTATATGGTAGAGCTGAAGAATGGAGAGGTTTATTTAATGAATTTATCCTCCTTGGTGAGTGTGGCTGTAGGAATAGGAAGTTGATTAAAGTATAATGTAATGGATAGAAGATAGATGTGGGTATGAAAGTATATATTATATTATTTGTTATTTATTATTATTGAATGCGTGTATATACATGTATGAATTCCTTCCTTCCGACCCGTACATACATGTGTATACACACATAAACACGCATACATGACTGTGAAGTGGTGAACTTTAATAAGCAATTTCCAAGGTATTTAGTATTTCGATTTAGATTTTACCAAAGAAGTCGGTTTCTTTCAGAAACGCAATTAAATTGGTTTCTTGGGTCTCGTCTCTACTGAGGATATCTCGGAGACTCTGACCTATGTTGTGTCGGACTCGAGCATCTTTGGTATGTTGACATTCAAGTAAAAGATGGCTAATGGAAACCGGAGCTTCGTTGCAAGCACATTGGGGTTTTTCGGCTCTACAGAACAAGTGTGAGTGGGTGAAGTTAGTGTGCCCAATTCGAAGACGGGTAAGGACTTGCCTTTCCCTACTATTGAGACGGTCCTCCCAAGGGAGAGTGGAATTTTTGATTTTATGAAGATGAGTGGGACGGCTGTTTATCCAGCCTATGTCCCAACTTTCACGGACTTGCTGTTTTACCCAGCGGACAATGTCAGATGGAGGACAGGGCATGTCTGGGGGTTCTATTTTGCTGCCCTTGCCGGCCAATATGTCGGCGGCTGTGTTTCCGCGGATTCCTGAGTGACCAGCAACCCAGCAGAAGGAGATGTTTTTATTTGAAGCAGCCTCTTCTTCAGCAAGAGTAGGACTGGAGGGAAAAGCGCCAATTGCGAGCCTAATTGCTTTATTGTAAATTGGTTGAATGGTGTTTAACACCCTGTCCCCTCCACGGCTGAAGGTGCCTATTCCGTAAAGGATTTGTGGGACCAACCAAACATTTACAACATTTAGCAGCGTCTTTCTATGACCAGAGGCTAGGTTGCCTGCGATAGCCTTGATGATGTTCAATTTCTTTCTGGTGGCTATTTTGGTCTTTTGGGAATGTGATAGGAAGTTGAGTTTCTTGTCGAAAGTAACCCCTAGTATTTTCAATGTCCTCATTGTAGGGATCGGGATTTTGTCGAGCTGAAGATAGGTTCTCCTTCTGAGAGCTTTTCCGATATGTATGTGTTTGGATTTCTCCGGGGAAATTTTGAAACCTGTTTTTAGAGCCCAGTTTTGGATGAAGTCTAAGGTTTTTTGAAGCCTCTTTCTCTGAATTCAGCCGGAGCAGCTCGTAGAGATAAGAGTGATGTCATCTGCATAGACTATGATTTTTATATGGTCGGGGATAACCTCGAATAGCGATTGCATGGTAATGTTGAAGAGGGTTGTTGAAAGTGCTGAGCCTTGGGGGAAGCCGTTTTCTGGGATTTTTAGAGAAGATTGGTGGTTGTTAATAACGGTTTTGAAAGACCGGTTTTCTAGAAAACTTTTAATGAAGAGACCTAACCTCCCACGAATCCCCCAGTTGAAAAGGCTTTTCAGCACTGGGTACCTCCATGCCCGATCGAAGGCCTTGGATAAATCCAGGGAAACAATATCAATGTGATGTAATTTTTCAGTTGCGTCGTCTAGGATTTTTTCGATTGCTACAAGGCAATCTTCTGTTATTTGACTCTAGAAAAGTCGTTAAGCGTCGATTGATCATTTTTTCCAAGACTTTCCCAACACAACTTAGAAGAGTGATGGGGCGGAAATTGTCAAGAAGATGGTTGTTCATGTCTGGTTTCGGGATACAGATCATTAAACCCTCTTTCCAGCAACTGGGGAGGGTTCCACTGTCCCAGACTTTGTTGAGGAGCTTCAGAAGTGCTTTTTTCCCGAGATGGGGTAGATTCTTAAGCATAGGGTAGCTGATGTCATCAGGTCCTGTGTATCCTTGTTTGACTTTGTTCAGTACCCAATCGAGCTCTTTGAGGGAGAGGTTTTTGTTGAAGTCAAATTCCACATCGGTATGAAAATCGATGGGAATTCTTTCGCATTCCGTTTTGTGGGTTAGAAAGGTTTGGTCGTAGTTTTGATTGGAGGAGGCGGATGCAAAGAAATCTCCAAACGCTTCGGCGATGATTTTCCGGTCGTTGGTGTATTGACCGTTAATTAGAAGATTATATTCTTTGCTCCTTTTCTTGCCATGAAGCCTGCCAATCTTACTCCATAACTCCTTTGTTGACGCGTTGGGAATAATTTCGCTGACGAATTTAACCCAACTGTTGTGCTTGGCTGTGTTGATAACAGTCTTAGCTTCTTTGCGAGCCCTTTGGAACTCTGTAAGCAGAGTGGGTCTCAGTGGGCTGTCCGGATTGGCCTTTCTTAATTTGCGAAGGGCCTTACGTCGACCTTTGATCGCTGCCTTCACCTCAGGTGACCACCATGGGACGCATTTCCTGCCAGGAATGCCACTGGTTCTGGGGATGTACACCATTGCAACTTCTAGGACAACTTTGGAGAATTCCTCGGCTGTCCAATCTCGTTTAGCGGAGAGGCGGTTTTCAATGTCAAACTGATAGCCAGCCCAGTCAGCGTATTCAAATTTCCATCTTGGCCTTGTTGAAAACTCTGGAGAAGTTTGGCCGAAGGAAGTGAAGATTGGAAAATGATCGCTTCCGCAAGTATCATCGTGGATGTTCCAAGAAAGTTTTGAAGATAGTTTGTCTGATACTATAGTGAGATCGATGGCTGAAGTAGTACCAGAATAATGGATTCTGGTGTGTTGGCCGTTGTTAAGAAGGAGAAGAGAATGGTCGGATATGAAATCCTCAATGATGGATCCTTTTCGATCGAGGTATGCACCTCCCCAGGCGTATGAGTGGGCGTTGAAATCACCCATAAGCATGATTGGGGCGGGAAGTTGGGCGAACAGGTGGTCCAGTTGGCCGCGTAGAGTGTTCGGATCGGAATCATTAGTGATGTAGATGCTAACGACGGTGATTGGAAAGGGGTGTTTAATGCGCACTACCACTGCCTGAAGATCAGTGGTAATGGGAAGAAGATCATGTGGAGTGCCATCCTTGATTGCGATTGCAACTCCGTGTTTTGAGGGGTTGGGACCCTCTTTGAAGTATGTGATGAACTTGGAATGAAATTTTTATCGAAGTTGTTTGGTGTCATAGTTTCCTGAAGGGCTATGAATGTAGGATTGGAGCTCGAAATAAGCATTTTCAATTCTAAAATATTTTGTCGGATACTTCTGATATTCCATTGTATCCCGAATTTCTGTATTGGAGTGAATGTGTTAGAGTGATTTAACTCTAATTCCTAAGTCTTAGTTGTGTTGTGTTTGGACTATCCAAAGAGGATTAGTTCGATTGTCCTACACCCTTGGAAAGAGAAGCTTTCTTCGGGGTGTTGTTCTTGTTTGGTGTGGAGGTCTTTGGGGTGTTTGTTGTGTGTGTGTTGTTGTTGTTTTTTTATGTATGTACGTTGTTGTTGTTGTTTTTTGTTTGATGTGCGTTGTTGTTGTTGTTGCTGTTTTTTGTTATGGTTGTGTTGTTGTTATTCGTTGGTGTTGTGGTTCTTTGTTCATTTTTTGTTCTTTTTCTTTCTTTATTGATTTGGGTTTCATCTTCAGATTTTTGTTCTGATTCTGAAGATGATTCTTTATTTATTTTCCTTTTGTTTTTTTTCGGGGCTTCGGATGTGTCCATTGAAATTACCGATTCGCTATCTGATTCGGTTGTCGAACGTTCGGTAGACGATTCGGTCATGGTTGTGTCCATAACTGAGGGAGTGCTTTCGCGACTAGAAGCGGCCGAAGCGGCCGAGGCGCAGCTGCATTTGCACTTGCAGCCGGCTATTGGTGCCCGAATTTTGTTAAGTCTGTCTTGTAAGACGCTTGAAAAGGTTGGACCGTTGTTTTGTGTGAGTAGATTCTTGGCTTCGCTGTAAGAGATTCCTCGATCTATTCTTGTCCTAGTTATTTCATTTTCTTCAAGCCATTTAGGACACTTCCTACTTGAAGAGGAGTGGTTTCCTTGGCAATTGATGCAAAGTGCTGGAGAGTTGCACATCTTAAAATCGAAGTCTTTGGGATGTTCTTTGCTGCAGTTTCTGCATAGCGGGTCCTCGCGCTTGCATCTTTTGCTGGTGTGCCCAAAATTAAAACACTTGAAGCACTGCATGGGGTTCGGATAGTAGTTCCGAGTCCCAGCGCGAATGAAGCCAAAATATATGAATTCGGGAACCACGGTTCCGCGAATTGTGAGGATTAGTGTTGGTGTAGGAATAATGGAATCCCCGTCTTTTCTGACTATGCGCTTAACGTCGATCACTTTCTGATCGGAAAGCTCTTTCGCTAGTTCTTCGTTTTTTAAATCGATTACGTCTCTACATGTTACCACGCATTTGCGTTGGTTCAAAGTTGGGTGGAAGATCACCTCAGGGGTGTTGTCTATTAGTTTAGTAATAGAAAGCAACTTACCGACAACATCCTCGTCCCTAGTTGTCAAGATGTATTGCAGTTTCTTCTTTTCATCGCGCTGTGGTTTTGCGCTGTTGAAATCTTTTGCAACTGCATTGATGGTTTTGCTCACGGTGTTCGTTGGAAGCACCTTGTCTCCTGTAGCTCTGAGAAGCAGTATTTGAAGGTTGCCATTTGAGGGGTCCTGTAATCTAAGGAATCGAAATTCCCTAGATGCTTGCTATGAAGGCAAGACTTTTCGCTCGTCCTCTCTCGAGCGCTTCGTGATTAATCTAGGGAACTTATTTCCCTAGATGTAGGCAATTGAGGCCTAAGAATCACGGATTTAATTAAAGGCAACGAAGCCAGGGAGCCTATTTTCCTGGACTTGTTTTGGTCTCTTACGGGCTATGCCCCTTCCAAAATTCACGTAATCGCGAATACGTTTCAGTATCAGACGGCTCCAGATTGGTCCGTCCGAGTGAAACTCGCAACTACTTTTCGGTGGGGGAAATTTTGGGTGTGTGTGTGTGTGTGTGTGTGTGTGTGTGTTATACCTTTACTCGAGCTCCTTCCTTGTTAGGAGCTCTGGCCTGGTGCGTGGCGCCTGGTTGCCAATTTGGGGGTATCCGGATTCTGATGCGTGACGCCTGGTTGTCAACGCTTAGTGGGTTTTCGGATTCGGATATTTTTAACTTGAACTATTTTACTTGATTGAACTTTCCGTTTTTATTTGAACTGATGCTTGAACTTTGAACTGAACTTAAATTGAATCTTGACTGAACTGAAATTGAACGGGAATTGAACTTAAATTGAATCTTGACTGAACTGAAATTGAACGGGAATTGAACTTAAATTGAATCTTGACTGAACTGAAATTGAACGGGAATTGAACTTAAATTGAATCTTGACTGAACTGAAATTGAACGGGAATTGAACTGACTTCCTAGGCCAGAATCCCGAGTATATATACCCAAGAATTCATTCCTAGGCGTTAAAACTATAAAGGAGAGAAAAGATTTCTCTTTCCTTCTCAGACAACCGAGCCCATATCGATTGTCTGCCTGCTATTTCCCTACATGTAATTTCTACCCGCTTATCTCTGCGGACCTCTGTCGCTCTCGCTAGAGGGGTACAATTTAGAAAGTTTATTACTCATCGTCGGCCTAAAATGTTATTTTTGTTTATAGCCCTTCGTATATTCGATAATGGGCGAGGCCAGGCTTATTACCAGCAATAATCATCTTTCGCCTGGTGCCTTGTTGTCTTTGTGTATTCCAGGCGCCTTATCTGTCTATGCTGCCTGCTCACGGTCCCAAATGAACACGTGATTTCCTATCTTGTATGCCTGCGCTACACTATGAGTAATACGATCTATTCAGAGGATCGTGCGGGTCACAAATTTGTTTATTTATTTGTCCCTACTTTCTGGTGCGTCATGCACCGCTTGTCTGAAGCTATACAAAAGGAAAAGAAAAATAAAAAAGGGATGAATCACATGGCCGTATCTGGTGATTCATTGGGCTATAAATTTTCTATGCGCTCGTTTGCGCTTCAATAACATTATTTTGTTTATTGGCCGGCCTTGCTATCTAAATTGGGTCCGTAACAGGTCCGTCCATAGTGGAGCGGTGGCTTCGGTAGGCCTGCCCTCGTAGAAGTTTGTAGCCCGGCCTCCCGGAGGCCCGGAGCTACTAGAAGCCATGCTTCTGCATGACTATATCACTGATATAGTCAGCAGAAAAAAGTGTGATAATCACAAAAAAAATTCCTTACTGAGGGATCTTCACTAGTGGGATATGTACCCGAAAGTTCACTTTGTTCCGGTAAAGCACTTTAAAACCACAAATTGACGCGAATCACTATAAAAAATCACTTGTAGTGATAATTGTTTCAGCCACTTCACTGTCTGTATGCGTGTTTAAATTCTTTTTAAATATATTTTTTATTTTAGCAACACTACAGTTGAACTGCCAACACTGCCCGAAAAGGGGGCGTGGCGTCTATGACGCCGAAAAGCGCGCGCTTTTCCGGTTTGCCGGCAAGCGCCCGCTCTCCACAGTCGACGCGAGCTGTTGCTTTCTTCCACTCTTCTTCTGCTGCCACTTAAAAATAATTAAAATTAACTCCTTCGGAATCGCCAGGGGGAGACGTCCTAGTCTGCTGTCCAAAACGCCAAACTGCCGAGCTGAAAGAAAACGCGACCTTCTCGGTCGGAGGTTAAAATCAGTATGTTGCTCTGTTCTGTAGGTGGTTTTTTTTATTGTTGTGAGCAGCTTTGCAAGCCAACTCGAGCACTCCGGCGGCCGAAATTCTATAACCGCTATTAGGTATACTGGTGCTCCGACACCAATCCGTTGATGCGATGTGATGTGAAACGATGCCATACAACCACACTGATTTACGGTGTGAAAGAGAATGATATATTTTTCAGCGGATCCGCGCCTTTTGTACTCTAGCGGTACACACTCACAGGATAGAGACAAATCGGCAGACTCAGCCAAAGGGGCGAGTCCAACGAGACGAACGAAAGAACGTTAAAAGGCAGCGATGGCAAAAAAATACATTCATTACGATTTGTTCGCTCGCAGGCTAAAAAGGGTCCTTTTCAGGATCACAAAATTATCTTTCATCCAAAGAGTTTATTGTTTTGTTATCACTCGATATCCCCATCTTGTTCGGCTAAATCTTCCTGTTAAGCGACTGCGTTTGCCACTCGCCACAGCTTTCACAGTTGGAACATTTCTTCCCATCCAGCTCGTGACATGTTGTACAGTAAATTATATTTAATGAGACGTGCCGAAGCACCACTCAGTGTCGCATTGGAGGCGATTTTAACCTGTAATTGAACATTTGCGATGACAGTGGTACAGTGTCGATTTTCAATGTGGGGTCATAATTTGGATCCCGAACTCTATGTTTACAAAAATGTCCAACTAAATATGACGCATTACAGGTCCGTCCAATTAGCCGAATGTCGAGCTAAATGTAAATTACTGTACTTTCAATCTAGAAGCAATTTAGAAATGAATGAAAATTGAATAATCGGGAAAGTCCCCAACCATCAATAAGCTCAGAACAACTGCCAAATTCACATACTCATCATATCCTGGCAAAAAAATTATGAAAAAATCAATTTGTGTTTTATTATTATTTTGGATATTGTTTTAGAAAGCATTGAACTGTATTTCCTAAACTCTTTTTTGAAAGGTTTAATGGCCCTGATAAGCGCCGTGTTTTATGGGATTTTAGAAAACTCAGTACATGTGGTTTTGAAAAAAACCATTTCGAACGCCCTCGATGCCGCCTTGTTCTGGATTTGCCACCAAAGCAGATTGTATAAAGAACAAACTTTTTTCTTCTGCTACCAGCTGCCGTTTTGCGATTGCGTTTGCCACTCGCCACTCGCTGCAACTGCCTGTTGTTGTCTTGATGTCCACTGAACCGAATGTGTTCACGACGTTCGCGACGAAAAGAAAACCCGCATTCGGAACAGAAATGCGGGTTTTCTTTTCGTCGCGAGTAGCTTTGCCAGCTAACTCAATCACTTCGCCGGCCGAAACTATATAACGCCGGCTAGGTGGACTGGTGCACTGGTACTAACGCGCTCGGCCTAACTAACCTTGCGGGGAACTCCAGACTAACACGGTTCGAGCGGGATTTTGCCTTTCCCTTCACTTTTCCTCCTTTACCATGTCCAGACATGGCTGCTTGGGTTGGTTTGTTGATGTGTTGTGATGCGAACCGATGTAGTGTACGGTTTGAATGAGAATGACCGTTACGGAAGGAAGGAAGGTCTTGTATTATAGAGACTTTAAACTTTTGCAGTTCATTAGTCTCTAGCCTTGAGAAAGGCCCTTTGAAAACACTACTCTACTCTACTACTCTTCTCCAGCACTACCACCTCCGCTCTCTTGCCTTGAGAAAGGCACTCGATCCCTCGCCGTCCAGCTCGTCCAGCAACGATGTTGTCCAGTCGGTGTCCACACAAAGAATGGATCGTTACGGCAGCTGAGCGGGGATTTTTAAGCTGACTGGCTGGCTCGAGAATTACGCATGTGTGAGACAGCGATCAATGTTTCGTTCATTTTTTTTTCCTTTCCAATCGTGCTTCATTCTATTTCGCTGCTGCTCTGGTTGCCCGTTTTGGTCGGTTCGATTTGAGGAGCACAAAATGGACCAATCAAAAATGGGCACATAGTGCATTTGGACAATGCTTGATATTTCACAATTATTCAATTATTTATCTCAAGAAAAATGAGATGTTATTTGTTATGATAGATGCGTAGATATATTTTCTATCAATTGATGCCAAAACCTTTGCGATCTATTGAGAAATGCTCGAGTTATAAGCATTCCAAATCTTGCATTTTTTCCTACTTGTTCAGTGCCTAGATTTCCATTTCACCTCCTATATCTTCCGGTTAGACGTAGTCCTACGTCAAAAGAAAAACGTGAACTTTGAAATTTGTGAACTATTGCCATTTCATGCCAAACTGATATAGTGGTTTTCAGATTTTCGTGAAAATTGGTAGCTTGTTTTCGTTATGGTGAAACATTGAACCTGTATTATTTTTTTTGGGTGATTCGATTTTGTTCACTTTTTCCCAAAAATGACTTTTATCAAAAACTCATAACTTTTGAACCACTAAGCCGATTCAGATGATGAATACATCAAATTGAAGTTAATTAGCTAGTCTTTTTTGGAAAATTATCAAACTTGCAAGAATTTTGAATTTTGTTTTCGTAATTCTTGATTGTATCCGTTTTTATAGTTTACATGGTTTCGGCACCAACGGCCCTATATTTTTCTATATATTTTTTTGAAAACTGAAGATTTTTTTTACACATTTACATTTTTTACTCAAAATTAGATATGTTCTTTTTCTCTTTTTTGAGTTATAATTTTTTAAAGTTAACCGATAGTTCGGAATATTAATTTCTACCCCTTTTTCCTATTCTCAAAAATTCATAACATTTGAACTGCTAGAGCGATTCAGATGATCGATATATCAAATTAAAGCCTAGATTTTTTTGGATAAATATTGCACTAGCGAAAAAAAATTGTTTTCGTGATTAATAATTGTATCTGTTTTTTTTATAAATAAAAAAAATATTTTTTTTATAAATAAAAAAAATATTTTTTTGCAAGTGTGAAATTATTGACTTAAATTAACTATGTCGATTATCTGAATCGGTTCAGTAGATCAAAAGTTATGAATTTTTGAAAAACGTCATTTTTGGAAAAAAAATATTTTTTGAACCATCAATTAAATTTGGAAAATTATAATTTAAAAACGAAGAAGAACACTTATTTATATATGTTATCCAAAAAATCCTCGGCTTTCAAGAAAAAATATAAAAAAATATAGCGCCCCTGAATGAAAACTATAAAGAACAATTACGATCAATAATTAAGAAAACAAAATTATTTTTTGTTGCAAGTATAGTATTTTTTTCAAAAAAAAACCCTGCTAACTGGCCATATTTGATATGTCGATCATCTGAGTCGGTTTAGTAGTTCAAAAAATATGAATTTAAAAAAAAAATTTAGAAAAAAGGGGAAAAACCACCCTAAAATGGAAAGGAATTTAATATTTAACGATAAGGAACAAAACTACCAATTTACACGAAAATTTGAGAACCACTATGTCGGTTTGGCATGGAATATATATATATAATACTAAAAAATATAGTTGGTTAATTTCACCTGCAACTAAAAAGCTGATCACTAGAAACTATTTGACGTTAACGTTTCATTACCTTGTAAATTCTGGATACAATACCAAAAAAAGACGGGTGGGTAATGTCGGGGACATAACCGGAGTGACGTAGGACTATACAAAGGGGACAGCTTTTGCTAAATATATATTTTAAATATATTGTTTTATTTTCTTCTCCTACGTGAATACCTACCTATCTACCTGAAAAAATGGATTACTTTACTGTTTACTTTTTATGAACATGTTGGGGGTTCTGAAAAGAATCTTTGGTGTTGTGTTTTTGCGTTTTTTTTTACAAAATTGATTCTTGATTTTTTTCTGAAGGCTTTGTACTTATTAAATGTTCAACGCCGACCATCATTCGGCGTATGAACATATCGTACAATCAAAATGATGGCTGTGATAGGGAATGCATAGGTGGTCATCAGCTCATTCACTATCATATATTTCACTATTGAGCACATTACCGTACCTTAAACTGTGGTTTCGGAGATGAATGAATTGTAAGATTTGTAGTCTCCGCAAACAAAGTAATAAAAATGAAAAAGAACTGAAATAAACTGAAACAAACGAGCTATCAGCGTTCTGAAAATCCAACCGTAAATACAGGGACGGATGACCTTCGGATTAAAGTCTTTTAAAATAAGAACAGAGCAGCAGGAAAGGAAATACATAGCTCATCATGTTGCTCCTTAGTTATTTTTCTATACAATGCAGATGTAACGTCAGTCAATTTTCAACATCAGTTATCAACCAAAGAAAGCGGTTCTTGCTACCGAGAAAATTCGTTAATGCCATCCTGCATACAATGTGAAGCCACTTTTAATTCGGAAACCATGCATGGGTTTGTGAATACTGAATGATTAATTTAAAAGACCCCAACCACCAATAAGTTCAAGAACAAGCATAACCAAAATAAATCAGTTTATATTATATGTCATATTATGTCACTTTAGAATGCATTGGTATTGTGAAAAACTTTTAATAACTCTTCTTTGAAAGGTTTAATGGCCCTGAAAAGCGCCGTGTTTTACGGTGGCTGGTTTTGCCACCAAATCAGTCTGTATAAACAAACTTTTTCCTTCTTCTACCGGCTGCCGTTTTGCGATTGCGTTTGCCACTCACTGAAACTAGTTGTTGCCACCGAACAGAATGTGCTCTGTTCTGTAGGCTGGTTTTTATATTGTCGTGAGCAGCTTCGCAAGCCAACTCGAGCACTCCGGCGGCCGAAATTCTATAACCGCTATTAGGTATACTGGTGCTCCGGCATCAATCCGTTGATGCGATGTGATGTGAAACGATGCCATACAACCACACTGATTTACGGCTTGAAAGAAAATGAGATATTTTTTGGGGTCCGCGCGTTTTGTACTCTAGCGGTACACACTCACAGGATAGAGACCAATCGGCAGACTCAGCCAAAGGGGTGAGTCTAACGAGACGAACGAATGAGCGTTAAAAGGCAGCGATGGCAAAAAAATACATTCATTACGATTTGTTCGCTCGTTGGATTCACATGCATGCTAAAAAGGGTCCTTTTCAGGATCACAAAATTATCTTCAATCTAAAGAGTTTATTGTTTTGTTATCACTCGATATTCCCATCTTTTTCGGCTAAACCTTCCTGTTTAGCGATTTGTTGCCACTTGCCACAGCTTTCACAGTTGGAAAATTTCTTCCCATCCAGCTTGTGGCATATTGTACAGTAAATTACATTCAATGGCACGTCGCATTACCACCATTCAGTGTCGGATTGGAGGTAATTTTAACCTGTAATTGAACATTTGCGATGACAGTGGTACAGTGTCGACTTTCAATGTGGGGTCATAATTTGGACCCCGAACTCTATGTTTACAAAAATGTCCAACTAAATATGTCGCATTACATGTCCGTCCAATTAGCTAAATGTCGAACTAATTGTAAATTACTGTACTTTCAATCTGGAAACAATTTAAGAATTGGTGAAAATTGAATAATCAGGAAAGTCCCCAACTATCACTAAGCTCAGAACAACTGCCAAATTCACATACTCATCAGATCTTGGCAAACAAATTATGAAAAAAATCAATTTGTGTTTTATTATTATTTTGGATATTATTTTAGAATGCATTGAACTGTATTTCGTAAACTCTTTTTTGAAAGGTTTCATGGCCCTGATAAGCGCCGTGTTTTATGGAATGGTTCCAATTTAGAAAACTTTGTACTCGTGGTTTTGAAAAAAACCATTTCGAACGCCCTCGATGCCGTCTTGTTCTGGATTTGCCACCAAAGCAGTTTGTATAAAGAACAAACTTTTTTCTTCTGCTACCTGCTGCCGTTTTGCGGTTGCGTTTGCCACTCGCCACTCGCTGCAACTGCCTGTTGTCTTGATGTGCACCGAACCGAATGTGTTCTGTTCCAAATGCGGGTTTTCTTATCGTTGCGAGCAGCTTTGCCAGCTAACTCGATCACTTCGGCGGCCGAAACTATATAACGCCGGCTAGGTGGACTGGTGCACTGCTGCACTAACGCGCTCGGCCTAGCTACCCTTGCGGGGAACTCCAGACAAACACGGTTCGAGCGGGATTTTACCTTTCTCTTCACTTTTCCTCCTTTGCCATAACCAACCATGGCTGCTTGTGTTGGTTTGTTGATGTGATGTGATGCGAAACGATGTGGTGTACGGTTTGGATGAGAATGAGCGTTACCGCAGCGGAGCGGGGATTTTTAAGCTGACAGGCTGGCTCGAGAATTACGCAAGTGTGAGACTGCAACCAATGTTTCTTCATTTTTTTCTTTTTCCTTTCCAATCGTGCCTCGTTGTATTTCGCTGCTGCTCTGGTTGCCCGTTTTGGTCGGTACGATTTGAGGAGCACAAAATGGACCAATCAAAAATGGGCACAAAGTGCATTTGGACAATGCTTGATATTTCACAATTACTTAATTATTTATCTCAAGAAAAATGAAATGTTATTCGTTATGATAGATGCGTAGATATATTTCTTATCAATTGATGCAAAAATCTTTGCGATCTATTGAGAAATGCTCGAGTTATAAGCATTCCAAATCTTGCATTTTTTCCTACTTGTTCAGTGCCTAGATTTTCATTTCACCCCCTATATCTTCCGGTTAGACGTAGTCCTACGTCAAAATATAAATGGCTTTTTACGGGGTGTGTTCGAAACTGAAAAAAAAAAAATTATTCAGAAATCATATTTTTATGTTGTTTTTTAAGCGTACATACATCATTTAGTCGTATAATTATTGTATCATTCAATTTATTCCGATGAGAATGCTTTAAAATATTTCAACTGATGCTCTTACCACATTTTAGTTTTTTTATTCAATGTTCAGTTTCTATGGCGAAGCTTCATTCGTAAATTACACATTTGTCATCATTGGTGGAATACGACCATAAATGTTGTTATGAATAGCACAGCAAGTTATGATTACAATACATATGGGTCTATTTTGATAATGCATTATACATAAACCGATAAAAATGCATTATAATATTAGTCCACAGCGTTTGAGCGTCTATATGTATATTTTATTCAATTTTCAGTTCGTAATTTCTATCCCATTCGCCGTGTTTATCATGATGATGCTAACATTAATAACATTATATACGGACCTCCCACCCTTTTAGAGACATCTCAACATTATGTTCAATTTTAAGAGCGTAAACCATCTGTCAATTTTTTCACTGTTTGCATTTTCTTGCCACAAATCCAATGTCCTGGAAAAAAAGGTAATGAAGATGGTCGAGTTTTGAGCGACATAGCATGCGCTGCCATAACTATTTCGCAAATAGTGACGTCAGTCGTTGTGTTTATTTTTGATTGCCCACCGCATCCATGTAAAAATGCTATTTTCAGGAAGTAATTTATCATTTAAAAACGTACATTTTTGTAGAGCTCCCGCTGAATATGAGGCTAATGTGATAGCGTGAAGTGAATATTTGTGAAATCACGTCGAAAAAGACGGATAAAAGTGATATTTCCATGTGCCATTTTCACTTTCCCACGTTCATAGAAACAAGCGAAGTTTCATTATTTTACCGTTATGAAGTTGATGTTTCGAAGGCTCTCAGTGTCGGTGGGTATGTTGTGAGATAATAATCGCCAATCAATCAAAATTTCACTGAAAATGTTACTGCTTTCGAGAACTAAGCATACGACTGCTCTCTGGACCTTTTTACCAGATTAATAATCTAAATAAGCCACGATATAATCATCATCTGTTAAAAAACAACCAGTTGAATGATTTCAGGAGAATTCTGACTCAAATTATCATGCAACCGTAAGTACTTTCAACATTGTTTTGTTCCTTCCATATACATTCCATATTAAATGCAAATAATTGCGATACAACATTTGGCTTGCCAATACAGATACACTTCGCCTACTGCTCCACCTCTATATGTACCTCATTGCCACAAATCGTTGCCACTTTTTTCTCTCAAGTTCCACTTCTCTTCTCTGCCCCTATTCGCGTTGACAGTGCGACGGTAGTGCCTCCTGGTGTTGGCAGGTGTTGGCTTCTCATTAGGGGGCAAAACATAAACAAACCGCCATCGAAAATATACAAATTTGATACAGTGATTACTCATTGTAATTCTTTGATTGTGTCGTCTGCTGGTTTTAGGAATCTTTAAACAGCTTTCAAACAGCATATTACGGTGAATAACGAATATTCTGGCCTCATTCAGCGTTTGTAGGAGGCAGAAAAAATAGGCGCATCTGGAGGACTGAGATTTTAGGGTAATTTCTTTAATAAAATTTTGAATGAAACTTGAAAAGAAATGAAGTGCTGTTATATTAAACAGTTCTGTCAATTCATTGTCTTTAATAATAAAGCGAAAAACATTACGATACAATTCATTTGCAGTGCAGTGCTTCGTGGAGAAAATGGCCGAGTGGAAGCAAAGTGAACCTTGCAACGAGCCTTGTGATGAAAATATCGGGATTCAATCTATAACACCGCATTCTAGTAAAGTGGTTTGTATAGTTCCTGGATGTCGTACACGGAATGGCCAAGGATATTCATTCCACAACTTTCCCCCGAAGGCGGATAGAAAACGGTATAAGGTTTGGTTGACAAAATTGCGACTGAATTATGAGCCATCTCCGTCGTCGAAAGCTTGCAGCTTACATTTTAGCATTACAAACTTTGTTGTTCCTAGTAAGTAGTGTTTTTCTGTTGCATTCTAAAATACTAATGTCTAATATTTTATTCTAGCTGCGAGAAGGCTTACTGAACGGATGATTTTAAAAAGAACAGCCATACCAGACATCAACTTACCTAAACCAATTTGTAACACAGTGAGAGAAATAGCAGCCAAAAATCGCGCAGAACGAGCAGCCAGGCGGAATGAATTTAAACCAGATCTGAATCATTATATGGAGGACAGCCAAATGTCGATCTGTGATGATACTGAGGACGCAATAGACATTATTACAGCACCGGACTTTGAGCAAGCAGCTGTTATTACATCACCGGACTTTGTGCAAGCAGCTGTTATTACATCACCGGACTTTGTGGAAGCAGCTGTTCAGGTGGACACGCTTGATTTGGATAAACTTTTTATCGGTCGTCGTAGAACTATGTCTGTCCACTTTAAAACCGATTCGGAGTTGAACTCCTGGACAGGGTTAGCTTCCCTCAAAATGTTGGATACCATCGTTGAGGGCTTATGTTCGTTGGCCGCGTATAAGAAGCGATCGCACTCTACCGTTCCTGTAGAAGAGGAAGTGCTTGTAGTGTTTGTGAAAATGAAAACGAATATATCGTTCTCTTGCATGAGTGCTCTGTTTAACTTACATTACCAGACTATTTCTCAGGTGTTTTACCGGACAGTTCCATTGTTGAAGATGATGTGCACTCCATTAGTACCATGGCCAACACAAGAAGAAGTTAATCGCAATATGCCACACTATTTCCGACCATATTATACTGACGTTATCGCTGTACTCGATTGCACTGAAATGCCAATTAAAAAACCAAAATGTCTCCACTGCAGGATCAACGCATATTCGCATTATAAAGGACGTGAGACTGCGAAGTACTTGATTGCAGTTACTCCAGGAGGAACAATATGCTATATAAGTCATGGATATGGCGGGAAGGCTTCGGATAAGCAAATAGTTACTGCGGAAAAATTGCTCGAAAAATTTAAAATTGGTGAAGCAGTGATGACCGATAAAGGTTTCAGCATAGATACTGAAAGTAAAGCCCTCGGAGTGAAGCTTGTGCGACCACCATTTCTAACGGCTCCTCGATATCAGCTGAGTACAATGGATGCTCGTGTAAATGTTTCTATAGCCGCGTCAAGAGTACATGTGGAACGAGCTATACAACGCATAAAAATTATCGAAATATTCAACAACAAAATCGATACACGTTTTCTTCCTATATTGGATGATTTAATATACATTGCCTGTGGAATTGTCAATATTTCGAAGCCAATTCTGTCAAACGAACGATTTTAGAATTAGAATTTTTTTATTAATAATACTTTAGAATACATATATTAAACAGACGAATATAGATATTTCAAAAAAACATTAAAATAAACCTCCTTCAGCACTGCTACCATCGTTCTAACATAATCTGGATCGAATTGAACTTCCTGAACATAGCATTTATCATCATATTCTGAATAGATTATAAAATCTGCTACTCTACATTTTGTTATGAACATAGTTAGTTGCAACTGTGCGTAATATTGATGATTTTTTTTCAAAACATTTAATCTTGTAAAATAGGGAAGAAAATCAATTAAATCACTCAATGATTTATTTTCCCCTTCTTTTGGACACTTAATTTCTATTATTCTCCCTTCGTTTATAACAATTCCGTCAGGAGAACATCCCAGCCATGAAATATGTGGGGGTATTACGAAACCACAACTCCAAACGTTTTTTCTGTAGTCTCGCTCATATGCTGCTATGGCTTTTGATTCGCATCGGATCCCATGTACGATTGCTGGTGTTGAAAGATGTTTCGGTGTCACCATACTCAGGATTTTACTTTTCCAATTTTTGTTCTTGTCGGGTTGATTTGTGTAGTATGTATACACAGAGTATGCACTGGATGAAGTGATGCGCCTGCTTCGTTCTTTTTTCCATTGCGATGATACTCTTTGTTCTATAGTTCTTGTACATATTTTCAAAGACTCGTATTCCGATACTTTCACATTAATTTCGAAATGAAGTTGCAGATCCTTTTCTAACGGACCTATAAATTCCATTATTTCACGATCGATCATCGTGAAGTTATCAGGATGAAACGATCTTCTCAGGAAGGATTTAAGTAGACTGCAAGTCATATTTTCTTCAATAGAAATTAACGAATCAATGGATTCTGTAGAATGACTTTGCACATCTATATCGAGAAGTGTATTCAGAACATCAGATTCATCATTTTTGTCAATATTTTTCATTTCTCGTCCTTTCTTTTCGTATGCCAGACCGCTTTCAGGGAATCCTAATAATTAATAATTAAAATTTTATTTCAAAAAATCGATCAATAAATTGGAAGCAAACCTTTCACGAAAAGCTGAAGAATGTTGGTACCCTCATCGTGAGACAAACCCGCCGGCGAGGCAGCTTCAGTCGTATCTTTTGTATTCGTCATTTTTTTGCAGAATGCGGTCAATGGTGTTGTCTTGTACATATCGTCAGCAACTTTTTCTGCAATTTTACCCCACTTTTGTTGCAAATCTGTTACTGTAAGCAATGGAACTGAAGGGAACCTAAAAATAGAAAAATTGATTTTTGCCATTTGTATTCAAGAAAATCACAAAAAACACATTAGAAGATGTTTTAAAACGGCCATTATGTGTTTGCATTTTCCCATTCCAGCTTTGCACGAACACTGAAAAGACCACTTCTCAAAGGAAGGTCTGGTGCGGATGGAAATTTTGTGTGGATCAGCTCTAGGTGATGATGACTTCAAACAAGTCGCAAATATGGTAAAGCCGTCCTCGTGCACGGTTTGAACTCCAACAAGAAGCAAGTGGTTAGCTTGAAACACCCGTTCACCTTCGACTATCAACCTGCTTCCTCCTCCGACGTATTGAAAAATATCGGCAAGCTGCAAATTTACCGTCATCATCGAAGAGTTTATCGCATTGGATGCCTGTTTAAGAAAGAAATATTAAAGGTTTTCATTAGCTTTTCATTGCATTAGAAATATTCCGGAACTATTTTTTGTTCAAATCGCACTAAAGTAACTAAAGATTTTTACCACAGATTCAGGAAGAATCCTCGAAACATCGATTTTCATTCATAATTTTGATTCGAAACGAGAGATGAAATTCCAATTCGCAAATCATACTAGTTTTTGAATATTAATTATGGACGAACAATACAAGTACGATTTGCACGAATGGTGAAAAAAGATTATGCATATGGTATATGATATTTTCTTACTCACCATTTTTGCAGAAAGCTATAGAATCTCAAGATAACTTTGAACAAAAATTATAGTTTTTCTCACTGCGTTTGTTTACGTTTCACCCCCTAATTTGAAATGTCAAACTCAATGCCGTCAACGCGGATTACGAAATGGGGGAGTAGGCATGACAATATGGGTTTACAGAAGAAATGAACACTCTATAAAAAATAAAAATTATGAATGAAAATTGTTTTTCCCAAATCAAATTAGTACTCTATGTAAATGAAAATCACTTTTGATTGCAAGAGGTGGAAAAATATCATAGAAAAATAGTGTCTAAAGATAATTTTCAATTGTAATGGTAAGTTTTAGTGAGAATATCTGAAAATTCATACAAAATAGTTTAAATTAGGGTCAGAACAACGTACTTGTCGTAGGTAAATAACGCCAAGAAAATGTTTTCATACAAATTTTAGCAATTAAAAACTGCCTCAGGGCCAACTAATCTGATAGAGAATAGTTGGCATCATACAAACTAATGTCGTATCCAGATGTCGACACCATTCCGCCGTCAACGCGAATATATCCATCATTGCCCAAGATGTATGGAATAAAGGTGTGACCGTGTCGTCAATAAGTGCGCTAGGGGAAACGGTATAGATATACAGAGGATTGTGGGAACCCAGCTAGCATTAAATCGCATAACAAGCGTATATATATAACATCATATGCCCTAAATTTTGGTTGGCATATACACCCTTAGGGCGATTACACATTATCCGGTTTCCGCCGGACCGGTTTGAAACCCAAATGGCAAATTTCGACCGTACCAACCTCTTTACGGCGCCGTGATGCAGCCGTCCACTGCGACTGCAATGTCTGGTGACCGGACAAGCATTATAAGCGATGACAGTAGTATTGTGTCGGCGTCTGGTGGAGACATCGGTTTAGGAAGGCAAATCATTCTCTATAAGATTATTACACCTCAAAACAGTTTTAAGTTGTTTAAATTTTCAATGAAATTTTTTACTGCGTATTATGTGATTACTTAAAACACGTAGAACTGACTCTTACTTAATTATTTTTGTATAACTTTCCTGACATTTTCACCAAAACTTATCATTATAATATGAAATCGCTATCAAACACAATTCTTGTTCAGGGTTTTTTTTCACTACTTGCGGAAGAACGTATTGCTCTATTACATAAAAACATATTTGTTGAAGAAAATGTTTATTTTCATTCATAATTTTTATTTTGTATACGAGTTTACTGCACCTGAAAATCCATTATCATTTCCCAAAAACGGAGCACGAAGCTCCATACCATCAACTCGAATTGACAGTTGTTTGTCATGTGTGTTAGTATGAGTACAATTCAGGAAATTTATCGTCTCATGGATTAATATGTGTGAGCTATTGACGTTTGTTTGTTGTTTTTGAAATCAATTCAGAAGTCGGATGTGAAATGGATGCCGAAATTTTGCTTTTTTATTTCGCTGCTGTGGAACAAATTCAGCGATGCAAGTTTCTGCTCAAAGTGAATCAATGGTCACAATGGTCACAATGGTCACGTACGAGGTCATCATGGAGCATATTGCCACGGACTGTGTAATCAACGGTGGATGGTGTCTTTCGACATATTGATCGAGTAATTTAATTAACATCTGTTTTTGCTTTGTTCACAGTCAACTTCCCTTATTTGGAATCGCTACTGAACGAGTTCAAATCTCCAAAAAGTTCATCAAAGGGCAGATTTTGAGCGACTATCGAGCTGAATGTGAAGGTTAGTTTTTGTTGATTTGACACACCAAAAATAGCTCTCTCTACTAATATTTTTATTCGGATCTCCACACAGTTTGATCTGATCCGGGATGCTATCGACGACGATGTGGCCGAGGAACTCAAGCCCAAACTATCCGATCTGTGCTCCGTCATCAAGAAGTTTCCCTGTCCGACGCTGAAACATCGGCTCTGTCAGAGCGAAACCATCCAGCGGTTGGCATATCTCATTCGACATTCTCCGCTCAGGATCTGCATATTAACAGCTGTGCGTTCATGCGAAATGCACTCGACAAAGCGACCTTTGCCCCGGGAGTACGTGCTCGAGAAATTGCGGCTTATGCTAAGCGCGTTTCTGGACGAGGATTTGCGGAAGTATGAGATAGTGTTTGAAGGAAAATTTAGATGTTAATTTTAGTTTAGTTTAGATTATTACTGCAATAGTGAAATAAAAATACACTCAAGAATAAATGAATGGACACACATTCTATCGTAGGCAAAAAATCTATTGTAAAAATATATATATATATATATATTTTTTTTTTATTATAGTGATTTTCAACACATTTCGGCTGGTTCGTCACTTTTGCTTCCATTTTTGGAAGAATGTTGGGAATGAGAATTGAACTCGTGATCTCTGCGTGAGAGGTATGGATGTTACCACCACGCCAGATCGCCTCCTCGTAAAAAGATATGGCATCAGCGCGTTTGAAATGAATCATGATATTTGTGTATGTTTGGGAATAAAATAATTTGGCATATGGATAAGTACAGTGCAACTGGACTTGAGTTAGTTTTTATAATACTGTTTACGACAACCAAGTTTTTCTGTTAAGTAAGTTTTTTATATTTGGTTATCATTGCAAATTTACATCCCAAGGAAAGATTAGATCACAAAAAAAGATATTGTTTCGTCAACACGCCCGGTATATGGCTGGATTTCTCCAAGAGTGCCACAAAAAATGTTTGGCGAGAAGTCTGCGCGGAATTATTATGGTGTTAAAACGGTTTACTTCTTTCCCGTTAGCTCCGCCAGAGACCTTGTCGTGTGAGCAGTTCCCATGTACCCCTAGTACATACTCTCCCATTTACTCCCATTTTGATCCCTGCGCTTCCAAATCTTATTCTTGGATAAATCTTTTTCCTAGAACGATTGTATATTCAGAACAAACAAAAATCAAAATCGAAAACAGCTTGCATGTAGCAGGAATATTTGCAGCAATGTTCACGGCTTACAGAGACAAGGCTAGTTCTTTAGCGAGTAAACATTTTTTTTATGACGTCATCCGAATTGTCAGTGTAAACAGTCGCCAGTTGTATTTTGTTTTCCGACTTACGCGTAAATGTTCCTGAAATGAAAAATCGAAAATGGTTCAATGCGCTGTGAGCGGGTGTATAAATTATGAAAATGACATTATCGGACCAAAAAAGAGATTCTTTCGCTTTCCAAAAAACCGAGAATTATGTTCTTTGTGGATAAATGTTTTATCAAATTATTCATGGTGTTAAATACAATCAACTATATTATCAACGCACAAACTTACAAAGCACGAAAAATAAAAAATAAGAACACACTGTTTACTTCAACGACTCAGATGACGTTACTAAAAAATGACTGATCCGGAGTAGCTAGCCTTGTCTCTGTAAGCCGTGACAATGTTTACCTGTCAATTCACTGTATAAATAAATGCACCTATGTGTATGTGAGAGATGCACGTTTTTGTGTAGCGTGAGGTGTCTTTCACATTGTTATCCGGTTATCCGTCCAAACCCAGCGGCGCTTTTTGAAACCGGTCCGGCAGAAACCGGATAATGTGTAATCGGCCTTATTCTCTTTTACTGCCGTATCCGTATATTCATTCGTCGGATGCGATACGTCGTCATAGAAAACGCCATTCTGATTTACGGCCGTATTTCTGTGTACTAGATTCATTTTGATAAACTGTTTTATCGACATCGATGAAAGATGTTTTTTTTATTTTTTCACTTCTGTTTTGTTTTCATTTGAGATTCCTACATTGTGTACAGTTTCTGTCGGGAAAAAACGGAAATTCCCGTTTTTCAGAGTGATCCGCAGACATTTTACTGTGCGAATGTCGATTATGGCCAAATTATTCAGGTTACTCCATAACAGCACGAATGATCCAATGTGACAACAAATCGATGATATGTGAATGGAATCCGCCGGATAAGTGCATTAGTGTAGTCGCGTGAAATTCATGTCAGCTTGCGTATGTAACTGCATGCGACGTTTATTATATCTAAATTGAAGCAGGCAAGTCGGAGCACAAGAGGTATGGAACGGCCAATTGCACATGTTCACAATAATAACATTCTTTTCCCTCAGCACTGTCACATTCACCCTTGAACGAAAGCTCCAGCCGTTCGGAACCTTTCGGCAGCGGTTTTCTCGAATGTCAACCTGAAGGAAGTAAATCATATATGCTCACTTAAGTGCGATTCACATACAACATACACGTCACGTTCACGTCCCGTCACGTCACGATACGTCAATGATTCTACCATGCAATTCTCATGAAAACATTCACATACACCAGCAACGTAACGACCCGTCAGCATACGTTCCACGAAAACGACCGGCAGGGTTTGTAGAAAAGAATAATTGACGGAGACGGACGGCTCGTTTGGTTTTTGTCTGGGCTTTGTGTCTCGGCTTTTGTTTTGATTTGGTTGCACAGTAATTTACATCAACATCGACATTAAGCTAATTGAACAGATCTGTGATGCAACACGTTTCATTAGACATGTTTACCTCTAGTTGGACATTTTTGTAAACATTGAGTTCGGGGCCCAAATTATGGCCCCACATTGAAAGCCGCCACCAGTCGCAAATGTCCAATTACTGGTCGAAACTGACTCCAATGCGACACTGAGTGGTGCCTCAGCATATCGCTTTATAAGTAACATACTGTGCTTTTTATGCCAACATATCTCTTTGGAGGGTGACCGGAATAAATCGCCACAGTAAACAACTGCAACAGAAACAACCGCTTAGAAAAAGTGTAGTAGGCTAGAAATATTTGGCGCGGGAAAAACATCATGTGCCTCACATTTCTATTATAAATTTATTCTCTTGTTCTCGTTTTTCGAAATTTATTCTGAGGACAATGTAATGGGGACGAAGTCCCCATTTGGCGAGGATAAGGAATCGAGGCGGCCCATGCCGCCAAGATGACGCAATCCGAGTCCACCGCCGACCCGCCGTCGGAAGCGGCGGTGTCTCGCACGCAAACCTGGGATCCACTGATTGCCCGGTTAGTTTGAAACATAGGATACGATCCTTTAGCAATGTCCGACCGAGCTCTAGCGAGCGTCGGACGGTATACGTCTGCCCGGGGCGTTACGTTTGCCTGGGGCGATACGTTTGCCCGGTTAATTCTTGTTTTGAAATACAATACCGCGCCACAATATTTATAGCCTACTACACATTTTATAAGCGGTGGTTTCTGTTGCAGTCGTTTTCTGTGGCGATTTATTCCGGGAACCCTTTGGAGCTAAGTCATTCGAAGTGAAAATCATTCGCGACTAGTTGAAAGAATTATTCTATTTATTATTATTGTTGCATAAGGGTCGGACTACGGGGTTTAAGCATTTAAATAATTGAATTCAATGATTCTCATTGAATTTTTCTAAATTTAGAACTGATTCTAGGCATGCTGATTTGAAAGAGGGCATTGCAATTTAAAATTGTTGTAGGTGGCGACACCATGAATAAAATTAAATAAATCATTCGTTTGGCATTTGACGTGACGGTGCTGGTGGAAGCATTGACTGCATGTGTGAATTGGTGGAGACGTTGACGGAACGTAGACGTTCTTCTCCGTAACGTGCTATGTGAATCGCACATTAAGGTGAAGGTGGAAGCTAGCCATTGTAGTAGTATAGGTAAACCCTCGTGTAAAAATGGGGTAATAGTGTTTGTGAGAGAATAGCAAAGCACACGTAAATAGATCAATTCACTTATCAGACTGTGTGGCGCTTCATTGACACGAGTCTTTGAATACATTTGAAAAAAAAACAAATAACAATTCAATACTAAAGTAAAATGTATGAACGATATGTTCCGATGAACAATTGCAAATATAAATATATATAGAAGGTGCATTTGCATATGATTCTGATTATACGCGAGCGTAACATGAGCAAATTTATAACACATGCGAATTGGGGCTCTTTTGGTATTAACAAGTTCTTCCGCATACACACACTCTTTACAGATACACGGGCCAAAGGTTGTGCAGTCATCATTCAACAAGAGCCAAAGGTTGTACCGCTTATGACAACTCTACACGAGCTGATGATTGCGCCGGCTAGTGACCATTCTATCCTGGATTCCTCGAGTCGAGAAAGACGCACCACGCTAGATATGGGGTACAGACTAGGGGGGCGTTGCTGATTAATGGTCAGCTGCATCCCAATAGCAGGTATCCCGTGTCGGGCACACGTACAGAGCATCGAAGACTGCAACATACCAATTATGAGAACACTTGTAATACTAACCTCGAGCCAACCGCGAGTAATCGGTTACATATTACTAACATAGTTGTAAGCAAACATTGTAGAAAAATTGAACTCCCGGCCCCGTTAGGCTGACGCCATATGAGCCTTAATAAAATATATATTTTGGATAAAAAAAAAAAAAAGTTCTTCCGCATAGTAACTCGATGTTGATAATTCCTTAATATTTTCCTTCGTTGATCGTATTGTTTTCACATATTCACGTTGGAAAGCCTTAACCCTTCTCTTCGTTGGCCGAGGCATTTAGATTGAATATAATACTTTTCCGTTTACTGTTTTTGAAAGCATAGGCAGCCGTGGCAGTGTTCCGAGCTCTGCAATACAATTTTCTTACCCAATGTTAAAGTTGCTAAAACTTACATTATAGACCCATTAAACGTAAAAATAATAATTGTATTGATATCAACACAATTTTATTCTATTGATTTTCATGACATGGGACGCTATGACTCCGGAATAACATTTTATTGAGTGGTTTTTATAGCTGTTTCGATGATGTTGTTTGGCATCAGTGTCGAAAAAATAACGATGCTTCCACCAATACAAACAAAACCATTGCTGATGATTGAAAAACGAAAATTTAACTTTCAGAGCACTTGCTCGAGTTTTCCGACGTTCTTCACTATACGGTGCGAAAGCAGATGAAAATTTAATATCTTGTGAGTAATCGATTAAAGTTTGGTTGATATTACTTGATGGGAAGTGTGCAAAAACGATCATTTTCACACTGTTTAGCAAAATATTGATTTTCTGGCGAGGGGTGAGGGAGGGAGATGAAAGAAATGAGCGCCATTGTAGCAGCCATTTGTGGCTAGCTTCCACCTTCACCTTAATGCCGGAGCGTATCAGAAGAGTTTGGCTCTTGCAACCGAATATTCAGTTATTCTTGGTACAATTAATGAAATTCAAAAGCTGCACATTCGAACGGTACAAATGGGACCAGGGAGCTTCTCAATAATTTGGTGTTATAACGGTGCGAATGGATCTTCAGGACTCGAGTGGTCTGACTCCTTCGAGACAGAGCGCGTCAACTCAGACGACAAATGTAACTTACTCGAGCAACATGGCACTGCTTAAGCCAGGAGCCAGCAGTGCCGAGTATGGTGAAGAAGTTGAAATTGCACACCAATTCATGCAAACGGAGTATACTATGTCACTGATTTCGGAGAAGTTGGGTAACGACACGAATACTTATTGCATCGTCGGCACAGCACTGGTGAATCAAGCGGAACCGGAATCCAAAGTAGGATGTATTATCATCTATCACTACGCCGATGGAGCCCTCACTCAAGTTGGCGACAAGGGAATCAAGAGCCCGTGCTATTCTCTCATTGAGTTCAACGGCCGTGTATTGGCTAGCATCAATTCAACCGTCAATTGTATGAGTGGACTGATGATAAGGATTTGCGACTTGAATGTAACCATTTCAATAACGTGTTGGCATTATATTGTAAAACCAAGGGTAAACAAGATTAATGCAATCACTTGGATTCCTCAGAGTAGCAGTTTTTTTAACAGGCGACTTCATTTTGGTGGGTGATTTGATGCGATCTGTCACGCTAGGTAATTTTGAGGAGATCACTCGCGACTATTAACCAAATTGGATGACAGCAGTAGAAATATTAGATGACGATGCCTTGCTCGGGCGGATCTATTTGATCTACAATCTATTTGTTTGCCTAAAAGATGGGTAAGTAGGGTTTCTGTAGCTCTGTTTATCATACGAACATTTTTTGTATTTATTTGAAGGTCAGCCACAACGGACGACGAACGACAGCAAATGCCAGAGGTTGCTCAATTCCATCTCGGTAATATGATGAATATATTCCGCCACGGTTCGCTTGTGATGCAAAACATTGGCGAGCGTACGACGCCGGCAACGGGCTGTTTATTATTTTAGTCAGCTATCGGTCTGGTCACACAAATACCACCTAATTATGAATTATGAATTTCTTCGAAAGTTACAAGAAAGTTTGACTGACACAATTAAATCTGTTGGCAAGATTGATTATTCGTATTGGCATAGTTATCATACCGAAATGAAAACGGAACGTTGCGGTGGATTTATTGATGGAGACCTTGTAGAAGGTTTTTTAGATTTAAGTCGGGAAAAATGTACGATTCATTGGGATTGCAGATCGACGTGGATGGAACTGAAAAGGAGTGGCCGAAGATGATATAATCAATATTGTAGAAGACCTAACAAGAATACATTAGGATGTCCAGTGTTGATCATTATTATTCAAACGATGCTATCAGTTGTTTTCTGACGCAAATGCTGGGAAAACGAGATATTACACATTTTTCTAAAAAAGTTTAGTTAGCGACAGCCCAAACGTAAACATAAACAAGGAGTTAGCAGCAGCCATAACCGATATCGCGAGAACGGAGCTCGCCAGCATAAACATAACAACTCATCAAAACAACGATATGAGCTAGCCGCCGGTCAGCATTATTTCAAGGACAGAAATCAGGCCACCCGAAAAGATAAACACAGCACGCGAGCTGACTTTAGAGCTTAAGATAAAATTGTATTTTAGTCTTTAAGCAAGCGTGAATAAAAGAGCACAAGCTCTAGTAAAATATTTTTTTTAGTTCTTAGTGATCCGAAAATATTAACTGGCGCCCGAATAGGGACCCAGTAAGTGAAAAAGTGTTAATTGAGTGAAAATTGAGATACCTGAAGAAGACTCAGTGTGTTACAACAACTGACAGTTTCAGTGTTTTCACTCGCAAAAAAGTTAATACTCGCAATTACGACCGCGTTTAATTAACGCAGCCGTACGGACTGGCTCCTGAGTAGTGAAAAGTGCAGTGAAAACGTGTAGTTGGAACAAAAAGGAAAGCAACCGCCGTACCGGGACTAATTGCTAACTACTGGGTTCCCGTGGATCCTGACATCTCGAAGTGCAACCCGGCACTACAGGATTCGGAATAATAGGAGTCGACAACGCCCCAGCCGCGCGTCCAGAGCCTTCCAATATCAACACTGTTAGAGGATTGTTGATTGGAGGTACGTCTCCCGCAATTGTGTGGTGTTCCCACATGATGGTTGGATTAGTTTGGTAAGTGAAATTTTAATTTTTTGTAGTTTAAAAAGTGAGATAAATAAATAAAGTTTTTAATAATAAAGAGAAATAAATAAACAGTATTAAACAAGTGAACTTATTTGATTTGATTTGATTTAATTTGTTGCCCCTGACAACTATAAAAAGTGTGCAGAAAACCAAAAACTAATAAAATTCATTATTATATAGAAATCATAAGGTTCAAAAATTTTTTTTCCTCACAATGGCCCATCAAATAGAAGATATTTTGAACAGACTGAATGTACTGGAAAGCATGAACATTGCATTTCCGGCAACAGATTATAGTGACCCCGTTTTGATTTATGTGCATCCAGATGGAACACCTGCAGATCCATCCCCAATTGAAAAACTTCCCGATTTAATTAAAGAAATTCCGGTTTTTGATGGACAATCAAATGAATCGAGTGCCTGGATACGAGATGTTGATGCATTAGTGAGAGCATATCAACCCAATGCTAACAGCACCGTAGATCAGAGAAATAAGTTTTACGCGATCTGTACAGCCGTCCGAAGGAAAATAAAGGGCGAGGCGAACAATGCACTAGTGAATTCCGATGTCAATATCAATTGGAATTTAATCAAAAAAAACTCTTTTAACCTATTATGGTGAGAAGAGAGATTTGACTACTCTTGATTATCAGTTGATGAATTCGACTCAATCAGGAAAAACACTTGAATGCTTTTATGATGAAATAAATAAATTACTTTCTTTAATCGCTAATCAAATTAAAACAAATCCTGCATACAGTCATCCGGAAGCCTCAAAGGCTATGATTGATATGTATAATAGGAAAGCTATAGATGCTTTCATTCGAGGACTAAGTGGTGATGTTGGAAAATTTTTAAAGAATCATGAACCAGAATCATTGGCGAACGCGTATGCATACTGCATTACGTACCAGAATACAGAATACAGAAAAACCATGATAAGACCAAGACATGAACCGATTCCAGCACCTAGAATTCCGCCTAGAGCTCAACCTTTCATTCCAAAACCGAATCATTCATCAAATTTTGGTCATCAGCAACTAACTCGTTATCCTGTCCAATATTTTAACCGATTCCCACAACAGAACATATTTAAACCAAACCAATTTCAGCATTCAAAACCACAACAACCAAATCCTCAACCCCCACCAAGATTCCAGTTTCAGAATAATCCATTCGTTCCAAAACCCAACAATGGTGTAGAACCGATGGAAGTAGATCATTCAATTCGATCACGCCAAATAAATTATGCAAATAGACCTCCATTCCCAAATAAGAGACCGAGACAATTTAATATTGAAACAAACGAATATAGAATGAATAATGACAATCCTGACCTTGGCAACAATAAATACTTCACAACTTTAGATTTGGCTTCAGGTTTTCATCAAATTTCCTTGGATGAGAAAGACATTGAGAAAACCGCTTTTTCAGTAAATAATGGTAAATACGAATTCATTCGTTTACCATTCGGATTAAAAAATGCACCTAGTATTTTTCAAAGAGTAATGGACGATGTTCTCAGAGAACACATTGGAAAAATATGTCATGTTTATATAGATGACATTATTATCTTCGGAAAAACCCTCGACGAACATTTGGAAAATTTACAAAAAGTTCTAGAGACTTTGAAAAAAGCTAATTTCAAGATACAACCAGATAAATCAGAATTTTTGAAGAATGAAGTTGAATTTTTAGGATTTATCGTTTCCGAAAATGGTTTAAAACCAAATCCCAAGAAAGTTGAAGCTATTAAAAAATACCCAAAACCTACTAACATCAAGGAACTACGAATGTTCCTTGGATTGTCAGGGTATTATAGACGATTTATCAAAGATTATGCAAAGTTGGCAAAACCCTTAACAATCCTTAGAGGGGAGGATGGCCACCGCCGAATAACTAAACACGAATCAAAAAATTTTCCCATTAAATTAAATGATGAAGCAATAAATGCATTTGAAACATTAAAAAATATTCTTACGTCAGAAGATGTTCTAATTTTTCCAGATTTCTCAAAACATTTCATCTTAACCACAGATGCTTCAAACACAGCAATTGGAGCTGTTCTTTCTCAACAAACTTTGAATGGAGAAAGACCCATTTCCTTCATATCGCGAACTCTATCTCGTACGGAAGAAAATTACGCTACTAATGAGAAAGAAATGCTTGCAATAGTATGGGCATTGAATTCCCTGAGATGCTTTATATATGGAGCTAAAATACAGATATACACAGATCACCTGCCGTTAACATTTGCTCTTTCACCAAAAAACGTAAATGCTAAATTGAAAAGATGGAAATCCTATCTTGAGGAACATGACTACGAAATATTTTACAAAAATGGAAAAGCAAATTTTATTGCCGATGCACTATCCCGTGTGCAAATAAATTCACTAACTCCTACAATACATTCTTCAGACAATGATGATCAATGTTACATTCCATCCACCGAATCACCCATAAACGTTTTTCAAAATCAACTCATCTTCAAAATTAATGATCATTCAAGCTATAAACTCACCATCAACTTTGGAAAATTCAAAAGGCATATCTTCACAGAACCACGTTTTACTAAAGAATTCCTAACACAAAAACTTAAAGAGTTTCTGGTACCGAAAATAATGAATGGTATTATGACAAGCGAACCAATAATGGGTGTTATACAAGAAATTTATAAAGAAGTATTTGATCCAAAGTTTGTACGAGCCAGATATGCACAGAAAATTGTAGAAGACATTAACAACGAGAATGACCAAATTAAGAAAATTGCAGAGATCCATAATTACGCACACAGAAATGCTAAAGAAAATGTGGCTCAATTAATAAAAAAATGTTATTTTCCAAAAATGAATAAACTAACTATGAATTATATCAAAAATTGTGAAACTTGTAAAACGGAAAAATATGATAGACATCCACAAAAAATATTACCAGTAGAAACACCAATACCACATTACCCAGGAGAAATAGTGCATATTGATATTTTTATATATAATCAATACTTTTTATATCTATCTTCAATAGATAAATTATCAAAATTTGTTAAAATAAAGCCAATAAAGTCCAGATCAATAGCACATGTTAAAGATGCCCTTATTGAATTACTATTCGATTGGGACATTCCTTGTACAATTGTAATCGACAACGAAAGAACATTTACATCAGAAATAATAGAACAACACATTAAAAATTTAGGTATTCAAATTTATAAAACCCCAGTAAACCATTCAGAAACAAATGGTCAAATAGAAAGAGCACATTCAACCATACGCGAAATAATGAGATGCACCAGAAACTCAAGTCCGAATCTTCCAATGAATGATTTAATTCAATTAGCAGTGCATAAATACAACAATACAATTCATTCATTCACAAATGACACCCCAAAAAATGTATATCTTGGAGTTAACAGAGACAACCTGTCATTCGCAGATTTTGCAAAACAAAGACAAGAAAATTTGGATCGAATAATTAAAATATATCAAAATAAAAATAATAAAATTACAGTTCCAAAATATTTAAAATTCCCAGAAAATTGTTACGCATACGAAAAAACAAATACTGTATCTAAAAGAGACCCACAATTTAAAAAGATAAAAATAAAAGAAGATCATGAAACTTTTGTAATTGATGAATTAGGACGAAAAATTCATAAATCGAATCTCAGAAAATGTGTAAAATAAAACTAACCACTCCACATCATCTTCTATCTTTTCAGGCTCGCGCTCTGCGTACCTGTAGCATACTCACTATTACAAGTACATGATTTAACCAATAATCCTCTGGCCATAATACCTTTAGGTATTGCAAAAATAAAGATAGGTCACGTAAGAGTTGCCCACCCAATAAATCTAAATGAAATAGAAACAACGATTGAAAATCTCGATCAAGAAATCCAAAACAAATATTCTAACAATGCATTATACGAATTGATACAAATAAAACATTATAAATTATTAGAAACATATTTGAAAATAAAACCTTTCAAAAGAAGACACAAACGATGGGACACCATAGGCACTGTATGGAAGTGGATCGCCGGAAACCCTGTTGCTGAAGATCTCCGCATAATTAACTCATCAATGAACTCCCTCATCGGTCAGAATAACGAACAGATATTAATCAACAAAAAAAAGACGGGTGGGTAATGTCAGGGACATAACCGGAGTGACGTAGGACTATACAAAGGGGACAGCTTTTTCTAAATATATATTTTAAATACATTGTTTTTTCTGAAGGCTTTGTCCTTATTCAATGTTCAACGCCGGGCATCTTTTGGCGTATACACATATCGTACAATCAAAATGATGGCTGTGATAGGGAATGCATAGGTAGTCATCAGCTCATTCACTATCATATATTTCACTATTGAGCACATTACCGTACCTTAACTGTGGTTTCGGAGACGAATGAATTGTAAGATTTGTAGTCTCCGCAAACAAAGTAAATAAAAATGAAAAAGAACTGAGGTTTTGGAGGCGAACTCTACGATCTGTCGAGAAATAAACGAGCTATAAGCGTTCTGAAAAACCAACAGTAAATACAGGGACGGATGACCTTCGGATTAAAGTCCTTTAAAATAAGAACAGAGCAGCAGGAAATACATAGCTCATCATGTTGCTCCTTAGTTATTTTTCTATACAATGCAGATGTAACGTCAGTCAATTTTCAACATCAGTTATCAACCAAAGAAAGCAGTCCTTGCTATTGAGAAAATTCGTTAATGCCATCCTGCATACAATGTGTTGTAATTTGAACCCATTTTTCATCCGGAAACCATATATGGGTTTGTGAAAGCTGAATGATCAATTTAAAAAACACTAACCACCGATCAGCTCAAAAACAAGCATAAACAAAATAATTCAGCTCTCAGCTCTCTAGAGCACTAAGAGCACAAGGCAGACAATCGGATATCCCCGTCCGGGATATCTTAGGTAGCCGTGATCCTGATCTTCTGCTTCATCTATACCTGTTCCTCAGAAACGCCGATGTCAACGTTTAATGATGTTTCCTTCGTTGTGTCCCCGTTTCATATCCCTCCTACCCGATCGATAAACTTTTACTTAGTCGCGGCAATACATACACACACTCTTTACAGATACACGGGCCAAAGGTTGTGCAGTCCACTGATCATTCAACAAGAGCCAAAGGTTGTACCGCTCATGACAACTCTACACGAACTGATGATTGCGCCGGCTAGTGACCATTCTATCCTGGATTCCTCGAGTCGAGAAAGACGCACCACGCTAGATATGAGGTACAGACTAGGGGGGCGTTGCTGATTAATGGTCAGCTGCATCCCAATAGGAAGTATCCCGTGTCGGGCACACGTACAGAGCATTGGAGACAACAACATCCCAATTACGAAAACACTTGTAATACTAACCTCGAGCCAACCGCGAGTAATCGGTTACATATTACTAACATAGATAATAAGAAAAATTGTATTGAACTCCCGGCCCCGTGAGGCTAACGCCATATGAGCCTTTATAAAAATATATATTTTGGAAAAAAAAAAATCACATGTCATATTATGTCCCTTTAGAATGCATTGGTATTGTGAATAACTTTTAATAACTCTTCTTTGAAAAGGTCAATGGCCCTGAAAAGCGCCGTGTTTTACGGTGGCTGGTTTTGCCACCAAAGCAGTCTGTAACAAACTTTTTCCTTCTTCTACCTGCTGCCGTTTTGCGATTACGTTTGTCACTCGCTGGAACTAGTTGTTGCCACCGAACCGAATGTGGTATGTTCTGTAGGATGGTTTTCTTATTGTCGTGAGCAGCTTTGCAAGCCAACTCAAGCACTCCGGCGGCCGAAACTCTGTAATCGCTTTTAGGTATACTGGTGCTCCGGCACCAATCCGTTCGGCCTTGTTACCCTTGCGGAGCAGTCAGTGAATGCGACCAACAGGGAATTGCAAACCTGCACGATTCAAGTGGGACTTTGCCTTTCCTTTAACTTGTCCTCCTTTGTCACGTCCACGTTGCTGCTTGTGTTGCTTTGTTGATGTTATGCGATCCGGGTCCGCGCGTTTTGTACTTTAGCGGTACACGCTCACAGGATAGAGACAAATCAGCAGACTCAGCCAAAGGGGCGAGTCCAACGAGACGAACGAATGAGCGTTAAAAGGCAGCGATGGCAAAAAAATATATTCATTACGATTTGTTCGCTCGTTGGATGCACATGCAGTTGTTCAAACACAAAGGCACCGAAGACTAGTGGAATAGTGGAAAAGCCGCCAAAAAGTTCGGTACGGCGCAGAAGAATATCTCGGAAACCGACAAGAAGAAGGAGAAGGGATCATATGCTATCTACATCATAAGGTGCTGAATTAGGATCATTCCGACATCGGTTTCTCATCGAAGGCGATGAGCGTCATGAGCTTCGTCAATGCATCCTTGAGCGTATCGTAGCGGAAGCCTCACGTCTGACCCACTACAATAAGCGGTTAACCATTACGGCGTGGGAAATTCAGATCGCAATCAGTCTGTTGCTGCCCGGTGAACTTGCATGCCGTTTCCGAAGGTACCAAAGCGGTGAAAAAGTATACTAGCACCAAATAAAGATTCGGAGCAAACCCAAAAAAGGGCCCTTTTCAGGACCACAAAATCATCTTTAATCTAAAGAGTTTATTGTTTTGTTATCACTCGATATCCTCATCTTGTTCGGCTAAACGTGTTTAGCGATTTCGTTTGCCACTCGCCACAGGATTCACAGTTGGAAAATTTCTTCCCATCCAGCTTGGGACATGTTGTACTGTAAATTACATTTAATGCGATATGCCGAAGCACCACTCAGTGTCGCATTGGAGACGATTTTAACCTGTAATTGAACATTTGCGATGACAGTGGTACAGCTTCCACAGTTGCAAAATTTCTTCCCATCCAGCTTGGGACATGTTGGGTCATAATTAGGCTCCCAACTTTATGTTTACAAAAATGTCCAACTAAATATGTCACATTACAGGTCTGTCCAATTAGCCCTCGCCCTCGATGCCGCCTTGTTCTGGATTTGCCACCAGAGCAGTTTGTATAAAGAACAAACTTTTTTCTTCTGCTACCTGCTGCTGTTTTGTGATTGCGTTTGCCACTCGCCACTCGCTGCAACTGCCCGTTGTTGTCTTGATGTCTACCGAACCGAATGTGGTCTGTTCTGAATGCGGGTTTTCTTATCGTCGCGAGCAGCTTTGCCAGCCAACTCGATCACTTCGGCGACCGAAACTGTATAACGGCGGCTAGGTGGACTGGTGCCCTGGTACTAACGCGCTCGGCCTAGCTGCCCTTGCGGAGCAATTGGCGGATACACCTACGGGGAACTGGAGACCAACACTGTTCGAGCGGGATTTTGCCTTTCCCTTCACTTTTCCTCCTTTGTCATGTCCAAACATGGCTGCTTGTGTTGGTTTGTTGATGTGTTGTGATGCGAAACGATGTGGTGTACGGTTTGGATGAGAATGATCGTTACGGCAGCGGAGCGGGGATTTTTAAGCTGAATGGCTGGCTCGAGAATTACGCATGTGTGAGACTGCGACCAATGTTTCGTTCATATTTTTTTCTTCTTCCTTTCCAATTGTGCTTCGTTGTATTTCGCTGCTGCTCTGATTGCCCGTTTTGGTCGGTACGATTTGAGGAGCACAAAATGGACCAATAAAAAATGGGCACATAGTGCATTTGGACAATGCTTGATATTTCACAATTATTCAATTGTTTATCTCAAGAAAAAATAAATGTTATTCGTTATGATAGATGCGTAGATATATTTCCTATCAATTGATGCAAACACTTTTGCGATCTATTGAGAAATGCTCGAGTAATAAGCGTTCCAAATCTTGCATTTTTTCCTACTTGTTCAGTGCCTAGATTTTCATTTCACTCCCTATATCTTCCGGTTAGACGTAGTCCTACGTCAAAAATTGAAGAACGATTACTCGAAGTCACAAAAATTGCAAACCAGGTGTTAACCCTAGAAACAGAAAGAATGAAAAATCACTCGGCAGAAATAAATCAACTAATTATACTCTCAAACTTGGATTCACTTCAAGACCAAGTGGAAACAATTGAAGAGGCAGTACTTATGGCAAAACATGGCATCCCAAGCAGTAAATTGCTATCCATTCAAGATTTTCACCTAATCGGTACATTTCTAGAAAGTCGAGACATATACATATCGTCATTTGAAGAGCTCCTGTCACAATCACAAGTACAAGTTGCAATTAATAATTCATACATCATGTACATTTTGAAAGTACCTCATGTAAGCCCAAATGAATTTCAATACAATTACATTGACTCCGTGATAAGGAATCAAAAACGTATAACAGTCAAACAAAATTACATAATACAAAATTCAACCCATATATATGAAGTCAAAGGACCATGTGAAGACAGAGGAGGAAGTAAATTCATTTGTGATAACAGCAACCTGGAACCTACAACAGAATGCATCAATTATCTCGTTAGAGGAAGACATTCAACATGTATCTTTGAAAAAGTTTACACGCAAGGACTCATCAAACGAATTAATGATGAAGTTATTTTCATTAACGAAGCATTAGCCGAAATATCATCAAATTGCAGTAGTTCTAACAGATTTCTCAATGGATCATTTCTCTTACAATTTCACAACTGCAATCTCTACATTAATGGAGAAACATACACTAATTATGAATTCACCGGCAAATCTTATCAGCCAACTACAGGATTACTTGTTCATGAAATAAGTACCATTGATGAACCACCAGTAGAATACCTTCAAAATTTGACACTTGAACACCGAGATAAATTGGAAATTCTTCATTTACAAAATAATTCCTTGCAATGGAAAATAAATATTTTTGGATCATTCGGAATGACGTTGATAATTGTCGCAGCCTAGCCATAGCCATTTTCTGCTTACACTCTTGGAAATCTAATACAAACATTCAGCTGAGCATCAAAGATCCAGATTCAGACAAAGAGGAAATCAATTTAACAGAAACAAAAACATCAAACGACTTATCAGAGGAACGAAAACGAGAAATCGAAGAATTCATAAACACTCCAACTCCATATCGCACGACAAGCAAATTTTGAGGACAAAATCATTTAAGAGGGGAGGAGTTAGCGACAGCCCAAACGTAAACATAAACAAGGAGTTAGCAGCAGCCATAACCGATATCGCGAGAACGGAGCTCGCCAGCATAAACATAACAACTCATCAAAACAACGATATGAGCTAGCCGCCGGTCAGCATTATTTCAAGGACAGAAATCAGGCCACCCGAAAAGATAAACACAGCACGCGAGCTGACTTTAGAGCTTAAGATAAAATTGTATTTTAGTCTTTAAGCAAGCGTGAATAAAAGAGCACAAGCTCTAGTAAAATATTTTTTTTAGTTCTTAGTGATCCGAAAATATTAACTGTTTATTAATAATTCAACTCATTAAGAGAGAGCTGGACGGACAATACAACCAGATCGAGCTAAGCTCATGAATTTCAGCATTCCTCTCGAAAAATTATTTCATGTTTGTTGGATAATAAAGAAAGCCCAGTGAATGTACAAAGTTCGTACAATATCTCGTTATTTTGATTCGAATAGTCATGCACGGCGTATTTCTCAAAACTATTTAAGATTAACCTTCTGGAGAAATGTCGGCCCTGCGTATGAACGAATAGGTTAGTTGACTTCAAACTCTTCCGAATGCGATCATATTACTTATTCGACTACTTCATTCGCTCGTGCTGATCCTGCAGCGGGGTGCCTGCTCCCCAAGCAAACCTATTATGGCTCCACCACCGTGGGTTTCCTCACTGAGCAGACCTAAGACCACATTAGATCGACCAGCTGTAGCTCTTGCTGCTGTTGGTACAACTGAAGCTGGTGGTGGTTTCCCACTCAAGCCTGTATGCATTGGAATGGGCAACAATTTGGGCGAATAGGGGCCATTACTATCGTGCGGATCCTCCTGGGACCAACGCTTACAATCGAAACTTCCATCGCTTGTGCTGTATCCAGAATCTAAGTGACCTCGTTTGTTCCGGGTACCATACAACAGCATTCCGGAGGAATTTTTCGACGAGAACGCCGACCTCCGTAGTAGTAGTAGTCGAAAAGTAGTCTCGATGGGCACGCTACATCGAGACTACTTTTCGATTTCTCCTCTTTGGCTGCCGCTGTTTCAAGATACTTGAACACGAGACTCGAGCAAAGCTAGGGGTAAAAGTTTCATATGAGAATAATTGAGACAGTTTTAGGCAATATATGAGATGCTAACGCTTGCTGGCGGTGAGGTTAAACAACGGCTTTTCCAGAAAATATTTAGCGATTGCAGTCTAAAAAAATAACAAAGCGAAAAGAATGAATATTCGATCCTATAATTTACAATCGTCTTACATTAATAAACTTGATGGGAGAACCTAACGACAAATCAATCGATGCCATTTTGCAAAACATAAATCAGGCAGTGAGAATTTATATCAAAATTTCGCTTGCCAAAAAAATATGAAACGAAGCACATTATAAAAAGTAATAAAAATAAAAAAACAACCACAACATATGAAATATGATCATGAGGAACGGTAATATACAATATACAAAACAACATTAAATTTGAATGTTGCAAGAGATAGCCATTTCTGCACTGGTCAATGCATTGTAAGAATCCAGTTCTCTCGTAACATGTAAGAATTGATCTGTAGAATTCGATGCTTCCTAAGAAGTTCTAACGCTCATGGGACCACCTCGTTTCTGTTGGCCCAATTTTTGCGTGACGGAGGGTAGTGGCTCCTGCATTCGGCTTTGCAGAGAAATATGTATCTTTAGGATATTTGTCACCAGCCGGTTAACAGTTTGACTATGAACCAAAAGACTTCGCTGCATGTTTGGACAAATTTATTGTATGAATTGCTGCACAGCTGCATTTGGTTCGCCGTTGTTGATCACAGCGGCAGCGGCAGCAATTCGACGGTTTTGATCACAAAGCGCCTTGTGTTGATCCTGCGGTTTTTTTGCGGAGCAAAGCGTTCTGAATTATGGATTGGGTATGGAACAGCCGGTTCACGTTGGGATGGATAGCGCGGCTATTGGGTTGATTGTTGCTGTTGTTGCATTTGTGGTGGATCAGTAGCATTCTCAACGTTGTTTTTCATTGTTTATGTTGGTTTTTACTGAGAATTTGCATTAGAATTTGTTGCTGAGCAATCATGTTACTGTTGACTTGATTTTGTGCTAGCATGTCAACTAATCGATTGGTGAGGCGTTGATTGAAATATCTCCATCGAATCCACAAAGTTCGATTGTGTCCAGGCGAAATGTAAATCCTGCCGACACTCATTCTGGCTCTTTTTGCTGTATCTTGGTGTCGTTGTTCATCTGCACTTATGTAGTTTTTCACGGTAACATGTTGGTTTCGGTTGCTGAACTCGTAATTGCGGCGGAACCTTGCTGCGAAATTTTACACAATAGGGTCGTCTATTGCTACCGGACGGCGGTTGCAGAGCAGGGATTTTCTCAATGCCAACAGCTGACTAGTCGTATAGCGAATAGGGCGGACACACGGGTTGCATGTCCGATAGTATGATAGCCGGCAATCTGCAATGTAGAATAGCCGGATCTTGTTCCTCTAGCGGAAGTTTATCTGCATTCAACAATTTCGAATTATTCAGAGTACATATCGTCTGGACATGTTTTAAGAAATCTCACCAGCTTTACATCTCGTTTTTATTAAACTGCACAAACCAAGCCTACAAAAATAAACTCCGACGTTCAGATCTGAGACGAGACATGACAATAGGGGGCCGATTCCGGACCACTTTTTCTGTCAAACTCGGACCACTTGCAACTCGCCTTCTGATTGGCTAATGAGTAAAATAATTAACAAAGATAAATATACAAAAATGGGATTTCCAACATTTTCACAGTGTTGCCAAATATATTCAAAATTGAATAATTGTTGCATTCACATTTCAATTTAGCGATAATTTCTATAATGGATTTTTTTTGTATATTTTCGTTTCTATTACGTCCGGTGTTCAGTTCCCGAAGAGAAGGAAACATTGCATCGGAATTTCCACCCTACATCTTTTCGGGATTATTTTGCCATCTAGCATAGCATAATAGCAGCGACCTAACAGAGAAGAGCATTCAATTATTTTCCAACCGTAAAGCAGTTAGCAATATAATTATAATCTAATAACAAATAACAACCAAGGCAGCAGAAAAGTATTTAAAATCATATTGGAACTTGAATAAACCATACATACCTACAGAAAAAAAAAACCTGAATAAACGCTATGTTATTATTTGGGAATGTATGATTTTATCAATATTTCAGTACTGTTAGTATTTGAACGATATCAAAGTCAAATTATAAGGCCTTATTTCCGTATACACTCCACGGTGAAAACGAATTGAAGTTTATCCGCGATGACAGAGATACGGTGTCGATAGCTGGAAACGAAATAAGCTTTTAACAAGTCTTACTACTCGGCCCGAAGGCACTTTTAAATTGTTAAAACCTGAATGAAAATTTTTACTTGGCGTTATTTATTTACTTGAAGAACGTCTTTCTTACCCTAACTTGACCTATTTTCTATACACTTTCCGATATTCTCACTAAAACTACTCATTATAATATAAAATTATCTTCAGATACAATTTTTGTGCGAGATTATTTTACCAAATGAAGAAAGCAAAGTTTTCCATTCACAATCAACACTAATATGATACGGAGAAGTTAATTTTCATTCATAATTTCTATTTGAAGAGTGTTCATTCTACCTGAAAACCCATCATTTTCTCTAACTCGTAAAACGAAATTTAATCGCGTGTCGTCCATTCCGTTTTCATCTTGAAGTGTAAACGGTAAGGCCCGTAATCTCTTGATAAATAAAATGAACTTTGAATTTAATTCATATATTTCAACATATCATACACCTACTATCAAATCTACGTTTTCTAGTTTTCTTTATCTCTTCACATTTGATTTTTTGGATACCAAAATAACAGGAAAATACTTATTGTTTAAAATATGTGATATTCGGTTGGAAGATTAATATAAAAAAAAATTATGCAACTCAGAAAATACATGATACGAAGAACACATGTTTTTCATGGGAAAATAATCTTCCGAAATTTTATAACATTTGGCAACCATCACATCTCTAATCTGCCCCATCTATAAAAAAGGCGACAAGTTGGATTGTGGGAACTATCGTGCCATCACAATCCTGAATGGTGCCTACAAAATTTTGTCTCAGATCCTCTTCCGCCGCCTATCGCCAATAGTAAGTAGATTTGTGGGAAGTTATCAGGCCGGATTCATGGCCGGTTGCTCGACGACGGACCAGATTTTTACACTGCGGCAGATCCTCCAGAAGTGCCGCGAGTATCAGGTCCCTACACACCACATCTTCGTCGACTTCAAGGCCGCATATGATACAATCGACCGACGACAGCTATGGAGGATCATGGACGAACACGGCTTTCCCCGAAAGCTGACAAGACTGATTCAGGCAACGATGAACGGTGTGCGGTGCAGTGTGCGGATCTCAGGTGAGCTGTCGGAATCATTTGAGACTCACAGGGGACTTCGACAAGGCGATGGAATCTCCTGTCTGCTCTTCAACGTGGCGCTGGAAGGTGTTATGCGGAGAGCGGGCTTCAACATGCGGGGCACGATTTTCAACAAGTCTAGTCAGTTTATCTGCTTCGCCGACGACGTGGACATAATCGGAAGAACACATGCGACGGTAGCCGACTTGTATATCCGACTGAAACACGAAGCAGGGCTGATTGGGCTTGGGATCAATGCGTCTAAGTCTAAATACATGCTAGCTGGAGGGACTGATCGCAACAGAGTTCTTCTTGGTAGTAGTGTTGTGATCGACGGCGACGAGCTCGAGGTGGTAGAGGAATTTGTCTACCTTGGCTCGTTGATAACAACTGACAACAACAACAGCCGTGAAATTCGAAGACGCATTGTCAATGGAAGTCGTGCCTACTATGGGCTCCGCAAATCCTTGAGGTCCAACAAACTCCGACCCCGTACGAAGTGTACCATGTACAAATCCCTAATTCGACCGGTTGTTTTCTATGGGCACGAAGCATGGACGATGCTTGAAGAGGACTCACAAGCGCTTGGAGTTTTCGAACGCCGAGTGCTCAGAACAATATACGGTGGTGTACAGGAAAGCGGAGTATGGAGAAGGAGAATGAACCACGAACTGGCGCAACTCTACGGCGAACCCAGCATTCAGAAAGTCGCCAAGGCTGGACGAGTGCGATGGGCAGGGCATGTTGCAAGATTGCCGGACAGCAGCCCTGCAAAGATGGTGTTCGCATCGAATCCGGTAGGAACAAGAAGGAGAGGAGCCCAGCGAGCGAGGTGGTTGGACCAGGTGGAGCAGGACTTGGCAAGAATCGGTGCAGCCGGGAGTTGGAGAACTGCAGCCATGGATCGGGACTATTGGCGAAAAATTGTGAAGAAGATCTAATCTCTCAATGGGATGTAGTATCATTATAAATAAATAAAAAAAAACCTTCACATCTCGCTTCCCTGCTATCTAGCACTTGGTCGAAGAAAATGCAGAAAGAAGAGTAAGAAGCCAGTTGTCACGTCTTGTCTTAAGGCTGATTTAGACGATGCCAGTCAGCGCTTTAGTTGAAGTATCCAGTGAACAGAGAACATACACTCTGTTCAAGATACTTGTACCAGTATCGAACAAGTAATTGGCCTCTAACTTGAACAGAGTGTCTGTTCTTACTCTTCTTTCTGCATTTTCTTCGACCAAGTGCTAGATAACAGGGAAGCAAGATGTGAAGGTTTTTATTTATTTATTTATAATGATACTACATCCCATTGAGAGATTAGATCTTCTTCACAATTTTTCGCCAATAGTCCCGATCCTGGTCCAACCACCTCGCTCGCTGGGCTCCTCTCCTTCTTATTTCTACCGGATTCGATGCGAACACCATCTTTGCAGGGCTGCTGTCCGGCAATCTTGCAACATGCCCTGCCCATCGCACTCGTCCAGCCTTGGCGACTTTCTGAATGCTGGGTTCGCCGTAGAGTTGCGCCAGTTCGTGGTTCATTCTCCTTCTCCATACTCCGCTTTCCTGTACACCACCGTATATTGTTCTGAGCACTCGGCGTTCGAAAACTCCAAGCGCTTGTGAGTCCTCTTCAAGCATCGTCCATGCTTCGTGCCCATAGAGAACAACCGGTCGAATTAGGGATTTGTACATGGTACACTTCGTACGGGGTCGGAGTTTGTTGGACCTCAAGGTTTTGCGGAGCCCATAGTAGGCACGACTTTCATTGACAATGCGTCTTCGAATTTCACGGCTGTTGTTGTTGTCAGTTGTTATCAACGAGCCAAGGTAGACAAATTCCTCTACCACCTCGAGCTCGTCGCCGTCGATCACAACACTACTACCAAGAAGAACTCTGTTGCGATCAGTCCCTCCAGCTAGCATGTATTTAGACTTAGACGCATTGATCCCAAGCCCAATCAGCCCTGCTTCGTGTTTCAGTCGGATATACAAGTCGGCTACCGTCGCATGTGTTCTTCCGATTATGTCCACGTCGTCGGCGAAGCAGATAAACTGACTAGACTTGTTGAAAATCGTGCCCCGCATGTTGAAGCCCGCTCTCCGCATAACACCTTCCAGCGCCACGTTGAAGAGCAGACAGGAGATTCCATCGCCTTGTCGAAGTCCCCTGTGAGTCTCAAATGATTCCGACAGCTCACCTGAGATCCGCACACTGCACCGCACACCGTTCATCGTTGCCTGAATCAGTCTTGTCAGCTTTCGGGGAAAGCCGTGTTCGTCCATGATCCTCCATAGCTGTCGTCGGTCGATTGTATCATATGCGGCCTTGAAGTCGACGAAGATGTGGTGTGTAGGGACCTGATACTCGCGGCACTTCTGGAGGATCTGCCGCAGTGTAAAAATCTGGTCCGTCGTCGAGCAACCGGCCATGAATCCGGCCTGATAACTTCCCACAAATCTACTTACTATTGGCGATAGGCGGCGGAAGAGGATCTGAGACAAAATTTTGTAGGCACCATTCAGGATTGTGATGGCACGATAGTTCCCACAATCCAACTTGTCGCCTTTTTTATAGATGGGGCAGATTAGAGATGTGAAGGTTGCCAAATGTTATAAAATTTCGGAAGATTATTTTCCCATGAAAAACATGTGTTCTTCGTATCATGTATTTTCTGAGTTGCATAATTTTTTTTTATATTAATCTTCCAACCGAATATCACATATTTTAAACAATAAGTATTTTCCTGTTATTTTGGTATCCAAAAAATCAAATGTGAAGAGATAAAGAAAACTAGAAAACGTAGATTTGATAGTAGGTGTATGATATGTTGAAATATATGAATTAAATTCAAAGTTCATTTTATTTATCAAGAGATTACGGGCCTTACCGTTTACACTTCAAGATGAAAACGGAATGGACGACACGCGATTAAATTTCGTTTTACGAGTTATAGAAAATGATGGGTTTTCAGGTAGAATGAACACTCTTCAAATAGAAATTATGAATGAAAATTAACTTCTCCGTATCATATTAGTGTTGATTGTGAATGGAAAACTTTGCTTTCTTCATTTGGTAAAATAATCTCGCACAAAAATTGTATCTGAAGATAATTTTATATTATAATGAGTAGTTTTAGTGAGAATATCGGAAAGTGTATAGAAAATAGGTCAAGTTAGGGTAAGAAAGACGTTCTTCAAGTAAATAAATAACGCCAAGTAAAAATTTTCATTCAGGTTTTAACAATTTAAAAGTGCCTTCGGGCCGAGTAGTAAGACTTGTTAAAAGCTTATTTCGTTTCCAGCTATCGACACCGTATCTCTGTCATCGCGGATAAACTTCAATTCGTTTTCACCGTGGAGTGTATACGGAAATAAGGCCTTATAATTTGACTTTGATATCGTTCAAATACTAACAGTACTGAAATATTGATAAAATCATACATTCCCAAATAATAACATAGCGTTTATTCAGGTTTTTTTTCTGTAGGTATGTATGGTTTATTCAAGTTCCAATATGATTTTAAATACTTTTCTGCTGCGTTGGTTGTTATTTGTTATTAGATTATAATTATATTGCTAACTGCTTTACGGTTGGAAAAAAATTGAATGCTCTTCTCTGTTAGGTCGCTGCTATTATGCTATGCTAGATGGCAAAATAATCCCGAAAAGATGTAGGGTGGAAATTCCGATGCAATGTTTCCTTCTCTTCGGGAACTGAACACCGGACGTAATAGAAACGAAAATATACAAAAAAAATCCATTATAGAAATTATCGCTAAATTGAAATGTGAATGCAACAATTATTCAATTTTGAATATATTTGGCAACACTGTGAAAATGTTGGAAATCCCATTTTTGTATATTTATCTTTGTTAATTATTTTACTCATTAGCCAATCAGAAGGCGAGTTGCAAGTGGTCCGAGTTTGACAGAAAAAGTGGTCCGGAATCGGCCCCCTATTGTCATGTCTCGTCTCAGATCTGAACGTCGGAGTTTATTTTTGTAGGCTTGGTTTGTGCAGTTTAATAAAAACGAGATGTAAAGCTGGTGAGATTTCTTAAAACATGTCCAGACGATTTGTACTCTGAATAATTCGAAATTGTTGAATGCAGATAAACTTCCGCTAGAGGAACAAGATCCGGCTATTCTACATTGCAGATTGCCGGCTATCATACTATCGGACATGCAACCCGTGTGTCCGCCCTATTCGCTATACGACTAGTCAGCTGTTGGCATTGAGAAAATCCCTGCTCTGCAACCGCCGTCCGGTAGCAATAGACGACCCTAATGTGTAAAATTTCGCAGCAAGGTTCCGCCGCAATTACGAGTTCAGCAACCGAAACCAACATGTTACCGTGAAAAACTACATAAGTGCAGATGAACAACGACACCAAGATACAGCAAAAAGAGCCAGAATGAGTGTCGGCAGGATTTACATTTCGCCTGGACACAATCGAACTTTGTGGATTCGATGGAGATATTTCAATCAACGCCTCACCAATCGATTAGTTGACATGCTAGCACAAAATCAAGTCAACAGTAACATGATTGCTCAGCAACAAATTCTAATGCAAATTCTCAGTAAAAACCAACATAAACAATGAAAAACAACGTTGAGAATGCTACTGATCCACCACAAATGCAACAACAGCAACAATCAACCCAATAGCCGCGCTATCCATCCCAACGTGAGCTGCACTTCCATACCCAATCCATAATTCAGAACGCTTTGCTCCATAAAAAAAAACTGCAGGATCAACACAAGGCGCTTTGTGATCAAAATTCGCCGTCGAATTGCTGCTGCTGCCGCTGTGATCAACAACGGCGAACCAAATGCAGCTGTGCAGCAATTCATACAATAAATTTGTCCAAACATGCAGCGAAGTCTTTTGGTTCATAGTCAAACTGTTAACAGGCTGGTGACAAATATCCTAAAGATACATATTTCTCTGCAAAGCCGAATGCAGGAGCCACTACCCTCCGTCACGCAAAAATTGGGCCAACAGAAACGAGGTGGTCCCATGAGCGTTAGAACTTCTTAGGAAGCATCGAATTCTACAGATCAATTCTTACATGTTACGAGAGAACTGGATTCTTACAATGCATTGACCAGTGCAGAAATGGTTATCTCTTGCAACATTCAAATTTAATGTTGTTTTGTATATTGTATATTACCGTTCCTCATGATCATATTTCATATGTTGTGGTTGTTTTTTTATTTTTATTACTTTTTATAATGTACTTCGTTGCATATTTTTTGGCAAGCGAAATTTTGATATAAATTCTCACTGCCTGATTTATGTTTTGCAAAATGGCATCGATTGATTTGTCGGTTCTCCCATCAAGTTTATTAATGTAAGACGATTGTAAATTATAGGATCGAATATTCATTCTTTTCGCTTTGTTATTTTTTTAGACTGCAATCGCTAAATATTTTCTGGAAAAGCCGTTGTTTAACCTCACCGCCAGCAAGCGTTAGCATCTCATATATTCAGATAAGGCTAAGGCTAAGGTTACTTTGGATAGGAGTACGCACGAAAATTTGATTGTACGAATAGGAGTACGCACGAAAATTTGATCGTACGAATAGAAACAAACAATTTTGTTCGATAGAAGCTGACGAATACGAACGAAGCAAGGGAGAAGCAATGTAACCACACCAATACAACTCAATGTGGTTGTTTACTTTCACTATTGCATACAATTCGTACGACCAATTTTCTGCATCCAGTGTCACCGCCGCCTAAGGGCGATTACACATTATCCGGTTTCAGCCGGACCGGTTTCAAAAAGCGCCGCTGGGTTTGGACGGATAACCGGATAACAATGTGAAAGAGACCTCGCGCTACACAAAACCGTACATCTTTCACATACACATACATGCATTTGTTTATACAGTGGTTTGACAGCCCAATTGTTCTTGTTGCCTGTGGTATAACTACACCGAGTTGGTCGAGCCCGTGTTTATTGAATTCCTACTATTGTTTATGAGCAGCTGATTAGGGCATTCACCCTCTCATGATGTGCCTTTTGAGGGTGATTTTGGGATGGGTCATGAACAAGATTGCATATGGAATATCTTGGAACCACAGCTGCTGCGGCAACTACGAGCCTGCTCAAATTTGCGACCCTTGGAGAGTACATACGACCCAATTCAGAATACGTTCGCAAACCTTTTCCGTAATTCGCAGAGCACAAATTTTCATCTTAGGCGCATATGGTTCTACAACGGTTTCCACAACGACGGCAATGTAAATTTGCGATGAACATGAAAAACTTATTGGACAAAAAAATTGGCCGTCATCAACAGTATTACAAAAACTAACTTTTGTCCAGTTACTGTGTATGATTTATTCCACACGCTCTGTTGCCACATATTTTTTCAACAGCCTCGAGAACACGGTTAGATAAAAGCGTACAATCTTATGAACCAATAATAATAACATTCCGTAACAAGCTAGGAGAACTACTTATTTATATGTATTATGTGTTTTCTTCCTGTAATTATCTTGAAATTTGCAAAAAATCATTCTAGAGTGTTTTTTTTTATTTCACCATTGCAGTAATTATCTTTGCGATTCAAATTACATCATACTTTTCCTTCAAATACTATCTCATTGCTGCTTCCGCAGATCCTTGTTCAGAACACACTCAGCCGCAATTCATCGAGCATCAATGCACGGCTATTAATACGCGGATCCTGGACGAAGAATGACCGAATCAGATATGCCAACAGCTGGGTGATTTCGTTCTGACAGAGCCGATGCTTCAGCGTCGGGCAGGGGAACATCTTGATCACCGAGCACAGATCGGACAGTTCGGGTTTAAGTTTTTCGAGCCGAGTCGCGGCCACCTTATCGTCGATCGTGTTCCGGGTCAGGTCGAACTGTATGGTATACCAAATGGGAACACTAGATGAGAGAACTATTTTGGTGTGTTCAAATTAACAAAAACTCACCTTCACATTCAGCTGGATGAAGTCACTCAAAATCTATCCCTTGATGAACCAGTTGAACATTTGTTTCACATCCTCGAACTCTTTCGGTAGCGATTTCAAATGAGGAAAGTTGCTGTGAGCTAAACAAAAACAGAAGTTAATTTAAGAGCTCGATTAAATTGTCAGAAGACACTATACACCGTTGAACACAATCCATGGCAAAACACTCCATGACGACCTCGTGCGCCTGTGATCATTGCTTCGCTTTGAGCAGAAACTTTTATCACTGAAATTTTCCACTGCAGCTAAATAAAGAAGCGAAATAAAAATTTCATACCAATTGCAAATTCTGCTTGATTTCAAAATCAACAAACAAACGTCAAACGGCACACACATTAGTATGTGTATGGGGCGAAAAATTGCCTGAATTGTACTAATACTAACAGACATGAAAAACAACTGTCAATTCGCGTGGAGCTTCGTGCTCCGCTTTTGGGAAATGATAGTGATAATTGATTTTCGGGTGCAGTTAACACATATTTAAAAATTAAAATTATGAATGAAAATTAACATTTTCTTATGAAATATGTTCTTAATGAGTTACACGTTACACGTTCTTTTGTAAGTGATGAAAACCCCCTGAACAAGAATTGTGTTTGTTAATAATTTTATATTACAATGATGAGTTTTAATAACAATATCAAGAAAATTATACAAAAATGGTTAAGTAAGAATCAGTATTACGAGTTTTAACTGATCACATAATATAAAGTAAAAATTTTAATTAAAAATTTGAACAATTTAACTGTCTTAAGGTCTGATATTCTCATAGAGAATGATTTACTTTCCCAAACCGGTGTCTGTACCAGACGTCAACACAATACTACTGTCATCGCGTATAATGCTTATTCGGTCACCGGACATTGCAGTCGCAGTGGACGGCTGTATCACGGCGCCGTGAAGAGGTTGGTACGATCGAAATTTGCCATTTGGGATTCTAACCGGTCCGGCGGAAACCGGATAATGTGTAATCGCCCTAACTCTGTATCATAAATTGTACACGTTCGATACGTAAACTAGAGATGGGCTGTGAACTGTTCAAAAGAACTAGTTCACCAAAAAGAGTGAACGAACGGTCGTTCTTTTTTACTGGGCAACAGTTCACATGAACTGCTTAACCAGTTCAGAACGAACTGTGTACGAAGACCGCTGGCTGAATTGTGTATACAGTTCAGTTCAGAACGAACTGTACGGTGAACGATGAACTGTGTATGCAGTTCAGAACGAACTGTTTACGATGACCGCTGGCGGAACTGTGTATACAGTTCAGAACTAACTGACCGCTGGCTGAACTGTGCGTACAGTTCAGAACGAACTGTGTATGGTGATCGGTGTATAAGAGGAAGGCGAGCGAACAAGTGATAGACGAATGCTGCTGCAAGGTAAATTGTCCTCAAATTAACGAATGGAAACAAACGAAAGCCCCATAAAATAACAAAAATAAGATGTCGATTTTGTCGTTTTCATAATAAAACGCAATGTTTCTGGATAAGATGGTTCTTAAATTGGATTTTTCGATTATTTATCAAGTAAATTTTTAATTTCATATTTTTAAGTTGAGGGTAAATATTTCAGTAAGATATGCAAATCTACCTCACAAAAAAATACAGTTGCAAGCGAAACGATTTAAACAGTATGTTTCAACAGTAAATAAAAATTTGTGTCGCTGATATGAAATGTTTTTATATTATATCATATTGTGCTCGATAATTTCGAAGAAAGTACAGTTTTGCTGTAGCTGTTATTGCAGAACATTGAAGAAACACAGCGCAAAGCTAGTTTGTGCTGAAAATAATGAATCACGGCTCAAACTAAATAAAAATTTTAAAATCATAGTTTGATTTTCGATTCCGCTAAGATATTTTTAACAAAATTCGGACATATAATTATTGCTAACAAACAGCATTTTATGAATGAAAAGAACAGTTCTACATAACATCTCGCACTTTTTTATACATGCTTTGGCATATCCCTCTAATGTACGAAAGAGTGAGTGAACTGCTCAAAAGAACTAGTTCACTTAAATGAACGGTTGGTCACTGAACGGTTCATTAAGGTGAACCAATTTGCCCATCTCTAACGTAAACACCTCCTGATTGTCAACGATGTCGATAATGTAGTACACCAATAACTTGATCTAGTACGACTGTAATTGAAAATACGACGAATGGCTCGTACGAAAACAAGGATGGGATTTGCGTACGTTTCCTATTCGTTCGAAAACTATGATAAGGGTGTTTGATTTGAATGAAATAAAAAAGACAAAATGCAAGTTATCACCAGACACGCGACGCTATACTTCGCTAGCAAATAAACCGCACCGCAAATACCACGCGAGCAGCGAGCAGATCAAATTTTCGAATGCCAGAACAAATTTCCTACTGACTCAGATTAGCACATATATTCTAGAATTCTATAGAATTAGAGATGATAGCTTTAAGCATAAAAATCAATAAGTCAACAAAAAAATGTAAACCAAATCGAGAAGGATAAAATTTAGTCTTAACTAGAACTCCGAACGAGACGCCCGTAATCGGGACCCTTTGTAACCGATAAGTAAGTTACGATACACCTTAACTGCCTCCCGGAGGGAGAATTCAACATCCGGAACCAGAGCAATCTTCAATCAAGTTGAGGATTTGCGTTGTTGGAGCGCGACAAGGTGCGCTAAGAAGGAATCCCACAACCCGTAGCAGACAAGGACTATCAGGACCTAGGCGTTTGTCCTATGATAGAATAACCTTCCCCGGCCCCAAAAACCCCTATATACCAATTTTCACGTCGATCGGTTCAGTAGTTTCCGAGTCCATAAGAATCAGACAGACAGACAGACAGAAATCCATTTTTTTCCATCCATTTTTATATATATAGATGTTTTAAAGGTTCTCGCGTTAGTATTAGTTAGTATTAGGCGTGCAAAATAGCGCACACACAGCACGCTATTTTATACGTGTGAGTAATTTTCGTGTACGATATACAAAAATCTAGATCACCTGTAGCGTTTGTCAAACCACGGTGAACTCAAACATCGATGCATGCATAAAGATACATGGGAAAAAGAGAGAGGAACGAATTAGTTTTGGGGGAAGTCACTTCAAAATGCAATGAGGAAAATTTGACTGGGAAGAATGAATTGATATAGTCGAATCGGTAGAGGGAGATAGCGACTAAACGCCCGACTGACTGTTTAGTCGTTTTGGCGGAGAAAGTGCGTGAAGAAGCCAAAAGCCATTACTAACTCACTACGGGTATAGTCAGTAGGTTAGTCAGCCGACTATCCTCAGTTGACTGAGCCCTGGTTGTTAGTGGGAAGAGGTGAGAATCAGGATTCACTGAGATAAGTGATATGATTATGTACACGTGAACTCAACAAAACTAAATATTGAAAATCTCATATCTCAATAAGCGGCAGAGGTCTTTATGTAACCTTAAAAGGAAAACCTTTAACATTAATGAGACTACACTACTACTACTATGACTACTATGAGAGATTACAGACTACTATGAGAGATTCAACTGTGGGAAACCTGAAAAGGTAAACGAGAACACTCCTCTAAAACTAATCGGACCAGCGATGTATTCCATTATTCAATGCGCGTAGTCTTTTTTCAACCCAGTCGCGGCGGCGGATAGTTATTTTTGGGAAACCTGAGAAGGTAACCAAAAGAATTTCTCTACAATGTGTAATATATTGCCATATATTCCGCTGTTCATAGTGCGTACGCTTTATAGAACTTAAATCGTGACGGCGGAGAATTATTTTTGGTGAACTTGAGAAGGTCCGAGAGAACTCATCTAGAAAAAATTGTCCTCCAATATAATGGTAATTTACACTATTATTATGCTAATACTAGTTCCATATTGGTTTCAAAAAAAAAGCATGGCTCCCCTCGTCAATCACATTTTCGCATGTATTCGATTCTATATATAGTTGTACTCAAGGCTACGGTGACGGTGGATCCGAGGTCTGACGAAAACATGATTGCACTACTGACGAAAAAGAAAACCTCTGCCCGCCCGAAGCAGACGAGTCTCAACAAAACGAGGGAAAGCAGTACACCCACAATTCCAGGCAACTGCAATCCCCTGACCGTACACGACTCCTATGGCCACACTCTCGCACACAGTCACATTCACCACCACGCCACACCAGTCCACCGCCACAGAACACGAGAGTATGTATGAACACTGAATTCGATTCCAAAACCTCAGTTTCTCGAGCTTTTAAGATTCGACATCCGAAATCAGAATTCTGCCATATGTGGAATCCAGAATTTAAAAAACAACGTAGTCTAAAGTACATCTGAAATTCGAAGTAAAAAACTATAAAAAAAAATCCACCCCATTTTTTTTTTCATAATACGTTTATTTGTCGTTTGTATGATTAGTTAAAATTATTTACATAATATTTAATCCCCGACATCAAAATAAAATTTTAGTTCATCTATCCTGTCATTACATCTATCAATGAAGGTGATATAAGTCAACAATAATTTCAATATCAATGTTCTCTCATTCGCTGCTATCCCCTCCAGTGAGGGCCGGAGAAGATTATCTGAATGGAGAACGCGTCGCCTGCCAGTTATCACTAACAGCTTTTGTTGTAGTAGATCGTACGCAGCCCGTACTCTAGGGCACCCAAAAAATTTGTGTTGTATTGTCTCGATGGTGGCAGAACAGTGCAGACAACTCTCATCGTTTGTTCTCCTCATTACGTACGTTAGTCGCCGGTGTGAAAATTTTTCATTTGTCCACATATAAAGGGTGCTGCGTTGCGAAGGCAATAAGTTCCGAGCAGCTATATTCATCCACAAACGTGGCCAATTGATTGCAGGATTTGCTGTTTCGACCTTCGGTTTGGCTGTTTGTTCGAGGAAAAAGTGATGGATGAGGTTGGCGGAAGGTTGTTGTCGGATTTGGAAGGGGAAATTTGGGATATGGTTTAGGATAAGCTTTAGGCAGGGGAGATCTGAAGGAGGAACATTTGTGTGGGAAAGGAAAGAACAGTAGTAAGGAAGAGAGACGATTTCTTGCAGATGTCGATTGATGAGCAGCGCCTTACATTTAAGCACTGGCAGTTGTAGATTAAGACCACATGCACCACGAAAAAGATAGCTTCGCATAGTGGCTGTTAATTTCGCCACGTGTACTGTAGCCGGAAGCAGATTTGCTGCCATGTACCATATCCTTGATGATACGAAAATGTTTAACAGCGTTACCTTTTGGTGCAAAGATAAGCTGCGTGAGGAATGAAGCCACACTAGACACGAGAAATTTGTAACGAGTAAGTCCCAATTCGTCTTTACCATTGATCGTATCGAGTTGACGAAAATCACACCAAGAATGTTTATGGAGTTCTCCGTGCGAAGCCATGGAACAACCATGGGATTGGTTATAACGCCGACGTCGATTGCCGTAGTTTTCTCCTCATTCAAACGTGCCCCCGCTGACCGCTCGAAGCGTCGGAATAAATCTCGCATCGCTTCAAGTTTATCGACACTGGTTGAAATGGCACTAATGTCATCTGCATAAGCGATCATGAGATCTGCTCCACACACTTCTTCTAATCGCCGCAGAAGCGGGTGAAGGTAGAGCACGAACAGATGCATTGAGAGAGGGTCTCCTTGACGGATAGAACGTTTGATTTGAAACGGAGCGGAGAGGTGCCCATTGATGAGTAATCGAGAGGAAGATAATGATGCTATGTGGGAGAGTAAATCCACAAACGCTGTATCGAAGCCCAAAGCTCGCATAGTACCAAACAAGAAGCGATGGTCTACACAATCGAATGCATGGTCGAGATCGAAAGAGATCAATTTTCCAGTTTGCCTGTTCGCTTTTAGTTGTGCGATCTTTTAATGCTAAAGTTGCTTGAAATATATTGCGTTTAGCGTTCGAACATTTTTGGGAGCCAGTCAAAACTCCATGAACTCGGAGCCAATTCTCCAGCCGCTGTTTTAGAACACGTGATAATATTTTGTAGTCATAGTTGATTAAGCTTATTGGCCGGTAGGAGCATGCGCTGTCCCCCGTCCCTCGTTTTTTCACTAGCACGATCACCCCATCGACAAACTGAGGTGGGAAATTTGACCTGATAGCGTCGTTAAGCACCAAATTCAATTCACGGTGTATTACATCAAAAGTGCGTAAATAAAATTCTTTCGGCAGTCCGTCGGAGCCTGGTGATTTTCTTGATGCGCTCGTGCGGATAGCCGTAAGAATTTCAGCCGTTGTGATGTCATTCATGCACGCTCCATTTACGTCATCTTGTTCGGGTATAATTCTCTCGCACTGAAATGCGCTATTTTCTTCTACATGTCCGGCTGTATATAGATTGGTGAAGTATTCGACCATGTAGTTTTGTATCGCAGTAGAATCATCCATAACTTCGTCTCTCTCATTTCTCAGCCGCTCGATAGTGGTTTTCCGGCGCACTCGCTCGCCCAGCTGGTAGGTCGATAGCGGCTCACCAGCAACGAGGGTTTCGTTAATTCGCACGAACATTTCGGAGAAAGCTCGCTGATGTGTTAGCATCTTTGCTTTTATCCGATTGATGGTGGTAAGAATGGCACGGTTGTTTTGGTAGCCATCGTACGCATGCCGTAGTAGCTGATATAATCGTTGTTATTCACGATGGAAGATATCAAATGCTGTTCTAGACTTCCATCGGAAAAATGACTTGATTTTAGGTTTTGCGCACGACAGCCACCATTCCATCCATGAACGGTAATTTTGCCGCTGACGAGTCCAGTACTGCCACCTTATTTGTAACTCGTTTATATTTTCGGCGGTGAGTAGATGTGGACGTAGGGACCAAAAGCCACGACCATGCGCTCTGTCGGGGAGAGGAAGGCAAATTCTTGCGGTAACTGCTTTGTGATCCGAGAAACAGCACACATGGACAGCTGTTGATCTCAGCTGTTCTCGGAGACCATTGCTCACGTAGAGTCGATCGAGCCTGGACGATGAATTGTGTGTGATGTATGTGTATTCCATCTCTCGTGGACGGATTTGCTGCCACACATCAAACAGACGTAACTGCTGAACGGTGGCTTGAAGAGCGGGACTCGAATTTTGACCAGTCGCATCGCATTGTCGGATAACGCAGTTGAAGTCGCCTCCTAATATGATGTGATCGGAGTGATGACGAAGGTAGTATGCGATGGTGTTGTTAAAAAATCGTTCTCGTTCGGCACGTAGAACGGAACCCGATGGGGCATACACATTGCACAGCGTGACATTATGTACACGCAGAGCAACTAATCTACCGTCCAGGCTCTTCTCTACGTGTGTGAATTTTATATGTTCTTTCAGAGCAATTGCCGTTCCTCTCCTCGTATGGTCGACATTGCATATAACGTTGTAACCGGGCAATACAAGTTGGTCGTTTTCAACCTCCTGCAGAAATACTATATCTAGCTCCAAGCTCCATGAGCGAACGAATGTGTGAAGGGCGTTAATCTTATTTTGGTTGGTGATGGTGTTGATATTTATCGTTCCAGCTTACGTTATCCATTTCTAAATGCATTCGTCGTCAGAAATTCTCACGTGTTCATGTTCAGCGGTGATGGTGTCTTCTCCGGAATGGCGCATTTTCTTGCCCGGCGGTTGTCTTCGTGAGCGTCGGCTGTTATTCGAGGTCTGGGAGGTTTGTGAGCAATCGGTTTCATTGCCATCAGGCCTGCGATGCGATGTGATCGCGTTCGGAACAGAAATCGGCGAGAGCTGGATTACAGCTTGTGATGTGGAGGGTTTCATTGTCGCAGGTGTTTTGGGGGGTGGCATCGTGTGTTCCTTGTTGGGTACTGGAGTTTGCATCTCACTTACTCCAAGGAGACTTGGGTGTTGACCCGCAATATCGTTTAGTCCGATTGTACGCGGACCTTTTGTCGGTTTACTTGGATTCGTTTGTTTGTTCTGTAAGGGTTCGGACGGTTTACTTTTCGTTACGCTAGCGTACGATTGATCTGCTGCGAGCTTCTGTACCAGCAGTTTCTTGTTTTGTACACATGGAATGCCTATGTGTACAAACTCATGGCAGTGTAGGCATGTTTGTCGTTGTCCTTTGTACCTCAACGCAGTTTCTTCGCCCTGGATTGTAACGAGAGAGGGAATATTCTTGGTGACTATCATTCGAGCAACACGAACTCCGGTTTTTACACCACCAAATTCGCTGAATCTGTCGTCCCACAGTATGTCACGAATGCTAATGACTTCGCCGTATTCTGCGAGAAAATCGGTAATCTGGTCGTTTGTGACGCTCTCGGGTAGCTCAAGCAACTTGACTTCTACCGAACCGTCCTCCATCGTAATTCGTATCTTGTAGGTCTTTCCATCAAATACGAAATCGTGTTTGTTGTCGTGCTGTTGCACTATCTTCTCGGCAAGTTGGAAGTCGTTGACCTTAACGAAGGTACATCCAAGTCGTCTGCTGAACTGGAGTTGGAGAACATTTTCTCTCGTAAGACCAAGCTCCTTCCCAATGAACTTATGGATCTCTTCATGGGAGAGTAACTTCGGAAACTGCGAATAGTCAACGCGAAACGTATTTTCGCGGCGCAGCATCGCGAGGTGTCACGTCGCGGATAACGTTAGAAGAATAACCGATAAAAAAACGTATTTAGTAGTCCGTGAACGACTTCCGAAATCTGCTTGTCTAAAAACGTCGACTGATCAGCTCGAAAGTTGAGCGCTAACTACCCCATCGAAAACAGATTCGCTATTACAGCCAACTTCCCGACACTATATGCAAACGAAGGAGTTCAGTTACCAAATCCTTCTCTTCTATTTTCCAAATAATACAAGTGCAATTCTTTCGGAGTGACACTGAACCGCAGGCCGCATCGATATAATTGGCTGGCGATCTCATTGTATGATTCACCTCCCGATGATAGTACCTACACATACAAGGCATTGCACTAAGGATACAGGAAATGATACACCTATGCACAGTAAATCTGAAGAATTAAATTTGCGTAACGTGTATGACACGGACAGAATGATAATGTAAGTGCTGCCGATCACACAACATAAAATGAAAATCACTCTCACTGTGCTTTTTGAATAAAAATTAGAGGTGGGCAAAACGGTTCACTTTAATGAACCGTTCAGTGACCAACCGTTCACTTAAGTGAACTAGTTCTTTTGAGCAGTTCACTCACTCTTTTGTACAGTGGCGGGATATGTCGGGATATATTTGTTAGAAATAACTTAGCACAATAGAAAATCAAACTTTGATTTTGAAATTTTTTTTTTTTTTTTTTATCCAAAATATATATTTTTATTAAGGCTCATATGGCGTCAACCTGACGGGGCCGGGAGTTCAATATTTCGACAATGTTTGCCTTATAACTATGTTAGTAATATGTAACCGATTACTCGCGGTTGGCTCGAGGTTAGTATTACAAGTGTTTTCGTAATTGTGATGTTGCTGTCTTCAATGATCTGTACCTGTGCCCGACACGGGATACTTCCTATTGGGATGCAGCTGACCATTAATCAGCAACGCTCCCCTAGTCTGTACCCCATATCTAGCGTGGTGCGTCTTCTCGAGGAATCCAGGATAGAATGGTCACTAGCCGGCGCAATCATCAGCTCGTGTAGAGTTGTCATGAGCGGTACAACTTTTGGCTTTTGTTGAATCATCAGTGGACTGCACAACCTTTGGCCCGTGTATCTGTAAAGAGTGTGTGTATGTATTGCCATTTTAATTTTGTGTGAGTCGTTATTCATTATTTCCAGCATAAACTAGCATTGTGCTGCTTTGCTTACGATGTATTGCAATAAATGCTATAGCAAAACTGTACCCAAACCGCGAACGTCCATCTCAAAATTATCGAGCACAATATGATATAATATAAAACATATTTAATATTAGCGACGCGAATTTTACTGTTTAACAAGACTGTTTAAATCAACTTTCAGCTTTCAACTATATTTTATAAGTGAGGTAGATTGGCAAAACAACTTGCTGAAATATTTACCCTGAACTCCAAAGTATGAAATTTGATAAATAATTTAACAATCCAATTTAAAACCATCGTATCCTGAACGCAACATAAAAAACGCAACAAGCGTTTTTTATGAAGCGACAATACCGACATATTATTTTTGTTGTTTCATGGGGCTATCGTTTGTTTTCATTCGTTAATTTGAGAACTATTTACCTTGCAGCACCATTCATCTATCACTCCTTCGTTTTCTTTCCTCTTACGCACCGCTTACCGTACACAGTTCGTTCTGAACTGCATGCACAGTTCTGCAAGCGGTCAGTTCGTTCTGCACTGTATATACAGTTCAGTTGGCGGTCAGTTCGTTCTGAACTGTATTATCAGTTCATCATTCACCGTACACAGTTCGTTCTGAACTGGGTATACAGTTCATATAAACTGTTGCCCAGCAAAAAAGTACGGCAGTTCGTTCACTCTTTTGGGTGAACTCGTTCTTTTGATCAGTTCATGAACGGTTTGCCCATCTCTAGTAGTTAGTTATCTACTTTGATGTTACTAAATGAACATATGTTTATGGCGAAGAAAACACAACACATCACAAATTCCGGAATTTGCTTCCAAATCACAATACGCTCCTATAGTTTGCAAAACTCAATAAACTGAGACGACGCGACTGGAAAAAACGTCCGTATCCGACGATTGCACGAGTGAGACTCCCCCGTAGTGATCCCCGATAATCGTTCGATTAATCGATTAATCGAATACTTCCTAGAGAAATCGATTATTAGTCGAACGAATACTGCGCAACTAATAATCGAAACGAACGAATAATTTACGTCGATTAATCGATCCAAACCCATAGAGAAAAAGACGGGTGGGTAATGTCGGGGACATAACCGGAGTGACGTAGGACTATACAAAAGGGGACAGCTTTTGTTAAAGATATATTTTAAATATGTTGTTTTATTTTCTTCTCCTACGTGAACCTGAAAATCTACCTGAAAAATGGATTAGTTTACTGTTTACTCTTTATGAATATTGTTGACTTGAGGTCAACGATGGCTGGGAATAAGAAATAGTCCGAGTTCTTAATAACGTAGTAACGTGTATTAAAAATTTCCTGGAAGTTTACAATGGGTATAATTGGAGGTTGATTACAATAAATTAACAACCTACGTTTAGTGTTTTCTTGGTCCCTGCTAATTTGCTTCACTTCTATATTGCGCTACGCGCTGTAGGCGTGGAATTTCCACCGAATGGAACGGATCCTGTTTATGAGTTTTCCTGAATTCAATTATACATATTTAATTTCCAAGTAATTCTTACCTTCTACTTAAGTTTAGAATTCAACTTGCTTTAGTTCTAGGTAACGTTTTCAAATTCTAATTCTAAGGTTATCCTAATGAAAACATTTTAATTAGAATAAATAATAGTACAAAAACACAACGGTGGTGGTATTTACCAAGTAAGTAGATTTAATATAGAGTAACTAGTTCAAATTTTAGGATTAAGTAGAATATTCTGTATAATTCATGTAGCACTTAAGAATTCACATCATCTCAAACTCCTATTCTTTCAATTAATAGTATTCAATTCTATTGTTTTTAACTATTACAAAACGTTTGTCCTTCTATCGTTTGACGTTTCTCGTAGTCGGGCGAGTTTTCTGTCGATCCGCTCACATTGTGAGACGCGCCGACCGAGGGGTCGTAACACTCCCCCCCGCGTACGCCAATGCTTTGGCTTACCTGTCCATCGCGTCGAACATCTAGTACAGCGAGCTTCGTTGCAGGACGTTCGTAGATCCCTGACATGGTTTGCACCACAGCTGACCTTACGTGGTCGTCCTTACCCTTGTTGACTGCGATTACCCGTCCCTTGGGCCAACAGTTGCGTGGCAATCCTGGGTCTACCACGATGACGACATCATTTACCTCAATCGGTCTCACTTCGCTGAACCACGTGGTCCGCTTCGTCAGCTCCGGCATGTAGTCTCGTACCCAACGTTGCCAGAATATGTTGGCTTCGACCTGCGATGCGCTCCATGACCGGCGCAGAACCACTCTACTGTCATCTAAAGTTGAGGTTGGTTTGAGACCATTCGAAGAACCCAAAAGGAAGTGGTTGGGTGTAAGAACTGGGGCTTCTGGATCTTCAACCGGGACATGCGTTAACGGACGTGAATTTACGGTGTTTTCCACCTCAGCCAGCATGTTGCGGAGAGATTCGTCTGTCGGATTTCGTCCTGGATTTATTTCGCGTAAATTTTTCTTCACAGTTTGTACAAGCCTTTCCCACGATCCGCCCATGTGCGGTGAAGCTGGGGGAAGGAAAACCCACTCCGTATCTGGGCTCACGATCTCTCGAATAACTGCCTCTTGATTCATTTCCTGGAGAGCCACCCTCAACTCCTTGCTCGCTGCCGTAAAATTCGTTCCGCGGTCGCTATAAATTTTTATTGGTACACCTCGCCTTGCCATCATGTTTCTTAGTGCCATTATACATGAGTCCGCACTGAGCGAATGCGCGAGCTCTAAATGTATTGCACGGACGGTTAAACACGTCACTAGCACACCCCACCGCTTCTCTGTTCTACGCCCTACCACTACAGTAAGAGGCCCAAAATAGTCAACTCCAATAAAGGAAAAAGGTCTCGTGAATGCCGGCAGTCTCGCTTCAGGCAAATCACCCATTGGATGAGGTCGTGGAGTTGCTTTATCATTCCTGCATACTTGACACCCAGCTCTGATTTTCTGGTACAGTCGTCTCAGTCTCGGAATCCGGTACACTTGTCGTAACTCATTTAAAACGGTGTTGTGGTTTCGGTGATGGTAACGTTCATGATGGTTCTTCACAACCAACCAAGTAACGTGGTGATTATGTGGTAATATAATTGGATTTCTTGCATCCATGGAAGCGTATTTACACGCACTAATTCTACCGTGCATTCGCAACACGTAATGCTCGTCGAGGAGAGGGTTCAATGAATATATCGAGCTAGACTTCATTAGAGACTTCTTGGATGTTTCTGTACTTAACAGTATGCCTAACTCCTCTGGAAACGACTCTGCTTGAGCTTGCCGAAATAGAAGGTTCGATGCCGCCCGAAGCTCGTCAGCGGTGGTTTGCCCATCTCTTCGTGGATTTTTTGTAATCACGCAGCGGAAATTGTGACTGATGCGCAGCACTATTGCAGTTGCCCGGAGCAGCACCCTCCACCGAGAAAATCTGTGGACATCTATCGCCGGAACTGGAACCTCTACATGGTGAAAAAGATTGGCGCGAAGTTCCTCGCTCGTAGAGCTGTCCCGGTATGGGTCAGCAGGCCAACTAGCACTCGACTCCCACAAAAAACTTGGCCCTTTGAACCACCTGCTTCCTTCCGTAAGATCTGGTAGACGTTCCCACTTAGTAGCATCGTCCGCAACATTTTCTTTGGTCCCGATATATCTCCAATCTGTCATTTCTGTTGTCTCTAAAATTTCACTGATACGGGCGGCGACGAATTGTGAATAACGTCGATGGTCCGACTGGATCCAACACAGTACATCACGTGAATCACTCCAAAAGAATCTCCTGTTTATGGTGTAAGACAGAGACTTAGTTGTTCTATCCGCCAGTCTGACTCCGATAACTGCTACCTGCAGCTCCAACCTTGGAACAGAAAGAAACTTGAGGGGCGCCACCCGCGTCTTCGCGCCCACTATCGCGCATTCTACATTGCTACCCTGCTCGAAACGTAGATAAACGACTGCGGCAAACCCAGTCAAACTAGCATCGACAAAGGTGTGAAGTTGGATGGTTGTTTCTGGGTTCAGTGAAATGAGGGAACGATAACAACGGGGTATCCTCACGTCTTGCACCTTAGGAAGAACTCGAGCCATTTCTCCCACTTTTCATTCAAACTTTTAGGAATCACTGTTGCCGTACACCACCACATACCCAAAACTTTTTCTGTCCCCAGCTCTGAGCCGATGTTGAGATTTTTCTCGTCAGTCGTTTGTTCCATCATGGCTTCTATCACTTCTTGCGAATTGGAGACCCAGTTGCGCATGTCGAATCCGGCCTGAGCGTGAATGAACTTCACGTCCTTTGCGAGCCGAATTGCAATATCATCGGACTCAACACTCACCAGCATGTCGTCCACATAATGCTGTCTTATGATCGCGTGGGCCGCGGCTGGGTACTGTATCTCGAACTTGCTTGCATTGAAGTTCTTTATGTACTGCGCCCATGAAGGTGAACAGCAGGTTCCGAAAGGCATTACCTGTGTCACGTACGTGCTAGGTTCGCCTGTTGAATCGTCACACCACAGTACTCGAAGACAGTGTTGGTCTCTTTTGGACATTAGCATCTGCAGGTACATTTCCTTAATGTCGCCACTAAGTCCAACTCGGAATTCACGGAACCTGTAGAGCACGTAATCTCAGGCCCTTTCAACAGCATCGAGTTAAGTGAAATACCGTTGGTCTTCGCTGCTGCGTCCCAAACAATCCTCACCTTACCAGGTTTATTTGGGTTGAACACTGGAAAGAGTGGGAGATACCAGACCCGCTTTTGTGGTTGCTGTAACTCTTCATCCGACAACTTTCTAATGTACCCCTTCTTCCGATAGTCATCTATTTTTGCTCGCAGTACTGCGGCCAGCTCCGGCTGCTTTTTCATCCTATTCTCGAGACAATGGAAGCGTCGCAAGGCTGCAGGCTTGCTGTTAGGTAGGCGTATTTCGTTAAACTTCCAGAGCAGACTAACTTCATATCTCCCACTCTTTGATTGGGTGACGGATTTCAAAATCTGCTGTGCACGTTGTTCTTCACTGGATATTACTGGTTGTCGTGACTCGCAGATCCCCAATCCTTCCAAGGAAAAATAATCACGTACGGCTTCTTGTAATATTTGATCGCACTGTTTACTGCAAGAGCAGATTTGAACGGTATGATGTCCAACCAGAGCTTCACCTGTTTCGGAGCCTCCGTGTACGATCCAGCCAAGCCGAGTCTTAGTTGCAATAGGCTCTTGCATTTTCCCCTCTCTTCCTTTAAGCGGTAAGGTAATATTGGCGTTGTCGATTCCAATCAATATTCGAGGCTGTACGTTGTAGTACGACTCGATAGGAACTCCTTTTAGATGCTGATATTGGTGGGATAGCTTTTGCATATCCACTGACTGGTGGAAGAGATTCAGGCTTGTTACAGTGTGAACTCCTTGCAAGCGATACTTTTTCTGAGTTTCTCCCGTTCCCGATATGTCAATGTCTAGCTTCAGCGAATCTGTTTCAAGCCGGCGCTTATTTCCGGTCCACTTGAGGCACAATGGATCCGGCTTTCCGGACAGATTCAACTCCTGGACTAGTGACGCGTCAACCAGCGTAAGCGATGAGCCGTCATCTAGGAAGGCATAAGTTTTTATGGAAGAACAGGGACCATGTATCATGACTGGAGCGACACGAAACAGCCACGGATGGAAGTGGTTTGAGCAATTGCACACGATTCCTGATCGACTCTGCTAGTAGTGCTTGTTCCCTCAGCAACTCCTGATTTGTCCCGTTGGTCGTTGTGAAGAAGCTGATGGTGTTTAAATATGCAACCATTTTTCCCACACACTTGCTTGGACTTACAAATACCTTTGTGTTTCTTAAGACACTTTCTGCATAGCGTAAACTCCTTTATAATCGCCCATCGAGCGTTATACGATAGCTCGTTGAACCGCTGGCATTTCTCCAGATTCGAGCACTTTCCCTTGCAAGCGACGCACCCTGTAGGAAACGAACTGGACTGATTCACACTTGCTTGATGATCTGTCTTAACCGGCTGATGTCTGGAATCTTCTTCTCTGTGCGTATTGACGTAAGCAGAACTTTTCTTGTTCCCTCGACTGGCATTTGTTTCGTTCGTGAGACGTGCGATCGGGCAAACTGTTTCTGCTAAATCGTATAACCACTCTGAGAAAGTCACGAGGTGCACCCGTTGTAAATTACGGCGATATCTTGCCCAGTCAACCTTGAAAGACGGTGGGAGTTTATCTACGAACTCGTGCAACAGTGCTACGTTGTAGGAGTACTCTTCTAACTGACAAGCTTCAATCGTAGCACAGAGATTCTGTACTGCAAGAGAATACTCAATAAGGGTGTCCAGCTTGTCAGCCTTAGGAGCCGGCGTCGAGTGGATTTTATATAATAAATTCTTCACAATCACTTCTGGATTTCCAAACAACATCTTCAACGTTGAAATTATACCGGGAACGTTCGTCGGATGCATCAGTCTGCATTTAACTGCCTCATACGCTTTCCCTCTAAGGCATTTCTGCAATCGAATTAAATTTTCGATCGGTGTATACCCGCACATGTCAGTGGTTGTCGTAAACGTGGAATAAAACAACGGCCATTCTTCAGGCACACCACTGAATACTGGCAGCTCACGTGAGACGGCCTGACGGGCTGCGACTTGGTTACGCGTCAAATTGTGATTATTCTCCTCCTCTGCTGGGTTCTGTCTTGGCGTAGACTGCTGTAGCGGATTAAAAATGAGCTCTGGGTTGTTCGATAGCTGGGGTAAAATCGGCTGCCTGTTAACTAAAATCTCGTGTTCACGAGGTGCTTGTTGACAAACCGATGGCAATGGATTAAGTCCGGGAAAACAATGTAACTTTTGAGAAACAGCACCAGCAGCACCATTCAACCAATCTGAAACCTTATTTCTCGATCGTTCTTCTTCTACATCTATCACCGAAGCGTTGTCGTTGACCATCTCCTTCATGAGCTCGTGTCGTTTTCGCAGATACTCACGTCGATTTGCTTCTTCCGTTTCTTGAATTTTTCTCTCTTCTTCCAACATCTGCAATTGCAACTCCAACTGTCTCTGCTTGGTGGACCTTCTAGATGTTGCTTTGGAACACTGGCTCAAGTTATCCCCTAAAGCTTGTTGCTTGGTCTTCAGAGGATGGTTTGACTGCAGTAGCTCCGGCAGCTGTTTTTGTGGACCTTCTTTTGCAACAGTTGTTGGTACGAATGAAATAGACTTTGGGGGAACTTTATTAGAAACTGACGGAATACATTGGGCAGCATATGATGGCACTGTATAACATAAGTCTTGATTCACTCTCGACGATAAAACGGGCGGATTTGGCAAACAATAGGGCGGAATCGATGGCATTGGCGGCATATGACTATTCATTGGCATTGATTGGTACGGTGGCATCATATAAAAAGGCGACATGAATGAATAAGATGGCATAAGCGAGTGAGGTGGAATAAGGGAGTTTGGTGGCATAATTGAATTTTGCCCGATTGAAGAACAGAATGTATTTGGCGGAAATATCGTAGATGATGTTACAGACGTGTTTATTACGAGATCGGAGGAAGTAATAAATGGTACACTGGTAGTGTGTTCCTGGGTGACCACTGTACCATATGTACTTACGAGCGATTCCGTTGGGGCATTCGCTTTTGTCGACTCTTTGTTTTTGGCATGCTGCTTCTCTTCGCAGACCGAGCAAAGCCAATCTTGATGTTCGACATATTGGTTAACACCCACACAGTCGAAGTGGTACCAGTCATCACATGTATCACACTGGACCATTCGGGAATTGTCTGTAGCGTTGCAGGCCTGGCAGGTACCCTGTATTGTATCTTCAGGCCTGGAACGTGTGGCTCTCCCTTCCGAGTTATCGCGTCGATGCGACATCGTTATCCGGACGTGGATAAACGAAATTTTTAAATTGTTGACTTGAGGTCAACGATGGCTGGGAATAAGAAATAGTCCGAGTTCTTAATAACGTAGTAACGTGTATTAAAAATTTCCTGGAAGTTTACAATGGGTATAATTGGAGGTTGATTACAATAAATTAACAACCTACGTTTAGTGTTTTCTTGGTCCCTGCTAATTTGCTTCACTTCTATATTGCGCTACGCGCTGTAGGCGTGGAATTTCCACCGAATGGAACGGATCCTGTTTATGAGTTTTCCTGAATTCAATTATACATATTTAATTTCCAAGTAATTCTTACCTTCTACTTAAGTTTAGAATTCAACTTGCTTTTAGTTCTAGGTAACGTTTTCAAATTCTAATTCTAAGGTTATCCTAATGAAAACATTTTAATTAGAATAAATAATAGTACAAAAACACAACGGTGGTGGTATTTACCAAGTAAGTAGATTTAATATAGAGTAACTAGTTAAAATTTTAGGATTAAGTAGAATATTCTGTATAATTCATGTAGCACTTAAGAATTCACATCATCTCAAACTCCTATTCTTTCAATTAATAGTATTCAATTCTATTGTTTTTAACTATTACAAAACGTTTGTCGTTCTATCGTTTGACGTTTCTCGTAGTCGGGCGAGTTTTCTGTCGATCCGCTCACATTGTGAGACGCGCCGACCGAGGGGTCGTAACAAATATGTTGATGGTTTTGAAAAGAACCTTTGGTGTTGTGTTTTTGTTATCACTCGATATTCCCATCTTGTTCGGTTAAACCTTCCTGTTTTGCTATTGCGTTTGCCACTCGCCATAGCTTTCACAGTTGGAAAATTTCTTCCCATCCAGCTTGTGACATGTTGTTCAGTAAATTACATTTAATGCGACGTGCCGGAGAAATACTTTGCCACTCACTGAAACTAATTGTTGCCTTGATGAGCGCCGAACCGAAGCTGCTCTGTTCTTGATGTGGGTTTTCTGATTGTCGTGAGCAGCTTTGCAAGCCAACTCGAGCACTCCGACGGCCGAAACTCTATAATCGCTGTTAGGTATACTGGTGCACCGGCACCAATCCGTTCGGCCTAGTTACCCTTGCGGAGCAATCAGTGAATGCGACCAACAGGGAACTGGAGACCTGCACGGTTCGAGTGAGACTTTGCCTTTCCCTTAACTTGTCCTCCTTTGTTACGTCCACGATGCCGATGCCGTACAACCACACGGGTTTACGGTTTGAAAGAAAATAAGATATTTTTTTGGGGTCCGCGTGTTTTATACTCTAGCGGTACACACTCACAGGATAGAGACAAATCAGCAGACTCAGCCAGAGGGGCGAGTCCAACGAGACGAACGAATGAGCGTTAAAAGGGAGCGATGGCAAAAAAATACATTCATTACGATTTGTTCGCTCGTTGGATTCACATGCAGGCTAAAAAGGGTCCTTTTCAGGATCACAAAAGACGAGTGGGTAATGTCGGGGACATAACCGGAGTGACGTAGGACTATACAAAGGGGACAGCTTTTGTTAAATATATATTTAACAATTCACATGCAGGCTAAAAAGGGTCCTTTTCAGGATCACAAAATTATCTTCAATCTAAAGAGTTTATTGTTTTGTTATCACTCGATATCCCCATCTTGTTCGGCTAAACCTTTCTGTTTAGCGATTGCATTTGCCACTCGCCACAGCTTTCACAGTTGGAAAATTTCTTCCCATCCAGCTTGTGACATATTTTACAGTAAATTACATTCAATGGCACGTCGCATTACCACCACTCAGTATCGGATTGGAGGTAATTTTAACCTGTAATTGAACATTTGCGATGACGGTGGTACAGTGTCGACTTTCAATGTGGGGTCATAATTTGGACCCCGAACTCTATGTTTACAAAAATGTCCAACTAAATATGTCGCATTACAGGTCCGTCCAATTAGCTAAATGTCGAGATAAGTGTAAATTACTGTACTTTCAATCTAGAAGCAATTTAAGAATTGGTGAAAATCAATAAGCTCAGCACAACTGCCAAATTCACATACTCATCATATCCTGGCAAACAAATTATGAAAAAATCTATTTGTGTTTTATTATTATTTTGGATATTGTTTTAGAAAGCATTGAACTGTATTTCCTAAACTCTTTTTTGGAAGGTTTAATGGCCCTGAAAAGCGCCTTGTTTTATGGAATGGTTCCAATTTAGAAAACTTAGTATTCGTGGTTTTGAAAAAAACCATTTCGGACGCCCTCGATGCCGCTTTGTTCTGGATTTGCCACCAAAGCAGTTTGTATAAAGAACAAACTTTTTTCTTCTGCTACCTGATGCCGTTTTGCGATTGCGTTTGCCACTCGCCACTCGCTGCAACTGCCTGTTGTCTTGATGTCCACCGAACCGAATGTGTTCTGTTCCGAATGCGGGTTTTCTTATCGTCGCGAGCAGCTTTGCCAGCTAACTCGATCACTTCGGCGGCCGAAACTATATAACGCCGGCTAGGTGGACTGGTGCACTGGTACTAACGCGCTCGGCCTAGCTACCCTTGCGGGGAACTCCAGATCAACACGGTTCGAGCGGGATTTTGCCTTTCCCTTCACTTTTCCTCCTTTACCATGTCAAGACATGGCTGCTTGGGTTGGTTTGTTGATGTGTTGTAATGCGAACCGATGTGGTGTACGGTTTGAATGAGAATGATCGTTACGGCAGCGGAGCGAGGATTTTTAAGCTGACTGGCTGGCTCGAGAATTACGCATGTGTGAGACTGCGGCCAATGTTTCGTTTATTTTTTTCTTTTTCCTTTCCAATCGTGCTTCATTCTATTTCGCTGCTGCTCTGGTTGCCCGTTTTGGTCGGTACGATTTGAGGAACACAAAATGGACCAATAAAAAATGGGAACATAGTGCATTTTGACAATGCTTGATATTTCACAATTATTCAATTATTTATCTCAAGAAAAATGAAATGTTATTCGTTATGATAGATGCGTAGATATATTTCCTATCAATTGATGCAAAAACCTTTGCGATCTATTGAGAAATGCTCGAGTTATAAGCGTTCCAAATCTTGCATTTTTTCCTACTTGTTCAGTGCCTAGATTTCCATTTCACCCCCTATATCTTCCGGTTAGACGTAGTCCTACGTCAAAATTATCTTCAATCTAAAGAGTTTATTGTTTTGTTATCACTCGATATCCCCATCTTGTTCGGCTAAACCTTTCTGTTCAGCGATTGCATTTGCCACTCGCCACAGCTTTCACAGTTGGAAAATTTCTTCTCATCCAGCTTTGTGACATGTTGTACAGTAAATTACATTCAATGCGACGTGCCGAAGCGCCACTCAGTGTCGCATTGGAGGCGATTTTAACCTGTAATTGAACATTTGCGATGACAGTGGTACAGTGTCGACTTTCAATGTGGGGTCATAATTTGGATCTCTATGTTTACAAAAATGTCCATCTAAATAAGTCGCATTACATGTCCGTCCAATTAGCTAAATGTCGAACTAATTGTAAATTACTGTACTTTCAATCTGGAAACAATTTAAGAATTGGTGAAATTTGAATAATCAGGAAAGTCCCCAACTATCAATAAGCTCAGAACAACTGCCAAATTCACATACTCTTCAGATCCTGGCAAACAAATTATGAAAAAATCAATTTGTGTTTTATTATTATTTTGGATAATGTTTTAAAAAACATTGAACTGTATTTCCTAAACTCTTTTTTGGAAGGTTTCAAACCTGAAAAGCGCCTTGTTTTATGGAATGGTTCCAATTTAGAAAACTTAGTACTCGTGGTTTTGAAAAAAACCATTTCGATAAGTTTGTATAAAGAACAAACTTTTTTCTTCTGCTACCTGATGCCGTTTTGCGATTGCGTTTGCCACTCGCCACTCGCTGCAACTGCCTGTTGTCTTGATGTCCACCGAACCGAATGTGTTCTGTTCCGAATGCGGGTTTTCTTATCGTCACGAGCAGCTTTGCTAACTCGATCACATTGGCGGCCGAAACTATATAACGCCGGCTAGGTGGACTGGTGCACTGGTACTAACGCGCTCGGCCTAGCTACCCTTGCGGGGAACTCCAGATCAACACGGTTCGAGCGGGATTTTGCCTTTCCCTTCACTTTTCCTCCTTTACCATGTCCAGACATGGCTGCTTGGGTTGGTTTGTTGATGTGTTGTGATGCGAACCGATGTGGTGTACGGTTTGAACGAGAATGATTGTTACGGTAGGTAGGTGGGTATTGTATTATAGAGACTTTAAACTTTTGCAGTTCATTCGTCTCTAGCCTTGAGAAAGGCCCATTGAAAACTCTACTCTACTCTACTCCAGCGCTACCACCTCCGCCCTCTTGCCTTGAGAAAGGCACTCGATCCCTCGCCGTCCAGCCCGTCCAGCAACGATGTTGTCCAGTCGGTGTCCACACAAAGAATGATCGTTCTGGCAGCGGAGCGGGGATTTTTAAGCTGACTGGCTGGCTCGAGAATTACGCATGTGTGAGACTGCGACCATTGTTTCATTCATTTTTTTCTTTTTCCTTTCCAAGCGTGCTTCATTCTATTTCGCTGCTGCCGCTGGTTGCCCGTTTTGGTCGGTACGATTTGAGGAACACAAAATGGACCAATAAAAAATGGGAACATAGTGCATTTTGACAATGTTTGATATTTCACAATTATTCAATTATTTATCTCAATAAGAATGAAATGTTATTCGTTATGATAGATGCGTAGATATATTTTCTATCAATTGATGCAAAAACCTTCGCGATCTATTGAGAAATGCTCGAGTTATAAGCGTACCAAATCTTGCATTTTTTCCTACTTGTTCAGTGCCTAGATTTCCTTTTCACCCCCTATATCTTCCGGTTAGACGTAGTCCTACGTCAAAAAACGTACGACTGCCGCGGTTTTATCCTGAAACACAATCATTATTTTTTACGCTCACCTAAACTCGTAAACGAAGCTCAACGCCATCAACGTTTCGTTTACGAGTTAGGAGAGCGTAAAAGATAAGAATTGATTTTCAGACGGAATGAACACTTTTTTGATTCCAGATGGCTCTCTAGCAAATGAGAAATATTAGTCTAACTAATTATTCCTCTTAGTGTAACGATTAATCGATTATTTGGGGCGATTAATCGTATCGAATAACAAACTGCTGAAAAGTATTCGATTAGCTGATGAACGATTAATTTCAAAAATCGGGGATCACTACTCCCCCGGAAAGAGAACACCATCCAGAGAATAAAAATAGATCGCGACGTGGATTACAAAACTGCATGAATAATTTTCGAAACAGAAAATGGTCGAACAAAAAGGAACAAAGAAGTAAGCGGACAATCATCATCGACTGCGGAGGTTGCTTCGGACAAAAGATACTAGCTGATCTAGTGAAAATAATTGCGGAAAAGGACCTCATCATCGCAAACATGACCCCTTCAATTGAATCGCAGCGCACCGAAGCTGCTAGAGATGGGCAAACCGTTCACGAACGGTACGAAAGAACTAGTTTGCCGAAAAGAGTGAACGAACGGTCGTTCTTTTTCAAAGAATGGTAGTTCTCCCCATGAACTGATTGCGAGCGAACGGTTTGTGAACGAACTGATTCCGAAAGAAATGTTTGTGAGTGAACTGATTGAGAGTGAACTGATTGAGAGTGAACCGTTTGCGAATGAACTGTATGGGAAAGATCTGATTGAGAGTGAACTGTTTGAGAACGAAGTATTTGCGGGCAAATTGTTTGTGAACGAACGAGTGCAGCTGAACTGATTTGCGCTGGACGGAATCAATAGAACGATTATGCTTGTAAGAAAAATAAAACGATATTGTTATTTACGAGCAAAATGCATATAACGCAGGGTTTATTTTGTTGATGCATACTCAATTTTGGGTTAAACATTGAATTAGATTTTCGTAGTTTTAAAACCGAAGCTGTATATTTTAAATTTCATGTATTTTTTCAATTCCGCGAAACATTCATATACTTCCTAATCATCAAAAAAAAAATCTGGGGGAAGCTGGGGCGATGCATGAATTAGGTAAACATGAAGTCTTCTAGTGAGGGCAAATTGAGCAAAAAGGTTTTTCGTTGCTTTCAATCCATTGCATGGCCTATTGCGTGTACGAGTTATCGTAATTGTTTGTACGATTGATTGTGAGTGAAGACCGCTGCTGATTTTTTTCTCTGAATGAACATTATGAAAAATGTTCTTACATGGAACCTATGTGTTGACCAAACAGAAAATATGAAAAATTGCACATATTTTGTGCGCATCAAATGTCGGCCGATAACCATGTTTTCACATACAGTTTGCGACTTTTAAAGAAGAAGCAGCTCATCTTTCCCCACTAAATTTCAAAAATATGAATTCAACGATATCAATTAATAGATGTCTATTGATGTTGGGTTTCAGCTAACATTCTATGTTTTTCTTAATATAACTGGACGAAAGAGCGAAAGAACGGTTCAAAAGAACTGATTCACTGATATGAACGGTTAGTGACTGAACCGTTCATCAAAGTGAACTGTTTTGCCCATCTCTAATCCATATGAAATGTCACGATATTGATGCTCGAAAATCAGAAAATCCGGATTTCTGCGTCGTCGGCCATGTTCAGCTGTCATTATGCTCTCAAATGTCATCATATTGTCAATAAAGTTGACCGTGTAAGGTCCGCTTTAGGAAACACAATTTGCCGTTTCTTCGTGAAGTGATACCACAAGAAAAATGAATATTCAATCAAATTTTAGCGGAAGAACAAAGAAAGAAACGTGTTTTTTCGTGATACATTTTCATTTCCCCCATCTTTAACTCATCGATGTGGGGAGGGTGTGCGTGAATATGTTTTTATAGCTGCTCTGACTCTCCGCTCTCTCGAGTCTAATTCTCGTGAGAATTATCATGTAAAATGACGAAATATTTCGTCAACTGTGAGAGTTCCTGCGGTATGCCAACATGGCAAACGACAAACATGGTTTTATTTTTGATGCGATAGCTGCGATTGTGAGTGTGCAGCGAGACGGGCGACGGTCTATGCAATTTTCTGAGTGTGTGAGTTAGTTGCTATCCCAGTAAATGAAGATATACATCTACGTAAACATAGCGATGTCGGTAGAAGCAGCAATGTGACGTCATCATTAACACATGTATCGGCTGTGTTATCGATGCAACCCGATGAAACCGGGTTGTTCTTGATAAGTATTTTTTTTTATATTTAAGTATTAAAAGTTTCAGGATTTTATTCCAATATATTTTTTTATTTTATTAATTATTTATTATTAATATTTTTTACAACATCTTTATTTGTTTTTAGAGTTTTCGTTCCGTCGAGTAGTTGTTTCCGCGCTTATAACATTAAGTCACTTACCGGAGTTCCGGTTATATTGCATAGGAAACCTTTTCTGGTCATCCTTTAGTATACTCAGCCGCTTCATTTGATTTCTGATTGTTCGTTTCGTCGAACAGAAGAGATCTTTTCAGATCACCCTTCAATATCTTTAGCGGATACGAAATTTGTTTGGCTTTCGAGTTTTCGTTTCGTCAAATTGTTGTTTTCGCACTTATAGAATCAAAACACTTACCGGAGTTACGATCAGAGGAGACCTTTTCAGGTCACCCATTTATATATAATGCTGCTACGAAATGCATTTGATTTTCGAGTTTTCGTTCGATAGTTCCGTTCATATAATCACATCACTTACCTCAGTGAATCCTGATTCTTACCTTCCCCACTAACAAATATCCCTTCCATGATATTCGCTAGGGAACCACGCTATAGAGGTGACCCTTCTGGCCTTCGGGCGGCGAATATCATACTAACATTCCTTCCTTTCCCCTGGTGACTGTAAGGACGTGGCTGGCGTCGTTATTGACCATTTAAAGCTCGAATCACCGAAAATTGCACAACGAGAATGATTTGCTAGTCCCAAGCGTCATTCTGAGTCTTCATTGTGCAATTTGGTGCAATTCAATCGCGGAGAGCAACTACGAATTGTACAGTCTACCCAAACTCAAGCTCAAGCTCTGGATGGTGTTCTCTTTTCGGTATTCAGGACAGGAACGAGATTCGATCCACATTTTATACAAAACAATGTCCGTTCGCATTTGGCACCCTCCGCCGGAATCGCGTGTTTTTCAGATCAATTTCCACAAGTCGGCGTGTCTTGTTTGCATTTTGTTCTGGTATGACCGAACACCCAGTAATTGAAGCATTGCATGGGCGACGGGTGGTAAGGCCTTGTTCTGACACTCAAATATCCAAAATCAATGAATTCCAGAGTTAGAGTACCGTTTATAATGAGTATTATCGTCGAAGTATCCTTGAAAGTGGTCGGGTCGGTTCGTCGCTTTATTCTCCTCACCTCAGTTTCGTGCGCTAGATTGGTCAGTTCCAGTGACTACTGGAACTGACCAATCTAGACCAATGATTTTTTTCAGAAATCCATTCTTCTCTGCCTGTTTCTTGTTAGGGGGACTTCCAGCGTGTAATTTCGCACAGCCACCTTCGGAGAGTGCACCTTCAATTTCTCTGTCGACTTACGAATGGAGAATGGTACGGTAGGGAGCGCCTTATCCTTGCCGTCGTTGTCCACGCCAGTAATTCGTAGCACCATCAGTTCTACATAACGACGGTTCAGAGACAAAGCCCCACTCGCGTTTTATTTTCCGGCGGTTAAAAACAATAACACAAATCCACAAAACAAAATTAACAAGAACCAAACACAAATCTCGTTTTCAATTGAAATCATACAGGTATCAGAAATCCATTCTTTCCTTCAGTGTGTACTTTACCCGTATTCTTCAATTGGCCTTAGTTCCAGAATAACGACCGGATTTGTGGGCAACTGTCCATTGGTGGTTGAGTGAACTAGCTAGCCCGATTTGCGGTTTTCGGGAGGCGTTGCGAGTGAGACTAAGTTCGGCTATGGTATAGGTGACGTTTTGGTCGTCGGAATCGGTGTCTGAATCGAATCGATTATAATTAAAATAGTAGTGAGCAGCTGCATTTTTCGTTTCTTCCGGGACAGTTTCAGATGTCGAAGTTGTTTTGGTAGGGGAGAGAGTATAAGAGTGTTCATCGAACGCGAATGAGTCGTTTTGACAGGCTGCGCTGTTCCGGATGCATTGGATGTACTAGCGCGGGTCGAAAATGATCTAGCTACGATGATCTATGTTTGTTGAGAGGTGTTCGGTGCAGCTTCTAGAGATGGGCATAACAGTTCACTTTGATGAACGGTTCAGTCACTAACCGTTCATATAAGTGAATCAGTTCTTTTGAACCGTTCTTTCGCTCTTTCGTCCAGTTATATTAAGAAAAACATAGAATGTTAGCTGAAACCCAACATCAATAGACAGCTATTAATTGATATCGTTGAATTCATATTTTTGAAATTTAGTGAGGAAAGATGAGCTGCTTCTTCTTTAAAAGTCGCAAACTGTATGTGAAAACATGGTTATCGGCCGACATTTGATGCGCACAAAATATGTGCAATTTTTCATATTTTCTGTTTGGACAACACATAGGTTCCATGTAAGAACATTTTTCATAATGTTCATTCAGAGAACAAAATCAGCAGCGATCTTCACTCACAATCAATCGTACAAACAATTACGATAACTCGTACACGCAATAGGCCATGCAATGGATTAAAAGCAACGAAAAACCTTTTTGCTCAATTTGCCCTAACTAGAAGATTTCATGTTTACCTAATTCATGCATCGCCCCAGCTTCCCCCAGATTTTTTTTTCTGATGATCAGGAAGTATATGAATGTTTCGCGGAATTGAAAAAAATACATGAAATTGAAAATATATAGCTTCGGTTTTAAAACTACGAAAATCTAATTCAATGTTTAACCCAAAATTGAGTATACATCAACAAAATAAACCCTGCGTTATATGCATTTTGCTCGTAAATAACAATATCGTTTTATTTTTCTTACAAGCATTATCGTTCTATTGATTCCGTCCAGCGCAAATCAGGTCAGCTGCACTCGTTCGTTCACAAACAATTTGCTCGGCAATACTTCGTTCTCAAACAGTTCACTCTCAATCAGTTCTTTTCCATACAGTTCATTCGCAAACGGTTCACTCTCAATTAGTTCACTCACAAACATTTCTTTCGGAATCAGTTCGTTCACAAACCGTTCGTTCGCAATCAGTTCATGGGGAGAACTACCGTTCTTTGAAAAAGAACGACCGTTCGTTCACTCTTTTCGGCGAACTTGTTCTTTCGGTTTGCCCATCTCTAATATGGATGCATGATGTTGATGTTTTACCTCACGGACTTCCAGACTGAGTTGCCAGATATGCAAGCGCACATTTAATTTTTGTTAGTCTTCTTTGCGATTGCAATTAAAATTTATAAACTACTGAAATTGTAGGAATCATAAATGGAAGTTTTGACGTAGGACTACGTCTTTCATTTCTATACCGGGGTGTAAAATCAAAGTTTCGAAAACGAAAGCGTTACGCCGGAGACCGAGATTTTGAGCGTTAATAGCTCCTAAACAACTGAACGAAATGGTATGATAAACACTTCATTCGAAAGTTAAAATGTCTACGCGTTCTATACTTGTTACTTTTTGATCCAAAAACTTGTTTCAATAGTCTTAAAATTTCTTTCAAAACAGGCTATTATCACCAATCGGTATATAAGCGAGCGCCGCTCGGAAATCCACTTAGTTCTAATTGAACAGCGATTGGAGCATGTTGTCGCTGTTGTGGTGAAGCTCTTCGTTTATCATGAAAGCGCGGATGAACGGTGCCACCAAGAGCCTGTTTGTGCACCTTAGGCCAGAAGATCAGGAGGAGAGTGATGCCACAAACGGTTCCCCGGGAAGAGTTCGGAGCAGCCGCCACACACACACATACACGCGCGGAATTTTTCGTTTGGATGCCATTCAGCATCGAGAAAATTCCGGAAAGTTCTAATCATTTCTGGAAAATAAACTGCCAGTTCCTCTGGGAATTTAAAAATACATTCATGTGAAAGAGTTTATTTGAATGTTTTCTATCCATGTAACACTGTGACCAAATACATTTGGTTTTGTGATTTTTCAATCAATCGCAATTAACAGGATAGCTTCTGAAGATTATTCTTCCCCATCAGTAGGATATTTCCGTATCCAATATTGTATGCGCCCGCAATCGATTATTGCTCAGTCGCCGAAAGTTCCGAGCTCAGAGAGTTCATTCCCCTCTAGTTTGCCTTCCAAATTGCCATCGTAAACCACACCTTCTCTCGATTCAATCACACACAAAAAGCATACTTAAGCGATATTCTGGTGGTGAGACACATTCATTTTTCGTGAGGACATCGACAAGACAACATCGTTGCCTAACGTGCTGGAGGTGGACGGCGAAGGATCGACACATACACGCACAGAATTCTTTCCGTTTGGATGCCATTCAGCATCGAGAAAGTTCCGGAAAGATCTAATCATTTCTGGAAAATAATCTGCCAGTTCCTCTGGGAATATAAAAATACATTCATGTGAAAGAGTTTATTTGAATGTTTTCTATCCATGTAACACTGTGACCAAATATGTTTCAAGCAAGTGCTATTAACAGATGGTTATCGAATTAGCATTAACCACTGGTGGGCTTCCAGTATCGAGGAAAATGTGGAAATATCTAATCGTTACTGAAAATAATCTGCCAGTTCCTCTGGGAATTTAAAAATACATTCATGTGAAAGAGTTTATTTGAATGTTTTCTATCCATGTAACACTGTGACCAAATATGTTTCAATCAAGTGCTATTAACAGGTGGTTATCGAATTAGTATTAACCACTGGTGGGCTTCCAGTATCGAGGAAAATGTGGAAATATCTAATGGTTGCTGGAAAATAATCTGCCAGTTCCCCTTGGAATTGAAAATTACATTCAAGCGAAAGAGTTTATTTTAATGTTTTCTATCCATAAAATATCCATATAATACATTTGGGTTTGTGATTTGTCAATCAAGTACAGTTAGCAGGTTAGCTTCTGAAGATTATTCTTCAGAACAAGGTTTTTCGTATCCTATATTGGATGCATATAACCTTGTGCCTCCAACGTAACGCTCTCGTTTTCGAAGTTCCCCAAATATTCATTTATTCATTCATTCAGAATGGATTGAGATTCAACTTCAAACAAATGATCTTTAAATCAACGATAGTCCTACGTCACCCTTGCGGTTATGCCATAGATATAACCCACTTCCTGTTTTTTGGTTTGAAAAACCGATACTTTGAATAGCAAAATACGGTACTTTTCATGATACAAATCAAAACTTCAAAGTAAACTGACAATGTGATGGTGAGAGAGTGGATGAAACTTAACAACGTTTTAGGAATTTTCTAACGTTAAACTCGGTCATTCTTTGCGCTAGGAGCGGGTTGTGTGTTCACACTCCGCTATAAAATTTGGAGAATGAGAAGATCTGGGAAAATCACAGATGAAAAAACATCATGTGTTAATTCAAGCTACAGTAGAATCCCGATTATCCGCGGAATAATCGGTCAAACTCGCCGCGATTAACGAAAATCGCGGATGACCCATTGAAGGACAAAAAAATGCAAACACGAAAAGAGATGTTTCAACATAAAAACTATGTTCTATCAATACAGAAATCAATCAACTATACATCTATAAGGTCGTGTACACCAGTGGCTAAATAATGTAAAAGCCATGACCACAACAAAAGAGCATGGGCCTACCACTCACTAACAAATTACGGAAAGGCCTATTGATTTACTATGGAACTCGCAGTCACGAATAATCCGCAGTATTATCGTCGAAGTATCCTTGAAAGTGGTCGGGTCGGTTCGTCGCTTTATTCTCCTCACCTCAGTTTCGTGCGCTAGATTGGTCAGTTCCAGTGACTACTGGAACTGACCAATCTAGACCAATGATTTTTTTCAGAAATCCATTCTTCTCTGCCTGTTTCTTGTTAGGGGGACTTCCAGCGTGTAATTTCGCACAGCCACCTTCGGAGAGTGCACCTTCAATTTCTCTGTCGACTTACGAATGGAGAATGGTACGGTAGGGAGCGCCTTATCCTTGCCGTCGTTGTCCACGCCAGTAATTCGTAGCACCATCAGTTCTACATAACGACGGTTCAGAGACAAAGCCCCACTCGCGTTTTATTTTCCGGCGGTTAAAAACAATAACACAAATCCACAAAACAAAATTAACAAGAACCAAACACAAATCTCGTTTTCAATTGAAATCATACAGGTATCAGAAATCCATTCTTTCCTTCAGTGTGTACTTTACCCGTATTCTTCAATTGGCCTTAGTTCCAGAATAACGACCGGATTTGTGGGCAACTGTCCATTGGTGGTTGAGTGAACTAGCTAGCCCGATTTGCGGTTTTCGGGAGGCGTTGCGAATGAGACTAAGTTCGGCTATGGTATAGGTGACGTTTTGGTCGTCGGAATCGGTGTCTGAATCGAATCGATTATAATTAAAATAGTAGTGAGCAGCTGCATTTTTCGTTTCTTCCGGGACAGTTTCAGATGTCGAAGTTGTTTTGGTAGGGGAGAGAGGATAAGAGTGTTCATCGAACGCGAATGAGTCGTTTTGACAGGCTGCGCTGTTCCGGATGCATTGGATGTACTAGCGCGGGTCGAAAATGATCTAGCTACGATGATCTATGTTTGTTGAGAGGTGTTCGGTGCAGCTTCTAGAGATGGGCATAACAGTTCACTTTGATGAACGGTTCAGTCACTAACCGTTCATATAAGTGAATCAGTTCTTTTGAACCGTTCTTTCGCTCTTTCGTCCAGTTATATTAAGAAAAACATAGAATGTTAGCTGAAACCCAACATCAATAGACAGCTATTAATTGATATCGTTGAATTCATATTTTTGAAATTTAGTGAGGAAAGATGAGCTGCTTCTTCTTTAAAAGTCGCAAACTGTATGTGAAAACATGGTTATCGGCCGACATTTGATGCGCACAAAATATGTGCAATTTTTCATATTTTCTGTTTGGACAACACATAGGTTCCATGTAAGAACATTTTTCATAATGTTCATTCAGAGAACAAAATCAGCAGCGATCTTCACTCACAATCAATCGTACAAACAATTACGATAACTCGTACACGCAATAGGCCATGCAATGGATTAAAAGCAACGAAAAACCTTTTTGCTCAATTTGCCCTAACTAGAAGATTTCATGTTTACCTAATTCATGCATCGCCCCAGCTTCCCCCAGATTTTTTTTTCTGATGATCAGGAAGTATATGAATGTTTCGCGGAATTGAAAAAAATACATGAAATTGAAAATATATAGCTTCGGTTTTAAAACTACGAAAATCTAATTCAATGTTTAACCCAAAATTGAGTATACATCAACAAAATAAACCCTGCGTTATATGCATTTTGCTCGTAAATAACAATATCGTTTTATTTTTCTTACAAGCATAATCGTTCTATTGATTCCGTCCAGCGCAAATCAGGTCAGCTGCACTCGTTCGTTCACAAACAATTTGCTCGGCAATACTTCGTTCTCAAACAGTTCACTCTCAATCAGTTCTTTTCCATACAGTTCATTCGCAAACGGTTCACTCTCAATTAGTTCACTCACAAACATTTCTTTCGGAATCAGTTCGTTCACAAACCGTTCGTTCGCAATCAGTTCATGGGGAGAACTACCGTTCTTTGAAAAAGAACGACCGTTCGTTCACTCTTTTCGGCGAACTTGTTCTTTCGGTTTGCCCATCTCTAATATGGATGCATGATGTTGACGTTTTACCTCACGGACTTCCAGACTGAGTTGCCAGATATGCAAGCGCACATTTAATTTTTGTTAGTCTTCTTTGCGATTGCAATTAAAATTTATAAACTACTGAAATTGTAGGAATCATAAATGGAAGTTTTGACGTAGGACTACGTCTTTCATTTCTATACCGGGGTGTAAAATCAAAGTTTCGAAAACGAAAGCGTTACGCCGGAGACCGAGATTTTGAGCGTTAATAGCTCCTAAACAACTGAACGAAATGGTATGATAAACACTTCATTCGAAAGTTAAAATGTCTACGCGTTCTATACTTGTTACTTTTTGATCCAAAAACTTGTTTCAATAGTCTTAAAATTTCTTTCAAAACAGGCTATTATCACCAATCGGTATATAAGCGAGCGCCGCTCGGAAATCCACTTAGTTCTAATTGAACAGCGATTGGAGCATGTTGTCGCTGTTGTGGTGAAGCTCTTCGTTTATCATGAAAGCGCGGATGAACGGTGCCACCAAGAGCCTGTTTGTGCACCTTAGGCCAGAAGAGAATCCATCAGGAGGAGAGTGATGCCACAAACGGTTCCCCGGGAAGAGTTCGGAGCAGCCGCCACACACACACATACACGCGCGGAATTTTTCGTTTGGATGCCATTCAGCATCGAGAAAATTCCGGAAAGTTCTAATCATTTCTGGAAAATAAACTGCCAGTTCCTCTGGGAATTTAAAAATACATTCATGTGAAAGAGTTTATTTGAATGTTTTCTATCCATGTAACACTGTGACCAAATACATTTGGTTTTGTGATTTTTCAATCAATCGCAATTAACAGGATAGCTTCTGAAGATTATTCTTCCCCATCAGTAGGATATTTCCGTATCCAATATTGTATGCGCCCGCAATCGATTATTGCTCAGTCGCCGAAAGTTCCGAGCTCAGAGAGTTCATTCCCCTCTAGTTTGCCTTCCAAATTGCCATCGTAAACCACACCTTCTCTCGATTCAATCACACACAAAAAGCATACTTAAGCGATATTCTGGTGGTGAGACACATTCATTTTTCGTGAGGACATCGACAAGACAACATCGTTGCCTAACGTGCTGGAGGTGGACGGCGAAGGATCGACACATACACGCACAGAATTCTTTCCGTTTGGATGCCATTCAGCATCGAGAAAGTTCCGGAAAGATCTAATCATTTCTGGAAAATAATCTGCCAGTTCCTCTGGGAATATAAAAATACATTCATGTGAAAGAGTTTATTTGAATGTTTTCTATCCATGTAACACTGTGACCAAATATGTTTCAAGCAAGTGCTATTAACAGATGGTTATCGAATTATCATTAACCACTGGTGGGCTTCCAGTATCGAGGAAAATGTGGAAATATCTAATCGTTACTGAAAATAATCTGCCAGTTCCTCTGGGAATTTAAAAATACATTCATGTGAAAGAGTTTATTTGAATGTTTTCTATCCATGTAACACTGTGACCAAATATGTTTCAATCAAGTGCTATTAACAGGTGGTTATCGAATTAGTATTAACCACTGGTGGGCTTCCAGTATCGAGGAAAATGTGGAAATATCTAATGGTTGCTGGAAAATAATCTGCCAGTTCCCCTTGGAATTGAAAATTACATTCAAGCGAAAGAGTTTATTTTAATGTTTTCTATCCATAAAATATCCATATAATACATTTGGGTTTGTGATTTTTCAATCAAGTACAGTTAGCAGGTTAGCTTCTGAAGATTATTCTTCAGAACAAGGTTTTTCGTATCCTATATTGGATGCATAAAACCTTGTGCCTCCAACGTAACGCTCTCGTTTTCGAAGTTCCCCAAATATTCATTTATTCATTCATTCAGAATGGATTGAGATTCAACTTCAAACAAATGATCTTTAAATCAACGATAGTCCTACGTCACCCTTGCGGTTATGCCATAGATATAACCCACTTCCTGTTTTTTGGTTTGAAAAACCGATACTTTGAATAGCAAAATACGGTACTTTTCATGATACAAATCAAAACTTCAAAGTAAACTGACAATGTGATGGTGAGAGAGTGGATGAAACTTAACAACGTTTTAGGAATTTTCTAACGTTAAACTCGGTCATTCTTTGCGCTAGGAGCGGGTTGTGTGTTCACACTCCGCTATAAAATTTGGAGAATGAGAAGATCTGGGAAAATCACAGATGAAAAAACATCATGTGTTAATTCAAGCTACAGTAGAATCCCGATTATCCGCGGAATAATCGGTCAAACTCGCCGCGATTAACGAAAATCGCGGATGACCCATTGAAGGACAAAAAAATGCAAACACGAAAAGAGATGTTTCAACATAAAAACTATGTTCTATCAATACAGAAATCAATCAACTATACATCTATAAGGTCGTGTACACCAGTGGCTAAAGCCGGGTTCAGACGGTGCGAGTAAGCATACGAGTCGATCTAGTCAGTTACTGCAGTGCAGCTACTCACACCGTGTGAACACATCATGCCAGTTAGTGTCATGTGTGATTCGGCGTGCGAGCTACTTCAAAGTTTTTTGAATTTACTCGCACTCGCATCCCTCAAAACGTCAAAAAACAGAATTTAGCGTTCGAATCAGGGATGCCAAATGTAAACAAATGTCTCTATTTTTAAGATATTTGAAAATATGCGAAGATATTTATAGACTTGAAAAATATTGGAAAAACAAATAAAACCCTAATAGTTTCTAAACGGAATCGTTGTTATTTTGTTTGGCACACTGGCGGGGCACGTTTTCTTATTGAGACAGTTTTATTGGGAATCTAAATATAAAATCATCATCGGGCACAATTTTCATTCAAAATTCACTCACAACTTGCAAAAAAAAGTATTGTTCTAAGAAACAGAATACATATTCGATTTGAAAAAAGTATATTTTCATTCATTATTTTAGTTTTTGAGACGTATTTATTCCTCCGGCGAATCTACTATCATTTTCATTTCACAAATTGGTACACGAAGCTGCTGTCAACGCGAAGTAAATCAAATTTTGAAAAATCTTTTAGACTGCCATTTGTAGCACCACATACTTTCGGAATTAATTAAGCTATGGATGCTTTCGAGGTTCTAAAAAATAGCGACAATAATCTGATATATATTCCATATTCCAGAAGAAAGGCACATCATTTCTAGTTTCACTCATGAGTGTATATTGGCGTTGTATTTGTGGAGCAATTAAATCCAACAGTTTTTTCACTTTTTCAGGTGTTATTTCCAACACTGCTCTGTACTCTCGGGGATCATCATCGTGGAGTTACTCCAGTATTGTATTTGTTACTCCTTTTCTTTGCATCCAATTCCTGGCCCGAATCCTTTTTTCTTTCTGCTTTTTTCGGATAGTACCCTCAGTTCAAAGAAATTCAGCACAAAGTATTTGTAAACACGGCCAGCGTGTGTCTCGCGATAAAATTTAAAATTGTGTAATGATAAATTCAACTGAAAACCTAAGCCGAAAACAGCCAATAAATAAGTTGATTTCGGATCAATCATCTGTCAAATTCGGACCTGATTGCTGTTTCTGACTATTTGATGGACATTTGAAAAATCGTCTGGCATCTCTGGTAAACCCGTACTTAGTATCTAGTTTCTTGTCAGCAGCTCACATTGTGTGAACGGACAAGGCGAGTCAACCATTTGTCAAGCGAGTTCACCGGGTCAGTAGCTGCTCGTTGTGAAGTCAGCTACTAGCAACGTATAAATGGGCCTTAAATAATGTAAAAGCCATGACCACAACAAAAGAGCATGGGCCTACCACTCACTAACAAATTACGGAAAGGCCTATTGATTTACTATGGAACTCGCAGTCACGAATAATCCGCAGGGCGGATCACCCGCTCGCGGATAATCGGGGTTCTACTGTCATAGTCTCATTTATGGAATAAAAACATTTGCTTGCAGATAAAATAACTTGCATATATTTTCGCAAACTAAAATAATCTGGCATCTCTGAAACTGAAAGGAACAGTCTGTATTTGTGAAACGAGTATTATGATGTATTTTTGAGAAGAAAAACCGAATTCTAAAGTGTAAGTTATGAATGAAAATTAACTTTTACGAATCAAATTAATATTCTATGTTAAGGTTAGGACTACGCGCTTCAACTAATTAAATAATACCAAGTAGATATTTTCATTCAAATTTTACCAATTGAAAATTGCCTTTTAGCCTTCTAATCTGATAGAGAATAGTTTTGATCCCAAACTCAAATGTCGCCACTAGCCATCGCGGATATTTTCGTTGTCACGGGTTGAGGGCGATATTGACCGTGTAAGGTGGAAAAATATTGATTGAGGTTAGATCAGATGTTGAAAGCCTAGCTGTCACGATATTGAAGACACTTATTGTCAATCCGGTTGATCGTGTAAGGTGCCCATAATAAACAGAATGATGCCAGAGCTATTTCGATTCTCACACACGCGACGGGAATAGAAAGTAGTTTCAACGAGAACACACGGGGCTATCCTAACGCTATCACGAATCACATCCCATAGTAGATAGTTATCTACTTTGATGTTACTAAATGAACATATTGGTGTGTTGCAAAAGTTTTGGAAAGGATGGATCAATACTTATACACTGCTTTCGGGGCCACATGTATATATTAAACAGTGGTCGGTAAATGGCTGAATACAGCGAACATAGAACTCATTATGATGATCCATTTATGATGGTAGCCTATGATTCAGCAACTCCTATCTCTACCTCCCCGTGGTACCGACTGGGATACGAGCAACCTTCGGAAAGATCGAGTAACCAACCTCGGTGGGACCTTAGGTCGTATGCAGACAGAGAAGGGGGCACTCGGGCCCCAAAGCTTAAGGTGTGTATACGATCCGTGCCGATAGTTGAATGGTGGAAGTGGCGATACAAATATGAAGCCGCGAACGGACCCTGTGGGGTACCGGGGCAAACCTCACAGTAATGTTGCCCTTGCTGTGGTATGGCAGGGTAGTCCACAGTCGACCATATATTTTCCCTAGCGACTCGTGGGAACCACATGAAAAGCAAAACCAACCCAATGCGAAGATCGAAGCGTATTCGTCACCCTAAGAAGTGTCCTTGTTGTGTGAACTCAGTGGCATCGTCGTCCTCATCGTCATCACCGTCCTCATCATCATCGTCCTCGTCCTCGTCCTCATCGCTATCCCCGGTTATAGATATAAATCCGGATGAAGAATCGAAGAGCGAGCAGCAATGGTCTGACCACCCATTAGCACCGTCATCGCCATCCGAAAGGACACAAGACCCACTGTACGAAGAATCGAAGAGCGAGCAGCAATGGTCTGACCACCCATTAGCATCGCCATCGTCATCCGAAATGACACAAGACCCACTACACGTGGAATCGAATAGTGAGCAGCAATGGTCTGACCACCCATTAGCAACGCCACCCTTATCAGTATCATGGGAACCACTAGCATCGTCATCCAGAGTGATGCTAGAGCAACTACCCCAGTCCCCTTCTGTAGACATAGAGTCGTTTGATACACAGCAGACGATCCAATTAGGCCGTGGAGTTGCCGGCCTAGAATAGCACTTCGGGTCTTGGTCCCTGTCCCTGTCGTATGAGGCGACTTATCGGGTGACAACGCGAGTAAGGGCGCGGTAAAGCCTATTGGAGATTGCACGGGGGAAATACCGTGTACAGGAGCAACGCAAGGAGTGCCAAGCACATCAGGATCGACGCCAGTAAGATCCTGATTACGACATACTGGTTACGACATGGAAAATGGACACGTTACGGAAACGATTTCAACACGACGCTGAAGGCTGACAGTCGTACTATCCTGTTCCCTGAGTAAGGAAGAGTGACACCTTCCTGAAACGGCGTGTGGGCTAATAGTGCGATTGCCCCCGTCCCGGTAATAACTTGGCAAGTCTTCGGGTACGTTCGATGCTCGTCTAGGCTCAGGCACTAGGTACTAGGCGTCAGATGTCACATTCCGGACTTGCGCTGATCTGGCTCTGAACACGGTCCCCATGAAGGACCGTGTCAACCCCTGCATGGCCTCACTGCTTGCATAGATAACCATGGGATCACTGATAGCGACTATGTACAACGAGCGGAGATAGCGGCCCGAAGTTGGGACCCAACAGACATGAATACCTTCGAACAATTCAACAGACGAAACGACGGGAATGAAGACACACCAACAGGAGAGGCGAGCGTGTTCGCAAGGAGCGGTAAGCTCCAGAGATCACCAATTCGCAACCAGACAGCCATAGCGAATCCTACAGGACACCAACAGGATCCACAACAAGGAGAGAGTAGCCTGATACAAGTGCTAACGCATAAAGCCAACACCACCACTTCTTTAGAAGGGCTGCAGGTCGGGAGGTCACGCGAGCAGAGGTTGTCGAAAAAGCACTCGCTGAAGCAAGGGTGAAGATGTCCGTCGAGATACAGGAGACGCCGAAGACGCCACGAAATCCACGATCGGACAAAAGGAAGAGGGATACCCCAGGGGATGAAGAAGACCTGAAGAAGGTTAAAAATGATAACCTGGAAAACAAAAAGGAAGGTGAAGGCAGTGGATGGCGCACTGTCGAAAAACAGACGGAGAAACGAAAGAAGAAAGAAGAAAAGAAGAAAGGGGTGCAGGAGACAAAAAAACCTAGGCCCCGACGCGAGCGAAGTAAGGGAGAGGCCCTGATCGTCGAGGTGGAGGAAGGAGTGACTTATGCATCACTCCTACGGAAAGTGAGGGACGATCCGGAGTTGAAAGAACTGGGAGAGAAGGTGGTGAAAACCAGGCGTACCCAGAAAGGAGAGATGCTCTTCGAGCTCAAGAGGGATCCGGCGGTCAAAAGTTCAGCCTTCAAGGAACTGGTTGCGAAGTCGCTCGGTGAGGAAGTGAAGGTGAGGGCTCTTTCCCAGGAATCAGTGGTCGAATGCAGAAATCTGGACGAAATCACGACAGACGAGGAGCTAAGGCGCGAGTTGATAGAACAGTGTAAGCTGGACAATACACCAATGACGATCCGTATGAGTAAGGCGTATGGTGGTACGCAGACGGCGTCGATACGGCTCTCAACAGTCGCAGCCAATAAGATGGTAGAAACGACCAAAATAAAAGTTGGCTGGTCGGTTTGCTCGCTGAAGATGGTGCCCCGGGTGACCAAGCGGATGGAGCGATGCTTCCAGTGCATGGGCTTTGGACATCAGGCAAGAAGCTGCACAGGCCCCGACAGGTCTGAACTGTGCAGGAGATGCGGTGAGAAAGGGCACGTTGCGAGAGACTGCACGAAGCAACCGAAATGCCTGCTCTGCAAACCAGAGAACGGCAGCGACCATGCGACAGGAAGCTTCAAGTGTCCCTCGTATAAGAAGGCGTTAGCAGAATCGCAGTAACGGAGATAATTCAGATCAATCTGAACCATTGCAACACAGCTCAGCAACTGTTGTGGCAGTCGACAACAGAGACAAAATGCGACGTTGCAATCATAGCGGAGCCGTACCGAGTACCCCGTGATAACGGCAGCTGGGCGACGGATAGTTTAGGGATTGCTGCAATACAGGTGATGGGCAGATATCCTATCCAGGAAGTGGTTGGAGGTTCACATGAAGGTTTCGTAAACGCCAAAATTAATGGAATCTTCATGTATAGTTGCTACGCACCCCCGAGATGGACAACTGATCAATTCCACCAGATGCTAGACGCAATTACCGAGGAACTAATTGGTAGAATACCGATCGTCATTGGAGGCGACTTCAACGCCTGGGCGGTGGAGTGGGAAAGTAGATGCACCAACATCAGAGGGTACAGTCTACTGGTAGCTCTAGCAAAGCTGGAAGTAACGTTACTGAACGAAGGTACCACCAGCACTTTCCGGAAAGATGGGCGCGAATCCATCATCGACGTTACTTTTTGCAGCCCGTCGCTGTTGGCGAGTACGGAGTGGAAAGTGTGCGAGTCGTATACGCACAGTGATCACCAGGCGATCCGGTACAGAATCGGTCAACGAAACCACGTGCGAGTTCGGAGGACAACAAGCTGTGAGCGGAAGTGGAAGACGAATGCTTTCGACAGGGACCTTTTCGTCGAAGCACTTCGTCTAGATAGCGGAGTTTCAGATTGGAACGCAGAAAAGTTGACAGATCTACTGGTGAGGACATGCGACACTACCATGTCGAGGAAAGTTGCACCAAAAAATGGAAGACGCCCAGCTTACTGGTGGAACGACTCTCTCCGTAACCTTCGCGCTAGCTGTCTTCGAGCCAGAAGACGCGCTCAGAGAGCACGAAACAGTGCTGATAGAGAGGAACGTAATACGGTGTACCGAGCAGCTAGAGCCGCCTTGAAACGGGAAATTACAATGAGCAAAGCGAACTGTTTTAAGGAGCTGTGCCGAGAGGCAGATGCCAACCCATGGGGCAACGCGTATCGAGTCGTGATGGCGAAGATCAGAGGACCTGTGACGCCCGTCGAATCGTGTCCCGAGAAGCTGAAGGTCATTGTGGAGGGTTTATTTCCGATGCATGATCCTACGATATGGCCACCGACACCGTACGCCGAAATAGCTACCGAACGTTCTCAAGTTTCCAATGAAGAACTGGTAGCAGTGGCGAAGAGACTGCAGGTAAAGAAAGCGCCCGGCCCCGACGGAATCCCCAACGCGGCCTTGAAAACGGCGATTCAGGCGTTCCCGGACATCTTCAGGATAGTGCTACAGAAATGCCTGGATGATGGTCACTTTCCTAAGAAATGGAAGATCCAAAAGTTAGTGTTGCTGCCAAAACCAGGAAAGCCCCCGGGGGTACCAACATCCTATAGGCCTATATGCCTGCTGGATACGCTCGGGAAACTCTTGGAAAGGATTATCCTCAACAGACTGACGAAATGTACGGAGAGTGACCATGGTCTGTCAAAGATGCACTTTGGATTCCGGAAAGGCAGGTCCACCGTTGATGCTATCCGGACAGTGGTTGAAAAAGCAGAGAAGGCATCACAGCAAAAGCGGAGGGGCGACCGACATTGTGCTATAGTAACGATCGACGTGAGGAATGCTTTCAACAGCGCTAGCTGGGAAGCCATCGCCGAGTCCCTACACCGTATGAAGGTTCCTGGGTACCTGTGCAGAATTCTAGGAAGCTACTTTCAGAACCGCGTTCTAGTCTACGAGACGAGCATGGGGCGGACAACGTTGAATATAACGGCCGGCGTACCGCAAGGCTCTATCCTGGGCCCAACGCTCTGGAACGTAATGTATAACGGTGTACTGAATCTGAAGCTTCCCAAAGGCGTGGTGATCGTGGGCTTCGCGGATGATATCGCTCTCACAGTGGCAGGCGAGACACTCGAAGAGGTGAAGATGCTTGCAATCGAGTCCATCGTCTCAGTAGAGAACTGGATGCAAGCAGCGAAACTGCAGATTGCTCATAATAAAACGGAAGTATTGTTGGTGAGTAACTGCAAAGCCGTGCAGCGAGCGGAAATTACAGTCGGGGAACACGTGATACCTTCTAAGCGTAGGTTGAAATATTTGGGAGTTATGATCGACGACCGGCTGAATTTCAACAACCACGTCGACTACGTCTGCGAGAAAGCAGAGAAGTCCATTAGCGCGATAGCGAGAATAATGCCGAATAACGCAGGACCTTGCAGTAGCAAAAGGCGTCTCCTGGCTGCTGTATCCTCGTCCATACTGCGGTACGGAGCACCAGCCTGGTCTGCGGCTCTCGAAACCCACCGGAATCATAGAAAACTAGACCGTACGTTTCGGCTCATGGCGATGCGAGTTGCGAGCGCGTATAGGACGATCTCGTTGGAGGCAGTCTGCGTTATCGCCGGCATGATCCCTATTGGCATCACTCTGGCGGAAGACAGAGAGTGCTACAGACGAAAGGAAATCAGGGGTATCCGGAAAACAGCGAGAGTAGAATCACTCTTGAAGTGGCAGCAGGAATGGGACACGGCGGAGAAAGGCAGGTGGACGTATGGGCTCATACCGGTTCTATCGACCTGGCTGAACAGGAAGCACGGGGAGGTGAATTTTCATCTGACACAGTTCCTGTCTGGACATGGCTGCTTCAGGCAATATTTGCACCGGTTCGGGCACGCAACGTCGCCACTCTGTCCGGAGTGTGAAGATGTGGAGGAAACACCAGAACACGTGGTATTTGTGTGTCCCAGGTTCACCGCAAGACGCGAGGGGCTGCCTGCCCTTCATGCCGGGAACATAGTAGAGAAAATGTGTCGCGATGAGGGCACCTGGAACGCTGTGAACAGTGTAATCATACACATCATGTCCGAGCTACAGCGGAAGTGGAGGGCCGACCAGCGTAGTAATAACCCCTGATCATAGAAGAGGAACAAATGCGAGGGCTGTTGCAAAGTGTAGTACCCCACGAGAGTCGTTGTGACGGAGTGCGCGTTATGTTGGAGGGCACTGCCTAATCGGCGCTCCGTTGGGAAGAGAAATCCTGCGAGGGTGGCTGTGACGGGGCGCGCGTCAAGATGGAGGGCGCTTCCTAATCGGTTCACGTCTCGACAGGTGAGAAACCCCGCGAGGGTGACTGTGACGGGTTGCGCGTCAAGTTGGAGGGCAATTCCTAATAGGTACACGTCTCGACGGGTATAAGGAAGCCTGTGCAGCAGATGTGCGTGGCGGAGTACAACGGAAACGTAAATGAGATGTATAGAGAAAAAGGGAAGGATCAACGCTAGTTAGCGTTGAAAACTCGTGAAGTGCATGAGCACAGCCGCCCCCTGAAGTAGTCGCCTAGATGTGGTCCCGGGGGGAATGAGGCTACGAGTAGAGGGCTTGGTTTTTGTGGGTGCGATCCCCACTCGACGTCTGGGTTATCCCTTCCCAGATAAGGCTGGAAGAGCGTTCCTCACCTCTATAAAAAAAAAAAAAAAAAAAAGACGATCCAATTAGACTCTCCGAAAGAACTCAGAGTTGTCCTAGAGCCGATAGATGCTAGTCAATATGATATACAAACCATAAGACTATCTAGAACTGAAACAAGAACGTTCATCTTGCACCACTACGACATGGGTGATTCAGTGTCGGACACCCTCTTGGCATTGAATTCCACATATGGACAAACTGTGACTCGTAGAACGGTTACGATGTGGTACAAAAGGTTCGATACCGACAGGAACTGCGCGGATCGTCCACGCAAAGGCCGTCCGAAGGCAATCGATAACACAGCAACACTGCTTGCTGATGTGAAACAAAACAGCCAGCAATCTACGAGGTCTATGGCCCAGAAATACAACTGTTCGGCAGCGACTGTTATGCTATCGTTGCATAAACTAAACTATGTGCCCAGAAGAATGGGATACCACCCACACAAGCTAGACCCAGTCAACCTTGCAAAGCGGGTGACACTAGCCCAACGACTACTCAGACAAAGTGAACGAGACCAGGGTATGCTCGATAATTTGGTCACTTGTGATGAATCGAAGATACCCATGTTTGCGCCTTGCAGAGGCATACATTGGATCGAAAAAGGCGCCATGGCGAAGACAATCGCCAAAGACAGGATGAATCGCAAGTGGAACATGCTCTGTGTGTTTTGGGATCGACGAGGCATTATACACTGGGAATTGCTAGACAAGGGTGTATCTGTTAATCGTAAACGATATCAGAAGCAGCTGGAAAAGGTGGCTGGTATACTGGGAGTGAGTAAACATAGGCCGGTACCCCTACTACACGATAACGATCCGTGCCATAGGGCACATGAAACGATAGATAAGGCGAGGAGCCTGGGATTTAACATATTGAACCATCCTCCTTACTCGCCAGACATCAGTCCATCGGACTACCATTTATTCAGGTCATTGAGTAATAAGCTTAGGAATAAACTCTTCAAGACTAAGGATGAGATGAGCGCATTCCTAAAAGAGTTCTTCGAGAGCAAGCCTCCTACGTTCTATGCCAGAGGCATAGATTCCCTACCTGCGAGGTGGAAGCGGGACATCAAGTACGGTGGTAAATACTGCTTCTAGGTCAGTGTTATGTCATGTATGTTATGTGTTGTGTATCGTCCAATAAAAAAGAGAGAAGCCCCCCTAAATGTGTGGGGCTTCTCTCTTTTTTATTAAATTCCCCTGCGCCTTAATCTATGCAACATGCATTACATCTGGTTCTACGGCTAAGTCCCAGAAACGAGGTCATAAGTCGAAAAAATTCTAAGTCCGAACAATATTCTAAGTCCAAGAAATATGTTCCCGGATCACCCCCCATCGGAATCCGACCCACAGCCGGCACTGGTACTAATTACGGTGTCCCAAGTTGCCCCGATCGAACGAGGTGTCTCTGCTAGCAGTATAAGCTGTGCACCATGTCCTGGAATGCAAAGTAGCATGTTTTGGAAAAGTACCCCCCCCGCCCCAGAACAGCACAGCACAACAGCACAACAGTTTCTTCAATTTCTCACTGCGCGACCCAGCACGCAGTACGTGTAACAATGCCCCATCAGCATCGGCGCGGCACAGTAGCTTGTGCAGTCTTGCCCTTGCGATGCGCTATGTGATGGGCGGGTGCGTCGTGTCCCGTAAGAAGTCCCACCGTGGTAGCTTAGTGCTGCCCGCGCTGGCGGCTTCTCTCTTTTTTCATTAAATCGCATTGCGCCTGGTAGTATGGAATCGTGCGTGTGTGTGAAATCATTCCATGGCCTGGAATAACAACTGTCAAGTGTTGTCCCCCAGCACAACACAGCACACAACAGTCTGCGCGAGCCAACGCCCGCAGTACGCAGCATCGGCGATAAGTACGATAATGCTATAACACCAAGTGCGTGTGTGAAGCCATTCCCCTCGCTAGATATTATTTTACTTTTTTTGACGTAGGACTACGTCTTTCATTTCTATACCGGGATGTAAAATCAAAGTTTCGAAAACGAAAGCGTTACGCCGGAGACCGAGATTTTGAGCGTTAATAGCTCCTAAACAACTGAACGAAATGGTATGATAAACACTTCATTCGAAAGATAAAATGTCTACGCGTTATATACTTGTTACTTTTTGATCCAAAAACTTGTTTCAATAGTCTTAAAATTGCTTTCAAAACAGGCTATTGAAATCACCAATCGGTATATAAGCGAGCGGTGCTCGGGAATCCACTCAGTTCTAATTGAACAGCGATTGGAGCATGTTGTCGCTGTTGCGGTGAAGCTCTTTATTTATCATGAAAGCGCGGATGAACGGTGTCACCAAGAGCCTGTTTGTGCACCCTAGGCCAGAAGGGAATCTATCAGGAGGAGAGTGATGCCACAAACGGTTCCCTGGGAAGAAAATGTGGAAATATCTAATCGTTACTGAAAATAATCTGCCAGTTCCTCTGGGAATTTTCAAAATATATTCATGTGAAAGAGTTTAATTGAATGTTTTCTATCCATGTTACACTGTGACCAAATATGTTTCAATCAAGTGCTATTAACAGGTGGTTATCGAGTTGGTATTAACCACTGGTGGGCTTCCAGTATCGAGGAAAATGTGGAAATATCTAATCGTTACTGAAAATAATCTGCCAGTTCCTTTGGGAATTTTCAAAATATATTCATGTGAAAGAGTTTAATTGAATGTTTTCTATCCATGTTACACTGTGACCAAATATGTTTCAATCAATTGCTATTAACAGGTGGTTATCGAGTTGGCATTAACCACTGGTGGGCTTCCAGTATCGAGGAAAATGTGGAAATATCTAATCGTTACTGAAAATAATCTGCCAGTTCCTTTGGGAATTTTCAAAATATATTCATGCGAAAGAGTTTAATTGAATGTTTTCTATCCATGTAACACTGTGACCAAATACATTTGGTTTTGTGGTTTTTCAATCAATCGCAATTAACAGGATAGCTTCAGAAGATTATTCTTCCCCATCAGTAGGATATTTCCGTATCCAATATTGTATGCGCCCGCAATCGATTATTGCTCAGTCGCCGAAAGTTCCGAGCTCAGAGAGTTCATTCCCCTCTAGTTTGCCTTCCAAATTGCCATCGTAAACCACACCTTCTCTCGATTCAATCACACACAAAAAGCATACTTAAGCGATATTCTGGTGGTGAGACACATTCATTTTTCGTGAGGACATCGACAAGACAACATCGTTGCCTAACGTGCTGGAGGAGGTGGATGGCGAAGGATCGACACATACACGCGCAGAACTCTTTCCGTTAGGATGCCATTCAGCATCGAGAAAGTTCCGGAAAGATCTAATCATTGCTGGAAAATAATCTGCCAGTTCCTTTGGGAATTTTCAAAATATATTCATGTGAAAGAGTTTATTTTAATGTTTTCTATCCATGTAACACTGTGACCAAATACATTAGGTTTTGTGATTTTTCAATCAATCGCAATCAACAGGATAGCTTCTGAAGATTATTCTTCCCCATCAGTAGGATATTTCCGTATCCAATATTGGATGCATAAAACCTTGTGCCTCCAACGTAACGCTCTCGTTTTCGAAGTTCTCCAAATATTCATTCATTCAGAATGAATTCAGATTCAACTTCATACAAATGATCTCTAAATCAACGATAGTCCTACGTCACCCTTGCGGTTATACCATAGATATAACCCACTTCCTGTTTTTTAATTTCATCCTGCGCCTGGTAGTATGCAACCGCGTGTGTGTGTGAAACCATTCCATGTCCTGGAATGACAAGTCTCAAGTGCACAACACCCGCACACCAGCACCCGCAGTACGCAATGTGTAAAACACTGCCCCGCCGACAATAACACTAAGTCCCAGAAAGCGTCCAAGTCCCCCCAGCATACAGCACGCAACAGTTTGTTTTATTTCTCACCCGCAGTACGCAGTGTGTA